>NC_060236.1:16949309-17561326 GCF_021155775.2 Neodiprion pinetum
CAATTCTCATCCGATCAAGTTTTCCATCTATACAACAAAAGTTCTACTTTAGCTAGCCGAATCGTGACATTTCACTGGCAGTGGCTACGTAGTGTCCGCTGTTTGGTGTACAACATTTATGACTATATTGTCGAGGAGTGGAAATTGATTCGTATCCTCAGACCGTATTCCGAACCATGAGTCGACAAGAACGCGTCCCGCGATGCGCCAATCCATGGTGTAGAGATAACGCGTTGAGGCGATATTGTCACAACCATAGAGTGTTAAATTCCCCCTTTTCGACCACGGTGAAAATGATTGTAGCCGCAGGACGGCGCACCTTGTATCCCGCACACTGAGACGGAGTTGAGCCGAGTGGCGCGGGTCGGTCGCAGCTTACTGCGTTACAAAATTATCATCGGCGAACACCGATCAAAGATTCATGCAGACCGTCGCTCAATCATTATACGCCGATGTCGTGACGTAACGTTGCTGGTATACCTGGTATACTTGGTATACCATGTACGAACGAATGCGTATAGGCGCGTAGAGCAGCATGTACGACGGGGAGTGCCGTAGGCGGTGACTATAATTCATTTACGTCAGGACAGCTGTTTAATTATTCAAACGATCGCCTTTCAGCAAACCATGTAATAATCCATGTACCCGCAATCACCCGCGGACACCGTTTACTCATGAATTTTTAGTTATGGAACGCGATAAAGGACACATAATTGCATAGGTGAAACGACGAGCCGTCCCATCGCGGCATCTTCGATAAGACAGGACAATTACATGGTTCCGATGCCAGTCTCTCTGTCCATCCGGGAAAATGAAAATAGCGGTCCCCTCTCTCTCTCTCCTACGGAGCACACGGAGCTGTTAATTGCCTTTTCGAATAACCGACGATTGTCGTCACCGGTGTTAACGTGGCAATTAGATGACGCCGAATGCAGCTGCACGCGTTACATCATCTATCGGCCGTTCGGTCACCATCAACCTTGATCCTTCTCAGAGGTCCTCCAAAGCGCACACGGTACGGTTCATTGGGTAATGATGGTGCAACGCGTACCGAAAGAAGTAAGAACTCTAAAGGCGAAATGACCGTTACCGCGAGCTGCACTTCCGCGTTTCGTTTCAAAGACGGCGACTCTCTTCAATGCATATATAATGCATACGTTCGTTGAAAAGCCAAAGGTTCGCGGAAAGATCATTTGTTCATGACAAAACGGGCCGCGGTCCCTCCAGCTGCCGAGGAACCTTTTCTTCTCGAAAGAAGAAAAAAAAGCAAAACAAAAAAAAAAAACAAAAAAAAAACGAAAAGGATAAGAAAAGAACAAAAAGGACGAGACACGGTAAAAACTCTTGACGGCTCCAAAGGCAATATCGTAGGAACAACGCGACGAGCACGGCCTGCAGCGGGCTGACTTGCACTATGGTTATATTATTATATAGTATATATATTTAATATCACCTAAAACCTTCGTTTCTAATCGTGCCACGCCAGCCTCACATGTACATGGCATACGCGTGTGCCACCTAGAAGATCATTAACTTGATTGCTACGCTCAACGGTGATGTCAAGTCTAGGTATAGCGGAACCTCGTACTTACAGCGTGTGAGACATTTTGTGAAGAGATATCTATTTCGGTTACGTTTATTTCTTTTCTTCATTATCTTGGAAGTGACTTTGAAGAAATCGTTACAAATTCTTCAGATGTTGAGACATTTTTCTAACCTTAGGACGTCTCATCTGAATTTTGGCGTTCTTTGTAAAAAAAAAAAAAAAGAGTTGGTTTGCAACACTGTCACTTATGATATATCCATCTCGTTATAATCCATATTTTCCATATTAGCGATCTGAAATGTCAGTCACTGTAATACTCCTCGTGTTTTCTGTATCCATGCAAATGGCTCGGAAACAATATTTTTCAAAGATCGTTATAAGCCATCATCATGTGACCGTTGCATAGAATGCTATTGCTTATAGATTCTAAGAACTTCTATGACCATATCATCATACGCCAATTGTTTCTCTGCTTAAACGTTTTCGTGGAAGTATTTAACCGCGGTATATCATCTATTCTCTGATGCCGTAGGCCAGGCCAAATGCGGGCATTAAACAGACCACGGTGGCAAAGTCGAGCATATGGAAGGGAGGGGAAAGAGGTCAGGATGTCCAGGTCTAAATAAAGCCATCTATGCAGGCAGAGTCCGTTGCTCCTTCGGCACGGAGGAAGATATGGTCTCTATCTCTCTCCTTCTCTCCGTCTCTCTCCGTCTCTCTCTTCCTCTCTTCGAAAAGGAGATGACCCGCGGTGTTGATCTACGGGATGCGGGCTGGTTCGGGGCAGTTGACTACAAGACCGCGATAACAATCAGTCGCCCCGAAAGGGAGAACGCTGTTGGAAAAAATCGGACAGTCTGGCGTCTGGATAGAGGAACGGGTATTAGTACCACGAAGTATAAAAGATTCCGCCGTTACTGCATGCCGGTAAGAGAACGGAGATAAAAGAACCGAGCATGAGAGAAAGAATGATGGGGAAGGGGGGATGAGAGACAGAAACTGCCTAGGTATACCCGCACCCAGTCCCACGCACACGCATGTGTATGCGTAAAACTATAAACGGACCCGCTGTCGACCCGAACCATCTTCTAAGTTCTAAGAGTTTGAGACACACGTGGAGCGGTATTAACGATACGGTCCAAGATTGAACGCGTTTGGATGCTCTGAGTCTGGGCCTGGGTTGCGCCGAGTCTAGTTCCAGGACGGGTTCCAGTCGGGTTGGGTTAGGGTGGGTTGGTCGGGCTGGTTCGGGTTAACTTCGCCCGAGAGGATGCACCGCTTCAGCTGGACCAGAAAACTCCGCCGAAAGACGTCCTGATCTTGCTCGCTCCGTTGCGCCAGATGGCTGCCACCCAGTCACGGAGTCCCGCAGCTTTTCGAGCCTGCCACCCGCTCCTGGGTGGGAGTTCACCGTGACGAGAGGAAGAAGAACCAGAACGAGAAGAAACTCCTAGATAGCTATTAGCCGGCTCCAACACACATGTGTATCGCATATGCACCAATTTGACGGTGAAAATATTCTACACTCTGTACTTGTTATTTTGAGACGTTCGCCATATAGTTCATGGTTATGTAGAAGTCAGACTACAGTCAAGACTCAAAAGGGGACTGTTAGGCGTCTTTCGTGTTTTCACCGTCTCAGGGCCTAATATCGGTAGAGTATGATTTTGTGCTAGCTAATTGTAAGTGCGAAGCGAAAGGGAACCATCAACTTTGGTGACTTGATTACTTATTAACAAAATTGTCTTCATAGTGATTACTCGAGATATAATTCTTGCGGAGATTCAGAATACGTATCTGTCAAATAGTTTAACACGCGAATGATTAGTGTTTACCTAAAAAAATGTCTCCAACGAGTTCTGAATGTCTACTGATACGTTACTCCGATAATTGGGTATTTATAATAAACTTTGTCACAAAAAAGAGTCAAACTTAAATGAAAATATACATGTGCTTTCCATCGAACATTACTCTGCTGAAGTAATGCCTGTACAGTAATTGGACCCCACTCAAGTCTCTGAGAAATTTATACGGACACATATGACTTGACGGTCGTATAGTCAGGGAAAAGTGCTCCACTCAACGAAGCACGTTGATGGTTAACGACACATGCGTTGGAGCCCGTACCACGCTCTACGTGTCCGTCGATATTACTATAGTACCTCTCAGAAAATGTGAAAAATATTATTTCTATCCGATGGTTATAATGAATTCAAGGTGGTAGACTTTCCGATCTATTCGTCGTAATGCCGTGGCTTCTATACAGTCCATTTCACTGTACCCTCGGGGTGACAGCTGAGGTTTAAAAGTAGACGAGCTGCAGGTTTTAAACGAAATGGTCATTCATCTCGTGCACTCGAGAGTTAAATCGAACATTCAAAATTGTGACATTAGTTGCGTTTGCATTCAAAACAACACGGGCAACAACAACTGTCGATATAACGTGCTCGCGATGCGAATAGATACCGGTGTAAAAATACTTTCTTGTCCCAGCAATGATCGGCAGCCGTGTCTGCTGCATTAACCCAACTATATACATGAATATACATATATACTCAATTGAAAACATTACTTGACAGCTTGAACGTCCGTTATACCAACTTGTTGATATTGAAGAACGATTCATACGAATGGATATAGGACGCGCTATTAACAACTACTAATCTATGTCTCGGACACACCTAACACCATACTTGTGCATGAGATACGGAACACCGATTTCTGTTCACACGCACTGTCACCGATCGGCACTCTCTTATACTTGCTGTTAACAGTTCACTCCACGTCTCGATAACCACTATCGTTATTTATTACACCGGCTTGGAATGTAGACTGAAGGGTCTCCGCGAGTGAATAAACAGTTAGACAGTCAGTGAAATTCTCATCAGATCTTGTTACATTTCTCAGGTAACGATAGAAAGAAACGATACTTTCAGTTGCATAGAATGTGTAACTTTGGAACATAAAATTCGAACATTGTTTCAACGTGTAACGCATTGTTTCGAACGAATATCTGTAATTTGAAAACTTTTAAAAGATCTGCTCCGCAGAACTATAACAGCTTGTCTACCGAATGATCATTATGTCTATAGTATTGGAAAAAAAGTTGAATAAAAATTTTCAGATGACTCAACATCCCGAAATTGAAAAACGTATACCGCAATCCATGCGAGAGTTATTGAGGCAAATAGCTGTACTGCGTTATAGGTAGAGTACCTTCTTTTCAGTCATTCTCGGCACAGCTATACCTATGCATACACAACAACAACAACGTTTTGTTTTTTATTTCATCCAACGAAAACAAAAAAAAAAGAAGATTTTTCCTCTCCTTTCGTCTCATTATTACTGTATCCTCTCTTCCCTCTCTCTTTTCACCCTACTCTCTCAGTTCCTTCATCCCTCCCACTCACGATCAGCCAGCAATGCCTCTCCCGCGCGTCTGTCAAGTGTCACTCGCAGCCGCCAGAGGCGTCACTATCGTTCACTACCCTCGCCGAGTAGGAGAACGGGGCGTAGGGGGGCGGGGGGAGGGGAGGCGGGCACGGCGAAGGGTGGGGCGGGGTGGGGGAATCTCAGGCGCGTGTGACTTGCTCGCGTGTATCTCCAGTTCTGAGCACTCAGTGCGTCGGAGACGGTCGCGGTGTCGGGATCTTAGACGTGAGTCGCGACGGTACTTTATCGGTTACAATCCGACATACCTATTGCATCCACACGATATTTCTTCGCCAATCACCGTAGCGTCGTATCGTGATCGGGAATCTCAAGATCGGGTTACGCCGTACAACAGTGAATTTTCTTCGTTCAAGTGTTTTGTCTCGAAGAAAAATTTTCATTCGATCAAGTTTTTCTCATGCGACGTGCATACGTATAATATAATAAATATTTATCAATTATTGTGCAGGGATTTAAAAGTGTCGTCGAGTGCGGTTGGAATTAACTTTTTATTTTTTTGAATAAACTTTTTTTTTTATGTGTTCCTGTTACGATCAGTTTTTCTTTTCAGCCAAATCTAATTTCGTTTCACTCGTTTTAATTAATCTTTTACTAGCAGTTTCGACAATATTCCAACGTTTTGTCAAAATTACGCGTTTCTTGTTTTTCTTGTTTTAGATGAAGTGTGACGTAATTCCGTGACGTATCGACGACGTAAAAATTTATCGAACATATTACGTAACATATACACAGTATATATATGTACGCCTCGTACAAAGAGTGGAAGTAACTGTTCGCACTATGTACACACGTATAATTATAACATTCGAATGTTATGTCTTGCACATTTCGGAGCACAGCTGTCTTCTTTTTTTTCTTCTCATTTCCAACAATTAATCATCATTTGCTGGCAAAATGGGCAAAGGTAGATGAGAAAAAATTAAAAAGATCGTGCAGCGGAATAAAGAAGAGGATAATGCTAAGCAGGCGGTGGGACGTGATGGGATATAAAAAAAATTTGAAGGTACAAAGAAGAAAAAAATAAAACAACAGAAAAACGTTCACTTGTGAATATGGTAGAGATCCAGCAGCGAGGTATAGAGTTCCTACGTAGTATTCAGAAAGTAGGAACTTCATACCGTGCTCTTGGACTTGCCGAAAGCTCTTCGTAGTGAAACAAAGAACAAAATCGTTAAAAAAAAAAAATACGAATACAACGAAACAAAGGAAAAACGCAGCATCGACTATTCTCGGAAAAGCAGAAAAAGTGTAGTAATAATAATATCGAGAGGAAAGAAAGCAGCCAACGGTCGTCGCACCACGTGTCAATTTAAGACTCGTTGAGAGATATAGATTGGAGTAGATATATTATTATATAGGCGCAAGTCGAAATGCAGAAGGAAGAACTGTGAGTGCTTGGAAGATGGTGCGAACGACGATCATTTACGTAAGTTTGAACAAATTATTGTGCTATTCAGTTGTTCCTGGTTTAGTATTAGATCAAATAATAGTGCACGGATGTCACGGCGAGTTTCTGAATCAGCAGAGTTTTCGATCGGATTGAAGTTAGCAACGTTAACGTAACGAAACATCGATAAACAAATGTCACTGCTTTGTAAGTTTGGTATAACTTCGGGAGAATATTAAGGATTTTCAAATTATTAGTTACTCGTTTCGCTTTACTACACAGTCGATGAATTGAAAAAAATTCTAAAGTTTCGAAATAACGACTCTGAAGTTGGTGAGATTGACTTAACGAAACATTGAGAAATTCCAAAATTTCAGTAACTTTTGCTTCATTGCACAGTTTGATGGGGTTTGAAAAATCCTAGAGCCGTTAAATAAGGATGTCAAAGTGCCAAAACATTGAGAAAAAAAATCACTATCTAACTATTTACGAACGACTTGAAGTAGTGTTAATGTTTCAGAATATATGACGATAATGTTTCAGGTCATCACGGTTTACTGACTTTGAAATGATCATAGATACAAAGTAACGATTTTTCCTGAACACGCATCGCTGTTGAATTAACGTCACAAACTTGAATCTCGTAAGGTTTTAGACTTCGTTATATTCGTTCGAATGCGCGGAATGTTTGACTGTGTCTGTGTGTGTAACAACGCGAGCTGCTTTCGTAATTTGATATCGCTGGTGCAGGACTGAACTTTGCTCCCGCTTTTAAACGGCCGCGAAGCTGATTCCTCAACGAAGCGATACCTACGCGACGCTGCCTGCCTTGGAGTTCGAGGAGAGCGCGAACTGCATGAGTTGTAGAAATATTTCTGTTACGAAAACACCGCGTAGGCTCGGCGCGAGAAGCGTATTTGTTCCGGAAGACGTTATGTTCGAACGTAAATTTTCCGTTCTTTTTTTTTTCCCCAATTTATATATACTCGCGCTCATTTCTTTTTTAATCCTATTTAAACACCAATCGCATAGCGCGTCTGGCGCCATACAACTTTGCACCCGATATCCGTTTTTCGGAGACGTGCTTCAGCCATCTTCAGCGGAAACAGTGTTGCCAACTCTGGTTGTCATTATTCCACCAGAGAGTTTCGTGAATGCCCCTAAAATGTAATAACAGATTCTAAAAAATTGTAGTAAAACGGGTATCGTCAAAACAATGGATTCAATATTGTTGGAATTACCTACAAAGAAATTTGGCGCAAGTAATTATTTCGTATGATTAGTATAGTTAACCACAGATTTTCTAGTAATATATAATCTGTTCGTTCGGTTGAATATATGTTCTTTGTTAAACAAGAATATGGTATCAGTGTCCATATAATCGAAAAGAACAATAATTTCTAGATTTTCTGGATACAGCTGCAAAACCATTTCATTCTCTATCCGAAATTAAGAAATATTTTTTGGCTGCAGTTAGAAGTGCAAATAGTTACTAACTGTAAAGAAACTACAAATGGAAATTTTTCTCGGTGCGAATTGTCAAAAAAAAAAAAAAAACATCGATTACTAGATTTTTGTAATGAATCGATTGACAATAATTGATATCTTAATGTTGCATAATTTACCCCTGGAATCTAACCTGATCCATTTAAAATCACAGAATTTCCCGCTAATTGTTAAATCTCCCGGCTGAAACTGTTCGAGACAACGAAGTTGGCGACACTGCGGCGGAGGTGCGATTCTTCAGCGTTCGAATCGCACCGCCCACTGCGAATTAACACCCTTTGGGGTGGTTCCAGATTTTCTCCGCACCACACGCTGTTTCGCCATGTGTTTGTTCGCTCCTCAACGGATTCGGCATTACAATTATTTCACGTACCGTTGACATTTCAGTCACTTCAAGTTGCGTTAGTGCTACCAACTTAAATAATTTTAATATTCCATCAATAGCATGGTTTTTAGTCGAAGTATCGGTGTATAATACTTGAAGAGGAGCCATTGTATTTTAACATTGATCATACGCTGGCCATGAAAAAGTTGAAAACTAATTTACTTGGGTCAACTTAATACCCATAGAATTGGATGGTTTCAAGCTACGCTTTACCTAATTGATCGAATAACAGAATTTCCGAGTTCTGTATCTATACGCATGTAATTAGCAAAAATTTAGTGACAAAAAAGTGGATTCTTCCCAACCTACCGAGCTTGTCAAATTTATAAGTAGGCATTTAAAATTCTGGTATTTCAAAGTACCGATAATACTTGAGGAAATATATTGATATTTCGCAAGAATTCTCATACAGCAATATTATCGCTGGTCAACTTGCTGTTACATAACGCAGTGGTTAGCTTTGATAAATGTGTTTTAACCGTCGATATATTAGACGATAAAATTTAAAAACAAATTAATAACGATAACCATTATTCGAGGAAAAAATGAGGAATTCAAATTTAGAAAAATGATTACAGTAATTAAAAGAAAAAAACCCAATATACATAGAAACACGTAATACATGAATTCATAAAATTTATACACCGGAGTACAAAAATCTCCAAAACCACATGTGCTGGTCAGAGAACTTTTGATCGTTCTAATTACAGCAATATTGATTATTTCCCATAAGTATTTTCAAGATCACTGATATCTCAGCCGTAACATAAATGAAGAAATAATTGTTCGACACGAGAGAAAAAAAAATGCATTCCATCGAAAGAAATATAATCAAATTACAACGGCACCAAAAAAAAAAATGCTAGTTTCATTCCGTTCACATTTCTCAATTCTATTCCCAGCACTTTTCGCCTACTAATCATCCGCTTCAACAAAAACGTAGAGTTTTATTTCGAAACGCTGAAAGAAGGAATTTCTAACGAGCGTACTGCCCGCCGCGTCGCGTCGCGTCGTCCAGAATCTAAGAAGCCAGGCCGGACAGCTCGGTCTAGCTAGCCGCTAGTGTAGCATGGCGTTAGCATAAGATGACGCGCTGTACGGCCAAGCAGCTCGGAGCCGTTGACAGGGTAGGGCACGCACGTACCCTACACCCCCCCTCTGCCCCCATGCCCCACGCCCTGCGCCCCGCCATCGCGCAGCGTAACGCGGATACGTGCGCACGCTCCCTACTGCCCACGCAGGCATCCTAGCGATGCGATATCTCGTGATGCGTGTAGAGTACTCCGCCCGTGGCCCGCAGCGTACTACGCGCGTGTGTGTTGACTCGTGTCTATCCCCCCCCCCCCCCCCATCACCTCGCGCCTACCACCCCATCCCCCCCCTCCCCGCCGCAATCTCTCGCGGCCGTGGGTCGACGCGATGTACTTTCGTGCCCTTTCGCCCCCAGCCCCAAACCCCTCGAGCGCGCCTTCCCCCCCTCCCGACCCTTCTTTTTTTCTCCGTCTCTCTTCCACGTCATCGTCGATGCGACGCGGCGATGCGTATACGCACATCGAGCCCCCACCCGCCGCCGCGATCGTTCTATCGGACCCCCCCCCCCCCCCCCCCATCCTTGACTGCCCTGCGGATCGACGTCTCAACCTATGCCCCCACCACATGTTGATATAGCCGCGTAGTGTCACGTCAGTCGGAATTTCCGTACGATTGACGGGGACGCATGCGTGCGCGTGTATGGGTGATCATTCTTTTTATATTCTTTTTTCGTATAATTACTTGCTTTGTTTTTTACTTATTATTTTTATTTTAAGTTGTTTATTTATTTTTTTTTTCGTTCTATTCTCGCTTCACGACACGTACAATGAAAGCATCTCTTTTTATGCTGCACCACCGAAAGAAATTTTTCGTAGTGGTTTATTATACAGTTTTAATCACTATAGTGTTAACGTTTTTACCGTGCGAACCGAAAAATATATACCTGGTTTTGAGCACTGGATGGTAATTATCAGTTTTGTAGCTGTGATTAGAAAAGCTATCATGTGTTATAAATACTCTTTTTCGATAATATGACTCACTTTTACTACATACATATATTTTCTTGATACTAATACGATGATTTCATGTTGTTACGACAATTAATTGATGTGTTATTAAGTATGTAAGTATGTAAGATATTTTTTATTAACAGATGCGAACAGTCTAAATAGTTACTTTCAATTAGACCACATTTTCCTGCATGTAATTCCAGGAATCTTTCAACCGTTGTGTACGATGTAACGATATGTACATTTTACTAGAATTCTCAAGTAACTATAACAAATGAAATTCTTCTCTCCATCAGTGTATGTAAATGTAGTTTACCGTTTGTTTTTTTTTTTTTTGGAATCGTTATTTTCAAAAAATAGACAAAACGAACTACAAATTGAAATTGTTTTTTTTTTTCTTTAAATTAATCAATTCCAAGTTTCTGTCATGCTTCGCATATTCTTGAAAAAAAGTTACCTAATTGAAAAAATCAAATAATGCAAGTCCACGCAATTTGGAAAAAATGATGTGTAATTTCTACTTTGAAAATAAATAAAAAGTCATCAAGTGTACAGTGTATTTATGCACTTGGCAATGTGCAGTTAAAAATAATTACTCTACACCGAGACCTTGTTCTTAATCCTCTACAAATTTACACTCGTTTACGAAGAGGAGAAAAAAAAAAAAAAAACAATAACTACGGTTTCCGAAAATTGCAATAATGCTGACCAGCAAATATCACTTTCGTCCGGTCGATGCGATTACTTGTTATTCATCATTGCCCTCGTGCAGTCATATAATCAATGCAATGACAAGCCCCGATGTTGTTCCAAAATGGCGACGAAGAGAACAATGACGATGGGGGATCATTGCGAGGTTCAGGCGTGCCTATAATTATGTCGAATGCGTGTGCGGATAGTTGACGACATAGATATTTGCCCCGATTCCGTGTGTTTGCATGTGGTTCGCCGGGATTAGATTTGAGTCACCGAATCAGTGCCACGGCCATTTGTCACTCGAAGATTAAACCGAGAGCCTGCAACTGCCGCTTATGCAGCCTGCCTGCTAGACGACCGATGTACATGTAACACGACAGTGCGCCCGATGCACTGCCAATTTACATATTGCTTCAGCTATAGATGCTCCGTGCGTAAAATGGGGAGCGAAGGCTCGAAAAGCGGGCCCCTTTTTATGCTCAATTCGTTCGATTCGCTATGAAGAACGTCTCTTGTTCTCCAAACTTGTTAGAGAATTGTTTGTATGGACGATGCAAGGATGAAAAAAAAAGGAAATTTCATTTTGGTGAAAATTAATACCCTTTGTATATAGCGACCATGTTTTACGCGTTTTTCACGCGTGTTTTTCGTACACAAAGTACCCGTTTCTATGACGATCGAGTGAATCTGCTAATGCGCATGCGCGGAGTACTTAAAATACCAGTTTTAACTACTAGGAGTACTGCGCGCATGCGCTGTCGCAAACAAATCTGACGTTACGCGACCCTAACCTCAATTTCGAGCTTCGTAAAAAAACGCGTAACATACTCTTGTTATGTAAAGAATCGTGTGCAACAAAGAAACAACGATCTTTTCGCCTCGCGTATTAGCAATGTTCGTCTTCGGCTCAACTATATGACTCATATTGCAAACTCACACCCAACCTAAAAAAACCAAGCCTGCCACCTTGTTACATTTACACATAATGTACTATTGATTTTTTTTGTTTTGGTCCTGTGTAATGATCGAAGTGGAGAATATATCCTTTGACGACTGATTTTTGTTTTTTAATTTGCAATATTGTTGGAAGAAATTTACTGTATTGAACTCTATAAATGCAAGACGAAAGAGACACGAAATTAAGTCAATTAACCTACTAGAAATCAGCATCAAGCCCACTAAATTCGAAAGAAAATTAGTGTATAACCTGCGACCCCGTTATTGAACCATGTTTTTCATTTTATTTTTTTTTTTTTTTTCGTAGCCATTGTGTGTAAATAGCGATAAAAGCATGAAATGTTAAATTCGATTACTGAAAAAAAACATGATAAATAGAGTTCAAAATGTTGACGTTTGAAAATCTCGAAATTATAATGCAAAGTGAGGTGCATCGCGTGATACGGATAAACATTATTTACGTATAATATCAATTCGATGAATTCTCGTCTGTGAACCGAAAAGAATAGAGAATCACGACGACTGCACACTGAGCAAAAATCTTCTACTCGTGGTTACTGCGCAGTTCTTACATAACTATTTTCACTGGTCACCCTGTAACCGCCAAATATATCTCTGGGTACAAACCAAAAAATAATTTTTTTGCACATAACTATACCGAGAATTCAATATAAAAGCCGTAATTAACTGCAAACTCACGGACAGACTAAACGTTGCGATAACCAGAAAATGTAGTATTAACAACTGTAATTGCACTAAGCGGTTACTTGTACTAAATTTTCATGCGATTTCAACAATTTTTGAACCGTTATTTTAACCGTAGTAGTTTCACTGGAATTTTAAAATTCGCATGCGGAAAAACGTCCGGAAGTGTGCGATATCCCTAGAAACTTACGATTAGCAAGGTTTTCCCAGCCGTTAATCCCCGTCGAGTTTTCTCTCGATCTCGCTCACACTCGTCCATGACTCTCTTCCATTCACTATTTTCAATCCTTCTTCCTCCCATGGCCAACCGAGTTGCTGAGCCTACGTTAAATTGTACCGCCTAGCTCGAAGTGACAGGAATCACATGCGGATCAGGGTGAATAAATTAGTCTATAGCTTCTATTTCGCCGCCATGTTCTTGCATACGGACGATTAATACGTCATCGAGCTCTTTCGCCGATTCTATTGGCTCCGTTTCTTGCAGGCACTGCATTTCACCATTCGCACCGTGAGAATTGTCATTTTTTTTACAGTTATTACAAAACTAATTTTAATTTTGTGCTCGGAATTATATTTTTCGGGTATGGTAAAAAAATCAAAGCAGTTAAGAACCGTATGGTAACCACAACTAGAAATCTATTTCACGTACAGATTTTTATACCGATGAGGATTTTCAATTCGTACAGTCTGTTCAAAAAGTAATTGTAACAATTATACTTGAAAAGAAATGCTGCTCGAATTGTTTACAATAAGTCACAGATTATTTCGAAACGCAATTGTCACACCAATCCGAAAGTCGTTGGGAACAGAAAAAAATGATTTGGAGTAGGTGCGTGAAACTAGCCTTAAAGTTACGAGTAGTCTGTATTTTAAAGTGCCTTAAAAAAATTCTCTCATGCATCGGGTTGCTTTTATCTAAAACCCGTTGACGAAAACAAAGATCAAACAGAAGATGAAAACGAAAAAGAAGCTCTTCCGTTACTTTTCTCAAACGCAGGCCGCAGCGACTGCAGCATATATATACCTATATATATATATATATATATATATATATATATATATATATATATATAGATATACAAAATGTGTTAAATTACAGCGAGACAGAAAGAGCTTGATACTTTATTTTCATACTCGAGTTCTTTGGTTCGCATCGTCAGAACTTCAGCAAACTAACCAGTGCAACAATTTATCAATTATTTTTGAAGAAAAAATGATACGATGCGCGAAAGCACACATAACTAATTTTCCAATTTATAATAGAATTATTACTATCGGAACGATTGAATATTTGGAGTATTGTGATAAACATTGTCTTGGATACGACGTTTTTTCCATTATTCTGCAATAAGACGGTCGTGACGGTCTGGAAGCGATTGCTGCAGTCTGCTTTCGCATTATCGTTAATTTTCCGCCGCTCTGCGAGGTTAGTGACAACAAGCCGCAGCCACCTTCTCTTATGGGAGCTGTGAGCAATTCCAGCGCGCGTGGTGAGCCAGCCGGAAACCACCGAGCGAAACAACCGCTGCGTCCGGTGCGGTAGAAAATCCGATGCGTGAACTCAGCCTTCGACTTGGTAGAAGTGATTCTTGATCACTCCACACTCAAGACTCGTTAAAAGCTTGAACTTTGTGTAACAATAAATTTATATCGTGCTTGAAATATCGAGAGATAAAGCTCGATCGAAACCTCCGATAATAAGGTCTCAAAGAGTAAGTGAAACTCGATAAGCTATCCAAAAGCACGAAACGGTTAACTCGGGGACGAATATTGCGTTGATGTATATTTGTCTACTGTCTGAACGATCGGAATGAGTGAAAACATGAGGCTGTGATCAAGCTTCATCGAAACTTCAGAATCATATAGTAAACGAGGTTTAAGTTGGTAACCTTATCGTAACGAAACGATGGAAGGAACTAACTAAATTTCGAAATATGAGTGCGTTTTGTTTTATTTAGAAGTTCGGAAAATTCGGGAAAAAACGATTTTTTTCTCAGCATGAATCGTCACGATAACGTTACCAACTTCAATATCATTATAATGACTGTACTCAGTTTAGCGACTATAAAAGAATTCAGAATCGATTTGTTACTTCATCAAAGTCCGTTTGACATCGGAAGAAATTCATGAGGCTGAAGTTAGTAACGATAACGTGAGGAAATATCAGGGAACAATCATTATTGCGTAATTTTCGAATGACTTTCAAGGAGTTGGCTTTGCAAAATATGAATATATTTTGTATATCATGGTTTACTAAATTTCAGACATTCCCAGAGGTTACTAACTTCATTGTGATAGAAGATTTGAGAAACACATTTGTGTCGCAAAGATTTTTTCACACCGACGAACCAATTCGTATTTTCGAAAAGATATTTATTATTTTCAAAAAATAATAAACAAATCTGATCATTCGTCTTACAAACTGTGACAAAGAAGAAAATTCATGGTCCAGAGGCAATTATGGATGGATCTGAATCCCAAGTAGAAGGTTTGACGAAATGAACGTGTAGTAAAATTACAAAAAACCTGATTTCCGAGTTGTATCAATATCGATCCGACCAAAGCTTGAATTTTTTTCACTATACACACTCTATCGAACATGGCGAGGTGAATTTTTGACTCTTTCAGAATGAATTGACAATTTGATCGAAAATGGGGAACCGCTTGAAAGTGTAAAGTCTTGCACCGATAATTCCATGTCACCGTTTGGTGCCTCGCCTTTTATTGCGCGACAAATCTCTCCCGCAAGTTAGAATTAACTAAATATATAGGAGAGTCTAGTTAGGGCATGTAGTTAAGGCCATTCGCTGTTATCTAATCTCGCAAAGCAAATCCCCCTAAGTGCAGATGTGTGCTTGGAGTAAATATCCCCTGGCATTCGAGTAGATCCGTGAAAATTCTCCGAACTATAGGAAACGTCTCGAAACGACGCACGTTTTACACCCAGGTACATGCGCGGCAATGAGAAGTTCGAAAGTGTTCCGAACTTGCATGGTTTACAGGTACAAAATTTGAGGAAGCCGGTCACGTTTCGCAAACGTTGTTAAATCGATCACCTGAATTTTATTGCGGCACCAGAAGAATGCAACCCAATGGAAATATCTAGGAAAATGAGTGCTTGATGATCGTAATATGATTGATTTGACGATGAATCATTCAAAAGAATATTGTTATCTCGCAACTGTTGAATTGCATGTAATGCAGTTAAACCGTGGTAAAACGATGTATTATACTCTATATCTTATGGAGCCATAAACTTTTTTAAAGTTTTTTATCTAGTCATTGTAAAAAAGTTGTGAAATGGTGGTGTTTTTTTTTTTTTTTTTTTTGTTTTAACAAGTCGTTACTCCGACGTTGCACGGATGATCGCTGCGTACAAAAATCGATTGAGCTGAAAAAAATATGCGTACTTTTGCGTCTTTCAAAAACAAAAGGTCCTACATTGAGAAAAATATCATTCGTTACAGTAACTAGAAAAATTCAGTAAAACCGGAACTAGAAATTTCTCTCAGTGTGGTGATGATTTTCGAATTGTCAATTTGGCAACGAATACCCCATACACAGCGTACATCACGACCAAAAGAAAACGAAAAAAATTGTTCAAAACTTCAGGGAAAAATGTCTCTGTCAGAGAACGCTTTAAATTTCAAAAATGTGAGAAAAATCGTGGCTCAACTACTTCCTGTCATCTTTTCACTCTCTCTCCCGACTAGACAGAGTTCGTTCGCTTTTCCAGGTGGTCCCTGATAATCATATCGCCACCCCAAGCACGCCCACCAACACTCGCTGCAGCGTCTGGTCTAGCGATAGATAACGAGTTGCCCCAGAGTTGTGACCTCTCTTATCATGTCTGGGCCCTAATTTCTCCTCTAGAGGCGCGAAGTGGCGTCTGACAAAATGAGCGTGCCCAAAGTTCCGATTGGCGAGTTTGAGTTGAGCTGTTGATTTATTATTATTATTTTTTTTTTTTTTTACGCTCTCTATTATTTATCCTAACCGTTCACGACCAAGTAGTTGGGTGACATTTTATTTTCTGAATTGCAGAAAAATTAAAGCTCGTACGTCGGATTGAAAGTAACAGATTTATGACGTCAGCCGTGCAAGCATACATCTGTGGTATATGGGGCGTTCCATGCCAACTCACCGGACCCGTGACCCTGACCAATTTAGATTTTTCTGTTCCTCTTTTTTTGTGATCGATATTTTTCCGAAAACCACGAAAATATTTTAAACATAATCTTTATTTTTTTATTAATTCTTTTATTCGATATTTAAGCTGTATCATAAACGCTATTTTTTGCAACAAAATTCACAAGTACTCGTTGATGTGAAACGATGATCTTAGGCCAAAAACGGGAGTGTGATTAGGGTTTTTTTTCTTCTGTTTTCCCAGAGGGACTCAAACATTTTCTATCAACAATTTCAACGCAAGTTGTATAAGCGTAATCTTTTAGTTTCGGATCTTCTTCTAAGAATTTCCGCAAGATGAACAATAATATGCGACAATTGTCTGTACTGCAATACAAATTCGTATATCGAAGAAGACGTAGGTACTCTAATCGTTATCGCCTAGAGGAAAACTTTTTTTACAATAATAGTTGTTGGCCCAGCAACCAAGTAATTCATCTATTTCTAACATGCTTTTATGTCGAAGGGCTAAGATCCCCTTGTTTGATCTAAGATCACATGTTTTGCAATATATAAAAATCGCTGAAATTTTAATTCTTTAATTTACAATGTTAGTGATCGTCACTAATATCTGGCATCCCGATAGCAAATTTTTGTATAGTTGTATTTGTAAGTAGAATTATGGCTACGTATTTCGATGATTTATTCATTTAGATTTCATTGAAACACTTTTTGATCAATCTTGATTCACCCAAGTTCCAAGTACATCAAAATGTGCAGTTTTCGAATCGAAGATCTATTTTTTTTTCTCTTTTGTTTTCAATGAAAATAAATTGTTCATATTGCGATCGTTTGTTAGCACAAACTACGAGCGTTGTTATTATCGGTTTACGAACGCGGCTCGACATCGATCTAAAAATTAGCGATCAAGATTTTGAGAAGCCAGAAGTCGATACTATTCAACTCGTGCAAAGTTGTAAAATTAAATATTTGACGATGCCAGTCTGATAAAAAAAAAATGAGTTTTCTTCAATCCGTTTACATGTAGACAGAGAAAATAAACACCTGAACAAAATCAGCGACCGAAGACTAAAAATAAAATCAATATACCGGGTTTTCAACAATTCCGAAGCTGTGTAAACAAAAAAAAGCCTCAGTGTTCAAGCTTTCGTTTGAAAAATCGGTGTTTCGAATTTTTGTGCTATTGAAGAGATCTTCGCAGCTTATGAGTACCTAAAATAATTTGACGAATACTCAATTTACAATCACGTCTCGTATTAAAATTCATAGAAAATATGACATTTTTTTCTCGCCAATCCCCTGAAACATTTATCAGCAGAGTTCGGCTGCCTTAAAAATGAATTCTACGGAGTCAAAGTGACCAGGGTGAACAAAGACGCCGTGTGGGTGTGCTTTTAAATCCGTTTTAACATCGGGACGACCGCAACGCAACCAACTTTGCTCGCTGGACCCGATAAGAACAATATCTGTGACCGGATATCGCTCTTAGATAAGACAGCATTCCTGCTCTTCGGAAAGGTTCTCTTTCCAGTGGGCCTTGGAATGTTTGCTCGTAAAATCCTCAGACTCTGGAGACTTGAAAAGGTACAGTGACCGGTTTGGATCCATATAACGTAGAGTTTAACGCTGCGCTGCTGTTCCGAACGACTCGCTCTTACACGGAATCCTTCGATCAAATCCAAATCCGGAACCACTTAACACTCGGCAATCAGCCCTTCAGGATAGATAAACACGTTTTTGCATCAAAGTTCTTGCAAGTTTATACTGGGAAAAAATTACTTTGTTACAGTGAATATATTTACTTGTTCGCCCCCTGATTCGTTCAATTCGAATGCGATGTACGAGAATCTGATAAATTTACCAAGATCAATGCTATAGTTGTTTAATTCGATTTTTTTCTTCTAGCGACAAGTAAATATTGTCCAAGCAATATCAAATAATTTGCGGTCTCTCGAATCCTTAAACTAATCACGTGATTCGACTGAAATTCATACAAATTGGAATATTTCATTTGAATCGATGAAATATTATCGGGATAAAAAACACCTTGATTATTTGAATAGTCTGAAAACAGTATTTACTTTTCGTTGAAAAAAAATAAATCGAATAAAACACAACCGTTGCCTTGATTTTAGTAAATTTATTAGATTGTTTGATTAAGTATTGACCAGATGAAAAAAATCAGGAAGAACAAGTGAATATATGTTATTTTTTCGGAGTATGATCAAATTTTTCTCTAAACACATCCTATATAACCGAAGAAAATATTATTATTCTGAGCACGTGAAAGGTTTCAGACGAGGAACGATCTTTTTAAATATTGTCTTAAATTTCTTGGATTTCAATTTCGATTAACGGTTTTACACCGAATGTTTTTCCGCAGCTGGTGATTAAAAATACAAATTCGAGTATTAAAGAATTACATGATACATTGCGATCAATGCCGAAAACGAAGGTTCAGAAGGAACAGACGTTGACAAGTTTTGACGATCAAACAGAGTTTTGTACGAAAAAAAAAAAAAAAAAAATGTGTATAAATCGCTAGTGAGGAATATATTTCACGATTCAAATTAGCTGACGACGATGTAAAATTGATGACGAGTTATGAACAACATTCATCGATTCACTCCGTCAAAGAAATTCGTACACAGAGTTTTTAAAATATTTATAAATCGTTAATACGGTTCCGTAAATTTGGAATCCAAAATTTTAGCGACTACTAGGCAAAAAAGTTGAGAAAGAGTCAAACGAATGTGAAATTTATGCAAAAAGCTAGTAGACAAGTTAGGTATATTAGTGAGAAGTGTAAAAAGCGCTGCTTCGATCTAAAACAGCGAAGGGGTGAAATAAAATTGGCGTTGAAAATTGCACACACAAACGTCTACGTCGAATTTCACACGAGACTCCATTAAACGATCTGTTTACTTTCACCGGGACCTCGCTATCATTTCACATTTTACTTATCTTCCGTATCCCCCGCGGCGCAAATTGAAGCCAACTGTAATAATTAAGACGATAGCCAGTTGGCCAATCAGCCAGCTACGCCCAGTTGCTCGTTGATAATAGATTTTTTTTAGACACATGCATCATACGGCGATTCCAGCAATAAATCTCTCACGCCAAACATTTTTTCAGAGTTAAAATTTCGCCCGTTGGCCTATAATTTTTTCCCAAGCCCCAGAAACTTGGTTTACATATCGATTTGTAACCATTTGAACACGTTTTCTCGCCTTTTTTTAAGCGACAATGTTTTTTTTTAAATTCGTCACAAAATGTCGATGAATAACACAGAACGTATTTGTTTTGAACGACGTGAAACCTTTTGCTGAAATTTTGTAAATTCAGCAAAATAAATTGTATCATTCAGAACATCGTCATCGAAATTTTTTTCCAAAATGAAGGAAAAATTCGTTTTCAAAATTTCCGATGAAGACAGATCGATAAATCTTATTCTTATTCATCTCAATGCTCAAAAACCCGAATAAACAAAATGAACATTATAACCAGAAAAAGGGTACAAAAAAAAAAGCAGGAAAAAAACGAAATTATAGGTGAATAAAAATAAAAACCAAATTAAATGTAAACAATTGGTTAAGCTGAAAGTATTTTTATTTTTTTTTTTGACATTTCGATACCACAAATTCAACAATATCAAGAAAAACGTTAAATACTATCGAGATTTTCAAATATCCGTATTAAAAAAATGCTAAAATGAAAAATTCCCGTCATGTCCAATTTTCAATTAGTGTATTTTTCCACCAAATCGTACGTGTATCAAGAATTATTTAAAATAATAAGTTTTCCAATTTTCTTCAACGATCTCGCATAAACAGCAGAATCGAAAAACGTAAATTTAATCAACGAACATCTGTCACAAAACCCGAAGACTCTAGCTTTATTATCGGGTCAAGAGTTAAATGCCAATAGCTGATATTCTACTTTTTCGAAGTACGAAGGTTTGAGATTAATTTTCAACACCGACAACTTTTGGCATTTCGAAATTTCCAATATTGAAAATGCCATAATTATTCTCAAAACAGGCTTTCCAACCACAAAGAAAACCGCCTGCACAAAACGGTTATTTTTTACTTTTCCAAGCGGTTTGAAAAATTCATTTTTATTCTTCAGTCTAATACTCAGTCTAGAGTTACAGTATTGCAGTGATTTTTTTACGTGGTTGAAAAAAAAAAACCGATACGTAAAATATGCCGGAAAATAATACGAGGAGAAGAAATGTACGCGCAACAACAAAACAAAATAATAAGAAAAAAACAAGAAAATAAAACATAAACAAAAAGAAAAAAAAAAAAAAAGAAAACGAATAAAAATGGCGAGAAAATATGTCAGCACGTATGCACTCGACCACTTTGTACGATCATTATTATTATTTTGCCGTCGATCCAATTTCATAAATCAGTATGTATGTAATAACGTTTGCCGGTGGCTGTGGGCGTGATCTTGTAATAATAACTATGATGAAAATATTGACAGACACACGTCTCTGATACTAGTAAATGATTTTCGTACGCAGTTGTGTACGTGCAGTTGCTTAACTATGCATGTGCATACTAAGATGCATCACGTCTTTAAAGTGGGAACCAGTTTTTGCAAGAAATGCATGTAAGCTATTATCGCAGGCGTTAGTGTCTTATGTATACCGGTATATAATACCTGTGTCATGTATATTGTGTGTGCCTGTATGTATATATATATATATACATATACACACGTATGTGTAAGTAATAGCTATTCACTTGCGTCTATATATCATAGCATATTATCGTCGTCGCAGCGGCCAGCAACGATAATACCGGGAATATAAATAGTCATTCGGATCGATACGTATAACAATGTATGTGTATAACAGTGAGCTGTAATTAATCAATGATTCAATAACGACAGCGTGATTACTTGATCGCACGACTCGTGATGCGAAATTCCTTTTATATCTTTTATTTTGTGGGGCGAGGTTGAAATTCCGAATTTGAAAAGCTTCGAAAATGTGAAAAAGCTCCGGTGAAACTTGAGGTAAGGAAATCAAACTTTGACGAGACATCAAAGTTTTGAATGCTCTGAAACCCGACGCTCAAAGTTCCGAAAGATAATAATATGCCGAAAGGCATAACTCCGAGTCAAAGTGGCGAAAGTGCGAAAATGAGAAAATTAAAAAATTTGGAAAATCGAAATTCCGAATGATCGAAGATTTTCAGTGCTGTGAATTTGTGGCTTGATAAAATTTCACCATTTCGATTTCTCTTTGTTTTGGATTTTCCATATTTTTACGTTCGGAATCTTGCTCATTCTGATTTTCGGTTTTTTACATTCTTTACACCCACTCGTTGAGTAAACTACGCTGTGTGTGTATATTTTAATTTTCGGAATTTTACTCTATCGAAACTTGATTTTTCCGAATTTTACTCTATCGAAACTTAAATTTTCGGAATTTTACTCTAACGAAACTTGATTTTTCCGAATTTTACTCTATCGAAACTTAAATTTTCGGAATTTTACTCTAACGAAACTTGATTTTTCCGAATTTTACTCTATCGAAACTTAAATTTTCGGAATTTTACTCTAACGAAACTTGATTTTTCCGAATTTTACTCTATCGAACTTAAATTTTCGGAATTTTACTCTAACGAAACTTGATTTTTCCGAATTTTACTCTATCGAAACTCAAATTTTCGGTATCTTGAATCTTGGAAACTTGAGCCGTCAGGTTTCCGATCATTCGAAACTTTGTTGTTTCCTGAAAGTTTGATTTCTTTAAGTCAAGTTTCGCCAACAAATAATTCGGAATTAGGCGCTTTCGGAACTTTTCAAATTCGGAACTTCAACCCCGCTCCTATTTTGTGCATTAAATTCAATTAATCATTAATGCCAAGGATTTTCACGATTTTTTTTCCTTTTCTTCTCTTTTCTTGGTTTGTCATTGTATTATTCACACGAAACAGTGCAGAGTAATTTTATCCCATTGTGATTCCTGCGTTATTCAGAAAAAAAAGTAACGGAAAGTAAAACCCTAATGAATTAATAAAAATACACGTAATCCACCTTTGTTCATAGACATAAAGATATATTCTTTCTCATCTACGAACAACTAGCTTTGATACGTATTTCTAATTTCTGCTCAATTAATTCGAGTGAAGTCTGATTGTCTTTCGCTCATTGTTACGGTGTTGAAATAAAGTCTTGTTCATCGATATCTTACAGATTCGGTTGATGCTTTTGTATGAAATTACCGAATTGATTTTAAGTTCTGTTGTCATTGCTGTTTACTGCTCAAATTCGACGGATTACGAAAGGAGAAAAAAAAAAAAAAAATACTTTGATACGCCTTAAATGATGCAAAGAATGTTTTTACAGAATCTGTAGAAATATTGTATGATATATAATATTATACTGAGGTACTGCGATAATGTAGAATAAATGAGGACGAAATTGAGCAGGATCCAGAAACGTGATGGAATGAAAACGAAGAAAAAAAAAAAAAAAACAGGAGTATCAGATGAAACACAATGGTTAGTTTTTGAAGAACCAGTGACGCGGAAGATCGTCGATACGGACGGAGAACATTGGGGCGTGCATTTGGCAATGGAAGGACGTTCCGCCTTTGAACGAATGAATTAGGACTCGGAGGCGTTGGTTTGGAAAGTTAAATCAATCGATAATTGCCTCTGAAAAATATGAAGAGAGAGAGAGAAAAGGGAGAAAGTATTGCAAAACACAAGTAAATGATATTTGAAACGCTGAACTTTATTCTGGAAATTAAACTCGAATGATATTTTACCTATACTTGGGAACTGACTGAAACTCTATCGATCGGACACCTAAATTTTGGCATTGAAACTTCTTTCGATTACGCAGATTTATTCGTTTCGAGGGTTTTTTTTTTTCTTTCATCTACGCACAGACTCGAAATTGCAGAGTCGGGAACGACGAATCGATCAATGACTGAAACGTACAATGCGACGTGATTATTTTGGGAGATCGTGCAATGATCAAGTTTCGAATTCAAGGATTGAAGGAAGTGATTGTTGAAATTAACTCGCGTTGTGAAATTTTTTTGAAGAAAACGATTTGACTTTATCCTCGAAAAAACCAGCCCATCGAATAAAGATTATGAGACGAAAGCCAAAAAAAAAATATTGATAACGTCTTTGAAAAAAGAGTTATTTCTAACGATGAACAATGATTCGAAACGTTCACAAATTTTTCAAGTGCAGCAAAGTAACATCGTGAAAGAATAAATACTACACACAAAATTGTACCATATATTCGTTTTCCGATTTCCCGTAACACTTTTCTACCTCAGGTACACCAGTTTAAATCCAATTTCATGTGTGAATAATAAATATCAGAAATAATTGTTCCAATGTTCTTCAATATTTTCCGGCTCTTTAGTTCATCGGAATTAATATGGCATCAATTTTTCAAATCATCGAAATCATGCAACCAAGCTTTTATCTAATATCACACTCCTCTTTTACGTAAGAAAAGCAAATTGGGGATATAAATTTTCGCGTTGCCCAAAACCCGCAAGATTCTAAAAAAAATATTATCTTTCTGACGTTCAACGTCAAAGAACCGCGGAAAATTGGCTTCAAAGTCTAAAAAGCCGTTTTTTATCGTGTGAAACCTATTTTTTTTTTCTCCATAGATTTCACATATTCATGACCTGAAAATCCTGCATTGTGAGAAAATGTATAGTTCGAAAAAAAAACCAAACCTCGACGTTGTGCCTGTAAGAAAAATAGGAAAATTAGGAAAATCCGAAACAGTTTGATTATCCGTTTTCATTTCTCGAATATAGTCTTTCTTTCCATCATTTTGTATGTTATCCTTTGGTATTCGATCATTCGTCAATGGACGTTTAATATGTTAATATAAACACACCCTGTATAACTTGAGCCACAAGGAACAAGGGCGTTCGACGCATATGTTACCGGTAAAGGATCGCTACCGCGGGTCACAGGAGTTGCCTCGAAGTGAAAAGCTGTGTTTTATTTGCAAAACTGCCTAATTTCGATGCCATGCAAAGGTAATTCCTTTTTCTTGCGGTTGAACCGCTGGGCAAGACACGCAAAGAATTCAAGCAACCTCAGGGACCCTTTTCACCGTCTTCTGCAAACAAATGTTAAATCCGTTCGACGTATCGCGCGTTCACAATGTTCGTCATCTGTAATACACATTTGGAATCATAGACAACTCGTTAATTTATTTCTGAACACTTGATCGAATAAAAAACTAGGGAGATTGAAATACAGTCGGTGTCAAAATGCAAAGCAATCTTTTCATGAAAAATATCAAATGATTCGTATCTCTACGTTTTTCCTTCTTTTTTTTTCTTACAATTTGAAAACACACTGTGAAAATCTTTACTTCGTCTAGTTTCTCTGATAGTTATAAAAAAAAAAAGAACTAGCTTACCGGCAGATTCACTCCCGTGACTCTAAGGAAAAATAACGGAGTTTTTCACAAACTAAATTTCATTCGCATCGGTCTACCAATTACAGAGTTAGTTATAAATACTATCCGACAGGAACTGTCCATTTTCCGGAATAAAGAGTACTTTATACGTCGTTTCAAGACCTAGGAAATTTATGTACTAAATTTCACCAAAATCCGTTCGGCCGTTTCAGTGTGAAGAGGGAATTACAGAATTATGCTAAATAGCTATCCCACAGGAACCATGCAATTTTCCGGGATAAAAAGTAACCTGTTTCACTCTCCCGCTCGTGAACTATCTCCATCTATGAAAAAAATCACGTCGATCCGTTTTGCTCCGTCGCTGCGTGAAAAAAGGACACGCCAAAAAAAAAAAACAAAAAAAAAAAAACGATAAACCGACAAACACACTTTCGCATTTATAAAATTAGTAGGGATTATTTCACAATTGTAACAAACGATACTATGAAACGTCTTTAGAAATGTTGAATAATTTAAAAATCAATACAGCCCTTTTTTTTTAAATATTTACGGTGAATTTTCGAGCGTTGAAAGCAGTAAACTAATCTAAATTTGAAAAATCGTATGAAAAGTATACGAATTGTACACTCAGAGGAAACTATATTTGAGTTTGATACGATTTTTGCAATGTATTGTTAAATGAATTCATATTCAATTTAAAATGATGTCTCGTTCGCTATTCTTTATTTAATCATAAAAGAATCAGTTTTTTGATTCAGGAACATCAAGCAATATAAATTTTACAATAAAAAACACATTTTTTCTTCAAATACAGTAAAGTAAACTTGTTGCATTTGCTGAAATCAATGAAAACTTTGATCCCTTTGAAGACACATTTTCGCGTGCGAATGATCGAAGGTAAGTTGCAAAATAATTCGTTTTTACAAAATATAAAATATTCCCGAGCGTAGATTCGAGATTTAGTTTTGAGAAAACACATTTTCAAGCTTATTCAGGCATCTTTTGAAGAGAGTTAATTCATCCGAGGGAAGGTAATTTTTTTACACCCCGTACGTGTCGCTGATACACCTCGAGCAATGCAGCTTAAGCGTGTAGGTATTAAGACCGCGGCATGAATGTGCCTCATTGCAGGTGGTATTTCGGAGGTCGGTGAACTTGCTAAATGTCGTAGTAAATTGATACCCTCAGAGCCAGCCACACATAACATAATACAGGTCGTGCGGTTGAAGCTGGCTAAAAGTCATGCGATCAAGAAAAAAACTCTACTCGAGGCCCGCGGTTTCTGCGCAATGCACATATTGCAGCCTGAACCTTGCAATTCGTCCCTCGTTTAATTTATTGCAAAATTACTGAAATTATGCAAGGCGAGCAGTCCGTGATGAAAATTAATAATAAAGACAAGTGAGGTTGATTTTCGTAATTTATTCTTAGGCAGAACGGTTATTCTACAATTTTAGGAGTGTCCGATATTCGTTTGAAACTATAATGAAGCTAAATATACACTCCAATTTGACAAACTCAAATATTCCAACACTGAGAAAAATTTCAATTGTTTAGTAACTAGAAAAATACAGTAAAACAGGTATCGTTAAAAAAAAAAACTGTTTGAATATTGTTGCAATTACGAAAAACGAGGTACGCGCAACAATTTTGCGCTGTTGGCGATACTTTTTTGGAAATTGCAACGTAAAATCAGTTTGTAAGGTTTACTCTACTTTTTTAGTTAAACAAGGCTTTAATGTCAATTTATTGTTGCACGAGCATTGAATTTTCGCAACAGTTGGAAGAAAATATAGCAACAGTGATCGTAATGAGAAAGTGTAGTAACGGATACTAGACTTTCCGGTAGCAGTTACAAAAGTAATTTTCATTTTGTACTTGGAACTATATTTTTCGATTATGATAAAAAATGAAAATAGTCAAGGATTCTCATACGGAAAATACGAAATACTTGATTACGTGCTTGAGACCACGAAGTGCACAACTGAATGAATGAAGTTCAAGTTCGTTATTTATTTTCATGGAAAATTGTTATTTCACAATTTCACGTGTACATTTCGTAACTGATTGCAACAAGTAACGTGGATCACGTCAAACGGACGGGCTGCTAATTTGCACAGTCCGCATTCAATCAGGTAAACTAATTTCCACCGTATTCTTTACTACAATAAAAATCAAATATATGCATAGTTGTGTAGCTTTTCATGTAAGATTTACGATCACGGTTCGATTCCCCCAAAATATGGTAATTACGATTATTTTTCTTGCCACACCTTAAGGGGTTACGTACAGTTGGATAGGTGAAAAAAAAATCGATTTTTCAAAAAGTTGCTCGTTCGAATGTACTATTTCTTTGAGTGTCTGCCCTGAAAATTTCGTAAAGAAATTCGCAGTAATGACGAAGTTATAAGATTTTGTAACCGACCGGGTGAGCAGCGATAAGGGCATCAAAAGAAGGAAAAATGAGGTTGACGCAGCAAAAAAAAAAAAAAAAAAGATCTAACGGAAATGTCGATGTCTCAGGAAGATCAGTCATTTAGCCCGGAAAATGACGATTTCATTTAAATTTGAAATAAACCGGTTATTTCATTGTCAGTGTAAACTGTACTCAAAACTTTAAACGCGTTTTTCTCCAAACAGTGTTTTCGAAATCGGTACCAGAAATATATTCGCAACTACTGGACCGATCGGGATCTGGTTTTGCACAGTTATGTTTCAGAAAATAATCTCGTACTTGTCGAGCCGTTTTTTCGATACCTGGTGTAGTTTATTTTTTTCGCGTGAACACGTCCCAGAAAAATGACCAACTTTTTGACCGCTTGAAATTTTTCGATCAAATTTTCACACAACGTAGAGAAAACGTCATACTTCAAAAAGTATGTTATGGTTT
This sequence comes from Neodiprion pinetum, assembly GCF_021155775.2. Taxonomy (NCBI): domain Eukaryota; kingdom Metazoa; phylum Arthropoda; class Insecta; order Hymenoptera; family Diprionidae; genus Neodiprion; species Neodiprion pinetum. The sequence goes on from NC_060236.1 coordinate 16,977,456, forward strand.
TTTATTAAAATTTAGTTATATACACGAAAAAAACTCTTCAACATAACCCTAGTTTTAGCCGTCCCAGGTGTATGTAACCCCTTAAATAAAGGTTTAAATCAAGGAATTTAATTTTTTTTACATTGATACAGAAACCTTCTCAAAATCGTTGAAATAAGTAGTGCAAAAATGAATCATTTCACGCTCTTTTTTTACTAATTTTTCACTTCAGAAAGTACATTTGTGGTTACTGGGTGATAAAAATTTGATTTGATTTGAGGCAAAAAATAAAAAATGATACTCATATTGCAGTTTTTGTACAAATCCGTATTTGGTAAGACTTTCGAGATATTTACACAGCAGGTTTTAGCTCTACCAAATAAGAACTGAATTCTGTTCCAAAAAATGGTTTAAATTAGATATCGTTACCCGGCCCAAAACGTCTCAGATTACTAAAAAGTTTTTAAATAGACGGACCCACCCCGAAGTTTATTAAACAAAACTGTCGAGAGAAAAAATAATGTGGGAAGATCGTCTGTAGTAAAAGTTGCGGAGAGAACAAAGTGTTCAATGAATAGAAAAAAACAGCATCTCTCATTCTATATTTTCATTCAAATTGACCGATTCATCCCCAATCGTTGGGACAACGGTACAAATAAATACAGAGACCAAGTTAACCCTTTCAGTCACACATTTTTCAACTCAATATTATGGCCTGAATATTGTTACTCTGTGGTTTTTGAGGTCACTGACACGAATCTGAAGTCGGAATTTGATCATTTCTGAATCCAAGATGGCGGATGTAAAATCGAAAAAACATATCAAAATTGGATGATTATGGCGGAAACTTGTGACTCGGGGGTTTTTGGGGTCACTGATGACGAATCTGAAGTGAGAATCTGGTCATTACTAAATCCAATATGGCAGACCCCAATATGGCGGATATAAAATCGAAAAAACATCAAAATTGGAATATTTATGGCCGAAATTTGTTACTCGGGGGTTTTCGGGGTCGCTGATCACGAATCTGAAGTGAGAATCTGGTCATTTCTGAACCCAAGATGGCGGATCTCAATATGGCGGATGTATAATGGAAAAAATTATCAAAATAGAATGAATCTGACCGAATCTTGTAACTCGGGGGTTTTTGAGGTCGCTGATTACAAATCTGAAGTCACAATTTTCATATCCTTCTAAAAGAGTGGCTTAGTATTAATCCCAATTCGATTAATTGTGTATGTGCGTGAGTCTAATACAACGTGGGAAAAATGAGCATTTTCCATATTTTAATAGTCATACGAAGTAACAAAGATCATTTGAAGTTACAAATAAACTATGATGAGGCTAACAAGACGTGGACATTTTTTAGGTGGAACGCTGTGCATCCCACTGCGACTAAAAGGGTTAAGCGTAAATCGAGTCCGCGCGGAATGACCTATACATCATCGCATCCATTTCATAGTTCAAGAAAACTGCGTATTACGATCGGTAATGTAAGGGAGGCACGATTAGCCGGGGTGTTTGATCCTCGCGGTTTATAGATCGATCGATCGACGCGGGGTGCATGGATATGTTTATGAATTTCCGTTGGTTTCCTGTATTGCATGCGAGCAGCGCTGCAGCGAAGAGTAAAGAGACGCCGTAAAACCAACCGAGCGCCATTAAATAGCTCTCCCGTCATTTGCATTTCCCGCTTATTCCTGCGATGTCTGTAATAGATCCGTGCGTGTGCTGCAGGCGGAGGGGTTTCGTATGTATATAACAACCCCCGCCTCGTTTCACCCTCTTTCAACTTTCGAAACTCCCTTTTCCGCTCCTTCACCCGGAAGTCGAGCCGCTTATCTTTTTTGCGACTCGCAATACAACAGACGCATATATGTGCACTAGGGTAGTCCTTGAGAAATGTCATTATGGAATTTCGATTGGCTCACCCAGAAAATATTTTCCTAATTTTTTCAAATTTTTATCCCAACTTTAACTTTAACTTTAATGGGATTTCCCCATTTAACCCTTTCGTGGACAATTTAAATCTAACGAACTGATTTCGATAAAATTTTGTACACGGGGGTTCCTTGGGTTGCGATTCAGCATCACGGATCCAATACGGTGGATCTATCACGTTCCGTATAAAAAAGATAATATGTATTATTTTTTCTTGATTCAAATATATTTCGTATTATTTTGCGGTTAGTTGAAAACAGAATGTAAATGGGATAATCTCAATTCAATGGGCGTCATTTTACGACATTTTAACAATTTGCTTGAAAAGAAGGAAAAGAAGAGAAAAAAAAAACATTGTCAAAGCAGGGTCAGATACTTTTAAGTAATTTGGTCAGGATGATGAAAATATGATGTACATATCAACCCCTTGTAGCCCAACATCATAAATTTCAAAATAAATAGCATTTAAGGACTTGTCATTAATACCTTCCGTATGGACTTTGTAGGATCTTATTTAGTTTGTTAGAGAAATGTCACAAGGGGCTACAAGGGGTTAAGCAGAGAAACTAAAAATATTGAGGTAAAACTTTTTCCTCCAATCGATTACAAAAAAAATTTCGAAAATACAGCAGGTTTAAAAGTACGACAATATTACGTCACTGACACCATCGTTACGAAATCAGTGAAATTCGATTGGCTATAACACCCAAAATAATTCTGTTCAAAGTAAGTAAACAAAAAAATGCATAAGGTATACGACCCAGCCGTTACGTATTGCTCTGCGTCAAACACACGTAGGAATGATTTTTTATTTTTTTGTCTAAATGCAAAGACCCAATTTCCATCCCTTGTAGCGGACGATCGGATGATCCTTCGATTGTTACGCGGCCGTACATAATTGTAAGAGTGTCAGGGCGCAGGCCCTCGCCATCCTTCGAGGTTCCCATGCGTGTCTGCAGGAGTCTGCGCGTAGCAGGATAACGATTCTCGGCCATATTGGACGCGTTGCGCCGGCGTCGCGTCGGCGTCGCGAGTCGTTTGTTTCGTCACAGCGACGGACTGCGGCTTATCGGGAAACTGCAACGAATCGTTGGTTCATATCTGGACGGTTAGATGGAGGCGCTCGTCCCTTCGTTCCTGTTCCTGTCGGGAGTAACGGAGACACTGGAGTCCGTTTTTCTTCCCCGTATCATCTCCTACCCTTTTTTGCGTGTATATTCGTATTTTTTTTTTTTTTTGGTCTCCAAGAAGCAAAAAAAATTTCATCCCGTCCTTCCTAGCCGCGCAAATTGTTAACCCGTACGAGTTTCCGGGGCATCGTTTCGGAATTTCAATTATTTTTACCATCGAATACGTAAAGCTTTCAAAGCGCAACTGACAATGAGCCTTATTTAATTATTATCAAATCGCTGGTAGGCTTTATAGCGCTTCGTTCCTGATTTTAATCAATTATTATACTCACCTCTGATAATCGTACAAACACTCGTTGCGATAATCCAGCCTATAGGCTACAGAATCATTTCATGTTACACGAATCGATGGTTGTTAAATATTAAAACGAGGGTTGAAAATCAGAAAGTTAACGTCAGGTCTGAAAGGTTGATACAAAATAGATATCACTTCATTTTTTTTTTTTACTTAGTTCGAAATATCGACAGAATTTTTGAACATCGATATGCTTAAATGGGTATAGAATCAAATTTGTTACGAGAGGCACGGAATTTATGCGTGTAAACAATCAACGATCATAATGACAACAACGTAGATTTATATTTCGTCGACTCCTTTGCTGTCAGGAAAAAAGCACAAAAGGTTGGGCAAAATAATCTATGAAATTGTTCAACCTAAAGTTTAAGTTAGCGAAGTAATCGTGGATCAGTATGACCTTGAAAAAATAATTCTGCCTCGAAAGAAAATCTGTCATTGTGATAAAATACAAAAAATTTGATGGCCGTTGATATCGAAAATATCATACATACATTGCGGAACGCCAAAGAGACGTGAAATAAAATGTGAATGATTTTGAAAACATGATTCACTAATAGTGAATTAAGTCGTTCAGTGATATCTGGTGACATTTTTTGTACTAACGGTAACCTATCTGGTTCAATGTTGTTCACAAAAAATAATAATCAACAGACGTTTTTAAATTGATTGAAATCTGTCGATGATTTGATTGTGTTACAATTTGCTAACTTTTTTCGGAATTCACGATATCATAGATTATACGAACCGTCAAACTGATTTAAAATGCGTGTTTCTTTGACCACGCGGAAGATTTTCCCATCCGCAAAAATTCCGCTCCGATAGTGTCAACGGGCAAAGAAAATTTCAAGTTCTTATTTGCAAATGTTATTTCTTCGATTCGAAATTCATCCGCAGGTCGATTTCAGATTCCATAATTGGAGTCGACGTGTTTCGAAAAAATAAAAAAAAACAAAAAAATATGTGAAGAAAAAAATGTCAGCCTTGGCAAAAAGTCTTTCCAAACCACGACCACGGTCCTCGAGAAAAACGAATCCGCAGCCCTGTTCGCGATTTTGCACCCCCTTAATGGGGATGATAATTTTGTTTCCCGAGTTGATTTCATTGAGGTGAAAAAAAGAAGCGTGGGCGGCGAGTGAAGAAGAAGAAGAAGAAGAAGAAGAAGCTCGTTGCCGGTGGGGCAGGTCAGTTACGTAATTACCTTCCCTCACGGAAGTCGCGCCGTTTACGTAACGTATTATATACATACCGGGGTAAAACGGCGCGGGCGTCTCAAGGCCGACGGCATCCCCCGCAATTAAGACCTTCGACAATTAGATCGATAAATACAAGGGGAGCAACCACCGGCTCCCGGACTCAATTACATATTTAACGACTCGCGTTCTTTAGAAATGCACGATTTTCTTAAAGAGGACCTCGTGTCGCTACGTTACGGGGATGAATTTCATTTTTCATATTTAAATAAAAGATCCGGTGCCGTTGCGATAACGTTTTGAACACTGTTCGAACTACCGGAAAGTTTGGTGTGAAAAACTGCATAGGTTTTTTTTTTTATGCTGTTTCTCACAGATTTTTACTCACTGAAACCGAGAAAAATAATTAATCGAAAAAATGACATCACGTCAGGTTTTTTCTTGAACTCGTGGGGCTTGTTGTTTCATTTGGAGCGAAGCTGACGTTTAACTCGATATCTGGTATCCTGTTCTTGTTTTCAAATCTCCGATGAAAAAAGTATTTTTTTACTTTCATTTTACATGTATCAAGGTTTCCAAAGAAGATGGGACGTCGATATGCTAGCCGACTGCTGTTGGATTGATGGGTTGGAAAGAAAATTGGTACCGTAAGGTCTTTTGGGTCGTTAATCATGAATCTAAGGTCAGATTTGCAAAAATTAACTGTGGTTTACTCAATGTGCTTGAGAAGAACTAAAGACATTTGGATTTCTATGGAAATTGCTGTGATCGAAGGTTTGTTAGGTGACTGATCACGAGTCTGAGGTAAAATTTGCGAAATACGAAATGGCGAATCCAATACGGTGGAAAATAAATCTAAAAATTTTCCCATTTTAGTAGAACTTAGGAGACGGAAGTTTTTTGGGTCACCGATAACGAATCCAAGGTCAGACTTCCAAAATTTGTAACGGTGGATCTATTAGAATGGTTGATATGAAAAGAAATCGTCATATTTTTAGATAACTTGGTACCTGAGGACTTTTAAGTCGTTGATCACGAATCTGAATCTGTAGTGCAACATTTTTTTTATACATTTATATACATACATGTATCTGATTTTTGTTTCTTTATATATGAATTCTCTAAACATTAATCACACGGGAAAAATGAACGACTGTATAGAATTTATTTATGTGACCCTTTCGAGCTTCAAATCATTTTTACAGCATAACATTGTGTGGGAATTCATCCGGTCATTCCTTCAATCATTCGCTCATATGGAAATATCAATCATCAGTTCAAAAAAAAAAAAAATGCGTCTACACTTAAAATTGTACGTGCAAATCGTTTCTATTCAAGTTTAATCGCATATATCAATATATCTCGTCTTTCGTCACTCTGACTCGTCTCTGCTGTTTTTCATTTACATAAACAAATCTCCCGCTCCTTTCATTACATCTAAGTTGAAATTCGTTTTGCTGGTTGCAACTTATCCGGATAAATCTTGCGATGCTCTTCGGTTTGCGATCTTCAATGGCTATAGATCACTCGACAATGTTCGTGACGTATTTTATGTTTTCGAAGAGTACTGAGATTCGTTTCAATCTATCACTTCACATTTTATTTGCCGATTGTTCTCATACTTTTTCAAACGCACTTTACGTTATAAAATTGTTATAGTTCTTATTTGCTTTGAAAATTCGACAAGACTTTGTACCGAGGAACGATTCACTATGTAATGTTTCTCAGAGGTGTTAGCAGAGAGCGAGAGAGAGAGAGAGAGAGAGAGAGAGAGAGAGAGAGAGAGAGAGAGAGAGAGAGAGAGAGAGAGAGAGAGAGAGAGAGAGAGACACTACGAGTCCAATTCCTTTCAGTCGTTGTTCTGACTCTAGGCGGGAATCCATAAATCGTTACAGCAGTTCGAAATTCGAATTGGATATTATTCTTCTTTTTTTTTTTTTTTTTCCGTGAACTCGGAACCCGAAACGTGAATGCGGAAAATTCGAAAAATGGCTCACGGCCAGCCTACAGCCGGTTGTTCTTTATCTTTCTTCTTCTTTGAGCCAATGTCGAAGTGATACGAATTTTCTACGACGCTGATGTAGCACCGGAAAGGAGCGAGACGAGGCGAAGCGTGGGGAAAAAAAAAAGTGGTAACGGCATGGCGGCCATTGACGTGCCAGAATTTGGAATAAATTGGATTTGTTTACGGGGGTGGTTTCGCGGCGGCGTTGCTCGTCTGCAAGGCAGTTTCCTCTCTCCTATCGTTCGCCACCCCCCACCCCCCGCAGCAAGCACGCCTCTTTCGTGTCACGTCCCCACATTTTATTGTGTGTATTTTATTCCTCGTCGTTTGTTTCCCGTGCCAACTCTTTCCACGCTTTCTATACGGCCATTTTCTTCCTATTTCTCTCTCTCTCTCTTTCTTTATTGTCGATCCTTCGCTTAAAGGAGTCTGTGGGTTGAAAATCGATGCCTTTTGGCAATTTCTTTATAACGTAGTACGCAAATTGAGTATTCATCAAATTCATGCTCACTCATAAGATGTGAGGATTCGTTGAAAAAAAAAAAAAACAAATTGATTATTTCGGAATTGTAATAAAAAAAATTTGAAATCATTTACAAATTGTTGAAAATGTATCTGATTCGTTGAATTTTATACTATTTATTCACACGACTATTCTCTACAAATTCACCAAAACTGTTCTATTCGTCATTTTGACAGGGTTCATTGAGTATTCAATTTTATAAAATTCTACCGATGCTGAATCTGATCAACAAATGGCAGTATTGAATCGACTACTGAAGTAAAGTAAATTTGTATCTCAATGACTCCGTAAAAAATAGTTTTCTGAACAAAATTAGCCGTCGTAGAATAAAATGGAACGTATCTCCTGGATTTTTAATAAATTTCAAAACGATTTAAAATAAAGCAAGCATTGCTTCGGTATTTTATATTTTCCTACTTTCAAAAAGGTTATCGTAGCTCACTAATCCAATAATTTCATGAATACTCAGTGTTCAACACTTTCATTAAAAAAGTGTTAAAAAAACTTTATTGTTAATCTTCAACCCGCCAACCAAACTCCTTTATAAATGTAAAACGACGCACGGTGCAAAAAAAAAAGGAATATAAAATTAATTATGCATCCCCGCGCAGTGAAACAAAGCCACTATGCTACTTTGCTATTACATGTATATATATTATATATACACACGTTATATGTAAAAAGAGCGTTAATTTATGCTCAATTAATAAAACCACGATAACGCTGGTGGTTTTCCCCGTTATTTCTCAGTCTGCTTCGATGCTAATTACGTTTAATGGCGCGGTTTCCTGTCGCTTAGGTCTTTTCCTTTATTGATAAAATTATTCATATACCTAGTTCAAGACTTCGCATCGCGTGGTTAAAATTTTTTTGCTGATTTTCAGGGCACAGATATCTAGGTTGTTGATGAATGTTCCCACGCAGTCCTCAACTGTTTAAATTTTTCATAAAAATGAAAAAACCTATGCACAGTTCTGGGTAAAAAATGAGAATCAAGTCTGTAGCTGTAACGACGACATCGAGTATGTTTTACGGTTATTTTTGGTCGCGTTGATATTTGACGTCGGTGCAAGAATGAAACTAATATCAAGGCATATTCGATCGTAAAAAATTTACCTAACCGAAGAGGCAGATTCAATTTTGCAATAACTAGAAGATGTAATACCGTAATAATACCGAAAATGCGATGCGGTAAATAAATCGCCTTCACCTTATTTTCTTGTGATTCCAATCATGTCCAAACTGTGATTTCAACGATGCCAATTTCTCTGGAATTTTCCATCAACCGTAAGAGAACTTGCATAATTTTTTTTTTTTTTTCTCAATGCGCACAGAAGGCAACGTATTTTCTCACAATTACTTATTCAGAGGTGAGTCGATGCCCGGTTGGGAAGATTTCTGCGGCAGCCTGCAGCTTCCTTCTTCGCGGAGAGTGCATTTGTGACATTTAAGCGTATGCACCGATGCATTGAAGCCGCGGCGGCGGCTAGGCACGAAGCGTCATTTAAATATCTCAAATGATTCAAATGCGAAAACGAGTTCTCAGGACCAGGACAGGTAGCCGGCAAGGAAAGTTGACGGGCGCTCGGCCGATTGTACTCGATTTTTAGAGGCGTATATAACGGGGGTCTTCGGGTAGCCGGCCTTTTTCCAAATTTACATACCGCGCATGCGGTTCGTATTCAAGGGTGTTTTTTTTTTTCTCCCGCTTTTTGCTCACGGCGAGTTAAGCGCGATGAGAAAAATCTCGTTGAACGCTGCACCGAGAGACATTTTTACTTCCAGTTACCGCTCAGTTCTCAACTATTTTCATTTTTTACCACGATCGAAAAATGTAGTTCTAGGTACAAAATGAAAATTAGTTTTCTAGCTCTTACCGGAAAGTCTAGTATCCGTTACTGTTCTTTCTCATTACGATCACTGTTGCTATATTTTCTTGTAACTGTTGCGAAAATTCAATGCTTGTGCAACAATAAATTTATGTTAAAGCTTATTTAACTAAAGAGTATAGTAAACCGAACAAACTGATTTTGCGTTGCAATCGCCAAAAAAGGATCGACGATACCGCAAAATGGTTATGCCTACCTCGTTTTTCGTCATTTCAACAATATTTAAGCAGTTTTTTTAACGATACCTGTTTTGCTGAATTTTTCTAGTGACTATGACAAATGAAATTTTTCTCAGTGTGACCAACCCGACAGTTCTGGCACTTCTGGTTTTTTTATGCAAAAGTATTCCTAGGGGGTCTGAGTGATAAATTTTTTTTTTCAAAATCGGATAGCGACTTATTCTAATTTGCGCGCGAAATTTTGTCTCTTCAAGTCATCTGGGATCGATTTTTTTCTCGAGCTGTTCAGTCACGAAAAAAAGTCTCACGTGTACAATCGTTAAAGTCCACCTACAAATGATAAATTTACGATTCAGCAGTGGAAGTAAATTATTGATATCTGTAATCTAACCAGGCGATTTGTGAGAAATTCATTCACGACTAGAAAATGAGCTGTCGTTGAACTTTCCACGTTTTTTTTATCGGAAAAAAAGTTGAGGGATTGCAAGGAAAATTATTAGAATTGCTCCTAGATTGAAAAGATGAGTTTTCACTAGATCCTGACGTTTTAGGGGGCAGAAAATCACTGACGACCATTTTTGGAAAAACGTCCAGGTGTGTGTGTGTGTGTGTGATCAGCCTTTGTTCGACGATATGTCAAGAACGAATCAATGAATTTATATGATTTCAGCCTCAATCACCGGGGGGTTTTGCTAGAATGGATCAGATTATAGATTATACAAGTGGCCCGAAAGTTTCCGAGTTATTTAAGTCACAAAATTGAAAGAGAAATAAAAATTATGTTATCCCAAAAATTGATCAACGGATCTTGATCTTGGTCCAAATCGACACTTCTCTCGTGAGCTCGGAAGCGATTAAATTTTGGATTTGATCGGTTTGGTAGTTTCTGAGTTATGACAATAAGAACAGCAAAAAACAAACGAAAATGACGACATCACGAGAATGGATTAACGGATTTTTAAATTTTTTGCTTTAACCGACGCGGCTTCTCTTAGTTGTGAGACGATTAGTTCCGACAGCTTGCAAGTTATTTAAATAACGAAGTGATAGGAAAAAAAAAAAAAAATAGAAACCTTCATCCGACAATATTTTACCAACTCAAAACACATCAACGTCAGGCAAACGACCCAATTCTTAAGAAATTTTTTTCACCCGACTGTACGTCCCAGGATGCATCCTTACGGGCACCGTGAGTCGCGTTGCGGGGCATTTAACGCCGATTTGCATGCCTCGCCGGTATTAATTTCTCCGTTGAAATCGACGGTGGTTGATTCAGGAAAAGTGACGGGGGGTCGCTTCCGCGGCTTCGAGTGCTTCCCCGAGTCCGGGTGCAGAAATCACCCGTCTATGCAGATGAGCGTGAGAAGCCCGAGTCTACGGGTCGGGTCACCGTTCCGAGAGAAAAATGGCCGAGCTATGAACCGGAAGCATTCGCACACGTGACCCAGGCACACGGCTCACTTGCCCCTTTCAGAGTCTTACTGAGAACCTAACAATCTTCGTACAGCTTATTAATTCTCTTGTAGATTCACGAGTTCATGCCATTTTTCTGTAAGATGGTTCGGTATTTCTTTCGAACTGGAAAATAAATCGTGTCTTTAAAGAAATGATCAGGGAGTGGCTTTTATCGATGGTCCAATTCTATGACTTTGAATAGTGAATCTGATATAGGTAGAATGGTTAGCTTGTAAGAAAATTAGCTGGAAGTAACGGCAAACGAAAGAAGGGAGGGTCAAGAAACCAGGAATAGAAATTTTTTTGCTATAACGAACATCGTTGACATGTTATGGATTATTTTTCGACGAGGAAGCTGAAGAGAATGGCGAGATCGAGAGAATTAGAGAGGTGAGCAGAGATGAATACGGGTTTAGGAAGTGAAAAAATAACTTGCTAAGTGGATACGGTCATAGAAATCACGCGGAAAGAAAAAAGGAAACCTATCCGTTTATGAGCGTGATGAAGATGAATTGACGTACGAAAGATGAGAAATCTTCTCATCAACGAACACGGTGAAAGGGCCTGAAGGATTTGACCATACTACGTTTTATTATTGAGATAATTATCAAGAAGACTGGCTAAGAACATGATAAAGAACAGGAAAATAAATCGGGGAATTGCGATGAGAATTAAATAATTACAGTGTCAATAGAAACTTCTAGTTTTGTTACTGTACAAAGTACCTAACTGTTTTCATGTATTGCAATACGGCGGAAAATATAAATTTTGGATACGAAATGAAAATCAGTTTCCCTACTTTGACCAAAAAATGTTCACTATTCGTTTTCTTGGATATTTTATTGGTGAATTTTACCGGGGTGTTGAGTCAAAATTCAATACATTTCCAATTATTTAATTACGACATAATCGAATCTTGAGAATTTATTGAATTTTTGTACTAATAAGATACGACGATTTTCCTAAATATTTGTAAAAAAAAAAAAAAAAGAAACCAAAGTTATCAACAAGAACTTGTATATCGATTTTTCATTTGAAATCGCTTTAAAATAAATAAATTTGGCTGATTTTGTTGGAACCAAGTATTTTTTGTGTATTTAGTAAGTTCGATATTGCTGTGTTATTAAAATCAAAATTAGTATGAGTGCAATCTTGAAAAATTGAATATTTACCGATACGACAGCCATGAACGAAAAATGTCTTGGTAGAGTTGTATAGAATAGTCTTTTCAGCACAATAAGCCATCCTGAAATACAATCGTACGATCTATTGGATTTTTAACTATTCCAAAATAATCTGGAACCAGAAATCGATATCTAGATGTAATAATAATTTGTTTAATAATTTGAGTATTTCCTTTTGTTACACTCAAAACAAAATTTCCGTTACTTGTGAGAAAACGAGTCCCCAATAAGAAGACAAGTCAGTAAAATTCCAAACTTTTAAGACGGACATGAAATTTTGACTATCCCTAAAGTTTCATAAGAAAAGTATTTTCCTACCTATTCGAATTAAATATTAAAATAGGTATTACATGAAAAAACTTTCGTAATATTTTGTCCTGATTGATAAAAGTTTTGTCGAAATTGTATATATATATATTCAAACCATTTTTTACACCATGTTTCAATATCTCAATAACATTTTTCGCCATCATTTTAATTTATTTTTGCAAGCTGGTCTCATAGTTTAACTATATTCAAATTTTTCTTAGTGAAAAGCGTTGACGCAAGGAGTTCTTCAAAAACACCAATTTTATACACGATTTGAATCAATATCTTGAAACATACTGAATACATCGAAACAAGAAGGAAAACTTTTGCTTCGCGAAACTTTGCTGATATTCGAAGTTTCGTATACATCAAAAAAGCTCAGAGTTTCAAACTCCGCGCAGCCAGAGGCAGCGACGATTTCCACTGGACTGTTTGCACACACTCGACACGGGATGATTTATTCGCCATCAGGTATAGAGATACCTGCGCATACTTGGAGTTAGGCGCGAGCCAGATGACGATCAAGGGGTTGAAAAGCCCGGCTAAATACCCGCTCGGTTCCCGGTTTGCATCTAAGCGCCCGTCCCTCGTTTCCCGTGTCGTACTTTTCATTCCGGATGTTCCGAGGCCGTTTTCGTAGACAATGCGAGGCTATTATTACCCTCGAATCTCCCGCCGCGTGACCCGCGCACACATGCGCCCTTCTGCAAAGCGGATCCCCTACATTATGCGCGGCCGATATGCACGCTGCATCATAATGTCCAACTATATATGCATATATATATATATATATATACCTATGTATAATATGCGACACGTTGCGATCGAGTCGAGCATTGTTCATCATTTAATTATTCTTTGCATTATATGCACGCGATGGTCAATATAAATGGTCGAAAACATTCCCTGTCTGTCTCTCCACTGAGTAGAATCCAATCCAGTATTTATAATTCGAGTATCTAATAAATAAATGTCCGAATCAATAGGCGTTGAATATGTTTGCAATGTACCTACTTAGTGGTCAGGAATGGAGAGAAAACAATAATTTTTCGAATTTTGCTTCTTCGTAGAGGAAGTATTGCAATTGTTCGATACCGCCATGAAATTTGTCAACTTTTTTTGCGAATTTCCGGTTTTTCCTGACCAGTGCCACAGTGAATTGTAAGGACAACGCAAAGCTTGCGTTAACCTCTTCATTGTGCGAGTTTAGCGTGGACTGATTTATGACAACTCGCATTACGATTGTGACGAAAAAATTTATACACACTCTTGTGCCGAAGTAAAAGAATCCGTGTTTCGGGATTTCTCCGAATGAGCATTTGTTTGCAAAAAACATAAAAATATCAAAGATTTGAAAGAAAGGATCTATATCTATGAGAGTTTTTTTTTTTTTAGAGGTATGCTGGTCGACTTTAAAATACCTCATACTTTACAAACGTTGTCATAGTTTGTTGATATACTTAACTCATAGGCTAGAAAATTCTCGTAACACGGTGACGTTACTCATAATGGATTTCTATATCTTTTAGAGTCCTTGACACAACCAAAAATTTGAAGCATTATGCATATTTGAGGAAAAAAATTGTTTTCTACTATTTTTTGTGAATTTACTGACTCAGCTTGTATAATACAGTGACTGACGTTTTTTTTTTTTTTTTATTTATATCGAGAAAATTTTGAACGACAGCCAACCGTTTCACTTTTAATACTGTAGTGATGACAGTAAAAGAGTAAAATACTGGATTTCATATATCTCGTATTCGCTGCAAATTGAAAAATCAATATTAAAATTGTGTTTTTTGTCAATAATGGTAGTAAAAATTGGGAATCCGGAAATCGGATAAGCACTGTGTCTCATAAAATTTTGAAGCGAAAAAAAAGAAAAAAACGTCGATCAATGCAGGCGTTTGCAATTCTACACGAAACCCTCCAAGTCCATATGCGAATGTGACCTTCACCAAAATTCGACTTCCTGTTGCTTGTGTACTTTTTAAATGCCGATTGTATCAATAAAGTTGAATGAGACGAACATTTCGGGCGCCTAACGTAAATAAGTGGCATAATTTAATGGATTAATCATTAGATTGCAATCAATTCAAACAAGCAGAGAAATAGTTGTATCATGTAATTTTGTGCTGCACAAATATCCTCGTATTATGTAAAAATCCATGCAGTTTCCCGTTCTTTTTCAACCCTCTCTGTTTTCGTCATTACGAAGCACCTTTGCATGCGTGATGCACGTAACATATAGGAATCGACTCACCTGAGGATCGGACGTATGGGGGCGATCAAAGGCGTAAAGCGGTGCCAGACGATCATACAAGCCAGCACGTTCGTAGAGATCTCGGAACGGATTTTTCGTACTGAAGAAATCCAGATCGACGTCAAGAATCAGCGGGGTATCGCTTTCCGGAAGGTAACGACGGAGAGACGCGGTGATCGCTGGAAAATCGTCTTTCTGAAAAGAATTTATCATGCGATCATTTTCATCGCTCTTCAATACACAATTTATCGTTTCGGGTAGTTATTTTTTATTTTTTTAACTCGTGATTTCTTAGCCGCATCTGTTTTCGAAACCGAGTTTAATCAAAAGCTTCAGATCGGCAATATTATGAAAGCTCGAAAAATCCCGAAAAAGGTTAGTTCGGTAACATTTCAGGACTATACTTTGGCCAAAAATAATCGCCGAGTTGGGAAACCTTTTGGAAAATATTAATGAATTTAAATTTTCGGTCAAATTGGTTCTAGGGAAAATCTTATTTTTCTTGAAGTAGTATAGTCTGTTTTTTGATTTATGCGGTAATTAAGGGTGAAAACTTACGAGGCCACATTGAAATATTTTTTGCTCAAGTCTGCTTGGTTCGTGTCTCGTTAAATATTGCGCCGTAAAAATCGAGAAATATTAATATTGACTAAGGCAAAGAATATAAGAATCTGATATTATTTCGAATATTCAAATTTTACGTTATTTTCAAACAATCAATGCGTATGCAGAAGTCAAATATATGTGATAAAACACTCGGTTTTAACGCAAGTTTTCTATCCTTTTTTTTTGAAGGAGTTTCTTTTCTCTTTAATCATAACTTAGGTCGGGAAAATTATTAGCTACGAGTGAAATTTGACTTTTGTTATCGAACGAATCGTCTCAATAAAATGATAAAATCTCATGTGCTTATATTCGAACGAGAATTGAAAAGAAAAAGAAAGAATAAAAAAATCGGATGCATTCTTTCGGGCGTGTTTTCTCCATTGGTAATAATATTCATATTATACCGCTGTTATTCTTTTTCTTCTTATTAATTCTTTTTGTTTACGGGGGTGAAATTTATACCGGGCCAAAGCTGAATCGCCCCCCGTTGGAAAAGCCGTTGGTCGACTAATTTTTTGCACACGCAAATGTAAAGTTCCGTACAGCAGCGCGTATAATATACGAGTATGTATGTGAGAGCAAACGTACCAGAGAAGCGTGACGAGGATTTCCACGTGGGTTTTTGCCTCTCTTGTTTTTTTTTTTTTATTTTTTTACTTCGCACCGTACTCTCTTTTATTTGCTATCGGTATAACTGGCAAAAAACAATGACTGCGCTTAAATTAATCCGCGGTATGTATGTACCAAGTGATATACCTATACCTGGGTACATGTGCATATACGTACACACACACACACACACATACACTAAGGTTCCCTTGGCTTAAACCAGGGATCAACAATTTGCATGCGCATTTACAATGAAATACTGAGAGAGGGGCGGCGAACGGCAAACGGAGGGATTGAAAACAAAGAAATAGAAATAGAAAAGGCGGGGGGGGGGGGGGGGGCAATAATGATAATAATAATAAAAATGATAACAACAACAACAACGATAATACAACGATAAATACATGTATGCATAATGTATATGTATACGTATGCGTACATCGGATGCGCAGAAAAAAAATTACCCCGATTCAGTTTTATATCATCAGTATACTCGCATACAACGTATATGTATATATTATATACATGCTGCATGCTGGATTTTTATATCGCGATTGCCACTGACTGCCTGCACAATTCTCTGCACAAATGATACATATATATATATCATACACCTATATAACCCAAGCGAGAAACGGATTTACATAGAGACGGAATACCTGTTTGTATGCAACGCGTTGATTTGTACATCGGCTTTGTCGCCTCAGTCCGTGCAGTTCCGTTACTTTTTTTGTTTTGTCAGGTATTTTTCTTTTGGATCGTCTCTTTTTGCATTCTTCGTTCATGAATTTTTTCCAACGTAACAGAAAATATTTCTTATGGAGGTTTTTTTTTTTTTTTTTTTTGTTCCCCTCTTTTTAACTCTCGTACGTTTTCAACTCGACCAGCTATTGCTGGGTACATATGATACATGAGAAATCCATAACTCAGTATCAAGTCGTGGAAAATTTTTTCTTCGCTATTACTGCTTGTGCACGTGATTAATAGTACATTGTGTTACGAGTGCGGAAAATGGACGACTTTTGATGAGTGCGAAGTTTGCAGTATGAGCCAAGGCGAGCGTTGTAAAAATACGAGTCAGGAATTGCCCATCCACACACATGACACACGATAGTTTTTTTTTTTTTATAACGCTTATGGAGAAGAGTTTGATTTGAGAAGCAAACGAATGTAATCTAACAATTTTGAGGAAGTAGATCAAGGGTAATGAAGACGTCCAGAGGTACAAGCCTAGTTTTATAAAATCTAACTTCGGGTTGGACTTACAATCAGCTCAATGACGTCACAGGGGGTGTATAAAGACGGCGTGTAAAATTAAGTAATCGGAAAGCACGCGTGCGCCAGGAAAGTCCTAGTGTGTGAAATTGAGAATTTCGGCCAAGCGCTTGCGCCAGAGTCATTTCACTTTACTGTTCGGAAATGGGGCATTTTACGCACGCTCCGGAGGCTTTGAAAATCTTACTCTCCAGCCATGGGTGTGAAAAAGAGTTTTTTGCCATACGTATGTGTAAAACGGGATTTTACACCCTCAACATGGATCGTAAAATCATGATTTACGCCTACTTACAGCAAAAAAAATTTTTTGTCCTAGTAGTCCGAAAACGGAACTTTATCCCCATGCCCGGATCATAAAATCCACATTCAACGCCTACGTAGGAAGAGAAATATTATTCGCATCACGGGAATAAAACTTCACACCCTTGATACGAAAAGAGCTAGTTTGCATCACGAGCGTAACGATTTACATCCTCGTGCAATCACGCCGAGCACTCGAGTGTAAACATTTAAGCTCTAGAAGTGAAAAGTACTATTTCGAAAAACAAAAAAAAGATTTTAATTTTATAATAAAATTGTTTGCCAAATTTAATTGTTTTTCATCGATGACTGATTTAATGGTTCATTTTTTGGCGATCATTTTTCGCATAGTAATGATTTTTCAAATGGACATGATTTTTTGCTCGAGATTGTAGAAATTTTTATCTACTTTATTTCACCGAGATGAAATTGACACTGCCAAAAAATAACATTTTCCTACGAAATTTTGTACAAAAATTTTTTCTCTGGTTTCAAGATGTTGATTTTTTTTTCATCTGGTTAGAGAGATAGTGATAGATGTTGGATCATTGACGTAGGATCCGTGAATTAGTGATAAAGAACTGGAGTGAGTGAGCAGGATGACAATAAGAGATATAATTCACTTGAGAGAGGTATGAGATTTTTTTTATTGTATTTTCTGTATTGCGAGAAATTAAGTGGCCTTAGTAAGATTTGATGTCAATGAACCTAGGAGTAAGTCTTTCAAAATTGGCCCCAGTTATGTATTTCATCGGCATTTTCACGTATGACTCAAAAAACCAACGTTAATATGAATTTTTTTTTTCTGATATCTAAAGCTTATCAAAAAAATGCTACATAGCTTAACACAAGAAATTTTTTTATTGTTGGGCTTATATTTTCTGTGAATTTTGGTGTTTGACAACGAAGAATTTGCGAATAAAATTATAATTATATTAGAAACCATCCCCCTCCTTACTTAATACTACGATAATATAAAAACTAGAGCCAATATAATATAATCGAGTTTTGAAAAAATTCGTTAAACGATTCTACAAGAGCTCACAGAATTTTATTTCCCGTTTTTACGGCCAGTGGATTTTCTTATTTTTCCGGCACAAAAGACTGTTGACATCATCATGACTTTTTGTAGAAGTTCGGTAGATACTCTTTAACAAAAATTCAGGAAATTTCAATTACAACTTTTCGGGGTACCTACATAATTTTCGGATTTTTTTGCTGATAATTGGCAATAATCGCAATTTCTCGTAACATTCCATCGTTTTCTACGAAAAATTTGAAAAAATCACAAATCCCCACGACTTTCCCACGTTTCGCGGAATCTCGTGAAAATCGTATTCGCCAAATTGTTTCAATTCGTTCAGTTTAGGCTAAAAAAAAATGTACAATCAAAGATAGAATTTATGCGATAAAAAGTTTCGTGGCAAATCTATAAACGAAGTAACGTTTAAACGTGAAAAAAAAAAATTAGCCTCCAGTGAACATTTCGCGACGATGAATTTGCTGAACGCCATTTCAAGCCTATAATTATTACGAGAATATATACGACTTCCGATGCGTCGCGTAATATGCATTATGTAAGATCTTTGGACAGTGGCCTAATTTCCACGATGACATCACTCTGGCAGTGGGACAGCTGTGGAGTCAGGCGTCATCATCTCGCGCGTTTGTATGAGGAGGAAAAAAAAAAAAAAAAAAAAACCGAACCCCATCCGCACGTTCCGTCCCTGCGGCGCGGTTCGTGCGTCCGATACGAATCGCGGGAGATTTTTTTCATCTCGTTTCTTTCAATTTAAAATTTTTTTTCTGTCGCTTTTTTTGCTTTTGTCTCTCTCTCTCTCTCTCTCTCTCTCTCTCTCTCTCTCTTCTTTGGCTCGTAGAGGAAGCCGGGTCTCTTTTATGGATGTAACCCCTTGACGGTGACGAGCAAACGACTGTTTCCGGTCGAGTCACGCGACTAATTCGAAACCGACTTATGCGCGACCCGTATAATGCAGATGCCATCATTCCTGCATGCTCTGATCGCGATTTAACGGTTGGCACAGTCATGGGGAGAGACCGAAACTCGTTATGGTTGTTATTAATTGTTCCAAGAGTTTCATTCGCTATCGGAAAATCAGTTGACCGTAAATTTTTGGAAGGAAATTATTTTTTTCCGACAGTTTGCGCTCCCAAAAATTGATTCAGTACTCGATGCTGTGAGAAATGATAGACTTGAATCAATCAATCATTTTTTAACTATTTCTTCAGATCGTAAATTTTTCTGCCTCTTTTTCCGTAATTCACTTAAGAGTGAAGTAGTTTTGACGATTTTTTTTTTCGATCGTTTATAAGAAAAGAAAAGTAAATTTCCAAACTCAAAAATGAGTACCAATATTCTTTTAGGATATTGTCATTTTTAGTCTACCCCATGTAAAACTCTTGCATTCAAAATTTGAAAAACTGAAGTATATTTTTGGTAATCTATTATACACATGGTTTTTTTGCTCGGAATTTGATTTTACAATGGAAATTTGTGTTCTGAATTCTTGCTGTAATTTACAAATTATCAGTAGCAACCAAGCGAATTAGTCGTCGGAGAAAAAAAAAAAAAAACGCAAAATTTTCTGTGATATCGACAGTGTTTCAACTACCGCAAAATTAATTTTCTTGTTCACATCGGGTCGTTATTGATCTGGACCAATTTTTACTGTACTAGAAGAATTGTTGATGCTTTCATTAGTCATATCTTCGTTAGAAAAGGCGACATCAGCATTTGGAAATTATCGCTGAGTCCTACGATGATTGTAATGAAATTCCGCTCTTTAATCCAGTTCCTATTTTATTGTAAGAATTATTCGTCGTTATGAAAAATGCAAACGGTAAAATAAGCTGATCGATTTTTACGAATTTTAGAAACTACAGTCAACTAATCGGATTTGAAAACTGCACCAGGAAAAAATAAATTCACTCACAGGAACCTGTTGCAAAATTCACTTTTGTGAAACAAATATTCATCTGCTCGACACAAATTTCAAATAAATTCAACAACACTTCCTCGCTCACGCCAAAATTTTCTTTTGTATGAGGTCTGTGATCAGACAGAATTCATTGGTTTCAACACTGAGAAAAATTTCATCCGTTATAGTAACTAGAAAAATTCAGTAAAACAGGTATCGTTAAAAAAACTGTTCGTACCCAGAACTATATTTTCCGATTGTGGTAAAAAATGAAAATAGTTGAGGACCGAGCCGTAACCGAAACTAAAAATTTCTCCCAGTGAAACAAATTGAAACATTTTTTTTTTTAATGTATACGATTCGTTGCGATCTACGACTTCACGATGAAGCTTGCGAACATATCTTGAACATCTCGGTTCGTCCGGTTCATTCGGACGTTGATTGGAGCAATTTTTTGCACGTATCTCGAATCCCCACGCTTGCTAAGAATCCGAATACTCAAAAAAAAAAAAAATAAATAAAAAAAAAAAAAAACACCAGCGTCGAAAAAATAATCGCAAGTTGGCACGGCTGGCGTTTTATTGTGCCGAAGTCAATGAATTGCGGCGAGACCATATGCGAGCTTCTGGGTTGGTTTGCCCTGGCATTGGTGTCGCGGTTTACACCAGTCAAGCATTGTTTTAATTAACACCGCGAGAGCCGCTGCGGCACACGTGTCACTCCGTCGTTCTATTATGTTCGAAGCTTGCAGGGGTCGAGGCTTTGCTCGATTTCGTTCCAATCAAATTCTTTTAGAACAATGCGACGCTGCTGTGGCTGGGATGTCCATCTGTTGCTGCTGATGCAACGCCGAGCTGTTACTCACCTCTGCACTAAATTTTCCCGAAAACATTATTGCTCCGTTTGAATTTTTTATATTACATGCAAACTAGACCGTTTCAGGTTGGGATGATACTTCTATTTGTTTATTTATTTACTAGAGATTAACGGGATGTAGGTACTACATGTGTAAAGTATTGAGTGGCATAATGGTGTAGTACAGTTTTCAAACAAACAACTATTCGTACTTGAATAAAGCTCTAGAGAGGTTTTTTATGGTATAAAAACTAGTGTTGTAAGGATCAAACCTATTTCCATTCTCGTTACGTTACGATGATAGACGGTCAATCACGGAGTAAGAATTGCTGTTCAGGTTTAGGGAGAAATAGTTATTGTTGTATCGTAAAATTCTGTTTGGAACAAAAGAACGAAACCTAGACAGTAATTCGGGACAATCAATCACGTTGCTGAGAATTTTATACGTAAAAGTTAGATCAATTGTTTAAATTGCTGAACAAACAGAGGGTATTTGAAGATTTGAAGAAATATTGGAGTAATGATGATCAGTAAAATGTATTGGATTGCCAGTCTTAAAAGCTGCAAAACGCAAAAATAAGTTTTTTAACTTTTCAAGTTTGTAAATGTTTGTATATGTACGACGTTTCCAAATAATAGACCAGTAAATGAAAATTGGATAAATGAATAAACTATGAAGTGTTCTAAAAATTTGTCCTTTACTAAATCTTTTAGAAAAACGTTTAATAAAGTTAATTTGTTTCGCAGCTTTCGGAACAATATAATCAATATGTTTGTTAAAATTTTAATTACAATAAAAATAGACGCCAAAATCTTTTACTTCAGAATCTTGTTTGAGGAGAGAATTATCCAATTTTTATGAACTAAACTCAGAATGTTGAACACGACTACCGGACAAATTTTTTTTCTTATTTTTGCTGAACCAGAAAATGGTCTGAGCATCAGTTTTTCCGAATTATAAAGATTCTTCCGAAGCATAGGATTTTTACCTCAAATTTACAAGGTGAATCGTGCACTGTGTGACCATTATTCATCGGAAATAACTCGTAAAACTAGTCGGATCAACAGGGAAACTCAGTTATTTTACAACATGTACTGACACATTTTATTTAGCTTAGCACTATTTTTGAGAGGGAATGATAAATGATTTTATTTTTTCAAATGAAATCACCCTACGTTTAACTCAAAATTCTCACAGCCATAGAAATGATGTATTATAACTGATCAAGCAGAAGTCTTTCGGGTATCAATCTGTAATATCTAGAATCACAATATTTGTAGAATACGAGTTCATTTCGAAATGATCGAAATATTTCCGAGTCAAGGTAAAAATGTAGTACGATTGAAAAATAAAAAGGTGGCGATATTGAGTTTTAAAAATCGCCAAAATCTGTTTCATAGAAATTTCAAATGTCAATTGTGAATTTACTACCTTCTAACACGCTGTTACTAAGGTTATTGTGTTAAGCTTAGAATGGTAAGAGAAGGTGAAAAAAAGAAACACCCCACGCGAATTTAAGCTTCGCACCACAAAAGAACGGCTTACCTTTTCGTGTTCCGCTTACTGATTTTTTGTCGCAACGTTTTTTGGAACACACGCAAAAAATTTTTGGCCTACGTGATTCTTTGTTAAAAACAAATAAATATAGACCCCATGAGGCCCTTGACTTTACGATGTACCCGAGAGATGGTATTTACAAGATTGGGACGTTTTTTCCTCCCGTTGCGGGAACAGGTAAAAAAAAGTTAAAAATACACTGAGAAAAATTTCATTTGTTACAGTGACTAGAAAAATTCAGTAAAACAGTTATCGTTAAAAGAAAGAACTGTTTAAATATTGTTGGTAATACGAAAAACGAGGTACGCGTAACCATTTTGCGCTATCGTCGATCCTTTTTTCGTAATTGCAACGCAAAATCAGTTTCTTCGGTTTACTCTACTTTTTTAGTTAAATGAGGCTTTGACATTAATTTATCGTTCCACAAGCATTAAATTTTCGCAACAGTTACAAGAAAATCTAGCAACAGTGATCGTAATGAGAAAGAAGGACTTTTCGAAAGAAGAAAGAAAACCAATTTTCATATCGTACCTACAATTATATTTTTCGATTGTGGTAAAAAATGAAAATAGTCAAGGACTGAGCGGTAACCGGAACTAAAAATTTCTCTTGGTGTAACGTTATTCGTTGTGTGGTTAAAACTCAATATCGTGACCCCGACCCTTTGTTTTTCTTTTCTTTCTACATTTTCGCCTCGATCCAATTTTTAGCGCCGCTATATTGACTCGTTCTTCAAACCTCGGCTCAAAAATTGAGTCAGATCCATCAGATCGTGACGGGCTGAAGTTACGAGATGTCGATGGATCAGTATGCAGGTTCGGTGTGGGCGCATCCGGTGCGCGAGCGTATGAAACGCATGAAACTCATGAAACGCATAGCTCGCATCCGGTCTCCTCGGCATGTCTCTCGGTGGCAACCTCACGTTGCATTATGTATCCGCTTGTCAATTCCACCTTGTCATCGAGATGATAAGAATAGAATTATTAGAGAATTCCCTAGGAGCTTCCCTTTCCGGTTAGAGGTTCGATATCCTTACCTGCGTCATTCGAGTCGCGTCGCCTCTCTCCTGACTTTCATTTCGCTCCCAAATTATTTTACGTTGCTCGGAGACATTTTCGTTCTATCGTTTGTTGAATCGGTTTTTTTTTTTTTTTGACGCGGCTGCATTGTTATTGAGAATCTTCGGAAAAATTGTACTCGTTCAGGCTGAACGATTATTATTGACGAACCTGCAAGGAGGCTAGGTTGAAATTCCGAATTTGAAAAGTTCCGAAAGCGCCGAATTTCGATTCTTTTTTTAGCGGTAAGACTCAAAGTAAAGAAATAAAACTTTGAGGAAACGTTAAAGTTTCGAATGGTTCGAAATCTGACGCTCAAAATTCCGAAAGGGCAGATCTCCGACAAGTCAAAGTTGCGAAAATGCAAAAATGAGGAAATTTGAAATATAAGAGATCGAGATTCCGAATTATCGAGGGTTTTCAGTTCTGTGAATTTTTGGCTTGGTAAAATTTCACCACTACGATCTTTCTTTGTTTTGGATTTTTCGTATTTTACGTTCGGAATTTTGATCATTCTGATTTTCGGTTTTTTTTGATTCTATACACCAACCCGTTGAGTAAACTACACTGTGTGAGTATATTTTAATTTTCGGAATTTTCCTCTATCCGAACTTTACTTTTTGGAACTTTGCGCTATCGCAACTTTAATTTTCGGAATCTTGAATTTCGGAACTTTAAGCTGTCAGGTTTCCGAACATTCGAAACTTTGTTGTTTCGTAAAAGTTTGATTTCCTTACGTCAAGTTTCGCCGACAAATAATTTGGAATTAGGTGCTTTCGGAATTTTTCAAATTCGTAACTAGAACCCCGCCCTGCCTATAGATATGAATTTGCAGGTGTGCAGTATCAATGAATATCCTGTTTTATAGTGTATGTCTTAATCTTTTTAACCGATATTTTTGGTGCAACTCTTACGTCCAAACCTTATCTACGAAAATACCAATTAACAGCCAAATGTGCAGTTATATGATTATTTCATTGACAATAGTATCCCTCATTTTACAGTGGTACAGTAAATTTCAGTGACATTGGGTGTATAAAGCACTTGGTCGAAACCTTTTACAAGATTTTTGAAACGTCAACCAATATCGGTTACATGCAGCCTGAATTTCGAACAAACGGCTGAATTGATTTGGAAGATAATCGACTATCGGATAGAGACACGACAGAATGTTTTGAACTACCTCTTGACTTTAGACTAAAAAATGGCGGTGGCCAGAACTTTGAAAAAATTCATAATTCTCAATATTATCTAGACGTTTTCTTAGAATTTTATACACAATCTTTCGTTTTCAATTAACTGTAATTTACGATGTCTTATTTAAATATAATTAATTTCAAAACATTTCACTCGATTATTCCAATAATTTTTATCGTTTATACCAAACCGTTCATATCGCTTCCAAATTTTTTTCTCACTACAATTTGCCCCGATCCCTCGAATTTGAACATCGAACAAGCTATAAAACGAGCTATCGAGGACTAGAATTGCGATCAATTATTCTCGCCTGTCGCAAAAGAGCCGAGCTTTTCTGTTCATCCGGTGATTTTTTAATCCTTTTTCGTAATTTCACGAGCGCGAAAATATTATATTTATAGGTAATAAATATATATTTGTATATAAATATATGTAGAATAGCTGTTGCCGGCTGGTTAGCTGTAATGTTTCTTGACTCGTTCGGCTCGTTGGAGGTACGTTCGTTGTATCGGTGCGTTAAACGATAAAAAGAAGTAGAGAGGAGAGCAAAAATAAAAAGGACGTAAAGAAGGCGAAAAAAATAAATAAATAAAAAAAAAAAAAACAACGAACCATACCAGACATCGCGCCACGTTCCACAACAACGGACGGGCAAAAACAATGCATCGATTTGCATGCGGCAATGATCGTCTTAATTGCAGCTGGCCGGCTGTCTGAACCCCCGGTTAGCTCGCGACAATTATTCTCCTCCATGCACATACACTCGGCTTTCGACACTTGGTCTCTTAATTATTAACGAACCAGCGCTGATCCCACAGCCTGCCATTATAGGTGTATATTATATATAATACATAGGTGCATGTATCACATGCATCTCAGGTTCGATGTTGGCGAACCAACGGCGAGGGGGATTTTTTTTTTTTTGTCTTTGCCAACCGACGCGAGTTCAAGCCAACTTTTCCGATTGTTTCACGGTTGGGGAAAAAATTTTGCCAGATTTGACACCATTTCAACACCGCGTGTAGTCTCAACAAGTTCAATCCGTTCGTGGTGTTGAAGGATTACTGTATTTTCTATCTGATTAGAAAAAAAAAAAAGTAAAAAAAACAACGTAACAAAAGAATTATTTTATTCAAACTTTAAGCATAAGAACAGTATTTCATAAGATTTTCATCCTAAAATTTTGAAAATTCAGCCATTGACAACTCGTTTTTATAAACTGGATAATTCGTGATAGCTTTATCTGAAATCAAAGAACCAAATATATTCAATTAGTGGGTGAATATAGCTAATGAGTTAAAGAAGGATTTTGTTTTTCTTTGGTCGCAACTTATTTTACAAGGCTAGACGTGGTCTATATTTTACCGAGAATCGTACTTTTTTGCATACAACTCTGCCAAATATTCAAATTTCAATTTTTTTCCCCGACCCTCCGTTCAATTACTAGCTGTGCTCATTTGCTAACTGAATGTGTTTGATTTTTTCATTTCAGGCAAAGCTGTCAGTTATCGTTTTCACCGCGAGGATACTGGGTAGGGTGGTGCTTGTTTTGGGTAAGTCGGAATTTCAAACCTCTCACCCCTTGCATATCTCCCATTTGCCAAAAAAAAAATGTGTGCAAAGTTTAAGCCCAATCGGACAACGTTTACCCGTGGCCCAAGAGGGTCAAAGTTTAATATTGGAGCCAAATGGTAAAAACGAGCTTGAAGGCCTTTATTTAAGTAGACCAGCGAAAAAAAAATCGTAGCAGGCTATAATCCACAAGATTTCTAACTAAATTCACAACTAATTGAATGTACTGATACCGAGTTCCGCCAAAAATTTCTATGTCGAGTTGTAGATGTAAATACGTAGATTTTACAACATACGTACATCTACAAATACGTACATCTACAACTGACATAGAAATTTTTGGCGGAACTCGGTATCAGTACATTCAATTAGTTGTGAATTTAGTTAGAAATCTTGTGGATTATAGCCTGCTACGATTTTTTTTCGCTGGTCTACTTAAATAAAGGCCTTCAAGCTCGTTTTTACCATTTGGCGCCAATATCAAACTTTGACCCTCTTGGGCCACGGGTAAACGTTGTCCGATTGGGCTTAAACTTTGCACACATTTTTTTTTTTTGCAAATGGGAGATATGCAAGGGGTGAGAGGTTTGAAATTTCGACTTACCCAAAATAATGACCACCCTAATACTGGGTACTCCGCAAACCATTTCTAAACGATAGATTTATTAAAATTTTTGGATGAAAATTTTTATGAAATACCGTTCAAATATTGTTCTCTCATATGCTTAAAGTTTGAATAAAGTGATTCTCTTATTATACTTAAAAATGATTATAGAAAATATACTTTTGTTAACCTTCGAAACCTCACCGGTGTTTGTTATTAATACAGAATCTAGTGACACTAAATGATGTCACATACATTGATACCGAACTGAGTCCAACTGTCAAGAACTATGATCAACATAGGATCATCTCTGAGGTGTTAAATTAACGTTTGGTTGAATTTATAGTGTCACCAATTTCTGTCGCTATGTGTTAGAGGCTACACAGATGGTGTAGAACACCGAAATTAGTCGCTTTACTTGAAATTTAAAAATTCACCTCAATATCATCATTAGAGATATTTCAGTTTTTTTTTTCTTTTGTTTTTTTTCTTCAACTTCACCAGATTGTTGTTGCAGTGTGTTACAGTTACGAATTTACAGACGACGTACTCGAGTAGGAACCTTGTGACGTGTCATAGGTAACCACAGATAGTGGGTTGAAATCCTAAGTAATTGAAATTTTTTATTAAAAAATAAATTATTTATTTGTTTATATTGATTTGAAGTTAAGCTTTAAGTCTTGAAGTGTGATTTTGTGCATTCAAAGTTTTGGGAGCAAAATGTACAGAATTCTCAAGTAAATTTGTGGTAAGGTACAGTAATTGAAATGCCACTCTCTGCTGGCGCGGAAAAAAAAATGTATCAAAAAATGTAATCGTGTTATAAAGAAAGTCTAATAGAATTATTTGTGCCGTAATTTACTCTGAAACCAACCAGTGTATAATCTAAGGTATACTCGTAACAATGTTAATAATTATTAATGAAAACCAAAAAAAATTTCTTTTGCCACATCCCAAGTTTAGTTTTTCATTTTCCTCGGTGTTAAATTTAATATCCATAAATTTGACACCCAAAAATTCAACTACGCATACCACTGTACTTTACTCTATGAATTTAATTTATAAACGTTACACTATGTGTCGAAACTCTGCCAGCCGATTCGTACCTCAGTTTGTATCTGAGACTACACCGAGTAAACAAAAAATATTTTGTGCCTTTGTCACGAATTGTATTTTCTTCCTGTTTAGGTGCAAAAAAGTCAAAAAGCTATCCATACTTTGCTTCAATTTCGTTATAGTGATCGGCTACAGATCAATTATAAAAACGAACTCCGGACACTTGTAACTTTTAATTTAATACGGCTTATTCTGAAAAAATTTGTCACTAAATACCTTATTGTCGCTTTACCTGTTTTGTCTTACTTTATTAAAGCGATCGTCGGCTGTACATTTAATTTGGTAGTTATGTGCAAGTTATTTCTTATCAAAATTTAAAGTATAGTTTATCTGGGTATGAAGAAACAAAGTTTTCGGAATATAATAACAATTGTGTATGATTTAGAGGTAAAAGTAATGACATCGAATAATTCATCACTCCGTTAAAAAAATCTTGTTGACCGGTATAATTTGAGTACTTACTGCTATTTTTTAGAGGGGACTGTTGAAACATTTCTTCATTAACGAGTACGGTCATCTTTGCACCACTTATACGATGAAAGTGAATTGAATTATGAGAATTTTCACTTCATGGAATTTATTCCTAGCATTCGTCACCATTCTTTAATGGGTTGACGTGAATTGGACTGCAGACTTGGGTTCGAGTCGATTACAAATTTGAGGAATATTACTGACAGAATTAAGAACTTCAATTTCGTGCATCAAATGCTACTAAAGAAAATTAGAGAACGCATCGAGAATTTGTTCAAATGGAACGAAATAGTTGATCAGTAACTTTTAAGACAGAGTTGAGAAAATATCGTACGAATATACAATTAAGATTTTGGCGAAGAAAAAGAAGTACATACAAATAAGTAAAACGAAACCGCAGATTGATTCGTGTGAGTGTATATTGGAGAATTTTATTCCGTTACCACAACTGATCCGATTGTTTTCACGGAAAAGATTGGGAATTATTTCATTTGTAGTACGAATTCAAATAACTTTTTCGTAAGGAAAGAGGTGGAAAATTTGTATTGCAAGCAAATATGCTGTAAAAATCCGACATAATTTTGTACACGATATCTTAGATTATACGCTATTATCTTGGGTATAAAAAAAATTCATGGATTCGTCGAGTGAGATTCGCAATGTCGTAATCACTATATTTTTTCTACAGATTTTTAGCAGAGTACAATCAAATACAAAGTATACGTCACAAGGTTGGATGTTTTATTTTAAGTTAAAAATAGTCTTTTTGTGTCAAAGATTTTATCAATTAGAATTCAATTTCATTTTGTGACATGAAGCATATGATGTGCCTGTGTTGATTTATCGTACAGGTTTTACCGTTGCACCAAAAACATACCAATGTTATAATTGTGAGGTATTGTTTTTTTGTTTTGTTTTTTTATTTTTTCTTGAGAACGATGGCTCGAAGGTGAGTTGAGAGTACGATTTTTCACAAGATTGAAATCTTGTGTAGCGACGCGTTTGCAGACCCAAAAATTTTCAGATCGTCTTAAATTCATTAAATTGTAACAAAATCAAATTATCAACTATATTTTCAAAGCTTTCAATTTGACAATATCAATTCTAAATTACGATGTAGCATTGCAATTGATACCTGCTAAAAAATATACAAAATATTGAGCGAAACTAAATGTGTCAAATTGTCGAAAACCTGTCAGTTGCATGTTGAAAACTGGCACGTAGAAAAAAATAATACATTGCACAGGCAAGTATTTGCAAGGTTTAATATCCCTGCAAGTTGAAATAAAGGACTTGCCAAATTGGAATGAAAAATCCCTGCTGTTTCCATATTGAGCCTACAAAATTTCCCGGCTCGGCAAGTTATTTCTCTCCATCGCACAAAAGTGAACGATTAACCCTTTCGGTCATGCATTTTTCATCTGCAGTTTTCGGGGTCGCTGATTACGAATCTGGCATTAGATTTTTAAAATTCAAAATGGCGGATCCAATATGGCGGACGTGAAATTTCAAATACTTATCAATTCTTCTAAAACTTTCTAATCAGGGGTTTTCTGGATCGCTGATTACGAATCTGGCATTAGATTTTCAAAATTCAAAATGGCGGGTCCGATATGGTGGACGTCACGTTTTATATCTTATATCTTTCCGTTCAATATTTTGGTCTGAATTTAGTCATTTGGGGAATTTTGGAATGGCTGATCACGAATCTGAAGTCATAACTTCATAATTTCTAAATCCAAGAATGCAAATGACATCTTATCTTTCTTTGTCTATATTCGTGTCTCTCTTTCAACCCTACCCGGAACTAACGACGAGGACGTGGAGAGCATCTAGTTCCACCTATTTGTTTGTATTTTCTGTTTTTTTATTGTTTTTTTCTTCTACTTGTTTTTTTTTCAATATCCCTATTATGACGCACGCATGCACATATATATATATATATCAATGATAATGATAAGGAGCCATGGATTTTAATTATCTCAAATTTCATCTCAAATTAACTGAAATATTTATTTCTAATGTATATTTGAAGGAATATACCTGATAAAGTAAGATTTTACGTGATTGAAATTTTTATAGTCACATTGCCCAATTGGATCGACTATAGGGGATCCACCATTTTGAATTTCCAAAATCTGACCTCATATTCGTGATCAGCGACTCAAAAAACCCCAGATACGTATTTTCAGAGGCCTTGGTTCGATACTAGAGCTCTGAGGTGATTTTTTAAAAGATGGGACCGTACCGGTCCCACTATGACTGAAAGCGTTAATAAGGGTGAATTTCTGAGTCGTATTAACGACGCAAAATTCCGCGGAGAATTAGGCGTATACAAGGATATAAGGTAAGGGGTACAGGGCAGTACTGTAGAGAAATTCCAGGGTGCCCGTAGTTTCTCTCTACCGATTCCCCAGCGTATCAGCGGCAGTTAATTGCGTGTAATGATACCTTTTAGAGAGCGGTTAACTTGTATCGGTCTCGCTAACAATGGGGGGCCTAAGTGCAGCCGCCTCGGCGAGAGCGGCGATGCTTCTACGCTTTGATAAAAATATCCGGGAACGGAATCCGCAGCTTCTCCTTGCCTGGAAAGAATTCTATTGCATTCACAGCATTCGCGTCTCTCCTCAACTCCAGTCACGGAAAAAACGTGACCGTAGAATTTGCTCAACGCCGATTATTATCAGCCGGCTTTGTGCGATCCTCGAACGGTGACGGAAGCGGCGTCACGTTAGTACGTTTCCGGAATCCTTTTCGGGCGCGAACGTTTGCGAACAAATTGCCTCAAGAGTGTGATGTCGGTATTTACCGACCGAGTCAAATTTTCCTTATTTTGACCATCGCCCACGCTCATGCGTTACTGGCGCGAAAAAAAGGTGCAATTTCGATTACAATCGTCGAAAAAAGTTTCTATTCACGCGGCAATAATGTCAAGAAATATATTTCTGTAATTTAATCACTGCAACTTAAATTGGAGAAATACATTTTATGGCGTTATTCTCGCTAAATCGATAAAGTTTTTGAATTTTTTATATCAACGATTCATAGTCTTTGATAATAGTAAAAATAAGCGAAATCCCACTCGGTCGGTAAGGACTGATTATAGCATCCTCTTAAGGATGCGTGGGGCATATAGTCACACTCGGAGTTGGTCAAAGTTTATTCATTTTAAATGAAATTTATCCAACCTATCAATGCATCGAAGAAAACCATTTATCTTATAATACGTAAAGTCGAGTCAAGTCTTAAAAACTTTCTGTTCAATCAACGAAACATGTCAAACACGTAAAGTTTTGCATGAAATAACAGCTATCCATGGAATCGACAACATTGTTCACGGATCTAAGCATGTTTTCATTCGTGGTAAAAGAGCGTTGTCGAACTGACTGACATTATTCACTGACAATGAGCGAAGGTTGAAAAAATATCGATAAAAACGCGATAAACGGAAGGTTCAATAAGTCTTTTGTTTAAATTAGAAGGCCTTTTTCTGACCAAACCACTTGTTACTTCCCACTTTTCCCATAGTTTTCGTCCGTGTTTACTGCATCCCCATTCTTCATGGTTGAGGAATAATAGACTTGGGTAACTCCGGGCTGCGAGGATTTTCTCGGACTTGCGGTTCCGGTTTGTTGCTCGGGCAGATAATACCGGTAATGCTGGTAATACAGCCTGGGCAATTATATCGTTGGTCCGAAAAATTAGCAGCGTACAGAATGTCCCGCCATTGTCTGAGGTACCCAATTACGAGCGTTAACAGCTGTATAAAAAAGAGAAGGGAAAAATGAACGCACGAGGACCATGCGGTCCTATAATACCTGTCTACACTTCATGTGTAATGGACCTTTGCGCTGCAGGGAGAATAGCTGGCTACGTGTACGACCGAAAAATACTTCACCAAAACTCAAGTGTATTGACACACCTGAAACGCATATATTCTATGCAAATGATATTCATTTTGTTAAGGAGAAGGCTCAGATTAATGTTTCAAAGCTTACCTAACTGCAAGTGAAGGTTACCTCAATTTTCGTACGTAATGTATTTTGACGCGGAAATTTTTAGATTATTTCCAAACATGTAAGATGATTCAGAACCATTTTTCGGATTGAGAACTGTTTTGAAGACTACGGTTCATCTCTCATTAAAAGATGTCATGAGATGGTAAAAGTTTTCTCCATATCGAAAGATTACAAAAAAATGTTGATTTCAATGATTTCTTATAAGATTGAAGTGACATTTGGTGTAATTTTCAAAGTGTTCAGAGGGTTAAAAATAATACAGTACTCGACTTTCAAATTTTTTCGGAGATTCTAGGTGATTCCAGATGATTTCAAGACTTTTCACAATCTGGCGATTGCAGATTTCAAGGGTGGCGACTGTTTGGCAATCTATTGGATGACCGTCATTTACCGGATGCCAAAATAGTCGGTACTGAACAAGGGTGAAATTTACTATCTGTTAAGTGTGATGAAACAATGATATACGGAGGGTCAGGAGTTTCCGAGAAGACGGAGGGCACTTGCTTTCATTTATGTACATTCCTGCAAGCCTCTAACAAGTTTCAAACTGCTCCGATCAACAGAGAAGTCATTTACAGCTGTATCGATCAGACAATTATAGATCTTCCCGAAACAGATGCCCTCCTTATTAAACTATCGGGAATCCTCTATCCATATATAGCATGCATGTCTACGCATGAACATCTGATGAGCAACTTTCGACAATGCACGTAATTCATTTGGAAAGGAAACGAATGGACTCAATTCATTAAAATTCGTGTTGACTGAAAGTTTCAAGTGAATGCTATTCAGAATCAGATACCATCACAGAAAACCATTTAAAAGCCTGAGAAATCATAAGAAATTAGGAATCAGATTGGAAATCAGTAATGATGCATTGAAACTGTTTATAGGCATTTACCGCAGGACTTCAATAGACTCACAACGTTATCCAATGATTTGATATAACTCAACAGATGTCCTATAATTTCAGAGAAGAATATTTCCGTGATTCGATATCCTTCAATTCATGATTTTTTTGAACAAACGGCCCGTTGACGTAACATTGTATAATCATCTGCACTTGTGAGTGAAAAATATGGTGTCTGCAATGGCTGTGGTGTTAACTTCGATGTATTAGTATTTCGGTTAACCAAAACACAGTGATTTTCACCATTTTTATAATTGCTATGACATCTTTAATGGCTCGTCTAGAGCTTGAACGAAGGTTGGGTATAGTTTTCACGATACTTTTCATTCGGTAAACTTTCATCGTATTCTCAATTTCACGAAAATTACGGACACTTTATACTTGCCGTAAGACAGAGGGGACAAATTGTGTAAAATGTAATCTAATTGTATGGGGTGACGATGAGAGTGGACGAGCAGCTGCAGCGGCTTGTGGCGTACACCAGGAAGCTTCCAGACAACACTCGCTGACGTGTGCGTGAATACCGATGTCCAGTCTCGAGTTTATTGCAGGGGATTAAAATGTTGTGGTGGTAAGAAGGTGAGGTAGCTAGTCGCTTGGTAACACCGGTGCTTTATAGTTACGAGGCATAATGTCAGTACGGTTATAAGGATAAATGCAAATAGGCGGGTACCATTATGCATATAGTATACACATGTCTACCTTACGTGGCAACGCATGCTCGGAATGGAAGGTTCAAGAGTATAGACATTGTCTCTGCCTAAGGTGTAATTAAGCGGTTGAATATTAATTGCGCCGCTCAGGCCAGTGACTCAGCCTGTCCCCTTGACATTTCTTTTCCTTCCCTTTTCCTTCAAAGACACAAGTTCTACACCGCAAGGTGATCAGTCTTTATTCCGCACTGCAGTGAGCTATAATCTATTGTACCTACGAAAGGATCGTTACGAGCAAATCATGAAGAGGGCGAGTACGCTGATTCTTAAACAAATATGTGGGGATTTCATGTTTCATTTGGAATCAGGAGGTTTCGAAGGCTCGATCACTTGTTAGGTGAATTTTTTCAAGATAACTTGCTCCATCTCATGCTGAGTATGGGTGACATGAAAAAGTGGCGATCGGAGGTAGTGGAGGAGTATGCATCTCATGTTTTATTCCAAATGACGAGGTTTCGAAAACTAGACAATTTTCCAAATTAATTTTCTCAGGAAAAATCGAACATGCCCTGCACGATGACTAAATTAACCTAAGAAATTGACGATCAAAGAAAACCGAGATGTGTTCATCTCATGTTTCATTCCAAATGACGAGTTCTCGACAACTCTCCAATTTGCCAGATTACTTTTTTTTAGGTTAACCACTACCTGCTGCATGATAACTGTAGGTAACGTGAAAAATTGATGATCCACGGAAAAGCTTCTGATTGAGTTGACACAGATTGATGAAGTCGGTAATTTGGCTTCACGCCGTCTATTGCATATAACGGCGAAACAGTCGAGTAATCAGCGGCTCTCGCAGTGCTGGGCGAATGAGGAGTCGCAGCCGCGCCTTGGCGGGTAAATGGGCATCTGTGAAGATCTCCACGAGGGATAACGAGAGTGCATCGAGCTACCGGACCGTGATTGCGAAGCAGTGCGGCTCCTCCCAGGTCATGAAGACTTCGAGTGAGCAGATCGGCACATCAGGGCGTAAAGCGGTGCCTTTTGTTTCTCCGCAGTTGAGGCGCTGAGGCGTCTCCTTGCATGTGCGAATGGCAATGGTGGCCGCAATGGCTATGGGGCAATAGAGTGAAGTGGAGGCGAAGTTTATCCTCAGGTAGTATTAGCTGAAGCGGGAATCTCCACACGGAACGGAACATTGATTTCATACGGACGCGTCACAGACACTCGTGATGGATGTGCAATATCTTTATTAAACATCCATTTGATTTGAAATTACGTACGGTGGACCCCAACTAGAAAACCAAATATCCGCTTACTCTGCATCCAACAGAACTCTACTTGATATCCACTTAGATCTTCATTGGATTGGACATATTAATATCCGAAATTACCATGTGCACAGTTTTCTGCCGCAAACAAAATGTCCGAGGCCTGGCAATATACACCAGGCACTCAAGTATAACCGAATACTCAGATATCGGACCAAATTCATAGTAAACCTAGGTAAGGGCTGACTTTCCAGGGGCTTACCCGATTTACCGTTCGCTTTAATGGCGAGAGAAGTGAGCTATGCGCCAGCTGGTCGCTGCTTGAAGTACCGTCACGTACAGGTGCATGGCTATTTATGGATATCCAACGAATATTCATCATTGTCTTGTATCAAACTATGGATATTGTGGATTTCTTTGAATATCTGTAGATTTCTTTCTGAGATCCAGTAAGGATATGGATCTTTCATGGTATGTGTTTTCATCTTGTATGGACCACGAATGGATAACCCCCTGTAGAGTGGATCGAGGGAAAACGGTACGGTGCACTAGAGGCAGGATATGCACTTGCGGTGCTCATGAGAGATGGCTGTGCGAGAGGCCCGTACACTCCTCCGAGTCAGACTCCTTCGGTGCCCGAGTGTTGATTCTCCTTGAATAACGATTCACTCGCGCGATAACTGCCTTCCTTGTTCTACGCGGTGCCGATCTCCGATGAATAAGCGCCCTCCGAGGCCCCGAGGCTCCGTTCTGCACCAAGCAGCATGCTGCCTACTCGCCGTAATGGAATCGTAATAAAACGAGACGTGCGTCGACGATACGTGCCTCCGGCCAACTCGCATCTCATCAACCCGGACCAAAAATTCACGGAGATTGACGAGCGTCGAGTCCGCGTTCCGCTCCGCCAGACGCACTTCAGAAAATTCTAGCTTCATTTCGTCCAATCAGAGCAAGCTTTGTTCAGGGCGTCGAAAGGTGTGGTCATGGTAAATACACTTCTTGCCTTCCTCTATACTTTGATTCGAGTAAGTCACTCATTGTCAATTAACACTGCTACTGCAGACCATGACAGACCAAATTTCAACTTGTAATACTGACTCTGACTTTTCACCTATACCGATACTCACACTTGTACATCAATTTCCTACTTGACTTGAGACAAGTAGACAGTGAATAGCGTGAATCTGTTCACCAGTGACGAGGTTACACCATATGCAATGTTACTCGATGGCGAACTAAGAGAATCTCAAGTATTTCGGAATGACCTAATGGTTAATACAAGAGCTGGCAACTAAATATCCATATTTTGATCGGAAGGGGGTGTAGTGAGAACAAGAATCCGATGAAATCACTAAAGAGATGAGAACCTATTCCACAGGCTCGTCAGAACACTTCGATGACCGAATTACTGGTTGAATGTAACCGTGCATACGTATATTCCTAAGAATTTACTGCAATCTGTACAGTAATATTGCGCAAGTACGATACAATGAACATGTACGACTGATGGGATTCATGAACGTCTCGCTAAAATTTGACTTTTTCGTATTGAAACCAAATATTTTTTTTCAAAAATTTCATCAGCTTTGCCCTGTTATTGTCATCGGTAAATTTATAGTTTGGATCAGTATAGATTTGACTCGATTTTTCTTGAGGTACAGCATACAGGAAAATTGTTTCATGGGTGGTTGTGCGAAATGAACAATTGGTTCCTTTCCACATTTTATCATTACTTGACATAACTGTCCAGAAACTGGTGAGTTCTATCGATATTTTGGGTAGTTAATTATACAATAATAAAGAGGCTCAATCATCGATTGCTTGTTTTGCTTGTGAAAAGATGCGTGGACTAATGTTTGAAAGTAAAGTTTGAGTTCATACGTTTCATCAAGAATAAGCATAAAGATTGGTTCACAAAATGCTCACAGTCAAAAAATGTTATCCAAAATTTGTCAGTAGTTGATCTGTAGTTCACTACTTCATCATTTCTCCTTGCCAGTACTCGGAAATAACATCGACATCTGGAGAACATTGTGGTTCGAAAATTGACATTGAACATAGCATTTCAGGCACTGCCCTTCTCACAATTCTCATCCGACCATGGACTCTCATCAGTTTAGTAAAACATGGCAAGATCAGCGGAGTTGAACCCGACCGCAAGACGCCGACTCGGGTACTAGCTGATTGTGAGAAGGCCGCTTGATCCCAGGGATGTTTACGAGCAGAGGGTTGTTTGCGGTGCTGTTTCCTCTTCCCACAATCCGTTTCTCTTTTTCTGGGCTGAAAAGGAACGGAGGATTCCAGCATCCTATCATCTCGGCAGACAAACACATGTGCTCCATAACGTGTGTCGCGGTTAGCCACCCGCCGTGTTGGTGCATGGCGCGATCCTACACAGCGGATGACGGAGGATGGGAGTCGGATTTGATACAGCGGGTCAGGTCGAGCTGGAACTATCTCACAGAGTCGCTTTCGAGCGTTATTCAACCTGACGTGGCCTGAAGGCCCCCTTCCTCCAGTTTATGGTTATGGGTTTCCAGATCTAGGATAGACGCTCGAATAGATTATGGCAGCGGACCGCCACGCGATCCCAATCGCGGCTTCGAGCCCTCGTATTCAATTACCACGAGCTTTCCATCTCACTTGGTAATCGAATGGCCATGGAGGAGAAGGAACTGCATGAACCAATTGCGGTCTTCGAAAAGGCGAATCAGAAGAAAAGGGTTGATTCAGTTTCGGTGTTGACGAGACGCTGATTTTTCCGATTCAACAGTGTCATTATTCACCTCAGAAAGGGTTCTCGCATAAAATCGGATCCGATCATCCGAGTTCCAAAAGTCTGTTACAGGCTAGACTATAACATTACGCGGTGTAAGTCTGATTCGTTTATCGGGAGCGTGGCGTACGAGCATGAAGAAGAAGGAACCGTGCTGGCTAATTAAGGTCTTGGAAAAGGCGATTGAAAGAGATTTGGGATTATTTCGTTTCTGTTTTAACTATATACCGGCTCACGACGCTGAATAATTCTGCATTTTCGATGGGACAGTATAACTATTTGGCTCAGAAGCGAGCTTAGATGTGAAATCGGAACAGCTTCGAATTCAATCGTCTGATTTCCGACAGTATGGTATAGACTAGCCTATAACTGCATCTGGTGTGAGTTTGATTTGGCAATCGGGAATGAGGCGATGAAATTTCCAAATAGGAAGTGAAGTTGTTCTACAGGCATGATGGATGGTGCGGCTCGTTAAACTAGATCAGTTAACTGGTAGTTACCTCGGAGCGTTGGAGGTTGGTGTAAACCGCATTCGGTACATATATATATATAGAGTGCAAGTACAGCGTAATGCCAGCGCAGCGCTGCGTTAAATGCATTCGCGGGTGCATTTACGCTTACGTTTCAGTTCTTTGCACCTTTGGGAAATCACGATTTGGCTAGCTATGAGAGCTGCAGTTACGAAACAACACTGCACGTATAATATCCGCCAACTCTGTGTCGCGGCACACGCTGCAGGGAAAGGCAGAGACACGACGTGCATGAGGGAACGTGCACAGCTGCAAGGATCAACCACAATTTAAAACACATCAAAAACTCCCGTCTTCTGTAATTACTTACTGCAGACATCGACGTATACGACTTCACTTGTTTTCCTTCCCATACATCAGGTGCACAAATTCATGTCTTGCCTTTCTTTCGCCGATTCTGACAACCATTTCAAATTTGAATACTTACAGATTCTTTTATGATTTTTAAAAAGTTTCGGAAAAATACTTTCGGAAAGTATACAGTGTGAATGAGTGGAGCTACTAACGTAACTTCAAAAAGACGTGTACGCGGTTGCTTGTGACAGGGAGTATATTCAACACTGGATTCTTTTCGTGTTCGAGCTGGAAAGAAACATTGCTGAAGCCACTAAAATGATTTGTTGCACTTTTGGTGAAAGTATAGTTACTCGTGCAACTTGAAAGAAGGCCTTCTTTTTCAGCTGGAACGCGATATTCCTTATCAAAGACCATGATTTACACATCTATCTCGGAGATTGTGTCATTCATTCGGCTTGTTAACACAGTGTTTTGAAAGCGCAAATGTCAGCATTCTAAAATCATAAAAGCATTGATATATGTATACTCCAGCTCAGACTGGTTTTCAAGATCTACGAAAATAAGAAAGAAACTGATTGAAGTTCTGTAGAAAATGGTATATAAAATCGACGACAATTTACCGATGTGGACTATATAGGATATGTTTTGTGGTCAATTCGGAAATTCGGGATTGTATAGTGCAAGATTGACACTAAATTATAGTCTGTAGAAGTCCGTGACGCATTTTCTCTCACACTGTAAACCTCATATCGAGCATTTTCTCGTTATGCGAAATATCAAAACCTCTTCAACTCGGCCACCGTCTCTTAGTTCCAGATTTAAACCAAATTCGAGGTTGGGATAATGGAAAGGTGAAAGAAGGATTATCTCCTTGGCCCCGCGCGCTAGACGGATGCTAATTTGAAATTTTAATACAGAAAGCTTCGAGCTTCGTCACCGGCGCGACGGTTGAATCTGTTGTCCGTTTTCCTCGATGGGATTTGAACTCACTTAGACTCGACTTAAGAACACGCAATATTATTCTAAAAACGGGGTGAGCGAAGATACGCCACGTAGCTTAGAAATGAAACGAGATATTATAATAAAATCCAACAGTATAAGAAAAAAAGAAGATAAACTTATCTACCACTCGTATAGAAAAAGAAATTCTTTTTAATTAGGAACGACGTGTTTGTGGCAAACGACAAAAGCCCTGGGCGGCAGGTGTTTATGAACTTACACACGATAAGTAATAAAACCTGTCAAGCGATGCGAGTGTGCACGCTCGCACATGCGTGGATCACACGCACAGAGTAGAGTGTCCGAGCCACGTCGCTGGGACAAAAGTCCTTTGTGTATGGTACAAATGTTTAGGCGATGTAACTTTGTCGCGCGTGGTATGCGTACGAAATTTTTTGCTAATTGATTGTCTACTTAAGGCACGGGGCGTCACGGTTCGGTAACAACGTGGGCTACAGTCAAAAGTTTGCCAATTCACCGCGAGACGGCGACCATATAATATCACACGTTCAGCCGCAGTTAGGAGTTGTTTGCAGTTCCAATTCGCAAACTTCCTGTACGGCAAAACGTTCTTTGAACGGCTCTTTGACCGGTATTCAACTTACGCCTCACCCTTCCAAACTTCCGTCCATACTTCAATAAGCTTAGCGGTGCTTACAGAAGCCGCGAAGTGTCAGTTCTTACAATTACCGTTCGACGTGAGTCTGGATGATTTCACACCAATGTGACTAATTTAAATTGATTCAATTCCGGCATTCAAGTCATAATGCAATGATCCAAAGGTCAGTAGGATACGTCATAGGATGATAGATAAGTTCTGGTACGCTGATAAATACCCTGCGGGTGGTCGTAATAAGGAGAATGTTGCTGAGTTTTCACTCGAAGTTACAAAATAAGGTCTCCGACTTTTTTCCATCGAATATCGGAATATAAATGTTCGAAATCACGTGTTTTCAGTTTCAGATGTTTCCTTGTTCTAATAATTCCGAATGAATGTCCCAGAACGTTGTAGAAGATACAATCGCAAAATGTCTTTGGAAACTGGAATAAAATACTTGCTCGGCGCTGTGGAACTGAGATTTGGCTGTCAAAGTTCTTCGTCCTTGCATTCTTCCGATTCTACGCTCGCTCACGTCTTCCCTTGAGGTGACTGTCAGAGTTGTGCAGAGGCTGGATGCGGGAGGCCGAACAGACGATAGAATTTCCACGGAGAAAACAATGGGGCCATTGTCGGTATTGCCAGACGAGCTCTGAGGCCTAGTGCAGCAACAGTAAGTTCCCGAGAAGTGCAGTGGCGGCGGTAAGGAGGTGGAGAAGGAAGAAGAAGAAGGAGCGCAAGAAGCGTGCCTGAGACATTCCGACCCGTGGTTTCATGGCTGCAGATAAAAAAGCTCAAGGAGGTACATTTTCTCGGTTGGCGGAGTAGTGCCGCCGGAGTTACTGCACATCGGCCGAGAATGGTCATCGCGGACTCATTCACATGCAACATGTTATCGACTACTGGGAAGACACTTGTCGTATATAGGCATGATCACAGCTAGCCAGCTACGCGAAAGGATTGTTTTACAAGCGTACAGGATGAGTCCACCGTGCTGCGAACTCCTTCGCTAAAATAGACGGCCAGTTCTTAGCCACTGTTGCTGCTACAGAATGCCGATTCATTCATATTCCGCTCTAGCGAGAAAACGCATCGTTCCGATTAATTCCAATCCTTAAAGAACTGTCAGCGAGTACAGTCTTGTCGAGAAATAGCAGCTAGGCAAAACAATGATGGAGTGCAACTTCGTGACATGGAATAAGCAAAAGTGGACAATTCAAAATCAATTAGACCTGTCGTGATCAATTACAAGAGGTCTGCAAGTTTACGGATCGATCGGTCGTATTGGTTCTTAAACTGCGAGGTGTCGACGGTCGTTACATTGTCAATGGGTTCTTTGGGCTAGATTTTTAGTCATAAGCATAACTTCATAATTTATGAAATATGATTTTCTGTACCGCAGTGTAAAAGAATGAGGTAGTGCAAGTCCGAGAAGAAGAAGCAAAAAGTAATCGATACAACTACCCGACAAAACACAAAGTATGTTCTATCACACAGCCGAGACAAATTCCGATCGGGATAAAACTGGCAGGATACCTACCATAAACAGAGGAACAACCTTATCCACAAAAACAACCTCAACAGTGGTAAGAAATTCATGGTTACACGTTGATGTAGCAAAAGCTTTTGGAACGGTATACATCGTACCAATAATACAGCTCGATGAACTCGGAAAAATACAGGCAATCGAGAGGCTGTTTAAGAAATAAATCTAAAGCAAAGTTGACATCATTTTCATTTCCCATTCACGTGCTGAGCAGAATTTCAATTCCACGCGACGCACTTTCACAAGGACACGTGGGCCGACCGTCACGTCGTTTGTGTTCTTTCATAATATATAATTGAACTCATGTGGTATTTTTTCGTGTCTAACTTTTCCGCCGTCTGTGTCCAAGTATGCGTGTGTTTATGATCTGAGAAACGCCGTGTCTACTTTCACGTATCTACTTGTAATATCTCCGCACAGGTTTTTGCCATTTGGCGTAACAGCAGATGCCAATAAAGTGCTGTGTACGTACCTGCCTTACGACCGGAAGTTGACTGGCTTTTCTATACGGATTCTTGTTACACCACACTTATAGAATGATCTGATCGCATGCTCGCTGTGCTTTATCGCTTTGCTTCAAGTGTTTCAGCATGTTGCTTTTTGTGCCTCCTAAACAGCAGAAGGCCGCGAACGGAACAAGAATTGTTGAAGAAGACACTCTTCATTTGAGATAACTGCTTAGGTAAGAAAGGCAGTAGAAATTAAGTAGTTGATGGACTTGTGCAGCAGTTGTCTGCAAAGCATACAAGACCCGTACGAAGAATCGGAGAGGGAAACTATTGGCAACTGGAATCCTCGCGAAGAGTGGAACTGCGGTGAAATATCACTCGAAAAACAGCAAAAATTTGGTTTCGAGCTGAACGAATTGAAAGTAGTTGTTCGAAAGAAGAACTATGTTCAAATTACTAATTTCGGAAGATGATTTATTAAGAATTTACCAGTATAAAAACATTGGCATTTCTTATCTCGCATTGTGAAAATTGATATTTTGTACGATTCATGCTGCATGAGTTGTTGTCCGAACAACGAATAATAATTCAGTTATGTCTAATGAAAAAAGCTGGAGACGTTTTATCATACTATTATATTTCATTTATTCTCTAATTAGCAATGCGCTGATCGACAGTTTTCATTCTCGAACTATTGCACACTATTAATATCGATAACTTTTGAGACAAAATTATCCTCAAGGAAGTTTAACTTCTAGATTTAACTGAAGAATGTTATTCTCGTGTTAGAAAAATGATCAGTCGTAAGACGAGTGATAAAAGTTTGAGAAAATTCATCCAAGTTGCAAAGAGTGTTCCAGCCAGATATTCGTAGGTATATGGATTTAGCGATACCCTCATCCTTTCAAAATTAAATCAATCACACGCATCGCAACAATAGACTTGCCTCTCCGCAAGATTTTGCTTAATTGAATCGATAATTGAATTTGGAGTAAAGGTTACTCGAGAAACAATATTGAGGTCCTCATCGGAAACTCCTGTTATCCTCTTGAAAGAATGGTTTCATCCTTCACCTAAGAAGAAGCGGAAAAAAAAACAATTCAAGATATCGAAAGCAATTTTATTTGCACCAATGATGGTGAATACGCACAAAACATATCTCAGGTACTAAGTAATCGAAATCGTTTTCCGTAAATTCGAATAGGAAATGCTGAGGTATCAGCATTTTGAGGAAAGGTTCTATGATTGGAACGTTCAAAATAATTGAACTTTCGTGTTTTTGATCGTATTCTGATGTGTTCAAGTTCATTTTACCCATTGGCCAGAAGTGAACAACTTGTTTGAAACGGTCAAGCAATCTTTCATCACAGTAGAGTAATATACCGCAAATGTAACTGTTCATGAACATCCTGTCGTGCCGTACTTGCACAAATCCATTTTCATTTGCTCTCAGGATGAATATTTAAAACAAAAATTCATAAAAATCTCTCAAGACTTCGATGATAAGCAAAATAGACTCACAAGCATTAGTCAGAACATAAATACCGAAATTTAATAGTTTCGAACGTCCTTAATTACGAAACCTTTTTTCGAATTTGTTGATATCTTAGATTGTGTGGTTCAAATTTGCTCAGGATAATGTCTACCACATATTAGGGGTGATGTCGTTCATTCGCGTCCACAATCATCGTCGCAAATGATGTTGAATGAGGTTCCTTCTCTTTTTCTGTCCATCCATCCATCTTTAATCAGCTACGGTCCTTGGATAAAATCAACGACATGCATTCCCTTGGTTGCCTGCAACGCGAGCTTTATCGTTTGTTCAATGTCAGCGGACGCAAATTTTTCCATTCTATTTCCGTCCGATTCCAGTCGACGTCGACCACATCATCCCCGGTATCAGAAGCGAGGCACAAGTTCCGCAGGTTATACACACGGAAGTGCCC
Organism: Neodiprion pinetum; assembly: GCF_021155775.2. Taxonomy (NCBI): domain Eukaryota; kingdom Metazoa; phylum Arthropoda; class Insecta; order Hymenoptera; family Diprionidae; genus Neodiprion; species Neodiprion pinetum. The sequence continues at coordinate 17,022,018 of NC_060236.1, forward strand.
GGTTCGAGAGAACTGCGGAGATATTCGTGGTCGTTTTCATCCCATTAAATGCGCCAGCCTGACTGTCGTTCGTAGGCCTTTTCGAGCTCGCATGCTGAGGTCGAGAGGCCTATTAATAGGAAATAAATGCGGCAGGGAGACTCGTAAATATGTATACACGGGCGTATGTGTGTCAGTAGAGCCTATTAGGCCCCGGCGTAACGTTGGAACAACTCGTCGTCGGAACGCAGTTCCGTTCCGTTCCGTCCCGTTCCGTTTCGTCCGGAATCGTGGAATGGTGGAATGGCGGCGCCCGTTACGATTATTATACCGTACGTTCAGGAATGTGCATAATATATACGCGGGACGACTTTTTATTTTGCCTATGGCGCAAACTGCACGCTCCCTCACCTCGAACGGCTTATACAGCCTGTTTTATTATACGTATTATAAATAGCGAATTGCGGGACTCGACGTGACGCGAATCTGTTCTGAGGCCGGCTGGTTCGCCGAAAAACGATAATTTTTATCAATTTTATCATGAGATAGTCGCACCTTCGGTATTTATCGCGTTATGATGTTCCTGGACTGCGAAGATCAATTGAAAAATTCGGAAATATTGACACGGTGAAAAAAGTATTTCCGAGAATTTGTGGAAAATAATATTTTTAATGAAATGAATCATCGTACAGTGAAAATTCAAACGAATATACTCAATTTTAACAATTTCAAACTGATTTGAAAAGACGCATCTATAGCTAAGCTTCGATTTGTAATTTCAGTACTTTTTATTTTTCAATATATGTTGAAAGAGATTTTTACAATTTACGAATATAATAATTTGATAAATATTAAATTTCAGACTATGTCGTAATGAAGTGTATCAAGGAGCATCAATTCTATTTTCGTCTTAGTGTTTTTAATTGATATAAGTGGTATTCGTAAGATCCTAGATTTTTTAGAAAATCACTTTTCTAGTAATCGCTTAGTTAGCCAAGTCACTGTTACAGCCGTAAACAATTTTGATGAAATTTAGCCAGTCAATTCGCTGTGAAAAAATGAAATTTAGGCAAAATATCTATGCAAAAACATCTGAAATGTAAACAAAATCTGCCAAGTTTTGTTTCGATTCATTCGCGAAAAGCTTTTGTTTTCAGAAAATCATATTCTTTCGGATATTCATAACTTTGCAAATCACGTTTGTATACAACACCGTACAATTTACCAAAAGGGAAATCAATGGGAAGATTATATTCTATGAATTCATAAAAATGGGCTACGAACCTTTCGTACAATTCAAGGTTCGCATGCATCTCATGATCAGCGATTTCACGAGAACACTAACTAACGCGTTATATACAAAAAATCAAAGAAAGCTTCAGGGAAAAAATATTCAACAAATGTAAACAATACAATAATTAAACAGAAGTAGCCAAGAAGGCTTAATATGGACACAACACATATTTCTCTCTCTCTCTCTCTCTTTCACTTCGTCTGTCGCGTCTCTCCTCATTTCGTCATGAAATTACTCGTCAACCGACTCGATTATACCGTCACATAACGTCTTCAAATAATTATCACCGCGTCAAATCAACTGATAGCCTAATTGCGCCAAAGCTAATTATCATATTAGATTGATTGGTAAACAGTTCTGGCACTCTAGCACTAGCTATAATAGCTATGTTGAATAATCGCGATCAGCAGGTAGAATTAACAAACACGCCTACGACAGGTTATATTATTCGATGCGGATCTTCGTGTCTATAACATTTATTCAATTCGGATTGCAAGGATAAAGAAAATTGACAACGTTTGCCTCAAGTGTGCGGATGATTCATTGATAGGCAATCTCTGAACAAATTATGTCGATATCATTTTCATTTCCGGAAAGAATTAGCATTCTGTTCAATCTGAGGCTAAAAACTTGTTACAGTCGTTTTCTTTGCCCTTCTATCAAAATAAATCTCGTCCCCCTTCACCAAGAAAAAAAAAAATAAATAAAATCGAAATGGTAGAACTGAAGTTCGATGGCACCACTAGAAAGTTATTTTTCTTTCCTTTCCGATGCTGAACGTTTTTTATTCAGTAGAACTTGAAACATCGGAATCTGTCAACTCTTTACAATACTCGAAGATTTGTTTCACGTTTGCTGACGACGTAAAATTGGATTGTTTGGTGAAAAAATGATTCAAAATCTGTTATAGTATAATATTTTCTCACACCTGATTCCTTGCGATAATGCTTGCAAACTTTTATCAGGACGTTGATTTGTGAAGCAAAAGATATCCAAGGGTGCTATTCTCATTTTAATTTCGATACAGATATACTACATTACGACTAATACGTTAAAGTTCTTATTCAGGTTTTTTTTTCTCATTATTCATATAGACGGACTCGATTCAAGGCAAGAATAGATTTTATAAAAATTATGACACTACTAGTGTTGAAGTTGAAGAAAGAGAAAAAAAAAACTCAAACCAAATTGCTGTTTAATTCGATATTTGAAGAGACTCCAATGTTTCATAGAGTTTAGGAGCAATGAAATGACATAACAGCGACAACTATGACAACAATGCAATTGATCGAAGCAGCGGCACGGGAATAAAAAATAACGACAATCATCGTAGAAAAGAATGACGCAATCCAGTGTCTGCCTCACGGCTATAAGAACGTGTGACGATAATTGATCAATTGCTCATTAATAGTCAATAAGCTGCACTAACCGGAGTCGTCATTTGTAGACAAGGTGAGTCGGCTCGGAATTAGTATAATGGCGATGTACCGCTGTAACTATAATGGCTGGTAGTTACTCACACAAGTATATTTATATACCTACATACATCCAGGCATCGGCGAGACCTTCTTGTAATCGCGTTGAGAATCTAATTATGCTGCAGTGATCGTTGTAGAGTCGATTTTTTCTGCCATTAATTTTTCATTCGCGATAGCAATTCGCAGAGAAAAATTTCATTCGATAAAGATACTAGAAAACATTCTAGTAAAATGGACAGCGTTGTAATAACTGGTCAAATATTGGTGGATTTATGACAATTATTCTGAGCAATCAATCGTTCGGTGTGATTACAGTTACACCACATTTTGCAAGTAAGGAGATGCAAAAAATGATCAGCAGGTGAATAAATGAGTTGATAAGTACCATTAAGAAGTAAACGTTGAACGTTTCAATTCATTTATTCGTTATCATCATTTTTTTGCTGAACATTCGTCAGGTACTAACGGATATTTTAAAATATCGAATGAATAGCGTATGGTTGAACGAGCTTCTTAATCAGCAATAAGACAAAGTGTAAAATTCATGGCTTCATAAGTAAAACCAAATCTGAATTCTACTGAGAAAAAAAAATGCAAGCGGTATAGTGATTCCATATAAGTCTTGACAAATTGTTGAAATGTAAAGATAATTTACTTTGTAAAAATTCAATTCCCTAGAATCGAAGGAAATTATAGGTTTACGTGATAGTGCGTATTTTATGACGTTGAAATTCATTTTATTTCAGTGGCCATTAGCATCGGGCGATGATAATTGTACGGAAATTACGGTAATCGATAATTTTCCCGCCGTGTATTATTATCGATTACCTCCATCGATTTACATTGTATTTAAATTGTACCTCGATTATCACGATCATTTCCGAAAATATCACCTCCTCCTAAATGGCGCTAGTAATAACATCTGAGCTGAAGTTCGTGAATTTTTAGTAAGTAATCTATGAATATCAAAAATTTAACATGCTAAGTAATAATTTTCCATCAATCTTGCCTAAAACTGGGATATTTATCATTCACGGTGGTGATAATTGAAATTTCGCTGTACATAACCTCAAATATATCATAACAAGTGTAATCCAATTCAAAATATGCGACGTACACATACTTTAAGTCAAATATCAATTTTTAGTTCTTTATAACGCGAAGTTAAACATTTCAAAGAAAATATAACAATTGTGTCTTTTTTCTAGCCTGAAGATCGTTGGCGGGTGTCCGACCAAAACGTCCCTCAATAAACTCTAATAAACCTGTAATTTAAAAATATCCTACCTCGACGAAATTGTAAATTATTGAAATGAAATACAGATTGAAAATAAGAAAATCAAAGCAGCCAAGAGAACAAAAGCAAAATGTGGAAAACGAGATGAAGATAGTTTCCGAATCAGTCGCTGGATGACGGTGTTGATCTTCACTCTCATTGTTGATGTACCTACCTACACACCTACGTTATGTATACATATATACACGCATGCTGTCGGGCATAGGCCGAAGGTATGAGATCTTTAATAAACGCATCCATTGTATGGTAATCCGTAAATACGCGTACGTACGTACGTATCGCGCATTTGCGAAAAGGCGAGCTCGAGTCAGATTCACGGTTCACAAGTAGGCATAAGGCATAAGGCGTAAGGCATAAGACATAAAGCATACGGTACGCCATTGGGTAAGCGTCAGAATGCAGCAGCAAACCGCGCGGCTACAGCTACGCGGCTAATAGCGTATGCAGCTCGCGATTCGCGTAGGTGCGTGAACGGGATTATTCATATCTACTTTGTCACAGCTCGCATAAAAGAGAGCGGATTCCCCCCCCCCTCACTCGCCTGAACTTATTTTTCTTTTTTCAGGCGCATACAAACACACACACACACACACACACACATTGTAAACCATTGCCATTGTGTATAATTTTTTCAATGCATCCATAAATCAACTTCAACCTTCCAAGATACACCTACATATTGTGCAATAATTCGTCAGCGACCGAACGTTTGTATAATAATTCGTAAATACACTGAGAGGAAGTGGCGAAACTTAGCATATAGAGCGTTCGACTGCGCATGCGGGAGCTGAATCGCATTTTCACGCAGGCTGGCCAACTCAAGCTCCGGCCCATGAAGATTAGAGGGAAGGACACCGAACGCATATGGGGCAAGTATTGAAAACGTGGTAGCCAAAAGTGGAGAAAATTATTTAGTTAAAAATTCAGCCACGAGCGCTCGTGTTCATAAGATAGGACGTGAAGTCTGTCGTTTGCATCGTTTGGAACATAGTGACGGGAGCATAGTGAAATCTTTATCGAGTATTAATTGGCGTCTGTTTATCGCATTCTTGTCGGACATCATGTTTTCGCATAATTGCAAAACGGTAAGTCATAAGATTTTTCATATTATTTTTATAATACCTGTTGAAAAAGAAATTTCACCAATTTGTAACACGTGGCAATAACGAACGACGGTATTATTGCTACAAATTCTTGAAATTTCTTTTCAGTAGGTACTGTTTTCTTATCGAGATTGTCGAGCACAATTTTTTATTGTCCTACCAGCATCAAAAGGTAGATTTTTCTTCGCTAAAATTTAAAAACAAACACATAACCTAAAAAACTGCACAAGGGAGAAAGGCCTTGACCTGACGTATTCTTCAGTACAATAAAGTTCGACATAGCGTTCTCTCTCTTTTCTCAGTCTCTCTCTGTAGCCCATCTTAGCGACAGCAGCACCCCTATCGGATTAACGCTAAAAATTTTCTCCACTTTCATAGACCACGTTCCCAGTACAGCGTTCGGTCTCCTTACCTCTGGTCTTCATGCTTCGGCCATCAAACTTGGCTCGTGGAGGTTACGTAGGTGATGCGAATTTTTTTATTCGACCACATAGACCTGGAATAGTTGATGTAGAGATTTGAGAAGGCTTGGCAAAGTTTTATTGTGGACTGTTCGATGGCTGATCACTGCTACGAATCATCGTAACGATATTGTAATTTCAATTCGCCGCTCGACGCAGCAGAGTTTGACGTCTCACGAATCGTTTCGTGTAAGTTGGCTCTCCTGCTTTGCAGACGATGATATCGCCGCGGCAAATTTATTTTGCGTACATGCGGGATAGTTTCGCCCTTTTTTATTCTGTGTTGTAAATGATCCTCCAACTCAAGATAAGCATAAATATCGCTATTCTTCCACAAGTTTTTCAACTCATCGTTTGTTTTGACTAAGTTTTTTCAATTTCAATTCTACCTCATTTCTGAAATTTAACTATTTAGCTAAATATTTGTGCTATGCGATTAATCGATTGATCGAAACAAGTTTATAAAATTAAAGTTATATTTCAGCGCATCTTGAAAAACGATCACTTATCGATTCAAGAAACGATTATTGATTCGTTTATCACAACATTGGCATAGTTTTAATTGGAACAAGTTTTTGCTTGGACAACTATACACTCGGAGAAAAATGTGGTTGACTTCACTGTAAAAAATAGCGTGCTGAGGGGACGATACGAATTTGTAGTTAATAGAACTTATTGCATTATATTGTTCCGAACTATGAACTTATCGTTACATCTGACAAGAGTTGTATGGTTAACGGTGCAATAATGAAGACCTGACCATATTTAAACATCAGTGCGATAAACGTGATAAACTTATCGTTACTCGATTTATAATTTGGAAATTCAATACAGAAATTTTAGATTGCAGTTTGTTAACTTTACTATACGAGTCGAGTAGCTTCATCGTAAATGTATAGTAAAACTGTGGAATGAAAAAAAATAGATGAGGAACTCGTAGATAATTCAAGTCGACGATTTTTCGTGAGCGCAGACGCCATTTTGATAACTTATCAGTGTTGAAAACGCATTTTGGATCGATTAAAACCTAGCGCATTATTTTTTTCTAATCGGAGCTCGAACCCCATTCGCTCGCAATGTTCGGATTCTAAGTCGGGCACCCTACCTACTACGCCAAACTACTTTATGGGAACCTATGACTTTATTTGATTCATAATACAATGTACGGTCCATACGGGCATGACGGGTACAGTCGCTGAAAACTGATCAATAAGATTATTCCATTTATCAAGTGAATTCAGCAGAATTTTTAGTAAATTCCAAGTACCGTAAATGAAATTTACAAATATACCTGATACATTTACTGCACAATGAAGTAAATTCAAAATACCTTTTTGCGTATTTCCAACTGGGTTAAGCAAAATGACAAAATTATAATGCACATTTATTGAGAATGCTCAGTAATTCACTTTTTAACACGAAATTTGTAATTCAACTACACTTTTTTGTTGTAAATGTGTAGTAGATTTTCAAATATTTTCAACAGTGTACGTATAGTTGTTGAAACCATGTTCGTATGATCTTGTCTAAATAATTACTGTATTAGCATTAACCGTATTTAAGTCGAGTCAAACTATGTGTGGTGCATTCAACTTTGCCAAAAGTTGCTCGAATCACGTCGCTTGGTCCAAATTCTTATCCGTAAATAGTTGATTATAAATTAGTTAATTGAGCTATAATCTGTACTGTCGAAGACTATAGAACGAAGCTCACGGCAGGATACCAAAATAATTCTGATGAACATCTGTACATGATGAACATTAAGAACAAAAATATAGTTAATTTTAGTATTATTATAGTCCCTGTGACGTCCTTGCAGCAACTATAAGTGTATTGTAAAATTGATATTGTGTTTACAGTGCGGCAAACGATAATATTTCAACTATACAAATTTTCAACAATATGTGCAAATTTTTCTCTCAGTGTATCTAATAATGAAAATTTTAAACTATCCCAAGTTCGTTGAAGCGAGTGAAAAGAAATATTTCGTTGGTACTTTTGGGCATACGCCGCGTGACGTGTTGTAATAACGCGAAGTGAATTTAACGCGAGTTCGGAATCGGCGTGAATAACGCGCCGGGCGTAAATCTTATCACGTCATTGCTTACCGTCTGTGATATTACGGTGTTACGGTAGGTATATAACGGGTTATAACCGCGTTGCGGCGCGGCGCCGCGTGATTTTGATTTACGGCTAATTGCCGCGTATTTTTCCGGATTCCGCGCGCGCTTTGCATCTCATGAATGATAAAGCAATTTTCACGGCCCGCCCGGTCGTTAGCAGCAGGTCGCGAGAGGCTCTCGGGATTTCGAATACGTCACGACGACACATCGCCGATTTACTCGGTCATTTCTTCAAAAAGTATGCATTTCGCGGTTATCGCAGAATGCGTTCAACGGCAGAAATCGGTGCGAATTTGGCCCGGCGGAAGTATCGAGAGTATTGTCGTACTGATTTTCGAATGAGGAATGCGCGAAGTTTAGTCGGATATGTCATTTCAATGATTGTCTTGATATAAACTTTTTCTTTCCCATTTTTTAGTGAACTTTTGTAATTTCAGATTTTCGATCCCTGAAAATATCTAAGAAATTGGAGAAATGTTCTGAATTTGTGATTCTTTAACGTGAAATAACGATTTTTTGCTACAACGAGACAACGAAAATATTGTAATTATGAATGAGAGCTTGGATATCGAATTTTCTTTCTACATCACGTTCAAATCTTTAGAAAAAAATGCAGTTGATGAGTTAGATTTCACTCCGCAGTGACTAACTATTTTATTAAGAAAACCTTTGTACACATATTAACGCGTACAGATTTTTATTTAATACGGTAAATCTGATATCGCTACTTTTTTCGTTCAAAATAAATATCAATTAATATCTTGACAAATTAAATATTTACCGTTGACTATAATGGGAAAGAAAGAAACTTTTTCAAGCTGGTTTCCGAAAATATACCTAGTTGAATCTATCAAATACACTATCATTGATTTCACACTATTCCGAAAAAGTTCGATATCAGAAATCGATATTCAAGTTCAATTCTTCATGATTGGAAATTTTTTTTTTCTTCAATTCTCAGGAATATCAATATAAAGCAATAAAAACAATTAATTACTCGATGTGAACGAAATTAGTCGAATGATTCGATTTTGACATTCGAAAGAAAGAAGAAGAGACGAAACAACATCTCCGAATTTCCTCTCATTAACAATTGACCTTAATTTTTTACATAAATTCGTGATTTTCAGTTACGTTTCTATGAGGTATAAATTACTTCAATTAATGCATGTATAAATCCAGCTCCCTGTATTTAATATCTCTTTTTCGTCAAACAAAGGAGCAAAAAAAAAACACGCGTGCTAATACAGATTTAAAAAATGAATCGATCCTCAATTTATATCGGTTTTTTGCATCCCCACCATTTTTATTAATTCGAGTTCAGTTAATTATGTTATAGCTTTATTTTCGTACAGTTGTTATCTTGCCACCTTCAATCGGGGATCGGACTTGTTTTGCTTAGTTATTCTCCGCGCTCCGTCCTCTCGTTTCATTGCGATAATTATCTGTCATCGAAGCGGCACGCGTCAGGCTTCAGATGCACCCACAACTCGCTGCATTTGCGCTGCTGACTCGGAGCAGCTGCAATCGCCTTATAATCGTGACTGAGAAAGGTCAGTGGTAAAGATTACCGAAGTGGCAAGATGGCCCAAGATCCACGTCAACCGAGTCTCGACGTTATTCAGTCTTTGAGCGATACCAACAGCTCTGCAGGATACGTGAAGCTCCAGAGATATCAGCATCAGCTTCTTCTCTGATAACTCGGATCGCTGCAATTGTCGTCGACGACGGCTTGAGAAGGCCTGCTTCGTCTTCGTATGTAGTTCCTTATTTTATTTTGTCACATTTGCGTTTTTTTCATCGCTTGCAAACACGAGTAAATTACCGAGAAAAGACGGCAAAACTTGGCAAGCTCAGTGAGTGACCGACTGCGCATGCGCAACGAAATTGAACACTATTGGTTGGCGAGATCCAGGATTCAGGGGAGCCAACTTGATCCAAACGGAGCAGGTGACGTCAGACTCTCTCGCATCGAGTGGCGAATCGAATATTTATGTCGTTACGACGACTCGTAGCAACTATTTGAGAGCTACTTAACCCGAAGTAATTCGCATTATCTACAATATAACATCTCTGAATCTTTCATATGGCGCTTTTATTTATTTTTTATCACGGCCATTTTCTTCTTTTACCCTTATTTGCCAATTTTTAACCGTACGGTCAACGAATAAAAATTGTCATATCGTTATTTATTGACCGCACAGTTGAAAAGTGTATCGATCTTTCGTTTTTCTAGTTTATGAAATCTTATCAATCGAATATTGGGATTTCAGAAAATTCGATATTATGAATAATTTGTGGTGCATCGTCTCTACTTTCCAACCCACTTCAGCAACGGTTTGTGGTCAAAAGTGATTCATTCCACGCTTTGTTCAGGCACCCATTCTTCAAACGTACGATAATAATGTCTCTGGTAAAAAAATCGCGGTGTAATTGCATTTACGCATAATTCGTAATAAATATGATAAATTTCGTATCGAGAAACGGTCTTGCGTCACAAGCGGTATTATATCGGAAGATACGCCGCGTGCGTATGTGTACGTGAATAATGACTTCATGATACCGCGGGGATGATGATTAAGACTCCGCAGCCGTGCAAGAAAGGTCAGACTGTCGTAAGGCTCGAGCATACGCGGTCATTATTCCTCTATCAGCGGCGCAGCGCTCACGGAAAACGTTTCATTATCTCCTCATCCGCTGGGCCTCCGTGACTCCCGTCAATTGTGTGCTAAACATCGCTCCCGGTGAACCCTCGGGAGCTTGGGCACGTAGCCGAGAGTTTGCCGTGATCGCTTCTCTCTGAAAATCTCTTATTTCATTTCTTCCTCAATCGTTTCAGCAGGATTAGATGCATTTTCACTGACACATTGTGGGCATCAACTCAATTTGAAGATAACAATGATCGAGTTCGATAAATTTTGGGATCATTTTGAACATGATAACGGGGACCATAATGATCTTCGATTTGATTTGGTGTTTATTGTATTAATTTTTACAGTTTCAACGCTTTTTCTTTTCTTCCTTCCGACGTACTTTATTAATTAACCTATATTATTTCAGGATTATTATGCCAGCAGCGAAAATTTTTGTCAAATAATAGAGATTATTCAAGGGGAGACTTCGGTGAGGTTGAAAAGTTTTGCATCTTTGAATGAATTTTCTTGAAATTGTGACGGTTTGGGTAGAACACTGAAGTTATATTTCATACAAATTTCAGATCAATGCGTCAAACGATTTGAAAGTTATGAATATTTTTCTAAGGTTTCTTGGAAATGTTACTTACGCGTTAGCTTTAATCATAGAAGGTTGAAATTTTTGTCGGGACACTTGCTACCATGGATATTATAAATAAATCGATGCGAGGATTTTTTGACCGGCGATTTTTTCAAGTCATTTACTCTACCACCTGAATTGACTGGAATTATTTTTTTTTTCGACATGTTTGACGAAAATTTCCTGTGTAATAAAAATCGTTTCGACTAAATTTGAATGAGAAAAGTATTTACAGTTAGCATGTTTAAAATGCCAAAACTTTGGTATTTTCGACCCGATTCTAACCTTCTTGGCCTCACGTTGCTCATCATGGAGATTTTCAGTAATTGCCTAGAAAAATGTTGCAAAATAGATCCGTGCAAGAAATGTTCGTCAAGAGTTTCATTTCTCCGTTACAACTACGCTACTATAACGAATTTCTTATATTGGTAGGTCAGGTGCCATAAACAAATAATTGTGATGTGAATCTTATAATTATATAAATAGTTATACAGATCAAACTGGCCAGAAATATTGACGTGAGATTAAATAAAACAAGACAAAAAAAAAAAATTCTAAAAATTAACTCTTATTTTCTGAGACGTCATACGTTAAAAATAAATGTTTATCCTTTATGTTGAGTCGTCGGTCCTTATATAATATATATTTCGATTAATGTGGTAATTGGTATCAGAATTTTCTATAAACTTTCCCAACAGGGTTCGAAGGGATTCCAAAAGACAAATAAATAATTAAAATTCCGTCTCGATGGTTATGTATTAATTGGAGTTGTCACATTTATGATTGATGTGAATTGTTATACGGATACTAACCGACTGACTATGCTCGCATCTTCAAACGTGATCTATACCGCACGTAAATGTGTGAACGTATACATGTGACGTCCAGATTCTTACGCTACGATGTAAGATTTTTCTGATGCCTTTCAGTAAATCTTGGGAGATTTGATCATCGAGCAAAGGGAGCCTAAAAACATGAAAATTGGATGAAAACCACCGGATTTCAATCATTGCTCACGTTCCAATTATAAACCCTTTTCTCAAAATGTTGATATCTTACTTTTGGTAACTCAAAACTGTTCACAATCGTTTTTAACAAACATTGGGTAAGAACGTTCTCTCATTCTTCTTCACTGTCATTTCCATCTTGGAACAAAATTCACGACATATCATCACAACTCTTTTCAAATGACTTTGTAGAATCGTAGCATTCACTATACCCACATTTTCCGACCACGACACACTGCGAGATTGTTCCTTACATCATCATCATCATCTGGCGTTTCACGAACGGCATTCCATCTCACACTACACGCGATGTCCGAGGTTTGCCGAAGTTCGGCATTACCTTGAAACCCGATTACTGGTCCATTCACAATCATGGCAGTACCAAGATGCACGGTATCATCGGAAAGGAGAAACCTCTTCAGCTACGTGTGTATGATTTTCGATGCCGCGGGAAGGAAGAAGGGAAGGAGATGATTAGTCGAGGGGGCTTTTAAGGCGAAATTAGCGACTAAGAAGACTGCACGCAGGTGCGTCGTGCGTAGGGCATGAATAGCGTGGGAAAGTAGTCCTGCCTTACAGCCACTGTTACCATTTCGCACATTACAGGCTTGAGAGTAGAATGCTGCTGCACCATTGTCGAGGACTCGCTGGCTTACCGGTGACTAGAGCTCTAATGGTTGCGTAATGGCTTCCTCGTACTTGCAAAAGTGCTGATTACTCGCGTAGGAAGTGTGCAGTTTATAGATTATTACACTGTCTCTCGGTATGCCCGTTGTACTCTTTTCTTTTTACGTTTTTTCCTCTTTTCACTTTGATTCGCTACGCCAACGCTGCTCGTGACTCTGGGTTCCGTGCCAACTTGTTCCGCAGGATGGAGTAAATTCGTTCTTGGAAACTCGATAACGCATCGACCTACTATCCGACTATTCAACAGCCGGTTCACAGCCTTCCCAACCAGAAATTAAGATAACGACAATAATCAACTAACCGAATGAACAATTTTCGCCAGCTCGCAGTTTGATTTCATACGTTTTCTCAGGAACATTGTCATACCTACCGGAAAAGTTTTATTTTTTCTTGAAATGGGAGTAGAAACTTTTAATTGGTCATACTCGCTGAGTTTTTTTGTTTAGAATAAAGTACCGCGTAACATAAGTTCAATCACCTTGTTCTGGTCGACAAATATTTATGATAAATTAATTACTGGCCCGCCGAATACGAGCACCTTAAACTTTTGCGATCCACTTCTCTAGTTTTATTTACAATTTTCTAATTTTCTACAGAAATCTTTTACTTCTGCATAGTAATTGTATCAGTTGATTATGAATCTCACGTCTAACAATAAATAAAATTTTTTAATGGGCTTTCCAATGAACAATATTTGAATAGGTTTCATTGATGAATAAAATATATTTGTGGATAGTTACTTTGGTGCTTTTGATAACAAATAAAGAATTCTTAACGGTTTAAAATTCACTGCATAAGATTATGTTCTTTTTTTATGAATTTTTGTCTCAAGATAAACAAAATCGCATAATTACTTATGTCGATATTTTTTTTTTTTTTTTTTGGCTTAGAGGCAATCAAAGTTTTGCAGATAGTAGTTTTATAAAAATTCATAATTTGAGATTGGCATGGTATAAAAATCGGAAAAAAATCGCGGATGCTAATTTGACTAGGTACTGAAAATTGAACAAAAAAAAAAAATAACCAAAAATAGCTGGCATGCCTGAAATAGAATAAGAAATTCGCTTCACCGTCGTATTTAATTGGAGAAAAGTACAATGCATTTAAATATCGTGAAAACAAAACCTCGACATGCATCGCCTTCACAGTAGTCGATCTTTTCACAAAGCCTTAGGCATAAGGCTGATATTCCACCTGTAAACTGCTGCACTGCTAAACAGGAAATGTCGAAACTACGGTGCACTTATGAAAATTGAAGTATAAAAGGTATGAAACTAGAACGGAGTATCGAGCAAAGAAACGTTTTATGGGATACGGTCGCAGGAACAAGAGCCGTATGGATTGATAATCCGAACGGTGATTTATACCTTATGTCTGTCTATAATAATTTACAGTTTTTTTTCCGTACGCCTTGGTCAGAAATCATTTGATCACTGCTGCTCTTGTTAGCGACGATGCCAATAGTTAGAAGAGTCTGAACCGAGAAGATGGTCGTTAATCGAAATAATTGGTTACTCACGTCCGAATCAATAACTGGATCATGTACTCAGGTCACAATTCGAGGGTGTAACGGAATTTATTTGTTCCTTATTATTATAACGATGATTGAAATTAAATGTGAAACACGTTCGTCAAATCACAAAATTTTCCGTTATCTTATTCTTCTTTTGACCAAAAATAAGTTAGAACAATACTATGAAATCCATAAAATTACCGGGATGTAAATCTGTCTATAAGGTGTACAAATAAAATGTATAAATGTAAAAACTTGTCACGAACGGCTCATTTAGGATTTTGCCTCGCTTAGGCCTCCATTTCCTCTCTTCATTTTCATAGACCTCCGTTGCGGTTTAGATGCAACTGTCAGTTATACGCTTGCTTTACCTCAACCGCGTTTGTTTGCAAACTAGGTATTTTTGGTTATATTGCGACGAATATTAAAATTTAAGGAAAAACGTGGATTCGATAAACTTTTTTAGTTTTTCCTTTTCAAGAGCGCGATCCGTATTGCTCTAGTTAGATACGCGTATATGGTTCATTCGGCGTCAAAGTAATGGGGGCGAGAAATGGTGAGGACGGAACTCATGGGCATAACAACGGAGGGCAAACCTTTACGTTTACTGAGTTAGTCACATTACGTTACAAGGGAAAGAGATGACCGTATAATAGTTGAGAATTCGCGCGAAATGAAGAAGTTAGTGAAAGTGATACCGGTAACGATTGAAAGTTTTTCAGTTTATTGTCAGCCACTGAACGAAACAAGCACTAACACGAACAGTTAAAAAGCTTCGAGTGACTGAGAAACTACAGCAAACAATTCCACGTACATGCAGAGATGTAAAATTAATTAGAGCCGTCAAAATACCGAGAAATTGTAAATGATTGGATACATGATTCGTATACGCGTTGAAATAGCAATAATACTAGACTAAAACATGGGAATGAATGTTAAATGTAGTCATAAACGACCAGATGATTGGAAAATTGGTGGTAATAAAATTCGATAACTTCGAAACTTGTACAATTGACGGTAGTATTGAGAAATCATTCTAGACGAGAGCAAAAAGTCATGAATTATACTATTTTTGACGTTTGACGGGATTGTGAATGACAGATTTTTCGCATTAGGCATGAATAAATTTTTTTTAATATTGTACTGACGTTTTAATCCGTTACAACATTTTTTCTATCAGTAGTTGTAAATGTTCATTTCGTTATAAACAGTGAACGCAAAACACAGACGCGAGATATTCTTATTTGATCAGAATTTCAATGTCACAATCGGGGCTTCAAGATAGTTTTTCAAAATATTAAATGTGTTTTGAAGATAATCGTCTAAGAAGGAGGATGATTTCAATTGTCGGTTGAAAAATTTAGAGAAAAAAAAAAAAAATGACAAGGTTTTGAAGTAAACACGTTGATGTGAAATATCATGTGATATATCAAATAATTAAGGCTAATTACTCAAATTCACGAAAACTTTTCAATTTTTTAACGATAACGGTTTTAATATTGTCGGAATTAGATGAAGATTTGATCAAATCCTAGTAGCTATTCAGGGTGAATACAGTTGTCGATACCACATTGTTTGGTTATTTCATCATTCAATCTGTTAGTTAAGTTGACTAAGTAAATTTTTTCATGTGATTAGGACTTTAATATTTATTCGTTGTTATACCAACATAACATCAAATTATGACAATGGTTAGACAAAAATTCAGTACGACAGATAATAATCATAATGAAGAACCATATACTCTGAGAGAAATTTCTTAAAAATCCAATGAATCTTTGCTATCAATTTGAAATAACATTTTGTTCACCATCCTATGTCTAACCCAAATCACTCGGTTTTTTGTTTCAGCAATATGACTCATCAACTATATATCCAATAAAACAAAGTTTTACGTCGAAGAAAAATCTATGGTGTTGAATCTGTGCCATGTTGTATGATAATTAAATGAATAACTGAAATTTTTTTTCTTTCTTTCGTATTTTGTGAAATGAAACAAAACGTTGATTGCTTTAGAGACTAATTTTCGCTCTAGAATAAAAGAAGGAATTTGAAAAAAATATTCTATCAAAACCAATAACTATTCGCTTACGTTCGGAGGTGAAATTAGTCGAGGACTGTACGGTGACCGCAATCAGAATATTCTCTCGGTGCACTGGAAGCTGCAGCTAAGCGTAAAAGCGGCGTCTTTCGCGTAATTGCAACGCAAAATCAGTTTCTTCGGTATACTCTACTTTTTTAGTTAAACAAGGCTTTAACATCAATTTATTGTTGCACAGGCATCAAATTTTCGCAACAGTTACAAGAAAATACAATAACACTGATCGTAATGAGAAAGAATGGCAACGGATACTAGACTTTCCGGTAACAGCTAGAAAACTAATTTTCATTTTGTACCTAGAACTATATTCTTCGATTTTGGTGAAAAATAAAAATAGTTAAGGACTGAGCGGTAACGGAAACTAAAAATTTCTCTAAGTATATGAATCGTAGGTGAGCACGTAGAGCCGAAGGCGAATATTCCAAATACGCGAGGCGAAAAGACCGTTGCCTCCTTGTTTCACACGATTCTTTATACGGGATGTTGAAAAAAGGTGGATACACCTGGATAGCACGAAAACGAAGTAACTTAGAGATAAACTGATAATAGATTCCTGAATAATTTTTCCCTGAGAATCCAATGGTAATATTAGTTTTTGGGCCAGATGGGCCCAGGGGGGCCTTATGAGGCCCAACTTTGAAATTTCAAATGGAAATCCCCAGAATGCTAAATACACCTGAATAGCACGAAAACAAAGTAACTTACAAATAAACTGACAATGGGTTTCCGAATACTTTGTCCCTAGCAATTCAATGGTGATATTAGATGTTGGGCCCAGAACGGCCTTCTTCTTTTCTTCTTCAGCATTCTTCAATATCGAAACCTACGGCACTAGGAAGGGCCTTATGATCCCGGCGGCGGTTGATACGTATTCGAACGTAAAGTTTTTCGCTGAATCCAAATTCGAACGAGAAAATTGGAGTTTCCATATGAAATTTCAAAGTTGGGCCTCATAAGGCCCCCCTGGGCCCATCTGGTCCAAAAACTAATAATACCGAAAGAATGTAAATTCGAAAAATTGGTGATTTCGAAAAATTAACGACGGAGCCAGGAATCGAATATTACCATTGGATTCCCAGGGAAAAATTATTCGGGAACCTATTATCAGTTTATCTCTAAGTTACTTCATTTTCGTGCTATCCAGGTGTATCCATCTTTTTTCAACACCCCGTATAACAAGAGCATGTTACGCGTTTTTTCACGAAGCGCGAAATTGAGGTTAGGATAGCGTAATGTTAGGTAACAGCGCATGCGCGGTGCAAAGAAAAGACCACTTTCAACTCTCAGGACTTAAAAGTGGTAGTTTCAGTACTCCGCGCATGCGCATTCGCAGATTCACTCGATCGTCATAGTAACGGGTACCTTATGTACGATAAAACGCGTAAAACACGCTCCCGTTGCTGCATAAAAAACGTTCCTCGACCGGTTGATGCCGATATTGAGGTGGACGCGTCGGCGGATGACGTACCGAGTTCGTGCGGCGGGAAAGATTCCGTGTCACCGTTCCTCGGGGTTATCGGGGGCATCACACCCTAGACACTCACTCCATCGTCAGATAAAGGCTGGTATACGGTGGATATTCCGGGCAGCCTGCTGCCGCCGCCATCATCGGTGCATCGTCATGAGCGTCGCTGACCCTTTGCGAGACCTCCGTTATCTGCCGGAGATAAGCTCTGGGCCGATGCACAAACGCCAGTAGAAACGCTCGGCTTGATTCTTTACGACACACCGGCGACAAAAAAATATACCTTCCATTGCACCGTGGCTAAACGATTTTCTTTACGCCCGGAAAATCAGGGTCGTTGACTAAACCAGAAAACGATGCCTTTTATCAATTTTATCGTGAGACAGTCGTAAGTTGAGTATTCATCATATTATGATATTCGCAAGCTTAGAGATCTGGTTGAAAGTATGAAAATAAAAAATACCGAAATTGAAAAAAGACGCTGGGATGTAAGACTTTGTCTCAAATCAGGGTGGGCCCAATTTTAACCAACCCAAATAAACCCATTGGATGTTACCCGAAAAAAACCCAATCTAAAAGAAATATTTTTTTCTCATTCAATGTTGTTTTTTTGAAGAAAGATGAAATGCGTATATTTTTAGATTATATGTGTTTATTCAGTATTGAGAAAACGTAAGAATGAACCATTGACCTTAAAATAACACCTTATAGTAACTATATCTTAAAGTAACAAACATGAGCTGGAACTCGTTCGTATGGTACATCATGGTACAACCTACTGGACGAAAACTGTAGTAGCGCATTTACAGAAAAAAAAAATTTGTTCATAATGTGATTTGATTTATGCACTGAAATATTGATTATTACTTGAAAAAATAACCAAAAAAAAATCTCACTAATCCCATGTTCAAGACACTGAACAAAAATGCAATGATTAATGCATCACAAGTATGAAATGAATTAAACCCAATTTTAATAGGACCTAGTGTTTTAAAAATAATCCGTATTTTTTCCCGTCGTGTCTCGAATAAAGATGGAAAAATCCAGCAGGTTTCTCTCTATTTCACTGTGCAATGACTCGTTTTGTCCAGAAGATGTTTTTCCGTGAAATCACTGAAACAGATTTTCGTTTTCTTCAGCGGTCATTTCAGTATTGCCATTTGTCGATCATAATCAATCATAGCGGTGCAATGTATACGATTTCTTTTAAATTATCTTTCTTAAAGAGAATAATTTCCTGGTCAACCAACCTCTTGAAAATTTCTGAATTGAAATTAGTTATCTCTTCGTTAATTTTATCATGACACCGTGAAATGTTGAGAATTTATCAAATTTATATATTCGTAGGCCGCAATGAATTTCTCATAAATTCAAAATAAAAGCAATTTTGAAAATTATCCAACAGAGTTCAGATATCGATTTTTCATTTCAATTTGCACTGACGGTTGACAATCAAATAGTCACATTCGATTTCATTGCGTTGGAAAAACTATTTGTCATAAACTTTACTAGTTGTGAGACAGATTTTTTTTTTACGTACAGTAAATTGAATATTGCTGATTTTTCGATGGTAAAAATCGTGCTCAGTGTAATCTTGATTTTAATATTCACTTGTACCAATGTGACAAAAGAAAAGTGTTTCAGAAGAACTGTAGAGAACAATATATATATGTATATTTTTTTTAATAAGACACCGTGGAATGAAAGTGAATCAATTCATCAGATTTTCAACCATTCAAAAGTGGTTTGAATGGAAAATTTGGTATCAAAGCTCTGGCTTGTGATTTCAGTTTTATTTTTCTCTGGAAATTTCAGGAAACTACTCGCAGCGTTCGAGTACACAAATTTGATAAATGCTCAACATGCGCCTATCTCGTAATAAAATAAGTGCAAAACAAAAAAAAAAAAAAAACGAACGAACATTTATTCTCGACTCGCCAGCCTCTTCGCATAGATTTTTACGGCTCAATCACAGCCGGTCAGAGTTTTTTGTGAGATGCGCACCTCGCCATGTGAGTATATGCTGCACAGAGTATAATTGAGCCGTGAAACGATCACGTGCCGGGACGAAAGTCTCCGGGTTTAATTAAGACTGCCTGCTGCACGTTTAATTAAATCCGTGATCAAACTTCGTGCAGATGATACCCGTCTCAATGCCGGTAGCTCCGATTTTCTATGACTTCTTTTACACTCTGGTGCCGCTATTAGTGATCGAAATTTCGAGACGCTGATCAATTCCGGCGTATCGGAGGCACGACATGCTATCTTGAAGATAATGGGATTGGAAAATATGCCGTGTTTGAAATTTCGACGGGAGATCGAAATACCTCGATTGATTGTCGCCGCAGAAAGCGGTGATACATGCATTGTATCCATTTGTCAGGATCTCTTTGGTCTAGTCTGTAATGCATTTCAACTCAGCTGTCGCCATTTTTGAATTATCTATATTCTATGAAAAAATACGATCAATTCGATCCATCGGTTCAAAAAATTCTTTGCATCACCGCATTACTTTAGATCATCTAGTGTATGTGTATCTCTGTGAATTTTTAGGGAATGTTTAGGGACGAATTTACTGGATTTTTAACGATTTTTAAACTATTTCAAACAAAACATTAACATAATCTAACAATAGGTATTTATTTAAAATTTCGCTGTTTTAAACTCTGACGTTTTTAAAGAGATCTTCGTAGCTTAAGAATACATTAATTCACGGAATACTTAATGTTCGATTGTAATTTGTTGATAAAATTAATGAAAAGTATCGACTTTTGTAACAAAATATTGTTTTTGAACTCCCTTGTTCAATCTCAATCAAAGATGTGTCCAAAGCAAATAAAGTGCTGCTTAATGTAAAAAAATACGAAAAAAAAAATAGTTTCTTTGTGTACGATAAGTTTTTTTTTTTTTTTTTTTTCTAAGAAACTTCACTGATTCCAAAAAATTGTTTTAAGTCCAACAACATGGGTCCTTCGAAACAAATGCTTTGTTGTAATGCTAGATGTGGTTTACGAATTGCACCGATGAAACAAAATACCAATTAATTTATGCTCAACAAAGAAGGTCTGATATTAAATTCTCAATCAAAAGAGAAGAGGCTCAAGATTCACGCAAATTAAAATGAAGTAATTTTTGCAAGTGTGAAAAGATGATCAAAGAATGAAAATAACCGATAAACACGAGTGAAGATCTGATAATTTCTGACACAAGGAAATCCACAAGCCTGTTTTCTCTCTCCGATCAGTTTGCGTTAGCACGCATTCAAAACATGCCACTAATTTCCATTCCAAATCACAACACGTGCATTAAGGTGTCCCACATTATTAGGGTGTTGACGAACTTTTTAAGAACCCGACGAATATTTTTCAAATAATTCAAAAACCATTTGCCAATTTTTTCAGATTTTCAACTCAGCTTTCACCCGTGCTGACCACGGAGTAGATTTTCCCATTCAAAAAAAAAAAAAATTCAAAATATGGTATGATGATGTGAATTTTTTCTCAGATAGTAGTACTAATGGCCACTAAAACCTCGCAATTACATATTTTTTTGAGGATTTTTACCATTACAATAAAATACATACCGAAAATGTGTCCGAAATACGTGTATTTTAAATGGGAAAATCCACCCTTAAAATCGGGATGGGTTGGAGTTGAAATAAAAATCTGAAAAAATTGGGAAATTGTTTTTGAATTTTTTTGCAAAATATCAGGCGGGTATGTGTTAAAAAATTCGTCGACACCCTAACGTGTATAATATGGAACAAATTATGAGCCACGGCGCCGATCATAGTGAAACACAATGATAATGGTGATGTTGATGAATCTTCTACGCGATACACGCTTTAATTCTGCTTGTACAAAAGTCCCGAACAATATGCTACTGCATTCCAGTCGGTCAAAGACTCTGAGCAACGGATAATAAATGTCGAGGCGTCTCGGGAATGTCGTTAATTTAACGGTGTGCAATGTCTGAGACAATGCGACCAATCGCGCAACCAATTTTTACCTCGCTCATCGAATTTCGCACTTGTTTGCATTCCGTGCTATGAGAATTTTCGCAAACTTTCAGAATTTCTTCACGCGAAGCGACGAATCCTACGATTTGGCACTATTGGAGTCGACTTTCATATAATTGAATAGACACTACACATGAAAAAAGAATTTGGCGTAAGAAATTTTTTGTTGCTGCAAATTCATATGGTTTCACTCGGCGACTCAAATTATTTGTTCTAATCGCTTTGTTGGGAATTAATTTTTTCGTAGACATACCGCATGTTTGATACATTCAACAAATTAGATATCTGTGAGTGTAAGTTCAGATATTATTTTTTCATAGTTGTCGATGCACAATCATAATTGTGAGATAGTTTTGAAATCGAAAAAAAATGTTCTCACACAGCTATTTATGAAATATTGTTTTTAACTGAGCTGCAGATCGATTGAAATCGACTTTTATCACAAAATTATACACTGAAACAGAAAATTTTTTAACTTTTAATGAATCAGCATTCCCACGGCTGCAAAAAATTCTTTCCGCATCCATTTCTATCGCAGAAGGTTGAAACTTTATTTCTAGGCCTATACTACCATGATCTGAAAATTGGTGGAAAGATTTTTTTATACGACTTCTAGTGAAGATTTTCGAAATTTCAACCAAGTCTCCTTCTATGTAGTTTACAGACAAGTTCCCTGAAGGTTTGAAATTCGTACGCTTCAATTCAAAATTTCAGTTCAAAGCCTCATTGAAATCAGCACAGACTTTCTTATTTTGATTATGGCATCGCGCAAAAAATGAGAAGATTGTTTAGTCAATATTTGATCTTTATTCAACATGCAATTGAAGAACTCACAGTGAGCTCAGATAGTTGAGGTAAATTGAATTGAAACATACCTTTCAATATTTCCGAACGAAAATCTGCAACAATATTTACAAATTTTTTACAAACTTTGATTAGCTCTGATTTTGTTCTAATTATTATCAGTAATTAGAAAACTTTTTTAGGGATCCGATGAAGATTCCACACATAGTTCTCAGATTTCTTAAGAGTTTCAATCAAGAAATCAGGACTTGAATGTCAATTTTGTAGAAGAATTGAAATCGATATATTTTTAACTAAATTTCAAAAACAATTGCTGGTGTAAGATAAAAATATTTCAAAAACTTGGCAGTACGAAGAAGATAATAAAAATTTGATATATTTCAGTGGTACTCAGTTCCATTATTCGAAAAACAATTTCTAAGATTCAAAGTAAAAAATGAAAAACCTCATTCTTATAGACTTTCCGTCAAGTAATTGAAAGTATTCCGAATGTGCGAGAATAATCAGTATAAAAATTTATGAAAATTTGTTAGAATCCTATACAATTCCGTTGAAAAATCGTAACAAATGTTGTTCCACCAGGGGCAGTTACTGATTGTACAAGCATCGCTAAATGTTTCGTTCATTACTACTCTTTCGTTTTTCTTACACACCGCGGCGGTGATTCACGATTTTTGATCTCACAATCATATCGGCAATTAAAACGTCGATATGACTTCTTCCCTGCGCGGCTACTGGAGATTCTAACCAAACTCGGACCGGTTTTGCTTTTTAAACACCCGGCCGATTGACCGGACGCACTTGTCGATGTATGATTCAGGGATATACGTATACTTATGTATATCCGATTTTCACCAGCGCAGGAAACTTCAAATGTATAATCTGACTCGGAAGACGGTGAACCGTGTTGCAGATTTTTAAACCCTGGCGACGGTTACATGGAAACATAATCCATGAGTGCCTGAGTATCTCGCTGCTCGCGCTTTGTACGCCTGCACCTTGCATATTGCATTATTCATGTTTATCCGCATTGACGCGAAAATCGGTGTTAAGAAGATGCTAGAATCAGTTCGTACCGATCGAGTAAACCGTTACTCATTTAGTCCTATGCTAGTCGTAATGAGCGAAATATTACTCAGTCGGTAAACCTCAGCATCTCTTGAATACTGACCAAGTGAGCAAATCGTTGAGACACACTTTTTCTTCCTTACTAATGAAATTGTTTCATTTTTAGGAAGTCATAGAGAATTTCTAATTTTGTCTGTGTAGCATCATTGAATAAATTTTGGAAAATTGTCAGAAGATTGTAAATATACTCGCAACTGATTCTCACTCGGTTTGAGGTTATGGCATGCTGCGCTTTGGCTGAATCGTATATTTTCTGTACCTCTTTATCAATTTTCAGAATTCCAACACCTTTCTAAGTGTGAAACGATTTCATCGTTCAGGAAAAGAAAGAGTTTTCAAAATACAATACTAAATTTTTCGTTGAACTTAAAAGATCCGACGTGTCCTTAGCATCAATATTTTTTGTTACATATCCCGATGGGTCAGCAACACATTTCAAGTTCACAACTTTTTTCTTTTTCTCAATATCTCAAAAATTAATACACCACAATACGAAATGATGACGTTACTATGGCGCCTGATAATTTCTGCGATTCTTATTTGTTGAAGAAAAAAAATATTATACTCTGATAAACTTGAATGTTTATATGTAAAAATTATAATTACTATGTCCCCCCTTTCAGAAAATAATCAGATATAATAAGCAATTTTAGCACGCAAGCATGTTTCTGTCAAACCCCTGACAATGGACGGCTCGCGCTATTATTACGACGCCGATTTATAGCGCTTGACTCAATAGTCGAATTGTTGTTTCAGCGTCTCGATGTTTTCTCATTGCGTAGGCATTTGTGTGCAGAGCGAGTTCTGTCTAGACCGAAATGCCGATATGACTCACGTGTATAAACCTGCTGTTCGACCTGCTTAAAAATACAAAAACATTCTCGCTTTGCTGAGATTAATTCGCGGTAAGCATGATAAACAAATGAGAAACAAAATATATAAAAAAAGACGTTAAGATACGTGGCGTAAGAATTTCTGAAATTTTTTAATGCGACAAATTAATTGTATTGACGAATTTTCGAATTGCAATATAATGTTGCAGAGTAAATGAAACGGCATTACATTCAATTAAAATTCATCATGTTTATTACAGTACTCAGATGATTTTTGTACAAGACGTAACGTTACATTACGGTGCTTAGTTTACAAACACATCTAATAATTGTAAGAAATCTGAAGAAGAATTGGACAAAGAAAAGTAAAGACACGGCGGAAAAAAAATTGTGATCATCTAGATCAGCCTAAACAGAACACTCGAAGTAACACTCACGGTGCCTTAACTCTAAAATCAAGTACCGATGTGCCATATTGCGAGATTTTTAACTGGCACAAGAAATTCATCGGGTTTCTCCATCTGTGAAAAAGTTCAACGGTGAAGGCTGATGTTATTTCAACCAGCGATCATTGCTATTCCCACTGTAGTTTGTATAATAAGCTGCGACGTTTATTGACAAAGGAGTTGTAGTAAAGTCAATTGTGAATATGACAGGAAGATTGAGTTGTAGAACTTACAACATTCCAGTTGTGATTCTTTCTTGGACTGGCACAATAGCGATATCGAAAAAAGGTAAGAAAAAAACAAAAACAAAATGACTATTGCCCACACTAGATTTTGCGGTAAATCATGCAACTGAAGCTGCTAGTTATACTGCAATTTGGGAGTGATTGACTTCGCCGTAGTATGACTGTAATGGTTTTTGTAATTGCTCGCACAGCAAAAATTTGAGAATACCAATGTTGTAACTTCAGCAATATCCTTTTATTCCGTGTACACGATATCCACAAAGTATTTCATAACACGTGCTAATCTCCTTAGCAATTGGGGAGAGAGAGGGTGTACGTAGTCGGTGCCAGATACTGATGTTAGTTCAGCTCTCTGATAACGCTAATGAACGCGCAGGACGAAACATCGTTGTTATGCAAACTACACCGCGATTCAACACGCGACGAAAATTGTGCAGGTACCTTACATGTACCAGCGATGGTCTAGCTTACGTGTAACGTCCTCCGATGACCGGACTTTCCGCACAGCGATTCGAAGGATTGAAAATATCTCACCTACAAGCGCTCTATACAGCAATGAATACATTTTAATAGCAGGCGTGCCAACATCCGAATTCCTCGACGATAATATGTTATTACGCAGTACCTTCATGGAGCGCCTAAACCAGGGTCATACACTTCACTCGTCTGCGTAATCACCTTCACTTTGCACGCTATTCCGATTTCTGAGGCTGTGCGGTGCCCTCATGCCGCAGCAGCAGTAGCTCTGCAGCCGTGGTCACCGTGCAGAGCAGGAAACCAACAGGAAGTGAAGAGTCTACGTATCTATTATAATAATAAGCACTTTTTGTACTCTCCTCTTATAGCCTCTACACGTATGCAGCAATACGTCGGAAACAGGTGCTGCACGCGGCCAACTCAATCAGTCCATCCGATGATGATGTTTCATCCGACTCGAGTGGTTGGCTCACGAATCCGCGGGTGCGGATCGAAATTCCGGATTGTTAAAGTTCAAACTGACCGACGACGTCGAATGTCATTAGTTTGAATGGACAAGCGAATGGTTGAATGATCACAACTATTAGGTCATTCCGAAATATCAAACTCGGAAGTGTCGGAAATCTGAATATTTCATCGGAAGTGGCGATGTAGTTTATTTAGAATGGTAAAAATTCCGGATGGTCCACAATACCAATGATAGAAATTCCGGATTGTGGAAACCTCCAATGGTCCGAATGGTTACAACACCAAATGGCCCCAAAGCTTCGGGCGGCTTCACGGCAAATGTGAACGTGGGTGACGTACAGAATTTCACCGTTCGTAGTTTCAATGATTACGAATTTTTACCATTGGATGTTTGGACCATTCGAAATTCCAATACCTCAGAATCGAAAGCATCCCGGAATTGTTTACTGTTCGGGAATCTGACAATTCGAACTAATGGCATTCGATGTAACGGTTAGTCTGAACTTTAACAATTCAGAACCTCTACTTGCACATGAACTCATAATATTGGAGAAAAAATTCGAATGAAAAGTTGTATTCCGTATTTGCTATTTTATCTACTCCGAGTCTAAATTCCATGACTTTCTGTGCCTCTGTCGCAGTCAGATCAAAGCCCGGCCGCAGCTGCTCGACTAGTTATTTTCCGAGTTTCGTAACATCCGCTCGGCATGATTTTTGCTCAGACTGAGGTGGAAGGTAGTGGTTTAGGCGATTGACGCGAGAGCGAAAGGGAATATGCTGCTCGTTAATATCGCTCAACTAACACCGGCTGTGTAAATATGGTTGCAAGTTTCTACACGTCCGAGTAAAGGCTCATCATCGCTGCTTTAGTCATCCAGTTATACCACAAAAGCATCATCGTATTCTGGTGAATCTCTTAATCCCTCATTGGATTTTTTTAGATCTTATAATTACTGTTTCTGAGATTATTTGAATACTCACATTGTAGGCAGTGCAACGTGTGCAGAGATTTGAAAATATTTCCAATTTTGTATCTGCGTAGTAGGACACGTATACAGTGGAAGCATGAGGATGGATACTGGATGATCATCTAAGCAGATGTATAGGCATCAGCTTGATTGATTTCAAACAACAATTTTAAATCAGAAGAATCCTCGAATGACTTCACAAGCTTTTTATGGAACCGAGTCAGATATGAAATGATTCTATGCCTTGAACCATACCTCAGTGCAACCAATCGCAAAGTAGAATGTAAATTGCAAACTTCACATTTACAGTATCACGCCAGCTTCTTGTGCGAAGAACTTATGGCCAATGGTACCGTGAATTATTTGTAACATTCGCTGCTCAAAGTTTTTGATATTCCTAATGACACTCCGCTCGTTATACTCTCAATGATCCAAGAATCAACAGAAGAAGATGAACCTACAAGGTCAAAGCGTTCCACTTCCCTATGCATATTAAACTTGTCGTATCGGACATAGTACCACATTATGAGTCCAGGGATAGAGAATTCCCAATCACGGTTAGCCAATTGCTGAACCAGTATTGAGACCACAACGTGTAACCACTAAGCTATTTGGCAGAAGGTCAAGGACCATCACTGAGCCAATATATTGGATCATTAACGGATGGACTAGTGCGCTTGAAGTGTTTGGAACCGTTCTTGATACTGATACAAATTTGCCAAGAGTTGAAATAGAGACGTGGCTCATCACTGACTCCCTATTAGTTACATATCAAAGCTTCAACTAACATTGCATTCCAAAATCGAACCAATACCACAAATTCGCAATACTGGTTCAATACTTACCACTTGCTTGGTACCTGTAGTCAGATTCTAAGTACAAGACTTCGTGAATTTCTGAAGTGTTTCTGAAGAGTTTCACTACATTTAACTAATCTTTTAGAGAGAAGAATGGATAGTTTGATTTCCATAGATTGGATGGAATTTGGTAAAACTTGACACTAACTTGATGATATTTTTTATGACATGATACAAAATTTGATGTGTATTAAAGTGGCCACATACAATAATAATTTTAAGCACCATTTATAATAAATAACTTGAAACTCTTCGTTGAACTTCAGATGAATACTGGATGTTTGACTTGTGATATCTCCAAACGATCTTCATGATGTAACACCACAGTACTTTACCAAATTTAAATTGTAATGCGATAATTCCCGTACTACCAAAACTTGTGTAACATTATTAAAATTGTTTCTTTCGTCGTAGATTCCCGGAAGGTTTAACAGCTTGGACACTTCTTGGCCATATATGAAAAGCTGTAGGATAGAGTTGAAAATGACCACCACCAAGAAGGGCGCAATGTCTCAACCGACGGATTATTTACGACATTGGAGAGGATGAGAGAGGTGATGTAACGCTTTCACAATGCCATTTATCGCGGTCTCGTCCTGCAGGACTTCATCTCGGGCTGTGCATGAGTTTATAAATTTGCTGCAAATCGGGTAAAACGGGAATATACGCGAACGGTTATGTGCGTGGAGGCGACGGTGGCTGGGAGGCGGGTATAAGTACGAACCATAAATCAGAGACCGGGTTCAGATAACGCGTTCCAGGTTAGGCGAGATGAGGTGAGGCAGGTTCCTCACTAAAAATGTATTATATACGTATACTTACCACTCCGCGGGGCCGAGATAACGCACATTACTGCTGCATCAGTTGACTGTCAATTTATTGCGATGAATTTATAACTTTTCGCCATGTGACCGTGCTACGGCCGTGAAAGGTTTTCAAATCTCATTCTTTTCTCCTTGTTTTCATACCGTGTTCATCGGAGGTACAGGTTTCCTCCCTCCTCTTCCCTCTTTTTCTTTTTTCTCCCACTCTATATCCATGTCAGTCCTATTTTATTCCCCCTTTTTTAGAACTGCGATTATCCCAAGGCTCGTATACACTGTTGCCGATGGCTTCCACAGTGATAAGCTGCGTAGATTATAACGTGTCGTCGGACTAATTTTCTGCGTCAACTTCTCTCGGCGCTAAACAAGCTTGGTCATGTTAATGTTCAGTTACAACGCACGTATATCAGGTTATGCCTGAGTACCAGTGAATTAGCAAGCGGGTACATCGGAGTGGATAATGCATAAGCATTCATTTGCCACGAAGATACGGTGAAACTTAGCAGGCTAATTAACCGACGGCGCATGCGTAAAACAATGGGACTCTATTGTTCAGCAAGCAGGGCAACCAATTCAATCGATTCTCACGTGTCGAGTGGCGAGACGAAATAACTTGGTGAAAAATGAAACTTGTCGAGCCTTTCCGAATCACTGCATATAATATATTTCAGGTCTGCTTAACCTGAAAAAATTCGGATTACCTAGATAAGTTCCATGATTCGTGTTTAAGAGTTAAAGTTGAGGTTGGCTATCCTGCGTGAATACGCGACAAGGCTTACGCATGCGCAGTGCGGTGCTCAAGTCCTAAGATTCACGATTTCCTCCGACTATATTATTATTTGCAATTTACATTTATCGATTTAACATTTTCTTTTCTCCCATGCCAAAGAACCTAATCAAAGGAGCGAAAGAAGCTGACGGCCATCATTAAAATTGTATCATGTCCATCCATGATTTATGAATTCCTACAACGTTGATAAATGGGATAGAATAATTATATGCGCAAGAAGTGCGGTGCGTATAATATGGCGAACACGTGATGTGGCGTGTTAAATCTCCTTCTCAAGAATTAGCATCACCAGTATGCCCAACTTATATGATATCAGTCATCTAATTAGCAGTTGCATTTAATTAGCAGTAGCTCTCAGGTCGCCTGCCGATGCCTCGTTCTCCGATGCTCCGCAATTCTCTTCGCTTCGCGGTTTATGTTGCGCTGCTTTGCTCATATATAGCGGCTTTAATCGGCCTGGTGCAGCGCAGCGATAAAGAAAGGTTACCGGGTATGTGAGCAAACATCTGCGCTGGCAATTAGCGATGTTTTTATTTATTCGCATACACCCGGGTATCTCATATCATCCGCCCATATTCCGTCCGCTCAACTCGTGTCTTTGAAACCACGCTTCACACTTCCCGCAGAGACTCGCAAGCTTCACGTATCACACACAGATATTGCACAACGGCTGTGTGTGTTTGTGTGCTTGCTTCAGGCGAAACACGTATGATGACCCCACCTGTGGCTAATTTGATAAATTTTTTGCTACAAGAAGCACAGAGGTTACACAGCAGAATCTTCTGATTCCATTCATTTTTCTCATTTTCCTCTAAAGAGTCAGAGAACACCAGAAGCGTTGAATTAAGTATTGATGTTGGTAGTATTCACAGTTGAGTGAAATCATTTGATGGTTCGCTTGAAAAACGTGAACTGACATAGAAGACTAAGTCAATTGTTAAAATTGTATTTCTAGGTATCGCTGCACTGCACGTATTCAATTTGAATTCATTTCCAAAAACAGTTATCATGCCTAGCACGCAATGAAATTTTGCAGTTACAGTGGTCTGAACTACGTTTGCCTTCTTCATATACGGTTAATCGTCTCTGACGCTAATCACTTTTATTTTCAGATCGTCATCTCACGCACTGGCGTTGGAGTTAGAAGTGTTAAACGAAGCTGATGAATTTTTGAAAAGATTGCGCGGATGCTGACATTTTTTATTGATAGTGTTTCAGGCCATGATGACATCATTTCTGGTCGTACAAAACAACATTGTCCTATCATCCTCTGGAATTCTATTCCTTCGAAAGTCAAGATGGAATGAAATACATTTAGAGAACCCTGGAAGGACATTTGTGTATTAATTCGCGAGCTTAGCATTTTCAAATCGAGCGTCTTGCCGGAATTGTGCAAAATTGATGAAACACACTTTTCAGCTGGAGATGTGAAATTATAAGAAAATTGGAGCGCGGTAGGAACTTTGAAGTGAAATTAACAAATCAGAAGAAAGCAGAACCATATTTCATACTTCTGAAGAAAATATTAAACAACAGAAAGAAAACGGTTCACTAAGCGGGTGTTTTTGTGTGCTTGAGAACTGTCGTTCTGTTTAGACTAAGGAATCCGTTATTACGTATCGTCACGTGGGAGATGATTAGGTGGAAATATTTCGAAATTGGTAATTTTCACCATGTTTCGACACTCGAAGGTGGTACAAGTAAAAAAAGATGGAATTAATCCTACCTTTGTCGGATCTTCCATGAAAGAGCCAATAGTAATCACGTGCAAAGTGACTTCTTTCACGTTCTCGAGTTCTTCAGGAAGTGCGTAAAGCGCTTCGCTAACGAAATATGCCTCGGAGCTGGTCAGCCTGCAACACAAAAACATTAAGAAACTTATGAATTGCATTTCCTCCTCATTAGTTGAAAACATAAAATATTCGAACTTCAATTTTGAATGTTGGTCTACGCATTTTCAATTGAAAGATCGCTCAGTTTTTGAGCAAAAAACGACGATCGCGTGAATTGTTAGGCATTATTTGGAAAAAGTTCTCATTCGAACAAAAGATATTTTACCTTCAAACAATTCAAGACGAAAAATATTCTAAAATTCTTAACGAAACAAACAAACTAAAAAACCTACAAAAATAATTCACACACACATTAAATTTTGATTTCAAATGGTAGCAAGAATTTCTTTTCGCTTCGTTTGATTAAAAAACAAACGATTTTGATGCAGACGTTTCTTATTGCTGAATCGTTTTTCAACGTTATTCGACACAAAAAAATATACTTATAAATAATTCCTAGCAAATTCCCTGGGTTTCGAAGGCTTCATCTAGTGTGATTCACGAGACGTTAAAAACACATATATATATACATGTCGGCATGAGAAAATTGAAAATAATTTATAAGAAGAAGAAAAATTGTCTTTCAGGTCCGATGCTATAACTATACTTCTCGTATTGAGCGTGATGCAAAATAAAGATTTGAGATAATAAAGACCTGCTGCACTGTGTCGGAATGAACGTCGATGAAAATGAGGTAAAAAGTATTTCAGATGACGATTTTATTCTCGTCCTTACATCGTATCCCGGAAATATATGTATCACCTTATCAGTTACTTACACCCTCGGGATACCGCGTGGTTCGCCTGTGCGAGAATATGCTGTCGGATACAAATATAAAACCACATCGATATTGGTGCGCGGCATCTTGCTCTTCTTTCGTTTCCACAAACCATTCGGTAATTCGGTGTCATATTGAGCATACATATTGCTAATTAGCCGCGGTAGTCTGCTGCATGTATGCCAAGCAGCTCGATATTCTTAGTAGTCCGATAAACATTCGAGTATACGCTACGATCCGATGTTAATTCCTCGAATCTGGCTTGTACATCTCGTATCGCTGATCTGACCGCGAAAACTGGTATTTCAGTTCAAATTTTTTGCCTCTTTTTCATCTCAGTCCTTTCTTTATTTTCTTTCCATCTTTGATTCAGCTCAAGAATGTACATGAACGCAATTCCTTAACACGATTGCCGTAACTTTGATCAATTCAAATCTACTCTGCACCTTGGAAAGATCCAAGCTACTTGTTGATAGATGTACCAACGCAGTTCCGTGTAAACAGATAACGAAAATAGCCGCGTCTGATACTAAAAAAAGTCACAAAGTAGCAAAGAGCTCCGACTCGGTTATCAATTTCGTCGAATAACTGGGAGAATTTAACTAGACACGAAGAAAGTTGGTATGAGTAAAAAAATGAGCGCTGATAATTCGGTGGAAGGTTTTTTAAGATCTTTTTTATAATTAGTTACGAGTTACAATAAATCGTTACGCGAGATAATAATATCTCAGAGACTGAAATTGGAAGAGTAGTTTGTTCAAATTCTTCTTCTTGCCAAATTTTTCCGACAAGGAATGAGAGGACACAATAAATTATGAAAGCTACTGCAGTCCACACGGAAGTCAAATCAACAGGGTTTCTTGAAACTAATTTTTGCAAAAACAACGTTTCGGAAAATTATGCATATATATGCCTAACTTGTAGAGTTTATGAATCACATGAGATTTGATACCCAAGACTTTTCCCAAGATTTCAAGTTGCCTGGTCGAAATTCTTGTGCAATAAAAAATTCTTCAAAACGCATAAAAATCGTAAGGAATAATAAAACTAATTGTAAAAAATTAACTGTCATTGCTTTCCTGGTCACAATGCACAGTATTTATTGCTACTAACACTGCACAATACTTACGAGCCTAATTATTATCGAATTATGAAATTGGTTTTGACATTATCTCGACAATATAATATCTCTGGTGCCATGCAATCATCGCATACCCCATAATGATTAGCCACCTGCATCAGTATAATGGCTTTTGCCCGCGAGTGAGGTGCCTATTTATCTAATAACACGTGCACTCGCGAATCGTGCGCAACAAATATTCAAAGGTAATTGCACGCACCTTACAAGCTGATATCGATTTGCACAATACCCGCTAATGTCACACTGCAATCCTTGTGCACTGCGGACAATGAATAGACAGACAGGATTTGTCGATGAGATCAAGAACTTCCTCCGAGGCTGTCAACGATGTGAGAAAAATTGGTTTAGAGAATCGTGGGTAGCTTGGCGTGTGTTTCGTTGTACAAGGTTCAGCTAGCTATACTCACATTCATTCTGTCATGTGAAAATATCGGTCCGTTCAAAAACAAGACACAGGGGAACTAGTTTTGTACAAATTATGGAACACCTGAACTTGTATTCACATCAATTAACGACAGGTGAAAAGAACCAAGTCCATGCTTGATGGCAATGAGAACCTGAATTGGAAAATCTGATTCGCCCTATATGTGTTTTCGGATTCTAACGTTCCCTTATCACGTTTATTTTCAAATTTTGCGTCGTTTCGTCCGATGATTGACATTTTGCCCTGTACGCATTTTGCGCTTGAAGAATTTTCCGTATATTCTTCATACAGCTAATCGTAAATTGCTATAAATACAACAGTCTGTCTAGACCGGCAATATTTTCTGTGAATCATCCAATACTGTAAGAGTTTCTGAAACGAAGAGATAAAAGTAGTGGGTTATTTGATGCGTTATTGCGAGTTGTGCAGACAAACACCGGGTGTCTGAAATTGGAAAACACGTTGAGAAAATAAGAGGGTTAAGAGAGAGAGAGAGAGAGAGAGAGAGAGAGAGAAGAAGAAGAGACAAAACGGACTGGAGTATAATGGAGGAGCACGTAGTGACGGCGTGTTTTGAATACAGCGCCGCAGTTAAATCCGTGTTTATTTTTAAAATGTTTGGGTAATTTGTTTCCGTCGTTTTCTTGTCTTGCTGCATTTCGTACATGGTTTCCAGCGTGTGTACCATTTTCCTTTGTGTCATTACTCTCTTTTCTCTTCTCTCTTACCCAGACCGACATTTCATCACGCAGTTGGCTCCAGGATTTCTTGTTCGGCTTCCTCGACAGGCGTCAATATGAGGCTGTAAGTGAGACGGCGTGATCGAAGCCAGGGGCAACCGGCTGATCAGAGTTGTCGGCATTAAGAAAGTTCCGCATCTTTTGCGAAAGAAACGCCGGTATTTAAAAAAAAATTTCTCCCTCGTCAGTCTTAATGAGAGCAAGTCGGTGTCAAGGTTTCACGACCTTCAGAGACATCGCTGGTGAGTAAATCGAGTTCAAAATTATTAATGATGAATTTGATCTAGACAGTAAGTCATTCGTGAATTTAATGTTTCAAAATTTGAATTATCACAGGTAATGAATTCAGAGTAATGAATTTTAAGAGTCAAACACAGGCAAGTAATGGCAAACGTAATACTTCGAAACAAAAATTCAATTCCTACAATTATTCAAAAATATGCTTGGCTGCTATGTTCTGTATATGAAAAAAAAAAAAAAAATATTCCATCAGGTAACGGTAACTATTAGGAAAAAACCGCTTACTACAGGCAAAAATCATCATTTCGGCAGAATCACCCATATATATGCATGTGTACCGCTTTCTACGCTGCACGGGTATTTCTGTCTCACTGGATTCCCACCCCCTAAGAGGCCCCCATTTTCTCCCGGTTTTTTCGTGATAATTCATTGCCCTATGGACGTCAATTAAATACATCTCTAAAAAGACGAGGCGTGGCTCGTATTTCGCGATCGTTATTCGCTTTATGAGAATTCTTTGCCTCCAGAGTAGTAAAACGCGTGTGTATACTTATAAACCCCCCCGTTAGCGACTCCCCGCTGCCCCTCCGTCATAACTTAACCTTGTAATCTGCAGGAAACCGAGAGCAGATACCAATATGTTGTCCACTAGTTTTGATCGTCTCGACTTCTCGCGTGCTGGATAAAATATCACCAATTCAATAATGACAACAAATACATATGTCATACACCCGCTGATTTTTATTCATTTATCGCGGGATCGCTGACTAGTTGCGCACGCGCAGACTCTACGAATATTTTGATAATGCGCATGCGCGGTCCGAGAAGCTTCGCCACGCCACCGCATATTCTGTAGATATATATATAAGTTGGAACCTCAAGCTGTAAGGTTCGCATACCGCTACGGAGCTCGCCAGTCTTGACGATCAGATTTTTCTCTGTCAACGATAGTCGAGCCACAGTAAAACCACCGTCAGAAGGTGGAAGGTTTATTTCTACTCGATCTCGATTCTAGATGATTACGGTTTAATTTATTATTTTCTGACGCAGTAGTATAATTGTTGTACATAATACTGCACATTTCAAAAATAGCAAAGTAATATCGCGCGATGCTTGCAATAGCATGACGATGATTAAAACCTCAAATTACCTACACAGCATTGTTAAGTCATCGTGGTAGAATTAACTGCATCACAATACTGCAATATTGAAATCACCCAAAAAAATTATGTTCTCCTGTATAAACTTTTTGTACCTAAAATGATCGAATCATGGTGCGGTTGTAATAATTTCTGACAAAATTGTAGTCAGAAGTGTAATGATTCTTCAGGTACGATCGTAATGTTACACTGAGAGAAATTTTTAGTTCCGGTTACAGCTCAATCCTCAACTATTTTCATTTTTTACCACAATCGAAAAATACAGTTCTAGGTAGAAATTGAAAATTAGTTTTATAGCTGTTACCAAAAAGTCTATTATCCGTTACTATTCTTTCCGATTACGATCACTGTTACTATATTTTCTTGTAACTGTTGCGAAAATTTAATGCTTGTGCAACAATGAATTGATGTTAAAGCCTTATTTAACTAACAAAGCAGAGTAAACCTCAAAAAACTGATTTTGCGTTGCAATTGCCAAAAAAGGATCGACGATAGCGCAAAACGGCAACGCGTACCTCGTTTTTCGTAATTCCAACAATATTCGAACAGTTTTTTTTAACGATACCTGTTTTACTCAATTTTTCTAGTTACTATAACAAATGAAATTTTTCTCAGTGTACATCTACACGTTGAGGTAACTGTCACAACAGTCAACTGCCATTGTGGCCGATGATAATACGAATGAAGTTTCGGCGACAACTCTTTCCGCTGTAATATTCATTTCGCTTCCATCCCTTTCAATCCGCCATGTTGGCAAGCCCTTCTCCTCCTTCGCTAAAAAAGCTGTAATGACTGGACCGCGCGTCTAGGGCTCAATTCTCTGCCGCACGTATACTTTTACTGCACTGCATTACGATTTCTTGTTCGAGTGGAGCAGCCTTTTTTTGTCTACCTCTCGGATAATTCATGTTATTTGCCTGACTGCGGTTATAGCTGCGAAAAATTCCCTCGAATTTCTTTCTCAGTTCGTAACCGTACCGTTTCGGTTGTATGTAAGCCATTCGCTTTCAAATCTGAACCGGTACTACAGGAAACAACGCGGGTCGCTGAAAACAAGCGCGCATCCGCTGTGAAGAAATTTTATAGCCTTCAGTGAAATTTTCGGTTCAATTATCTTCGTTGTTTTGCTAATACTGCACAAATATGGCAAAGGAATGGATCTCCTTTTCATCTGTTAAAGAATCATTCGATTCGTGATCAGAGTAACAATTTTTGTTTCGTCATGTAAAAGTTGATTTGTTCGAATCAAGAACCACTTCGGTCACTACATTTGATAACCATATTTAGTAACATCGGAAAACTCTTTTTTAGGTGTATGATTAGCCGCAGACTGTTTAAAGCTGAAAATACTCGAGAAATATTTTTCTTTTCATACTTGAAACTTCTAATTTTTCTTATTTTTTTCTTTTTCTTTATGGTTATAATAGTTGTAATTCTGACGATTTTGCACTCAACATACGAAACGAATGCATAATCATCATTTTTTGTAGTATGCTTGCTGACATTACTAGAATATTTTCTTATCCACGTACCATAAAATCAAATAGTCATTTTGTTTTATTTTTTCATGAGTTTTTATTTTCAACTGTCTTCACTCCGTCCACTTCCAAATTGCGATTTTTGAACCCCCGAGGAATGAAAGACCGCAGTCGAGTCACAGGGATCGAATACTCAATGTAGACGAGTCAGTCTGATGGTGGATAAAGACGCTGGAGTCAACCAGAGAGCGAAGAGCAGGTACGTTGAAAAGTGACGCAGCGCATGCACGCATAATCAATTTTCTTCTTGGGGTCTCGAAGCACTAACGAGCGGAGTCGAAGGCGAACTTAGGTATGCATGTGTGATAAGTCGCGGTGTGAGATTGAACAGCGCGACCGTAACGCGTACTTATGCGCATACCTTGAAGTGTTTCAAGAGTGTTTACGATATTCGATTCCATTTTCTCCAGCGTCGTATTACGTTACTCGAAACACCTTAATAAGACGTCTTAGACGGAATACCGCATGTGATTTTAGTTTGCAAGGAGTATCACTTCGAAATTCTGCAGTCACTTGGCAAACTAGTTAGACAAACATGTTGAAATCTCTGCAAGGCAAGTTTGATACGTGAACTAACAGTACGATACCCGAAAGTTACAGGAACTATACGTTATGGAAATTTGTGAGGATGTTCATGCAGGAATAATGGAACAGATATTATTGTCTTGGCGAAATTGCGGATTAAGGTCTTCGCGGAAATCGAGTTATCATCAGTCTGAGACCCACTTATAGTACGATTGTGTAGAGTTGTTTTCGATTCAAAAAGCGTATCCTTCGCCCATTTTCGATTTACAGTTATAGCGAATTCCTTACTATTAAATCTTAATACTTAATCTAAATCTTATGCTAATTATAAATAATCAATCGGACTTTAATGGTGCGAATGAAACTAAAGTAAGCGTACCAGTTATTGACCCTGTCCCAATTATTGACATTTTTTTGTTGTATCTATTTGATCCTCGGTTATACAATTACGAAAAAATAAATTTGTAGAGTCCGACCATCTAGCAATTGGTTTCAGTTATCGAGAAATTCACAATTTGTGCCGTAAGTTTATAATTTTGGAGAATAAAAGGGTCAATAATTGAGTCCAAACGTGTCAATAACTGGTACGGTTACCTTACTGGCTGTCTTCGTCAACGTGGTATGTCTGATAATATCAGATATACTGTAGTTTAGTAATGCATGCTGTGCAGAATGCACGCGCGACATCCAAACCGATAATAATAATCGCGGAATGACGTATGGTGTCTAATCGTAACACATAACTGAGAAATAGCTTCTCCCAGAAAACGCGTCGCAAACATTAAGTCTCCATTTCCCTGAAGAGAAGGAATTTGGTATGTTATTTGAATAGCGGATCAGTGCCTCAATAAATCCAGATTATCACATTACTCGTATAAATTAAATACGTGTTCACAGATAAGCTGCCACCTGGCGAGGGCTCAATGGAATCCTAGGTCATGAGTAACTGATATAGTGATACATCACGTGATTTGAAAATCAAGTCCGAGCGGTTAAATAATAAATCTTGCGCCTACGATGCTGTTTGTAAAACAAAATTCCGACCCATGACTGGGGCCTTTTTAAATGAAATATTCGTTTCTTGCTCCTATGGATGACTCTTGGAAGAAGCTTGCAGCTGGACAAACGTGTAATGGACTCAAGATACAAACTGTCGAGCACTTTTCACGCCGAAGCAACCAATTCCTATGCATCGGGTATTTCGATAGCGGGGTAAAATATTGTCGTAAGACTTGCAAGAATATTTAAAATGAATGGTTTAACAGTGCGGCAGAAATTTTGAAAGGATCTTCGCGGTCGGCGTCGAATCTTACAATTGTGATTAAATCTTAGTATAGTTCCGTAACTCTGGCCCTGAATATCTGTTGGGATGAAAGCCGATCAAATCAAACAAGGATTCCGATGATGCAGCTACAATAAATTTGATTAATACTTGCACTATACGGTTGAATGAGCAACAGCTGTTTACAGCTTTTTACGATTAGTGTATATATATCTAACCAAATATAATTTTTACACATTAGTTGATTTTATAGCGCACGGAAAGGAAAATGTTTTATCAATGTGTAAGAAAAGATTTGGCACGACAATCCCATAGATTCTGTTGCAATTTCGAAATCAGATCCACGCAGTAAAATCATTTTGTAAAGATTGAAAAATAATTGTTCAATTGTTGTAACTGAAAAAATTAGCGTTCCATTGTAATTTATGCAACATGAATCAAGTGTCATATTAAATAATGACAAAGAAATATGCCATTTTAAATCGTGAATGTCAGATATGCTTTTCTCATTTGAGGAAATTGAATCAAAACCTAAGGGTCGTCACGTTCATGATAGTTGAGTTCCAGCGTTTAATTTTTTTTTTTTTTGTAATTCGGAGAACACTGCTTTTATTTGTTGAATGTATCTTCATTTGTTTAAGACAATTGTTATTGCGAACCCTAATACAGACGTATGAAAACTATGTTTATTGTTTGTGAATGCTATAATTGGTTTAACAGTGCTTGGCTGACCAAGAATTAAAACGTACAAACCCTGATTGAACGGTGTAATAATCAATCTACGCGAGTTTTTCGATAATGAGGTTGATCAATGCAGATGATCCGAAGGCTCGTCGTTCGCTATAACTTTTTCTGAACTCCCTGATGAATCTTAAATTTAATGGTTAGGTAAACCTTTTATTGCACTTTGGAATGAAGAATTCAAGGATTGATCTGAAATTATTTGAAAATTTCTTCTACTGGTATGTCAACATCGAAAATTAACCGAATCAGCAAGAAACTAAAAGTCATCAAAATGATGTCTAAATGATGTCTGATGAACCTTTTTTTTATATCTGAGCGTCACAAAAGATATTTTTTGGGCTTGAATATAACCAATGAATAAGAAAAATATCCTTTCAAGGTGAAAAAAAATGTGCAATAAGACATCTTTCAAGATTCTTTTTGACGACTTTGATTTTTCTATTGTCTTCTGAGTTGAGTTCTGTCATGGAAAACTTGCATATACCTGCAATATCCCAGACAGCACAAAACTTTAGAATCGTAAAAAAAAAAGAAAAAAAAAAGACA
The DNA here is from genome assembly GCF_021155775.2 of Neodiprion pinetum. Taxonomy (NCBI): domain Eukaryota; kingdom Metazoa; phylum Arthropoda; class Insecta; order Hymenoptera; family Diprionidae; genus Neodiprion; species Neodiprion pinetum. Next base: position 17,062,607 of record NC_060236.1, read on the forward strand.
ACAATATTAGACGTTTTACGACCCGTTTTTGGACCGCTAAGAGTCAGGAATGACATTTTTCGGACACGGATATACCCTTTCGAGGTCAGAAATGAGTCGTTCGACATGTTGCGAGCGTCTTTTTGACAAACTTCAACTTTGTGCTATCTGGCTATGTGATTGGCGAGGCAACGTTTCTCACTGACTCAGAATCTGCAGTTATTCGTTAGGTTTCATTCGGCACGTTTGAGCACGGAACGCGTTACGGTGCTACACGAAGGTGTTTGGATTTAGAGAAGTTAACCAAGGGAAAAGCGATGTTGTGAAACGTCGGAGGTTTTACTTGCGTTTGCACAGCTCGGTAGCACGGATTGATCGTCATCGTCGGCGGTAGCGGCATTCCGTTTTCAAGTTATCACTGCCAAGACGAACATATCCAAGAGAGTATCGCGTTCCGCGCAAATAGCTAAGCACAATATTTGTCTTCCATTAATCCCGGCGCTGCTGGCGCGGTGTCGCATACCGCTCGTACTCTTGAATATAAACCCGACGAGAGTTTCTCGCGACATCGAGACCTGCTTGAGCCTCGGTTGTCTCGTCGGCGTCGCCGTGACGGCGTCTCGTCATGTCTCGTCCCGAGTCGCGTCTTCTGCTCAGCGGCGTCGCTTTGCAATTTACCGCGCGAGGACCTTTTTGAGAATTTTAATTGACTGTCGCAGCTAGAGTTGTAGAGATACCTCTGCTGCACTTCGGTATTTTCATTCAGATTACTTTCCTCGCTCTAGATGGCGCTAGGGACTTGCTGATTAGGAATTAAGTTCTCAGTACTAGCTTCAAAATATCGTATAAAAGAGTTGTATAAATTGTTGCGTGTGTTTTTTTTTTCAATCAAGGCTGTATCGAAAGGAAACTGCGATACTTGGCAGGCCAAGTTACCGACTGCGCATGCGCGAAACAATTAAACTTCATTGGTCGGCACGATTCGACCGCGACAATGTTTTCGTCTGCTACGCACGGTAGCCAACTTATTCGAACGGGAAAAGAGATGTCAAACTTTCTCGCTTCGAGTGCTGAATTATAATTATGCTGTTACGATGACGTCCAGTAATGTTTAGGCATCGGTCAGTTAGTAAGAAAAGTTTATCGAGTCTTCCCGCTCATCAGCTGCTTGAAATCTGCTCAACCTAAGAAACCTTGCATCACCCGCATAAACTTAATATTCAAATGGACAGCCTGCACAAAAAGACGATGAAACACGAATGATTTTTTTTTCCTTATCCAGGTGTCTAACGGCCAAAATACACTCAGACGATTATAAGGTTTTCTTAACAATGCGTCTGTTTTATTGAAGCAAATCCTAATCTGTGGACACAAATCTAGAGAAGCAAATGCGTGCGAGCGTCCACTCGAATAACTTGTGCCCAGAGATGGGCAGCATCGATTACATTTTTTATAGTATTGCAGATTCAATTACACATTACTTTGAGTATTGTAACTGTATTTCATTCAACTACAAATACTCAAAATAATTCAATCCGAAATAATTGATACTCATACTAATTGAATTACTTCAACGTAATGAAGCACTTTTTTTTTAGGTGTGGTGGTGGGGAAATCCGTCATGGACACCATAGAATAGTAGTATCGGAATCCTACCGACTAAAAACCCACCAAACTACACCAATTTCACTTTCGTCAAACGACTTTCTGCATTCCAGTCCGCCAAATCTGATCCGGCATCATGAATTTCGGAAATCTGAGTACAAATTTGTAATTACTGACCCCCAAATCTCGAGCAGACACTTTGGCGTCGAAACTCCGAGAACTTCGGAAGACAATTAATTTTCTACAGAAAAATCATAATTTTTTTACATTCTTTCCTTCGGATAAACAAATTATTCAAGATTTCAAATTATTGCGAAGCGATTGTTATTCTTGAAGATATAACTGATACCAAAAATATTAAAAAAAAAAAAAAAAATTGAAAATTGCGTAAAAACTAGGGCAATTGCTGAGCCAATGGTTATAGTTGCGCTCTCTTCGATTCCACCCTGCTGCAAAGCGTAAAAATTTTGGGCGATAAAAATATCTATTTCGATTACATTCATGTAATTTAATTACATTCAGTACCGATTTTTTTGCACATCATCTACATCTTGATGCTAATTACCTACGGCATTGTAATAAAATTTCCTTTGATAACAATGCTCAAAGGAAATAGCATCAAAATGCAACTTAGTTACAATTATGAAAGTAATGAGCATTGAAACACAGTTTAATTACAATACTTGAAGTAATTTGAGCGCGAAAATATTCTTGTTACAAATTTGCTCATCTTTGCTTACATCTCATCAATCAATGATAGCTATTCCTTGGAATTTTATTGGAGAAAAATTATTTTCAATCTTGAGAATAGGATCGGCTTAATTCTTTTTTAAAGGCTTTTTACTTCGTCGTACCTTCAGTGACCTATTTGTTTTTGCATTGGGCGCGTTTTTTTTTTTTTTTGTTACATGAAATTAAAATAATGATGATGATAATGAGAAATTAAACGATTGACCTTTAAAGAGCCGGCATTTTTCCCTTGAAATTCGATATTTTTTAGAGGTATGATTTATGTATACAAATAGTCAACACGTTCGGTAAAGTTTCCGAGTTACCTGCTGACTTTTAAAAGAGCCAGGCCTTATAAACGTCACAGAACTGCTGCATAGTGAGAATTTTAGTGCTGACGAAACTTTTGTGGATCGAAATTTTCTAAATACTCCAAGTCGCCTCTGAGATCACGTTACAGTTATACATGTACGCCAATGACGTGTTGACATACAAATTGCAATTTCATTCTACTTTTGTGCAGCACGTTCTAGCCTCAATGACAAAACCTTGCGTCACTCTGATTATATCCTTTCATCGTTTGTATGTAACCTACGCCAAGTTGCTTGTTCATTTCTCTGTCTTTGTTCGGGAGTGATAGAGAGAGGGGATGGAGAGAAAGGGATTGAGAAATGGGGAAAGAAATAACTATCATAATTTGCAGTCGTAGTTGCAGCAACAGTAAAGTTGACAAAGGAGTGAAGGAAACAAACACGTTTATCTTGTACAGACCTCATGACTGGTTTGCTCGCAATCGCGTCAGCACATATGCGACGGAATACCGGTAAATGCAACAGCGTTGCGGTGAGAGAAGTTCTTCAAAATTTTAAGCGAAAATACGAAGGTTTGACTGGATTTTAAGGGGGGGCGGTAAGGGTTTCAGCGTAAAAAAACACTTTTTTCAAAATTTTTTTTAAAAGTATGGATTCAGCAAATGAAGTCAAACCCTTTGCACATTATTAAGTATACTTTTAACAATATTCTATAATTTTTTCATGCGGAAATATTGAAAAACAAGCCGGTGACACAGCTTGCCCCAGAACGTCTCAGAAAAAAAAACAATTTGCGGTGTTCACTATATCTCGGTCGGAAATTATCTGATATCAAAAACCATTAGAACTTAGTCAAAGTATCATCAAATCCTCCCCCCAACGTTCTTTGATTATTTTTTTTTTTTCATTTTAAAATTTTTGGTGTCTATCTAAAGTGTAAACTGCTATTTTCCACGAAAAATTCCGCCATTTTGTGGGTGTGAAACCCCCTTAATGTAAAAAAAAAATTTTAACCAAACGTGGGGGGAGGTATTTTATATGTAGAAAATGTGTACCAAGTTTGAAATGAACCGGTCAAGTAGTTTTTAAATGGCAGTGAACACGGGCTTTGAAAAAGTAGTTTTGAGAAAAAATCACAAGCGCACGATCGAACGTACAACGACAAACTGACGCTCGTCTCGCGTTTTAAAATATTGTACAATGTATAGTATACATGTATAGTAAAATATATCTTTATGGCTTTACTTACCTGTCTTTACTAAATAAAATATTCTCGAAACGGGATAATGGACCAGAACGATAGAAGTGAATAAGCTGTATACCTGCTGTCAGAGCTATAGTGTTAAAGGGCAGGAGACTAACTAGACGATAACTTCAAGAGTTTTGCTCAGATCGACTTAAAATTTTGGGAATATATTCTTGAAATGTTTGACAATAAGATAAGACAAAAATGAAATCGATTTTTCGAAAGTGCAAACCCTAACCCCCCCCCCCCCCTAAATGCAAAACGGTCAAACGGGGCTGCAAAGTTGAGGGACGCCACCGACAGCTGGCGCCTCGATCGCTCGCGATCATTCGTTCTGATTCGCGAACTACGAGACGCTAAAAAATCGTGCTGAAACTAACCTGCCTCACTTTTTCACGAGAAATGTGAAAAATCTTCGACGGAATATGCGCGGGTAAAAGTGGAGCATGTATGCTTGCGCGTGTGTAGAAATACCGAGCGTCGGGCAAGGCTGATGGCGAGAAAAGGTTACGGTGCAGATCGTAGATCCGGGAAACAGGGAGCAGCTATGCAATCGTCCGGGTCTCGGAGGCCAGACTAATGAACACAAAACATGTCAACAGCCGTGGGAAGCTCGACTCCGAGAGCCTTGCTCGGTCAGCTCTGTAATGCTGTCCTGTACGCCCAAGAGTGTTGAGCTGAACTGAACTGTTTTATCGTATTTTCATGCAGCCTGCAGCTCTGCGATCATTTCTCTATCCTTGTCAGAAAATGTACACAATTTATCTAGTATCCAATCAGAATCGAGCATCAACGACCGCGCTAATTGTCCATCTGTATACTTTGAGTAGGCCGTTTTTCTCGTTTATGGCTCGTGCATCGGCGATGAAATGAAAAGTCGGTAATAAAAGTCCGTATGATAAGCAGGCAATTAACTGTTTCGTTTACGCATTTAACGACTCGTTTATGGCATTTGTTTTTCTCTTAAATCTCCGGCTATTATTCAGCCTTTATCCGAATAATTGGAGTCTAGTTTTCTCGGTAAATCTACTTTTGCTGGAAATCGGGATCACTGTTGTTTTCATCTGTAAAACTTTTGCTGCAGATTTTGGCAGCAATTTTGGATACACTCTTTGAATTAAGTGTATGAAACGGACGAGCAGAGCTGTAACCTTTTCGCTTTATTGAATATTTCTGGTGGAAGTGCGGTAACTGACGAATGCACACTGATGTCAAACGAGGTATGCTTAACACAGGATTACTTTACACTTCAATTTTATTTACGTTGAGTACACACATACTTGTTACTTGATTGATATTTAAATAATAATTCAAGCGATAGTTCCGCAAATTCAATTACCGACAATATAATATTATTTTTCTCGATGTACGTTTAGTATAAACAGATCGAAGCTGAAGGAAAAGAAATTTCTCCAACTTTAACTTTGATAATCTTAAATCGAAAACAACCAATGACGAAAAAACTGAAATCAGGGTAGATGTCCCAGGTTCGACCATCGTTTGATCTAATTTGCGTCGTATTCATTAATTACCTAGGGTTATGTCTACAAATGGTTTTTTAACAATGAAAAAAAAAAAAATGTTCACCTAGATTTTGGCCTACATCGATTTTTATACAGGAATTCAACGGATAAGCAGGTTGAAAGTCAAGTTGACGAATGGCATGAGAAAGAATAAGGTACGCAACGAGTCGGTTCTTGTCCTTAATCGAATGCGGTCTCTTATCTGATTTCTTTTCTATCATCCTAACCCTCGCTAAATTCCTGCATCTCATTTCCGACCGCCTCCTTCCGTCAACACGTGACTCTCCGCTTCCCACGCCCCGCATAATTCTCCATACGCACATGCTCACAAGGATAAGTGGATTTAGGAAGTCGGAGGACGTCTTCGGACTCGATCGCTAATGCACGAACATTTCTACGCAGGCGTCTAACGGACCAATATCAATGCTCCTTTCACTGCCTTCAACCGCGTGCATTCGTCGATCGTTTTCTGTCCTCGTGTTTATTCCCCCAACTCGGCTTTCCTCTTTTCATTCTCTGATTACCATAATGCGAATTCTTTCGGTAACATCGCGATCTCATCGTAACGTTGTGTAGGAAAGGTTTGTTCATTGATTTATAGTTTGTAAATTAGTTCCAAGTTGATTTTGAATTATTTGTAAATGTTTGATTGGTAGAAAATAAGTTCAAGTTTAATAACCAACGCTCATTTCACGGGATTGGTGCTGAAAGAGAGGAGAAGGGATTCGGTAAAATATGTTGTAGAAATTGAGACGTCTTGTGAAAAATAAATAAAGTTATTCACGAATTTCATATCGCTGGTATCATCAAGTTCACTGGAAAAATTTATTTGAATTCGTTATTCAATTCAAGTCGTTCCACCTCTGTTGTAAAAGTTCATCAGAGAGATTCTGGCAACCTGAGTTTATCCAAAAGGAAAAGTCTTCCAGAGAACTGAAGACCAGGATTTAACCGGTTGGAGATTTCAGAAATTCAGAAAACTAAAAAGGAAACATCTCAAACAAATCACCAATTTATCTTACGATAAATTAATAAGACTTCTCGGAATGAACCAAATAAATAAATAACCGTAATAAAATAAAGTGAAAAATAAAAATTCGGGAGACAATACCTTCCATCACAAGTTCACCTTTTCAGGTCATTGAATTGAACTCTGGATGCAAGTTTTCTTTCTCACTTACTTTAATTTTCATTTCTATATATTCCTTGCAATGTGGTTTTGACGCATGTTTCAAAACGGTGGATATTTTCAGAGACCTGAATTTCATTGTCATTGAATTTGTCGAAACAAACGGTGAAAAACGGTTTGGAACAAAGAGACAAATTTGGATTCTGCAGACCTGAAAGATTAAAAAAGACCTCATTTTTCTGATATCTTCTATATAGTTACTCTACGGATTAAAAAGCCATAATCATTTTCGATGATTGTTCAACTGTCGACACGATTGTTGCCCGATATCCTGCAAAGGAAAAGTTATTTGAACGGCGAATAACACAAAAGCGATGGCAAAAACAATATCAATAGTAATATTAAGAATAATATTTTTCCGTCACTTGGGATAGTTTAGTAAATATCCCAGTGGATAAATTTCACCGGAAACGAAGAATCGTATTCGAGCACCGGCTTACTTCGGATAAATGGAAATAATTCTTGTTATTGCACGACGAGTAAATGTATTTAACGAAATGGAACCGACAAGTGTGTGGAAGTAAGGTTTACCTGTCCCAGGCTTAGTGGGCGGGTAATGTAAGTGGGTTTGTAGATATGTGAAACACCCACGCACATCCAAAACGGAGATTAGCCTCGATAACGCCGCTTTCTCTCACGTGTACTTCCGGTGAAAAATATTCCGGTTTCACCGAACAAGATAAAAATAACTAACCGCCTATTTCTGGCTAATTTCGAATTGAGATTTTTCTAATTTAGAAAAATGTATCGGCGCTGTTAAATATATAACCCCGCCTTGGAGTTTTCTCACAGTTTCTAAAATCCCACGCCTCGCTGTGAAAATACCTTCGCCCTAGTCGAGCGTATAGACAGCGTTTATTAGATATCGCGGTAGTAAAAATGTTTGAAACACTTCGGACGCTTCGAGTGTGTTCGTCTGTGGTGCGTTTAAGGTTCAGTAAATGATTTCAAACGGCTTGCCGTCGAGCTTTTAATTGCCGGTGGGTGTAGCAGCGATATGATATTCATGTATTTGCTCAATAAAACGCAGGCGTATGATTGCGGTAATTAACCAGGAAGTACTTGACAGGTGGCTTATAACGATACTGCGCTGGTAAGAATTAACGGCTACTTAACACGTTTATTAAAATGCATAATGCAATGTGGGATGCACGGTAATTCCGAATGCAAAGCTGCGGAATTGGAACACCGACGATCGGAAGAAGTGATAAGTTTGCCAGCAATTACGAAAAAATAATGCGTGTGGAAATTATTAATAATATTAATACTTCGCATAATTTGTCTGATGAACACCAAGATCAACGATTGATTATAGGATTTTCAAGATTTTCAATGTACAGAGTGTTTCTTTTGTTCAAATTGTATTGCCCTTTCGAGTATTCACAGAATATTTTCCAGATCCAAAATCATAAAAATCGTACGTCATTCGTTGAAATTTTTTGGGAAATTTTCAGAAAAATCCGAATCATTCGTGTCCTTCCTTAATGCATTTCTCGACACAAAAACACTATGGGTCATATTTTTTTGCCGACCTGACTTTTTTTGACGAGTACTAAGATTCGGGAGAGAGAAATTTGACAAACAAACAAATCGGCAACTTTTTTGTAATCGGTCAGGACCGGAGGTCTTAAAATTGATGTATGAAAATTCTAACAACATCGGAATAATGATAATATTCGGTGGAATTACACAAAAGCTGAACATCGTTCTAATGCAAAACGAAAAAAAAAAACACAACTGAATATGAAAAAACTGGTATCTATTATTTCCTCATCTATTATTACCTGCTTAGGGTAACTTTGTTGAAAACGCATTCTACTGTACACTAGAACAAGCATTATATTTATTTATTTATTTATTTATGTTGTGTATTCTTTTCATTATAAATTCACTATTTCAGGCACATAGAACGTGTAAACGAATAATAAATAAAAATACACTGTCACGATACTTGAATAAACAAAAATATGCATACACTTTGTGGAAATAGTTTCGAACGAGGATATCGATTTATCGAAAAGTCAATTCGTTCAGCACTCTCTTTTCACAACAAACTCACCGTCATCAATGATTAAGAATTTTGATTAAAAACTCAACATTCTTCAGCGTTTTCTTTTCTCTTCATCGAATCCTACTGTGATCGAATTAACGGCAGAGGGTTGAAAATTGACCGGAAATTGAGGCGATTATACGCGCAGCAATCTCTTCTGCGGCAACTTAATTACGTTACTTGTGTACAACGCGCGTATAGATGTTGATTTTCCCCATGCAGGCGTCCGCGAGTTTTCAGGGATTATTATGCAACCGGTGCATATTTATCGACGGCGCGAATGCCTATTAACACTGATTATATCTGATAGGGTGATGCTGCTGGCTACTGCCCGATACGATCTATCCGCAAACTCCATAAATACGCGCTACTATCTCGATCTACGTTACACAGCGAAGGCTTCGATGCCGATACGGAGTCATTAATAAATACTCGCGAATACCACTGACACGGTGTGAAAAGGAGATCGATGTGTCTATTACCGAGGGGAACAGAAGGAGTTCCGAAATTTGTCAGGATTCTTTTTTCGTCGATAATAGTGATAAGAATTGTGCAAAGAGGCAATGAGTGTCGTTACCCAGTGAACACATGACCTCCATATGACGTCATAGATAGGTCACATAGAGATCATCGACTTTTTACATAGATATGACATAAAAATGACTTTATTGATGACTCTGATATGATGTCATGTAGTATGACATCATTATGACATAGTGCTGACATAAAATTTGACTTTTATATGACGTCATGATTGTGACTTAAATATTACGTAAATATTATGTCTTATCCCTATCACATGTGTGACGTCGCATCAAAGTCATAAATTTATATATTATTTACGCAAGAAATAAATCATACAATTACATAAATTACAAGTCATATTCTGACGTCAAAAGGATATCATAATACCGTCATATTCTTACGTAAGAAACAACTCATACTTTTACGTAAAATTGATGTACGATGAACGTCATACTTAAGCATCAGCTTCCGGTCATTCTTTTACATACGAGTGACATAATACTAATGTCACGACGGTATAAAAAAAAACGATCAACGATACTTTTCTATTTATGTTCTATGTTGTATCATGTATTGATTTAATAATTCATAAGTGGAATTTCATATGACATTTCTTAATTTTTACTTTTATATTTAGTGTCCAAATTTAACTTACCGCAAATTCTCTTTAAATGCAAACATTAAATATATTTTTAACATTGAAAATATTAGGATATTGTCATAAATAAAATATATAAACTAATTTCAAAATTAGTTATTATATTGTAATAGAGGTACAGTAACAAAATAATCACTATTTATAAATGAAAAATATAAACATTTTGACTTTACAAGTTCTGTTGTAACAGTTATATTATTATAAGCATTCTTAAATACTTTTTATCACTATGACATCAGAGTTATGTCATCGAGACGTCAGGTAAGTTATAATCATGTCAGCCAGACGTCACAATTTTGTAAGCAACTTTACATCACTATTTTACCTCAAATTTAAGTCATCTTGACGTCAGCTAAATAACAAGTACGTCAGCTGGACGTCATATTTTTGTAAGCTTCCGGTACCGACTTTACTTCTCTGTGACATCAGAGTTATGTCATTTTGACGTCAGTTAAGTCATAATGATGTCAATTGGAGGTCATATTTACGTCATTTATCTTACGTAAGAATCTTACGTCAGGAAGTGGGAAATTATGAGTCATATGTGACTCATATATGACTCACATCTTACGTAAATCATGACGTGACATGACGTCATTCTGACATCAGTTTGACATAATTGTGTTCACTGGGTATGCTGACGAAGATAGGAATATTCGCGCGAGAACTCGTATGGATAAGGTGAAAGACAGTTTCTCAAACAATTATCGCTGTGAAAAGTAGGATTCTTCACCATTTAGTATTGATAATCGGAAGGATTACAACGGAAACGGGAGATTCTTGATAAAATGAGAAAATAGAATTGTTGAAAAAACGAAAAGCATTATTTAGGTCGGAAGAGTTTTTTTTTCGTCATTTTAATCGATCTACATGTGAGCATGTAGAAGCATGTATTCAAGATTTTTAGTTCGTGTCTGATCGACTTGACAAGGAGAAATCTTGGAAAACGTTTCAAAAAAGCATTTTAGAGGATAATTCCTAAGCTCGAAGAATCTGATTTTTGAAATTGGAAAAAAAATTCTTCAGTCCCGTACAGTACGATGAACTTGGTCCACATTTCGGAAATTCGTTACGATTTACTGTGAAATGGCACGACTTCGAAATGAATCGGTGTAGATCGAATGTTGAGGACATAATTTGAATTAGACGTTTCAAACTTCATAAGGCATTTTTAACCATCGGTCTATCCACTTGCTTTGCAAAATACGGATCTTTGAAATAACACGATTCTTTTTACACAAAACAAATGGGCTGTTATTTTTTGTGAGGAGTAGAGTTCGGAAAAAATAGACATCGAAAATATACAGTTTTGGGTAGAAGATGAAAAATAGTTTTTCACGTGTAAATACAGAATATATGGTGTGTGTTACTATTCTTTTTGTTACGGTCGCTCGTGTCATATTTTCTTGTGTGACTATTGCGATCATTTGACGTTTACTACAAAAACGAATTCATGTTATAAAGTCGTACGCTTGGATGAAAAAAAAATCGTAATCAAACAAACAGATTCAATATTGTAATAATCCGAAAATGTATCACTGTCAACTACAATCCCATTTATAACAGTTACTTGTTGTACCAATTCTTTTATTATGATTCCAACAATATTTGGACCGTTATTGTAACGGTATCAATTTCACTTCAATAATTTTTTGGCAACTATTGAGAATGGTATATTGTGCAACAAGAAGGGAAACTCGGTCTGTTCGGGTCGAGCATAAGATTGCAATACGAGTTGTCTGTGAGCACGCATACGAGTCGAAGATGAATGTTGCAAATACGCGAGGCGAAAAGACAGTCGCTTCCTTGTTGCACACGATACTTTGTATGACAAGAGTGCGTTACGCGTTCTGTCACGAAGCAAGAAATTGAGGTTAGGGTCGCGTAATGTTAGATTTTATCGCGACGGCGCATGCGCGCAGTACAGAAAGTACCACATTTAACTTCTAACCTAAAAGTGGTATTTTCAGTACTCCGCGCATGCGCGTTCGCGGACTCACCTGACCTGAACACGGATGTGTAAAAACGTGTAAAACATGCTGGAATTGCATAAGTTAATTTTTTCCCGATTCTAGATAATGGAATAATAAAAAAAAGAGGGATAAAAACGCATCAGCTGGCAGTGAGAAGATTCTAAATAGGAAAAATATTTTGGAGGTGATGTAATAGTTCGGAAAGAAGCAGCTGTTGTTTGACGGCTTTTTTTTTTTACCCAACTTTTTTCTTTTCAGAACTCACCGCAATGTAGCAGCAGCGGCGTTTAACGGAATGATTCAAACTCGAATCACGTTGCGATCGAGAGGATCGAGAGTTTCTTCTCGGTTCTCGCATCGCCGTCCGGACGGACGACTCCGAGTTCTCGATTATACCGAATAACCCTCCTCGGCACAACCTGAAACCGAACGGCTCAGGACTTGTTTACAACGCTTATAATGCAGCCGCAGCATCCGCGTTACGTCCCCTTAAGGGGAACCTTTCTTGCGCGCATATGGCATATGTATTTATTGCATCCCCGACGCGACGCGTTCTGCAGGGCGCGGGATCGCGGCCTCGATCTTGCCGCAGGTGCGTTTGCTGCGTTGCGCGGCGCGAATGCCTCCGGAGATAGAAAAAATTTGATAGTTATACCGGGAGGTGGGTATAAAACGTTTTGTTTTCGAGCTCTCACCCCCTCCTCGTCTCTCTTTTTCTCTCTTTGCAGGATATCGTCGATTCAATACGGTATTTATGGCTATCCGGTATTGGAGCCCGACTTGCGGCCGTTGCGGGAGGAGGATTTCACGGAAATCGTAGAGAGTCGTTTTAAGAATGATCGGATGTACCGACTACTCGTAAATCGGTTGGAAAAAAGACGAAACACCCTTCGAACAAACTCCTGCGGCAGTTTTATTTTCCCCATTGACCGCACTGAACAAATTTGAAATAATGTTTTTTCACTGCACACGGAGAAAGGATTTCTTGAATTTTTTAAACATTGCGAAAGAATGGTTTGTTAGATTCGACGAGGTGTTATTTGATCCCATAGAAAACTGGTTGAAACTATCATTTGTGTTTTAATCAATTAAGAAACCATTTCTTTCGCCATATTTGCTGAAATTAAACCGTTTTGTTTGTATATGTAAAAGTAACGAATTCGATGAAATTCGACTAACAGGAGATGAGGTGACAATAATTTGAGAAATGGTTGTATGATGAAAAGGTTCAAAATGTCTTAAATGGGGTTTCTGAAATCGTCCCTGAAATCTGTCACTGCTCTCATAATTCGGTCGGTTCAAAACCAAAATTCGATTTCAGCATGAGAAAATATGTCTCCAATACCAGGGAGGCAATATTTTGTAGTCGAGAAAATCAAAGATTTCGAATGTTTCAGTTATAAAAACTAATCTTAAGTCGTTGATATCGTAACCTTGCGGCATTTGAATTTTGTCAGATTCATTTCTAAATATAACGTAGTCAGATAGTGTTTTATACTTATTCATCGACATTGGCACAAATAACATTCGTTTTATCTAACGATGAATACCACGTGGTGAAATTAAAATAATAACTCATTCTTTGTCTCCATCTGCAGCAGTTTACAGATGGTTTCCCTGAAAGTTCATACATCACTCAAATATCATTCTGCAAAGTTCTAATTCGCAGATTCTGCACCAGAAAATAAAAAATATGTATTATAAATGTTTAATATAAAATAAAATTCATAAAACAAAATGAAAATTTTCAACTGGATTGTCTGAACGTGCATTATGCTTTTATTAATTCGATACAATATTCATTTCGACGATCGTTGACATTGCATTGTTAGTAGCCCAATAAACACACACCAGTATAAATTTCGTATATGAAACGTCGAAGTCGTTTAATAATGGTATAAGTATAAAATTCAACCGTATCACATATACTGTAATATTTCGGATGGATATTATTCGTATGATTACTCTGTTTATTATGCGTATTTCATTATACAGAAGTTTAAAATACGTATTATTATAGCAAAAGCAACGTATAGTATATTTGTTCATTATTCGTACGAAAATCGTTTAAAACTTATATGTTTAACGATGTTGGTACTCCATCTTTCAACGTTTTATCAGAATCGTTTCATTTGAATTTACAAATTACGAGCTATTAACGTTCACGAAATTCGTTTATGATTTTGGTAATCACAACATATAATATTCATTCATGACACAACTGCCAGCAACTTTAATTAGACGTTTATCATACTTCCTATTCACCATTGCACAGCAGTATATTGATTGTTTTATGAACGTATATCTTCGACTATTATAATGTACGTTTTATTGGTATTTCTGATCTACGCGTGATAGACGTTTATGAAATTCATTTTCAATCTTGGTGTCTACAACATCTATATATATATATATTAGGGTGTGTCGAAAATGAACTTTTTTTTTTTCTTCGCTCCTACCACTCAAAACTTTAGGTTTTGACATTAAAGAGGTCCTCGTTCAAGGAGGGCGCTGTAGCTTGAAGTTTAGAAGTCGCTCAACGAGGATTTAGGTTTCCCATCTAATTAACACGTAAAAAATATTGTTTTTCGTTCAAAATGATGTCAGGCAACCATAAAATTGGCGATGTCTGTATTTCTTGGCTTATTTGAAAGCATGACTCATCCCCTAAACGATGATAGGTCGTTTTTCGACTTACCTTGTTCCAATTTTTTTTTACGCCACTTTTCGACCACAATAGTCACTTTTTCAAGTTTACAAAGTCTCCAAGGTATCAATGAGTCCAAAATGAATTGCTACAAGTATTGATTCTTGATTCGAATATAAATAACCAATTCTAAAAATTGGTAAATTCCGTATCTTCAATTTTATTCAAAAAACCATGTTTATTTTGAGAAATTTTGTATGTTTCACTAATTTTTGGAATTGGTTATTTATATTCGAATCAAGAATCAATACTTGTAGCAATTCATTTTGAACTCATTGATACATTGGAGACTTTGTAAACTTGAAAAAGTGACTATTGTGGTCGAAAAGTGGCGTAAAAAAAATTGGTACAAGGTAAGTCGAAAAACGACCTATCATCGTTTAGGGGATGAGTCATGCTTTCAAATAAGCCAAGAAGCACAGAAATCGCCAATTTTTTGGATGCCTGACATCATTTTGAACGAAAAACAATATTTTTTACGTGTTAATTAGATGGGAAACCTAAATCCTCGTTGAGCGACTTCTAAACTTCAAGCTACAGCGCCCTCCTTGAACGAGGACCTCTTTAATGTCAAAACCTAAAGTTTTGAGTGGTAGGAGCGAAGAAAAAAAAAAGTTCATTTTCGACACACCCTAATATATATATATATATATATATATATATATATATATATATTGTACATTCATCATACAACTACCAGCAACCCCAATTAAGCGCTTAATTATTGCGGTTTTCCACTATTGCACAGAAATATATTCATCGTTTGATGAACGTATTTTTTCAACGATTATTGTTCACGTTTTACTGCTACTTGTGATCTACGTTCAATAACCGTTTATGAAATTTATTCAATATCGGACTATTTTCAAGATACATTGAATTGTATAATATGTATATTTGATCAAATGGGTTCATACTTGTTTTACTTCAACACGATTGAGGAAAATTCAACGTTGAGTACAATATTCAGATTATGAACGCACTTTTAGTATTCATGTATGCGGAACCGCCTGATGCCAAGCGGTGGCCAAATCAGTTGATTATCTTATAATTAGTTTCCGAAAAATGGACTTTAATTACCCGTTATTTTGATGCCAATATTATGTGGTAACTAAAGCTGAACACTGATCTTGTATTCATTTACCGGTGCATGGAACATAGATATAACCAATAAAAGGAAGAGAATAAAGAAGTGTCCGAAACGTGAATAATTTCGTACCAAGAATAATAATTTATTGTACATTTTTATAATTATTTCACAATATTGGTTATCATATTATAATATATTAAATCTCATTATTTGGCACGAATTACGTCAAGACTTCAATATCTTGTATGAGTACTTGCTAAAACAAGCGTTCATCATATCCTGTCGCATTTTTAACGTCGTTTGTACGTTTATTTTTCGCGCTATTTTATCGGAGTTCTGTGCGTTATACATTGTGTCACTACTGATATATTATTCTCCTGCTCTGGTGCGTCAGCGTCGGTAACGCTGCAAGCTAGAGTAAGAGCGCAATAATTATATGTAGAGACAGAACTTATCCCATGGACCGCGCATTCATACAGTAAGTGTAAGTATAGCGAGTGGTAAGACAAGGACAGCTCGGAATAACACGGGCATATATGGCAAAGTTGATTCCCTTTTGGGCACGATCTCTCTGTCGCTCTTGCGTCTCCTCTATCTTTGTCTTTGTCTGGGAGCCTATATTCATCCCCACCCTTGCAACTGGCCTCAGGCGCTGGTTATGGCGTTATTCGTCAACCGAATGCGGAGGTGCTCGGATCGATCGGTGATCGTGTAGCAAAAAAGGTGAGAAGCTATTGTTAATCTGCGGCCTAGACGGAAGAAGCAAATTCGTCATTAAATAACGCTGGTAAGTACAACTACATATTTTTCCAAATATGGTGGTATTTTGTCTTAATACATCGAGCATTCTTGGTTGAAAAAATAATGTGTTTTGCAACTCAAATTCTGTCTCTTCTGTATTTTTTTCTTTCCTTTCTTTTCTTTCTTCAAAAGAAACTATGTGTAATGTTCTGCGTCTTTTTCTCTAAACCAAACGATGTACCATAAAAATATGGAATAGTTTATTGTTTATTATATAACGTTCATGAATATTTTTGAACTGTTTTTAAACGTTATTTATATGTGTTAAGTTTACTATGATACGTATATTATAGGTTAATTATATTAGTTCTTGTCGAATTTGAGGAAAACTTCATGTTAATAATCATCCCATGTGATCATGCGGTTATTAGTAACTTTTGCTCTGTATTGTTTGAAATCGGTTTCGTGTTTATTATTTTTTTAGATACCGTTTCAACATATCTATAACATACATATGAACTCGTAGCATCTTCCAAAGTAACAAAGTATAGTAATACAGCCACGTAAATATTTCTGTGCCATCGAAATCACAGAAATATTATTTTGACAATATTTTTTATTTTCTTTTCCCTTCAATTGAAAATAACAATTATTATCCATCAGAAGAAGACGGTCATGTTAGACAATAGAGACAATAGAGAAGATCCGTAGCAATAAAGCTTTTTCACCAGTTAGTGCAACAACTTATATAGAGGTTTATTAAAAATTATGTATTTTGATCCAAAATTCTGTTTTGTGTATATTTTCTTGGATTTGGGCTGAATAAATATTAAAAAGGGATTTGCACCTGAATAATTTTGTAAACACTGGTAAAAATAGTGGTCATCTACCCATCAAACGTATATAATACGCAGGAAATTCGTAACAAGTAATTTTATTCCATTGGATTTGACTTTGATCTTTACCGATAAACGTATAGTATACTCATGATTTACGTTCAGTAGTAGGCGTCATGATATACTATTCGAAAAGTATTAGAATATAAGCAGGACATCGGCCCAGAATTGGTTCAACGTTAAACTACGATCTTGTTTAATTTGTAGTAACAATAAATAGCGATACATAGAACTATAAGTACTATAGAATAATAATATTAGTAACAGTACTATCTAGTCCTGAAATATATCACGATTCCTACTACTGAACGTAAATCATGAGTATACTATGCGTTTATCGGTAAATGTCAGAGTCAAATCCAATAGAATGAAACTACTCATTACCTGCGTATTATATACGTTCGATGGGTAGCTGACCACGTTTTTTATTCGTGTTTACAAAATTGTTCGGCTACAAATGCCTTTTTAATATTTATTTAGCCCAAATCCAAGAAAATATACACGAAACAGCATTTTTGATCAAATTACTTAATTTTCAATAAAATTTTATATAAATTGTTGCGCTAACTCGTGTAAAAGCTTTATTGCTATGAATCTTCTGTATTGACTCACGTACTACGTTCATTAGGTTCATTTAACTTTTAGTTTTCAGAGTGGTGTGCGGATATTTACGACAAATAAGGCAAGCACGTTAAAGCGTACATCATTTCTTGTCTGGTGTGTATTATTATTTAGTTTTATAACATGCCTCATGATTTAAAAGTTCTGAGTAAACGACATTTGCGTCGCAAAACAGCTATAAATACTCGTAAAGTATTACTGAGTATTGCAGGCAATAATTGTGCACTCGAGCACCTTACGAAATCACAATTAAAAGATGCTAGTCATGAACATGTGTCTTGTATCGGAGAATATGTGCACTCTATAGATAGCGATTATGATGTTGATCATATCCATCAAAGTAATGAACAGAATGAAGAAAACTCTAATTCGAACCGCGATAATAAAGATTTCAAAGACATCGAAAGTGACATAGATAGCATCAAAGCTACGTTGTACAGTTCTGAAGATAATTCAAGTTCCGTCAGCGATGAAGTGCATTTAGATGATGAAACGAACTTTGTTGAAAATTTGCGCGACTGGGCATCTTCAAATAACATCACACATAACGCGATCGATCAATTGCTAGCATTATTGAAACCAGCACATCCTATCTTACCCTTAAGTGCTAGGACTCTACTTCACACGTCACGACGTATTGAAACGTTAAATTTAGACAACGGAGAAATGTGTTATTTCGGTTTGGAGAAATGCTTGAGACAAAAACTCGAGTCAGGTCTCAAAAAAGGACTGTCACCTGAACATACGTTGCGAGTTGATTTTAATATTGATGGGATTCCCGTTTATAAAAGTAGCGGAACATCATTTTGGCCAATTTTGGGACGCAGTATTTCAATGATCGATGATAGCCCATTTGTAATTGGTGTTTATTATGGTACGGGTAAACCGATGCCACTATCTTCATATTTACGAGATTTAATTAAAGAAACGTCACGTTTAAGCACCAATGGTTTTGAGTTTAATGGCACCAAATACTTTGTCAGAGTTGGTTTATTCGCGTGTGACGCGCCCGCGAGATCTATGTTGAAAATGTGTTTAGGACATTCGGGTAAGGATGCTTGCGAGAGGTGTAAGATTCGCGCAGTTCATCTCAACCGTAAACTGTGTTATCCATGTGACACCGAATTCCAGAAGCGAAAAGATAGTGATTTTGTTGCACCTAGTGAAAACGATCGTCACGTTAAAGGACGTTCGCCTCTTTTAGATCTTTACGTGGGACTAGTCTCCCAATTTCCTTTAGATCCCATGCATTTAATCTACCTGGGAATTTTGAAGAGGTTGCTCCTTAAATACTGGGTCGAGGGTTCACGTGATTGCAAATTGTCTAAGGATATTTTGTTAGAAATTGAACGTATAATGAAACTATTGGCGCGATATGTTCCGGCAGAGTTTCCTCGAAAGCCCCGTGGATTTTTGGATTTGCATCGATGGAAAGCGACAGAATTTAGATTTTTCTTGTTATATTCCGGCCCTGTTGTAATGCGGGATGTGCTAGATCGAAAAAAGTACAAACATTTTTTATTATTGTCTGCCGCCGTGTATATTCTATCGAATACAGCCTTGTTCTCGCGTTTTCGAAACATCGCGCAAGATATGATCGAAAAATTCGTTACTCAAGGTGCTAAGATATACGGACAAAACTTTGTCGTATATAATGTACATTCGCTGCTGCATGTCATAGACGACGTAGAACGATTTGGCCCATTAGAAGAATACAGTTGCTTTGTGTATGAAAATCATTTGGGCCATTTGAAACGACTTATTCGATCGAAACGCTTGCCGCTGCAGCAGCTGAGTAATCGACTTGAAGAACTAAGTTCTATTCGTAAAACTAATTGTCAGGAAAAATTTATTCCTAAACCCAAATTTATTGGAAATTCTCGTGAATGTCAGGCTCTGGAAACGAAAAAATTCAAAATATCAATAAAAAGGCCGGATAATGTAGTAGCTTGTGGGACAGAAATATTAGTGATCAAATCAATCCTTTTCATTGCCGGAGAATATAGAATTATAGGTACTCCGTTCAAGTACAAGCGAGACCTTTATCAGAAACCTATTAAATCTTCCAAACTAGGGATTTTTTTCGTAAGAAGTTTCAACGTAGCGAAATCTTATCGCGTCGATGATATATTACATAAATTCGTCTGTCTTCCATTTAAAGATGGTTTCGCAGTAACTCCGATACTACACGAAATGAAATAAAATTTTTATTTTTTGTTAAACATCTCAACGAAACGAGCTCTCGACAAAAAACAGATGATGAACCTACGATTCTCGGCAATGTGTACGAGGAAGAGGGATTCGTTCAAGACATGTATAGTATGTCTATGTCTACCTCGCACACATTCCCGAGAATCGTAGGTTCATTATCTCTTTTATATTAAAAGTTTGCTTCAATTGAGATGTTTAGCAAAAAATAACATTATCGTATACCTATTACC
This sequence comes from Neodiprion pinetum, assembly GCF_021155775.2. Classification (NCBI taxonomy): domain Eukaryota; kingdom Metazoa; phylum Arthropoda; class Insecta; order Hymenoptera; family Diprionidae; genus Neodiprion; species Neodiprion pinetum. Next base: position 17,082,891 of record NC_060236.1, read on the forward strand.
ATATACCGTATATGCCGAGTCTAATTTACCTAGTAGTCCAATATACCCAACTCTACCATATGTTCATAACATCACTTTTGAGCTGATTTATTATAGTTTTGTACGTCACATTGACGTTCAAGTATTGGTTAGACATGCGTTCCCAAAATCTTCATAATGTTTCATGATCGATTCATCTTTTAACTTATATACTACCTTGCATATTCCTATGTTGATGTCCTAATTAAAAACTTTTAAACTGGCACTTTTTGCTCAGAGTGGAATAAAAGTGCTTGAATTTTGATCAAATATAAATTTATACACCAGACTAGAGAATATGATACATTTAACGATGTTTTTACTCAGTCGTGCTGCAGAACTATGTATGCGGTGATTGAATTCTTGGTTGGCGAAGATAGAGAATGCGCATTGGTACCAGTTCTTTGGCTGGTCGAAAACAACACCCAATGTTACTGGCCACGGACAAAAACTGAAGATCATTTTACAAAACTTGTAAAATCAAAGGCTGCCTATGAAAAAACATGGCCAAAGTTTGCCATTCACAAAGTACTGCATACCGGAGGTGATTATTGGAACGTAGAACTTTTTTTTACAATTGTATACGGATTGAATGTTTCAATCATATTAATTTTCACTTGGATAAGAGTTACGACGATATATTTTGATCATATTGTACATTTGTGATTAATTTTGCTAATCAATGAGCATTCGGTATTGATTGATATTCCTTGATTAACTAACAGATGACTACCACGACACCGAAGCAACGATGGCGCGCCTACTGGAGCTGGGCACGTCCGATGAATCCGGAATAATTCGCAACATCGCTAAAAAATCCACTGTAATACCTCAGCAAGATATTACCAATGACGTGGACGAGAATGAAGCTACGAACAGTGATGATGTCGAACCTGAGCCGCAAAAGAAAAAACGTAAACACAAAACCGACAAGAAGAAGGCTAAAAATCGACACGTTAGTAACAAAAAAAAAAAAACGAAGCGTTCTCGTGAAAGTTCAAGTAGTTTAGGTTACACCTCTTCAGCTGACGAGAATTTGCCACCGTCCGAAGTCGATGAATCGACTTCTAACCGTAATAAGAATACTCGCTACATTAACTCAGCCAAAGGATCTACCAAAAATCAGACACCAAAGAAAAACTTGGCCCACAAGATCGTACAGCACCAGTATAATGATAATTCCCATGAGTCACCGAATCAGTTGTCTGGATATGAAACATCAAATAGAAACATTTCTAGTAGGATCATCAGGTCTACCACGCAATATGACTTATCAAGATCCTTTTCACAACTTGAACCTTCAACCCCGACCACATCACGCGAACAGAATACCTTTGAAGAAAAAACTCTGCAGTATTTAGAACACATTAAATCCTACACTGAACAAAACCATCTGCTACTACGTAAAATCTTCTCAAAACAGAAGGAAGTCAGCATCGACGTAACAAAGAAACCAGCCGAATTCCCAAAACTTCCTCTTAACTCCATGGAAGACTTCTCCAACCTCGAAAATATCCTGAAATCCGAAGAGCATCGAACTTATTTAGTGAGTAGACCTTGCAATCATATTCAAAATATGTATGTCATGACATACGGATAGGTACTAATACCGAGCGTATTCTTCAATGAGGGCCAACCCCCTCCCTAGCGCAAACCAACACAGGCACATGAGGCTCGGCCGGGAGGGGATAGAATGCCAGTGGCCATGTTAGTCTCCACTCGACCGAACTTCACGTACGCGTCATGTGCCTGAGTTGGCTTAGCACTAGGGAGGGGGTTGTCTCTCATTGAAGAATACGCTCGGTATGTGTTGACTGCAAAGGAATAATGAAAATTACTACAGGCATACAGAATTGCGGTTCGTAACGTTTTAACCCTCTCGGACCGTATGTTGCTTCTACGCAACACGCACTTTGAGGCTTCATAAAACTGTATCGGTCGCAAGGTCAGGGTTCTAACTGCATAGTTCCATTAAGCAAGGTCAGATGGCCTTATAGATACTCCTAAACCCTGAGGTAAACTGCTTTCACCCATCGAAATATCAATATGGTGAGAGATTTTCATTCAACATGAAATCGGTCTCGGTCTGATCGAGAGGGTTAACGTTAAAAAATGCTGAAAAAATATTAGGAATCGACAATCTCCAACTAGTCAAAATTGTTATCGATGTTGATAACAGTAAGAATATTTTGAATTCAATTCGACATTCATTCATTTTAGTATTTTGTTGCAGACCGGGAAACTGGCTTCTGTTGGAGGGACAAGCGGTCGCCAATGTGTGTTGGCTATAATGAGGTCACTACTCACAAACGAATTAGCGATGCAATTCAATTGGGCAGGGAGGGACAAAGTCCCATTTCAAAAGACATTGACAATGGAAACTGTTTACGGTAATGAATAATTCATGAAATTTTCGAGAAACAGTTATTACTTGGATTTATCGTGTGAAAACAATATTATTCACACATTATTATTCAAATTATGCAAACTGTTAACTTTTTTCCCAATATATTCGAGATTCATCACAATTTACATTGAAATTATTCCTTATCAGTTATCAATATCGTGATATTGTACCTTCCTTTTGATGTATTTTTTCTCAGAGGCTGTGAAACAAACCTTTCTTGGCAAGAAGGAAATTGGTGATGCAACCGAAACCAGTGTTTCGTGTGCCGTGAAAGACTGGTTAAAACTAGCTCGATCACGGCATACCTATGTACGAAAGAAGGGCTAAGAAACTGTGGTAAACGTCAACTAATTTTAAAAACAGTCATATAAAAGTACAAATCATACAGGCATATAAATATTTCTGATATAAGTGTAATATTCTTAGCGTTTTCTGTTAGTTGTAACTACCGTGAAGACGAAAGTATAGTGTAGGTTGAGCTGTGTCTATGAGCTACAAGATGTACCTTTTTTTTTGATAAATGAGTATTTATAGATATAAGATATTTGTGTAACGTTCTAACAAAGATATAATAAAATCGATTCACATATATAAACTAAATTCGTACGCTTTCTAACTCAACCCAGACTTGTTTCTAGCTAACGTGAAATGATCTTCCTCTATAGCAGTGTACTATATACGCTTTCAATTACACATCCAAGATACGTTATGTATTCAAGTCTAGAGGTCCAATTAAAAACGTTTTTTAACACTGTATAATATTCGTTTAGACATAAATAATGAAAGATTAAAGCGTCATTAACAGAAAACATTTTGTCACGTTAGTTAAACGGACATTGTCAACACATTTTAATAGAAAAAATTTCCTTCATAATTTGAGTTTTAAAACGTACTTGCGAAACGTCTCTTAGTAGTCATCAATATCCAAATATTAGACGATTACCATAAATATTAAAATAACGGATTTTCGATACGTTTTATCAACAAATTGAGATACGATTTATAAATGTTTGGTTTCAAACGTATAAAATTTGCATATGAACAACTATCGTAAGACGTCCACCAAAAACGTTTAATAAACCGAAATCACGGCGGACATTCTTCGCAATAAAATACGTAGGTGCTGCACGTTTATTCTACAGAATAAAACGTTCTTTTTTGACGAATTTCATACGCTTTATATACTGGCATTGTTTATTGGGAGAGAGCTTTCATTCCTTGAATAAATGAAAATCGACAGAACGATGAAAAATGTAGATCTTTGCTTGTCAATAAATTCTTGTGCTCTTTTATTTGCCTGTGCGATAAAACTTTGAAACAGTAAAAACAAATGTGTTCAATAGATCGGAACAACTGGCTAATAAATTGTTAACTCTGTCTTTTCCCGAAATTTTCTCACAGTGAGCTGAGTCAAGTTTTCAGAGTTCTATTTTCTAAAGAAAGTTCAACCATTATTCCCAGCAGACGTCACGTAAACTTATTACAGTAATTTTTACAATCATTTGTGGGCCAGGTGATGTTGAAAAACTGGATACTTGATCGCGTGAATTTTCGAAAAACTGGAAAGAAAAAGCTGGTGTGCTGTCTCAAGGGAGGTTCTAATGACGCCGTTTTACCACAACACTCGACTAATCTTTTAGACGATGAATTATCTATATAAATCTAAGGATTCGTGAGACGTCGACCGCCACTGACGGTTACACGCAGTCAAAGTAAACGCAGCCGTCATTAGGAATCAGATCAACCACGGTTTGAAAATCTGTTGCCATCTAATTGCTTTGAAAAGATGGCGACATCACTCGGGATGTACATAAAAAAAAAAAAAAAAAAAAAAACGTTGACGACTTGAAAATTTGAAATTTTTTTTCCAGATATAAACAGTCGGAATAACAATAAAAATGAGGTGATTGACCGTACGAAGATACTCTAATTAGCGCTGTGCACGTTCTTCAAGAGCCGTGATTCGATGATTGATGTGCAAAAAAAACTAGAAATCAATTTAAAAATGCATGAACGAATTTTGCAATACGCTTAGATCAATGTCTCCATCCGGTTTGATGGTTTTGATTTATCTCGTGGAGGATGAAAGGAACGATTTAAACGTCTGCTTTTCTTACTCCAGTGAGTTGTCGAGCACACGAATCGTTTCTCGCGTATCTCGATAGCGCAAGGTCTTAACCGCGGCCTTATATTGTCAGTTGGCGGAGTTTTCTCTCCTCAAGAGAGTAATTTACACGTTAAGTCACGGAGCGGGTTGAACGGTGCGAGGTGAAAAACGAGCAGCAGCGACCTATTTGTAAATGTCAAATTATCCATATACGTATGTGTGTATATGGTGTGGCATGGTGGTTACATACACGCCGCATGTGCCCGCGTTTTACATATTTACCGAACCGAGTGCAGCGCTCGCCATGCAGAGCTTTCGTTGGAGTTATTTCTCTACAACAAGTATTATAGGCATCCAGCGACACGTGTAACCGCGAGCCGATCGGACTGTGGAAACGACACCTTGAAACTTACGTTACAATGGCTGGAAAATACTTGGGCGATGAGAGAAAAAATCTTATTCCTAAAGTTACCGGAGAATTTCAGGGGCTGTTCACTTACCGATTACGTTACAAGTGATCGCAAGGTTTCGATGACTTTACGCGGTTCTCAGCAATTGCACTCGATTTCATACGATTTCAAGTTTCTAGACATAACTGACTCGGCTCGAATAAATGCAACCACGATTTCAGACAAGTTTAAGTGATTTGTGATTGGCTTTCCACCGATTTTAAGCACTGCTCAGCGATTTATAGTTGTCCTTTACTGATTTTTCAGAAATCACTTCATATCGACAAGAACCGATCGGACTGTGCAAATGACGTCTTGAAACTTACATTACAATGGCTGGAAAATACTTGGGCGATGAGAGAAAAAATTTTATTCCTAAAGTTACCGGAGAATTTCAGGGGCTGTTCGCTTACCGATTATGTTACAAGTGATCGCAAGGTTTCGATGACTTTACGCGGTTCTCGGCAATTGCACTCGATTTCATACGATTTCAAGTTTCCAGACATAATTGACTCGGCTCGAGTAAATGCAACCACGATTTCAGACAAGTTTAAGTGATTTGTGATTGGCTTTCCACCGATTTTAAGCACTGCTCAGCGATTTATAGTTGTCCTTTACTGATTTTTCAGAAATCACTTCATATCGACAAGAACCGATCGGACTGTGCAAATGACGTCTTGAAACTTACATTACAATGGCTGGAAAATACTTGGGCGATGAGAGAAAAAATTTTATTCCTAAAGTTACCGGAGAATTTCAGGGGCTGTTCGCTTACCGATTATGTTACAAGTGATCGCAAGGTTTCGATGACTTTACGCGGTTCTCGGCAATTGCACTCGATTTCATACGATTTCAAGTTTCTAGACATAACTGACTCGGCTCGAATAAATGCAACCACGATTTCAGACAAGTTTAAGTGATTTGTGATTGGCTTTCCACCGATTTTAAGCACTGCTCAGCGATTTATAGTTGTCCTTTACTGATTTTTCAGAAATCACTTCATATCGACAAGAACCGATCGGACTGTGCAAATGACGTCTTGAAACTTACATTACAATGGCTGGAAAATACTTGGGCGATGAGAGAAAAAATTTTATTCCTAAAGTTACCGGAGAATTTCAGGGGCTGTTCGCTTACCGATTATGTTACAAGTGATCGCAAGGTTTCGATGACTTTACGCGGTTCTCGGCAATTGCACTCGATTTCATACGATTTCAAGTTTCCAGACATAATTGACTCGGCTCGAGTAAATGCAACCACGATTTCAGACAAGTTTAAGTGATTTGTGATTGGCTTTCCACCGATTTTAAGCACTGCTCAGCGATTTATAGTTGTCCTTTACTTATTTTTCAGAAATCACTTCATATAGATAAGAGTTGATAAGACTGTGCCAATGACACTTCAAAACTTACGTTACCATAGGTTGATAATGCGTAGCTGATATCAGAAAAAGTTAAATTTATTCCCACAACTCTTCCTAGACTAATTGGACCTCAACAATTCGGAAAAATGTGTTTAAATCGTAGTGGGACCAACAGCTGAGAAAATAGCAATAAAATGTAGGGAATTTCAATTAATTATTCATTTTAATTCAGACTTGAACTATACTCACTAACTACGACAATGACTATTTGATATAACATTTTTCTTATTCTGCTTAAGATAATGTATCTTGCACTTATTTTTCCTGTTATAATAACCAGAATTGTTACATAATGTTTAATCATGCTCTTGCATTTCTGTTTGTTTTGACTTTGATAGTATGTGGCAACTTGTTAAATTACTACACACTGACACCCGAATACTGGTAATAGAATTGAGGTTTATTTAATGAAAAGCTAAAACAAGAAAGTTATAAATTTGTGACTTTCTTTTCCACCTTTTTAATCACAGTGTGCAAATTTTATGTGTCTTACCCGTAATTTTTGGTCCGTTGTTCACATGAGTTAGCGTTGCGTGTTTCCGATTTTTCGAGCCAGAAATTTTTCTGCCTAGAATCAATTTTTACGACTTTGATTGGACTAATTGAATTTTACTCGCAGAATCACGTCGATATACAGCATCAATAAATTGGTTTCAGAATTTTTTAAAGGTGTTAAAAATTTTGAAGAACTCTCTTACGTTGTACTCTGAACAGAGTTGTTGGCAGAGAGACAAGCTTCTTATGAAGATAGGTGAAACCGGCGAAAAAATATACCACGTGTCTAACGCCATCAGTCAAATTCTCATCAGCCCTGTTTTGATTATTTACGGGTATATTCGAATCATTACGCCACAGATGTCGAAGTATCGTTACAAAAATTCATAATCGCTGCAAAACTTGACCTGACTTCGCTGCATGCAGCAGAATAAACTGACACTCGCATTTATCTCATACAAAATTGATCTGGCGTTGTAAAAGCCATTTGGTCAGCAAACAGTTGTTTTACTGAATTTTTCTAGTCACTGTAACAAATGAAATTTTTCTCAGTGTGTGATATCTTTGCCGGAACCTCCCTTTACGGGTTACAGCCTAACCAGCGCCCCCATTTTGGAAGCATTTTCAATGCTAAAAAACTCCGGTTCGAGTAAGGAATGTCGAACAGGATAAGATTGTTGTAAAAAAAAAAGTTCGCTGATCGTTGGATCGTTACGGAGAAAATAAACGATCCGTAAGTACGGCCAAATTTGAAGCGAGTCGGTGAAATCGTTTTTTAAACACCGCGACACCACCTTAAATGAAATTTTCTCCGCAGCTTGCGCACATCGAGCGATCTCGAGCTTCTGCTCCCGCATCGCATTATGCCGGCATTGCAGGCGTCGATCGTCGATGCGTTTGCCGGTCGTTGTCCCGCCGCAGATCTGACTGCATCTCGGTGCGCAGCAGCGGCCGGCTCGGATCGGCCTCGCATCATCCATCACACAACTTTTTGGTTTCGACTGATGGCGGACAAGTTCTGAGAATGCCAGAACGCAATTATATTAAACATAAATCAGTTATAACGAGCAAAGCGCCTATCTATATACTCGAGTCCGCTCGTCGAAACGAGGATCTGCAGCAACGAACTTCCCGCATAATATCGCAGCTGGCAACCCGCCTCGACTCTGCCCACTACTTCCGAAATATTTTTTTGGCTTCTTCTTTCTTTAAAAAATATTTTTAACTCCTTAATTAGACCGCTTGGGACGAATTTAAACTGGATGGAAGATCGACGGATGCACTTCGGATCGCTTTTCGCGCACCCGAAACACCGGGTGAAATTGTATTTCGAAATGAGTTGAGGAGGCCAGGTGCTCAAAGCGGAAATAAAGGTCGAACAATCCTGAAATCTGGTGTACACCGCTTGTGAAGTCTTATGAAATCGTTGGAAATATCTGTAATTCACTGAAATCTTGCGATATTTTTTGAAATCCTTATAAATCATCTCCAATCTTACTGTCGGCGGTATCTAAAAATTTCGAAATCAGATGAATTCCTGAAATACTGTGATATTCTTTGAAACCGTTTGAAATCCCTTTGTCGAATTATCTGAAAGCTTCAAAAATCCACAAAGTTCCATGCAATACGTCATATCACACAAAATTTTGCGAAACCTATTTGTAAAGTCGTTTGAAGTATCATAAATCATAAGAAATCTGTGAGATTCTATAAAATATTTCGAAGTCTGTTCAAATCTTGTTAGGAAATCATTTGAAATATCGAAAATCTTTGAAATTGCATGAAAACCCTAAAATTGAAGAAAAAAAAAATCGAATCGTCTGATACTTAATGAAATACTGTGAAATTATTCAAAATTATTTGAAATCCTGTAAAATCCTGTGGAATTATCTAACGATATATGAAATAATATGAAATATTTTAAAAGCTTTGAAATCACATTCAATCACCAACAGGCTTATGAAATCCTCTGAAATTTTAGGATATCACTTGAATTCTCTAAAATCTTGGAAGTCGCGTGAAATTGATGACTGGTCAACTCCCCGGAATATAAAAAACGGAGATTTGAATAATCTGAGGTATATATTCATATCCGCTAATTGTCATACGATGGTAAATATTTAATTAACTTCAGTTGAATACATTTTTGTGTACCTGTCCACATTAAAGCAAAACTCCCGAACAGAAAGGAACTTGATATTTTCAAATCTTGAACACGAAAAATATTGGACGAATGTAAGAACCTTATAACTAATAATCACAATGAAAGATAAAACTGTCATAGAGTTTGCTGATTTTTAGAAACCGCCTCAATAACATTAACGAGTGAGATTTAACGGAACTGTACAGATTCAATCAATTTATCAAACGATTTCCGCAACGTATTTCCAAAACTATTCGGACCGATCGTTAGCATAATTTTCAGTCCAATTTAACGCAGCCACGTTTCTAATTATTCTTGAGTCCGTTACAGACTTTCTTTTCAATAGACTCCAAACTGTTGAAACAATCCACTTTCAGCTGAGCCTCTGAAAGTTGTTACTTTCCAAACTTTGCCCAACAGAGTCACGTAACGAGTGTTTTCAGATATCTTTGTAACGATGATGGAGAAAATTTCGAAGACAATTTCACCGCGTACGTTACAGGTTCATGAGCGAAGCTCAAGCAGTCAGGTTATTTCACATGTAGAATGTTGAAATTATGCGCCTGAGTGTTGATCGATCAAATTTTACAGGATGCTTCTCAGGACGACATTCATGCTATTAAGTGTGTTGATTTTTCAATGTTTCCGAAAAATCAAAGCTACGTATGTCGAATAAATCAATCATTAAGTAAATTTGTTCACATTACTTGTTCAAATAACATTCAAGAGGTAAAGTGAAAGTTGAAACCATTACACCTCGGTATTTCCAGTTGCCACAAGATACCACTAATAATTTTTGTCGAAGTGAAGTCGAATCAAAAAAATTTATTTCAGAGATATTTTACTATTTTAAACTGATTTGGAATATGAAACTGACGTCGAGACTTTTGTTCGCAACTGTACACTGATTGTGAAAAAAATGACGTCAGAAATGGCATTATTCAAATACGTTAATAACTTTAACATCCCAAACTAGTTGCTGTAGACGCAGTTGATTTGACTATTCTGAATGGTTTAGTCGACTATTTTCTATAAAAGAGGTGTGTTTTTTGTAAACACAAAGACAGTTACTATCGAAAGTCGATGATCCAAAGATGCTCAAAATCTCACTGAGTTTTCTGATCAAACGTAAGTATTTCCAAGAAACATTTGCCCCAAAATCAGTAATATAGTATTTATTTTTCTCACAACTTTGGCAAAATCGACGTCCTCGCAGCACAAGCACACTTTGACTATTTATCATTATTGAAATTTAGCCGACAAGTCTACTAGATTTTCAACAACTTTTAATGGATTTGACGCAAAGCTTTGATATAATCTCAGCTTTTGTTTATAATTTTAGTATTAACGATTCTTATATTTTCAAAGAGATCTGTGCAGTTTACCAATATAATACTAAACGTCCGACTATCTAGTAACGAAATGACTGAAAATCACAGTCAGAAAAAGATCAATTAATAAAATGCAAATATGTGGTACCAAATGTGTTCGTTCAAAACAAAAAATCATTGGGTTGAAATAAATCTTGATGAAACAAATAAAAATTTGCGCATATTTATGTCAGGTAAATTATATTCAATAAGTTGATGTTCAAGCAAAATGTTTTCTTCCTGAAAGATGCTCGAGAAAAAAAAAACAAAAAAATTCCGCGTGCGGAAACGTCAATTTTTGTCGAACGATCCGTGGAAGGTTCGATCCGGTGTGTACGACAAGGTTGGCTAAAAGTCAAAAGTAAAAAGGTTCTGTGACACGTCTGCGACGGAAGAATGACTAAATTATACCGGGTAATTTGGCTCCGAGCCCAAGGGATTATTTCGACGCCCAATAATAAGCTGAGAGCGCACCTTTTTAAATAAGTGTAATCGCGTGCGCCGCGCGGTGTCACGCGACCTAAACCCGGGTATAATTCCGGCCGAAAGGACGCGACACGCGTCCGCATTATGCCTGGCGTCTCGTTAATGACACCGGGCTGATACCCGTGATGCCTAATGAAACGCGCGGAGCCGGCCGCACATCCGCATAGCGGACAGTTAGAGATATACGAGAGATATGCCGCAGCTCGTCGTGTGCATCACTCGCCGATGTTGTGCCCAACAGCGATGCGACTCTTCTCCAGTCACGCCACGGGAACCGCTTTTTAACGGCTATCCGTCAACCCTTTTTTTCAGTCACCGCCATCCCCGCAAGACGCATGTGTGTCAACGACTCCGCGAACCGCGTGACGAGAAGTGTCGCGATGTGCGATGCGTTCTTCAACTTTCCGCTTGGTCCGAGAGGTTGATCGCTCTTGAAATCTGGCGTAAGACCCTCTCTGTTGAGTTACGCGATATTTCGTAAAATTTTTTTCAAGTGTTCTGGTATCCCTTGAAATATTTTACAATTTCTGAAATCCCTTGAGATCTTTTGAAGTATCTGGACTTTGCATGGAATCTTACAAAGTCTTTTGTGACTTTTAAATCTATCGCAATCGTTAAGAGCTGTGAAATTTTTTCAAACTTTTCGATGTATTTTGAAATATTTGGGATCCCGAGAATCTTTTGGAACTCTTGACGATTCTTGACGCCCTTGAAATATTTTGAAACCCTTTACAATCCTTGAGGTTCCTGAAGTGTTTTGAAATTTTTAAAATCCTGTGAAATCTTTTAAAATCCCTTTTAATCTCACGACAACTTGTAAAGTCTTTTGCAATCTCCAAAATTCCAGCAATATTTTGAAATCTTTTGAACTCATTTGTAATTTTTTGAAATCCCTTGAAACCTCATGAAATCTTGTAAAGTCCTTTGCAATCCTTGATAACCAAGAAATCTTTCAAAATAGATCGCAATCTTTATAATCTTTGGATTTTTTTTAAATACTTTTAAATCATATCCTTTGTTTGAATTTTTTTAAATTCGAAAAATCTTTGGAAATCCGTTACGATCCTTGAAATCTTTGAAATATTTTAAAATATTTGAAACCCTTCGAAATCTTTTGAGATTTCTTTTGATCTTATGAAATCTTTTGAAATCCCTAGCGGTCTTTCGAAACACCTCGAAATTCTTAAAATTTTTTGCAGCATTTTGAAAACTTTTGAAATCCTATAATTTTGTAATCGTGTGTACCACCAAATTCGATTTTTGGAGTCTGTGGAACTTGCAGAACGAAACGATGAGGAGAAAAGGGTTGACGCATGCGCACAACGGAAATGCCACACTTTACACACTAGGGCTTTCTTTTGCACATGTGCACTCTTGAATAACGTAATTTTATGTATTGTGTCATCAAGCGTGCGTTACTGCATGATTGCAACTTTACGTGCTGTCAGTGACATCTCCAGTGATTCTCAGATCAAATATTTCGCGTTCGGGTTGTAAAAAATATCGTGTTTCACACTCGTGCGATGTTTGACTTTTGTGATTAGAGCAGTCACATTTGGCTCGTAGCGCAGGACACACTAGTTGAGACGTCGCCTACTTTCCGCACTTGTTACGCAATGTAGTTTTCTTGCTTGTTTTTTCTTTGTCGATATTGTATACGATTATAAATTAGAATATTTACCGATATTTTAGCGACTTTCAAGTGTTGCCACGTATGCGAGTTTTCGAAACACTCTATCAACCAGTATATGATTGGGTAAAATAACCTGAAAAACACAGGTTCACATACTGGCATATTTAGAATTGCACTCTTGTGTTCCAACTGAAAAAGAACGCATTTTAAGTTGTACGTATCATTGCACCTTCATCAAGAGCACGGCAAATCATTTCGAAGGCTTCAGTGTCGTTCCTTTTCAACTGGAATGGGAGTATAATGCACTGCTGAATATGCTTCTTATCATGTTATCATCATGTATACATTTGTACTGAAGATTATGTGGCCTGCCTTACTAATTCATACAGTGTTTCAAAAGGGTAGATGTCGGCATGTCAACATCAGAAGAAGATCAATAGATAATGTATTTTGCAATGGTTTTCAAAATTGGTGAAATAAAAGTGCTATTTAGACGCATCTGTACATAGTTGATTCGAAAATATCGTTTATTTGGGTTTAAACAAAAATTATGGAACCGCAATTTTTCGCTGAAAACAGTGCAGATTTTTGTCCAGAAGTAAGCTGTTAAAAAACAAAAAAAAAAAAAACACTATTCCATGTTCACCTACTTTAATTTGAGATCAAATTTTTTATTCGATTAACGATATTAAATCTGGATCGAACCATAAGCCTGTATATACTTACAATAGTTAATATATCTATACCAGAAACGTAATTTATTCCATCGTTTTTTGTATAAAACTATGAAAATCGAACCGTTCGATGCATTTTTCATGATACTACTTTGTTCGTACCAGTAAGAAGACGTACCAGTTTCATTTCGAGTGGACATTTTTTTTTTTTACCGTCAGTAACTATGGCAATTATCCGTAATTTGAAAACGCATCTAAAAATTATATTGTATTTTGAGCACGCATTACGTAATTAGCAATTTAAAAAACGAATGTAAATTAAAAAAAAAAAAAAAACATGTTTTCACGTATGGTCAATTAGTGCATGTTACGAATAGGTATGAAATGTGAAACTATCGCGTACTGCAGTAGTGCAGTATTTTTTGTTCGGCTTTAAATCGGTAGGAGCATATTGCTTATTTTGGTAATCCAAAAGGGCCTGGAGATCCAGCGTAACGTGTATAGGAAATCGGATAAAGAATGCGTTCCCGGTCGAGGGGACAGTGACGAAATATTCAGCCCCACTCTCGGTGAAAGGAAGGTGTCTACAAGATTTACAATACTCGACTCTCTGGCTCTCCTGTATTTGTTAGTCTAAGCACATCCGGTTGCCGGTTAGCGGGGCGCGCGACGACACCAGCGCACCTTCTTCGGCTACCTCACGTCTACGAGAATCTCTGCACCACCGAGTCCGATTCGACGTAACGACGCCAGAATCCACGTCCAGAATGCCTTGGGAGGAAAATTGGCGTGAAACGGAGATAAAGGGGGGGGGGGGGGGGGGGGGAGGAAGTGGTATGAAATTGATACCGAAAAATCACAAACCAATGTTTTGAGGCATATTGTTCAAAGGCAATATTTTCATTTCGTTCTTATATGGAAAACTTGTACCTTTAGCAGAAAAACAAAGATCCTTAAGAAATGTTATCTTTTACGATCATGTTCTCAAAGACTTTCTCGAAATTCGAAGCTTTTTTATTCAAAGAACGTGGGGAAGTATTCGATTTGTTTTAAGGAGGTGATCTGGCCGATTTCATCGTTGAAGTATATAGCTCGAAATATCAAGGTCCGTGTATTTAAAATTTGAAAAAGGCCTTAGCAGCTCCATTTTATACACAGTTCTGAACAAAAACACTCCGACGCATTTTCATTCGACGCGGTAATAAAGAAATGACACGAATATTTACGATATTTTAAATATAGACCAGGGCAGCCCCTTAAATTGTGGAACAGGAGTTGAATTCCATACACAAATAATCTATGAGGCCCATTCGTATGTTAAATGATTTAAAAGTTAACCACGGTTTGAAAGTTGGGTTTATGTGAAAATTCATCTTTAAACGTCTTCAGTGGTTAAACGATTGACCTTACAATCAAAATTCGAGAGATGAATTCTTAAGCAATTCAGTTCCCCATAAAAATTTCCTGAGGAATAAGCCTGTAGCCTTGACGGTTCACAAGTTAAAAGTCTTGAAAAATAATTCTGTGTAAAAATTCACTTTCAAACGTCCTTACTGACCTCCTCTACAAAATGCTTCCAGGATCAAGTCCGTATGGTCGAATATGGCTGAATGGTAGCAGTTTATAAAAAAAAAAAATCAAATTTTCCCCAGGTTACTTTAACGGGAAAGCTTCGTTTTTCAAGAGTCAATTTTCAAAACTGATTTTAAAAGATATGTTGCAGCGAGAATGTATATTGCTCTTTCTTTTGTTTTAGTTCCTGCAAGTTTTTCAACCGGAAGCGTAGAGTAAATATGTTATTTTGAAGCAAAGCACCATATCAGTGGTCACAGCAAGGTGAATGATTTTTATTTCGGGAATTCATAGATCGCAGTCGAGAATGATAAGAAAGTCAAATCTGTTTCAGATTGTTGTTCGCAGTGAAATAAAAAAAAGTTGAATGAAACTACCGCGTGGATCGAGAGAAAACCTGAACTACGAAGTGGACGGAGAAAAGACGAACCGGAAGTCCCGCGTGTCTCGCTAGTTAACGGCGAAGACTTTCAATTATTTAGCTCTGTGTGTTTTTCTGATTATCTCTATTCCCCTCTCGAGTTCTCTTGGCCCTTGTGTGAAAGGAAATTCCAACGCGTCGTCCTTACATCCTGTCCGACGCTAGGCGTCCGTAGACGTACGTTATTTAAGAGACGTCGTTCTACGCGTCCCGGAATTCCGCGGGGTGGAGCCGCCACAATTACCGAATCCGGGCTTACCTGGCAGCTCACTTCGGCAGGTATTTTAGGGCGCGGTGCAAACGACGAAACTACCGGAAAACAACGGACATTAATATGGCGGAAATACAGGTCACGGAAACCGAGAAGGCAGATCGGGGAGAAATAAATGATGGTTACGTAAGCTGAGAATCAAATTTCGTCAACATTAACTACCGATCCGACTTATCGATGATTTCAATTATTTCTACTCCTTGATTTTCTGTTTACTTTAACCCTTCGCCGGCCAAAATGAACGATTTCGTTCTGGGCTCTTTTCCCCCCAATTAGGATTTTTCGAAAAATTACCAGGAAAATCAGGTAATCCATTTAAGGCGTCTACTTGATGTTCCAATAATTTGCGTTAGGAAATTTTCAATTAGTTAATTAGTAGAAATTGTTAAACAATAAAAAATTACCGAGATACAAAGTTAAAAAGTAACGATTGGATCATTAATCAGAATTCGACTAAAAAATCGAAGTCATGGACATCTTCGGAATTACTTATATCAAAAATTGAGATTATAAATCCCCTGTCGAAAAGTGAACAATCTTAAGAATTTGGAAAATCTCAAATATGACGTGCTTCGTTGAAACGAATTTATCGTGTTCGGATCATTTAGAAGACAACCGCGACAGTTTGTTTCAACTTCAGAAAGATACCGAAGGTGAACTGATCGAATGTGCAATTTTTCGATGCGAGGAATAATGATATCGGGAGAAAATTTTCCCTCTTCGGCATTGACAAATTTTAGATGAATAAAATATGAAACAAGGGTGCAACAAAAAATTAGAAAAATAGATGACTTATCGTTAGTCAATTATGATTCTAATGATTGTCAATTTTGGCAGAAAAAAATCCTAATTTGTTGTCCTCGCGAGATTTTCAGCTATTAATCTCTCGTAGTAATAAGAAACAAGAAGATCCTGCAGTGGCAATGGTAAAATCACAGATTCAGCCGTTGGAATGAAGAATAAGTGTAGTTCTATCTTTTGACTAAAGCTTCGACTAGGACTGAGGCCACACGTACTAGTTGTAGGCCTGCTTCGAATTTAGTATTCCGGAAATTTCTTATCGAGAACCTGCTCCTAGCATCGCATAAACAATTGAGTATTTGAATGGTGGCAATGAGAAAAGAAAAAAAAAAACAAATAAAAAACAGTTTTTCTTCCATGACTCGCGTTTTCGATGTTGTATATTCACATGAATGCGTGCTTGATGAAGTAACGAAATATGGTTTCGTTCTCGTTCTTTTCGGAATCAGGTGAGTCAGATAAATCAGGAGATTGAAACTTTTTTCAATGCATACAATACCGTAAGCCTAAAAATTGGTGGAAAGATTTTTTATACGAATATTTTTTCTTCGTGCAAGGTTTACAAAACCGATTTTTATCCAAAATTTGCATCGAAGTTTTCCCTTGACAAGTCAGGGAGGTGGAAAAAAATTCAAACTCATAAGAAAAATCTACTTTCCGAGATGTGACAGATATTTATTAAAAGTTTCGTTTCACACATCTATGGAAATTGTGAAAATTCAAGTTATTTAAGATTCTCTGTGTTCCGTACAGTAATATACTGCTGCAGTGTGATAAAAAAATGATTCGCAATCAGAGAATTACGTTAAAAAAAAAAAAAAAAAACAATCGTTTGAATCAGGTGAAATGATGTAACTTCAAAGGTTTTCTAATCCTTTAATTAAATACCGACGTCTTACACTGCGTCGAGATTTTGACCTGACATAGTCAATTCGCTGGTCTATTTCATCGCCGTGAGAAAGCTAAATGGCAAAGGCTGATGTAATTCAAACCAGCAACCACTGCTCTTCCTATTATATTACAAAGTGTCCGACAGAAGTTGTGATAATATCGATGTAACAGCAAAATCGACTATTGAAACCGAAAAAATTTTGAGTTATAGTTCTCGAGTCAAGTGTCAGCGAAAAAATTATTTTCGTTTTGACTAGATTTTGCAGTGAGTGATAAATTTGAAATTATCATCTGTACGATAATTTCAGTCCATACTGCAATTTTCAGAGTGTGTGCGGAAAATTTGTCAACGTCATTGAACTCACGTCAGGCTGATTGCAGTAGTTTTTCTACGAGGAAAGAAATGTCATGTAGATTTTACATCCGTTACGATGAATATATGAACAGCACTTTTTTGGAGTGAAATCTGCATCAATCGTGGTAGGTCAACCTAAGCATGTTGTAAAACTCTTATTGCCGGATTTGTAAATCTTACCACAACTGCTGCAGATCCAACTCGAAAAAAGTATTGTCCACACATTCACCGCAGGAGATGTAGGATCTAACAGCTATTGTACGTGGCATTCCCGTAAACCGGCTGTTTTTTTGGCAAGGATAAAGATTTCAGGACGAGCTGACAGCGAGCCGAAAGTGAGCCGGAAGCGAGTACTGAAATTATCCGAGCCAAAAAACGATTTACGGGCATGCCACATACAATATTTTTTACAGTATGGGCATTGAAAAGCAAAACGAAGAGTGAGGTTACGTCGCGATCTGTTCGACGAAGCTACTTTATACGGCAGTTTGGGATGCGCACTTCGAACTGCGCATCGCAACTGCGGAATAAAGACTTTATTCCGCAACTTTGTTCGCTGCCGTATAAAGCGTCACTTTACGGAACGAAAACTGCGACAAAAAGTGGCCTTTTCAATGCCCATGCCGTAAAAAAATATTTTTCGTTTCGTGCAACCGCTCGTGGAGCAAGAATTTCACAATGCCGACATTGTGACATCGGCAACGTATTTTTATTTTCCATCTGTTATTCAGTTCAGTTGAACGGTGAGCCAAAGGTCAGAAGCCAAAGAACACCTCCTGGTAGCCCATGCTGGAAACTGGTGAAAACGATAAAAATGATGGAACTGGTAAATGCGATCCAACACAGCCCCCATAAACGCGCCCACGTGTGGCCGCCGTATCCACGCCTTGTGCGTAGGCGGGTTTTCGCCTGTGTGCGTACCTTCATTACCAGACTTCGTACACATCTCCACACCGATCCTTGACTTTGGACGCAATGCACGCCGCAGATGCAGGACGCGTGCATCTACGTGCAGGCACGCTGCGCAACACGCGAACGCCGTGAGACGGTGAGCGTGCCTTGTGCTCGCAGTGTGTGAAAGAGTAAAGAACAGAGCCGCATCCGCTCTGGAGACTTGGCCGAACAATAGCCTCCTTGGTGGACGGAATTAGTGTTATTATTGGACCAAATGTCTGGGGTCACGCCGTGGGAAACGGTTTTCGGCTCGGAACTGCTGCCTCCGGAGCGACGATCTTCCGCGCAACGATCGAACATCTCTTCCATCCGCACGCATGCGTCGTCTTATTGTGTCCGTTATGCAGCTGCAGCCTGGATTTCGGACAGAAGTTTCGACCGAATCGATTTGTCGTTTTTCAACCCATTCGCTTTATTTTACACTACAGGGTACAATCTTGATTTTAGGTTTTTACGATTCTCTCGAGGACGCACCGCGTATTAAATAATTTTCAAGTGTGCGAAATAGAGGTAAAATTTACGGAAAAAACGACCGCTGCTAAATATTTTGTAAAAAGGCAAATTTTGACGAAGAAACAAACATCAATTACTGAAACGTGTCAAAATCATCTCAAAATAAAGGATTTTTGAATCAAGGTGTTCGTTTGAAAGCGAACGGGTTAATTGGAGGGCAAAGAATTGGGGGGAGTCAGATTTTTAATTTGTCGTTGAGGCGAAATGAAACATACGTTGCACTTGTATTTTGCAGTTGAAAGAAATCGGCATACCAATTGCAATTTCAATCTGTATTTAGAGCGTGAGAAAATAAAAATTATACTGGTACTTGATAGTTGATTTTGGTTGATCAACATTTTTAACAATAGATATTTTTGCTTAGATCCATTAAAATTTTGTAATGTAATCGATACATTTATTTGAATTAATTACAATTATTAGAAATTATGAATCATGGCGTGAAATTTTCTAGTATGCGAATATTTATAAAAATGCACGGATTTGTACGTACGTATGAGTATTGGTAGGTATAATACAATAATTTGAAGGATATAAGCATACGGATAAAAATGTAATGTGTATTTTATTTCACCTCACATACGAAATATAAATATAATTTGTAATTCATATCCTTAAATTTACCAAGGACAAATATAATTTTTCTTTCGTTTCATTTCAATTAGAGAATATAAATGTAATTCGTAGTTTATTTTCCCCCAATTACAAGATAGAGACGTACCTTGTAATTCATTTCTGTACATTTAGCAAATAAAAGTGTAATTTGTTTTTTTATTTTTTATCAGAATTACAGAACTTGAGTGTAATTTATATTTTATTTTGCCTCGGTTACAGGGTGCAATTGTAATTTGTATTTCATTTCACATCAATTACAAAAAATGATCACTATTTGTACTTAATTTCGCGCCACTGAAGAAAGAAAAATGTAATCTGTATTTTGTTACGTTCTAATTACAAAATAGATTGTAATTTGTATTCTTTCTTTTTTCATTACAAATTACAAACATAATTCGTACACGACTCGTAACGTTTCTGCCCATAACTTCTTTCAACGCGGAATTCACGCGGGTTGTAAGACGAGAGGTCGAGACGGAATGAACAGTGAATGGACACACATACGTGGACAGGAATTGATGAATGAGGAGTGAAAAGTGAAAGATAAACGACGCTGTCCTCAAACTCTGCCGGAAGTGGGCGGTAATTAGAATTCGGCCAACAGAGCCGTGGATGGAATTTGCACCCGTTACTTCCTTTCTTTCGTTGTAATCACCAAACGATCCCTTCCCGTTTTCGAGGTTACACATGATTTAAGACAAATCATTTCATCTGGATGGATTTTTCATGCGTATTCAACCGGGATCAGGCACTATTTTGAATTCAGAATAACGGATGAAAAATGCATTCGAGTTTTTTTTCCAATTTCCAGCAATTATTGCGACGCGATTAGTCGTATTCGAATATCTATTTGACGTAATTGCAGTGAGCGGGATTCTTACGGAAATTACATCATTCCGGTCTCTATAAGTGGGTAAGAACTTTTCTCCGCAAGTATGCAACGGAAGAACACACTACAAGAAAGAAGAACAGAAACTGGAACGTTTAGAAATCTGTACTTCGGCTTTGAAATGGCAAAATATATTACAGTCGTTCGAGCTTGATCGTAATCCGACTGAATTCACACAATGAGTGAGACTTCTCGATCGTTGCCAGATAAAGTTTTCGCAAAGTGACCCAAAGTTCGTACGATAATTGCCACGAGGAGAACCGCAAAATTCACCCTGTGACGGCACAGCCGCACGGAGATTGAATAACTTTGAGACGAGTGTTTGTATGCGCGAATTTTTACAACCGCGCGTGTATTTCTTTGCCGTATGTTTCGATTGCGTATAACCGCACGTATGAATGTCCATCCTTATTAATTAAATTAGTGTATTGGCTCCGCGGAAACAGTCACGCGAGGGTAACGACCTCATCTCCATCAGCCACTCCACGACTCCCTAGAGTCTGGTATCCACGAGTGTTCATTAGGATAATACAGCACAGCCCAACCCGACGACCCGGCGACCGACCCAACCCAACTCGGCTGAACCTAATCTACGGCTTCGCGAGAGCTGTTAACCGAATTACGTTACACGCGTACACCGCCATTCTGGTATTTCTTCATGCATGAAAGTATCTGTCACCGAGGAATTGGGCGGAAGCCACCCCTCAAGAAATCGTGCGCAGTGTGTATCATTAGGGTCGCAAAAAATAAATAGGACATGAGCTGGAAGAGAAACGCGGTAAGGACTTCTGTAGACTATATGTATTAATTTGGAGTCAATTTGACTAACACCACCCGATGTCGGTCTAACACAATTTCGCATTCATATAACACTGTTTGACGTCAGTCCGACACAAACTGATCCTAATCTAACGCAGTTTCAAGTCAATCTGTGACTGCCTTATGTCGGTGATTACACGTCTTTGATTTCATTCGACAAAAATCTGGCACTATTTGATGTCACTCTAACACTAGTTGATGTCGATACAACACAGGTCGATGTTGATATAGCACTATTTGATACCAATATGACACTAGCCAATATCAATCCAACGTAATTTGATGTCGATTTAGAACTGTCAAATAAATGGTATCAATTTAACACTATCTAATATTGATTTTTCAAACCGACCACTAAACATTTTTTCACATTGGCCGACATCGGCATATTTTGGTCGATTTCAACACAGCCATTTTTTACGACACGGCTTACGA
Organism: Neodiprion pinetum; assembly: GCF_021155775.2. Classification (NCBI taxonomy): domain Eukaryota; kingdom Metazoa; phylum Arthropoda; class Insecta; order Hymenoptera; family Diprionidae; genus Neodiprion; species Neodiprion pinetum. The sequence goes on from NC_060236.1 coordinate 17,104,632, forward strand.
AATTTTAAGGAACGCCATTATTCACTACTGTCAATTTCCTGGATATATTCTTGAACAAGAAACTAGAATTCCGAGAAGTGAGGAATGACCATATTTATCTCGAAGAAAAAGTAAGCTATGGGCTGATTTTCGATTCTCTTAGAAGATTTACTTTCTGCATGGAACCAGCAAAATTACGATCATTTGGAAAAAAAAGATTCATCTGAGCGATTTGCATTGTAAATTACTCGACGATAACTCAACTAATTGTAAAATTATCGAGCAGATGAGTACAGCTTTGAAACAGCTGTCGATATGTATGTACTGTATGATCGAGTACAAAGATATGTGAGACTCGAGTAATTATTTTAACTCAGTGGAATCTCATGCTATAGTTTCAACTAAGAGAGTTTGGATTTTCATTAACGATGTACTGATTTCTCAAAAAATTATAAAACGTCGTATTAAAGTCATTGAAGAATCATTGGTGAAATTACAATTCCGCTTTGAAGATGTATATGTAACTGTCAGACGACGTCTCGTCAAATATTCCAGGAATCATCCTGCTCCATTGAATTTTTTTCAAACACACTTTCATTCAGAAAAGTTTTTTCATTTTGTCCGACAAAGAGCAATGTGAACTTGCGTAAATTAACTCAAATGCAAAAAAACTCAGCAGCCCCATTCTATACGCAATTCTGAACAAAAACACTCCCGACACATTTTCATTTGACGCTGAAGTAACGAAACGGTATGTATTCTACAAAATCGCAATAGTAATTTCGTAGAATTCATATCATTTCTTTGTCATTTTTGCGTCAAATGAAAATGCGTTGGAGTGTTTTTGTTCAGAATTAGGTACGTTTAGAACGGAGCTGTTAAGCCCTTTTTCGCGTTCGAGATACGTTGGCTTGGATATTTGGAGATATATACGTCATCGTCGAAATCGTTACCAGGGCACCCCCTTAAGGTATTTGCCTCGGTGTTCCCAATTTACAGAAAAGCCATTACAGAGGATAAGTTTCTCGAAAGTAAACGTCGACTTTAATACGACTTCATGGGAGAAAAATCTTTTCACGTTAGTTTTCACCGTTTGACGGTAGTATTTATTTCCAATAGCCGTTTGAATGGGGCATCTGTGTGTCGAGTAGTCCGTAAAGAGTGTCGTGAAAGGCGTGGTCTGAGAAAATATACTTTTCAGTATCTTCGGGGACATTCATTAAATTTTTTTCTCATATATTGACATTCGCTCCGGCGCTGATCGTGCCGGAGGATCGGTTAAGAAATGGTCTCGTAGTTAAACGTCGAACCTACAGCTTCAACAGGTTGACTTCTATTGAGTCAACTTCACTCGACGTGTAAGCGGAATGTTTGATGTGAATAAACATTTATTCTCATAGTACGGCCGGCTATGACGCCTTCAAATAAACATAATACGAGGTACTACATTCCCTTTTTCAGAGGCACATACGTACAACTGGCACACCGAGTCCTTAACGAAAATCAATTTCGTTATACTGCTTTTTCCTCCCATAGTTTGATCTTTTAGCGCGTGATGCAGTTGATCGCCTCAAGACCTTTTTCTCCTTTTCTTTACCTTTTTTGTCCGGCCTTTTTATCAACTCCAAAGCAGGTTTAATTGATTAACGTCCGACGCTGTTCCAGGGTTCCGGGGCGTAATAGGTTTAACAACCGGTCCGTCTTTTTATCCTCTCCCACAAACTGATCGTTCTCGGAGAAGTTACGCCGTTACTAAGAGGTCGAGGAGTTCACCTGGTAGTAAACGACTCGTGAATATTGCCGCGTAATTGAAGAACTTTGAACGACCTGAGCTTGAACCGTGAATTGAAAATTCTCAGCTCATACTTCGAACTGCTGCTTTGGTCACACATGAGAAAGTCCAACGAAGCATGATTAGTTTAATCACTTTGCTAGATTGAAAACAAACGACGATACACTCGAACTTCTGACGAACAAGTGCATTCGATACCTTCCACTCAATTCGGGATACGACGAGAAAAAAGACCATTCATTGGTGATGAGTTCTTGTTCGAATGAACTGATCGATTTCTCGTATAAAGCAGCAAGCTTCGTGTCAAAATCACTGATATAATAATAAAATGTGCAGTGCGTTCTAATAAGTTAGAAAAATGTTGGAACACGGCAAAGTTCAAGCCAATGACCAGGAAATGGTGAAAGAAAACTAGAGACGTAGGTATTTAATACCGCTATCGGCATTACGTTAATGTATTAAAATAATTCTACCACATGACGTAACATTGTATTATAAAAGTGTTCATAATCTCGGGATAATACCTGTTGAAGATGAAGAAAAAATTGCTGTAAAATCATTTGAAATTCTGAAATCCGATGGATATAAGAACTGTCGAGTGGTCGATCTTTTGATAAAAAATGCGTGCGAGTATATCATTCAGGATTATCGATAGATTCCAACTTTTAACAAAAGACATTCAGTTACATTTTATTCATAGGTACGACTGACGACGTGGCTAGAAATTATTTAATCATACAGCAGCGGTAGTTAAATGAGGCTGACTACAACATTCGATATGATACGAAATGTTACATATACCAAGGCTCTTTCACAGTGTTTTATAGCCCGCGATACAGGAAGGCTCGACGGAAGTTCTGGGGGAATTGAATTTGAATAGAGAAAAGGAGAAAAAAAGAAGGGGGGGGGGGGGGGGGGGGAAAGGATGAAAGGAGTAAATAAATGAGGTAAAAAGTGAACGGTTGCAGGCTGCAGTGTTGATACAACCCAACCTAACCCAACTAGATTCCGGAAGAGAATCGCCCAAGCGGTTTCTAGCACCTGTCCACGCGGCTAGAAAAGGGTGCGGCTATCCCTTCTACCTGCGTCCGTCAGACTCGTGGGCTCAATCAAAGAAACCCACGAGTCTATTTTTGGCCCCGAGCAACGACCCCCGCCCCCTTCCTTGCCTCTAATTTGACACTGATAGCAGGGCTGCCTCTGGACGTCAAGTTATTTGGAAAATGTATAAGCAAACCTGTAATTTACCTAATGGAGTTTGGCTCTATTATATATTGTACGTGTGTGCGGCTCGAATCCCGCACCGAAGCGTCGCTAAAAACATGTTCCGAAATCGTACCTTGCACTATCAAATCCAACAGAAAGCCTTTTAACATCGATCAAGCGGAACTCGAAAATTTGACGCACGGACGATAATGGATTAACAGTTTTATACTCGTTTCGCATTTCGCATTTTGCATTCAACTTCAATCGGTCTCATATGAAAGACAATCGTGGAAGTAATTTTATTATTAACAACTTCGTAGACCAAGAAGATAAGGAATATTGAAATGAGTACTCTATTTATTCCACAGACGGTAAAGCAAATACGCTGACGCAAATGTGTTTTCGTGTTGATCGAGCATTTCACTTGAACGAAACAGGTAGAAGACATATTGCGCTACTGAATTATGGACATGGGCCATACCGAGGACATCCATTGTGGGGAATGAATTCCATATCAAGAAGCGGATGGATTACCAATTGCCGTCACGAAGTGACTTCGAATCTGTTTCGCTTCTACAAAAATGTGCCCAATTCATATTTCTACCAGGATCTTCGCTTTATAATCGTAAGACTACTATTATACCTACCTTAATTCAGACGACGATTAACGTCGAAAGAAATACGGTCCATTTTCAAGTTATTGTGAAAAAAAAGAATAAATTTTTTTTTGCACATTACTTAGGAACAGCTCATTGTCAGCCGATCCATTTAAAATTCATCCAGTTTTTTAAAATTTAATCAAGATGAGCTGATTTTTTATTCATATATAATAAAACAAATCGCAAAATTACATTTAAGTAATATTATTTTCCTCGTTGCTTTATCGTCAAATTAACAAAGTATAAGTATGCTGAAATTTCTGGATTGAACAAATTGTATTTCGGTTAAACGACAAATATTTGACTGAAACAGATGCACAGCTCACAAAAGTATACCATTCACTTGGATCAACAAACCTTTTTTCTCAGTGTACCACAAACACTCAAAAACATTCCAAAGATACGTTACTCAAGGTTTAAATAAAGCTACAAGATTAGGAATGTTGACACTCAATTGCTACTGTTTGCTTAATGCCTATGTGCTTGGACTCTAACGATTTAATGAGGGTTACTTGAGCCTGAACCTGACTTTCGAAAAGTCGGTATGAGATACGCTGAATGGACAACTACTCATGAAAGCGAACGCAGGTATTCACCAACTTTTTAAACAACATTGTGTGACGAGGGACTGTTTTTTATTTTGCCATCAACCTGAAGAACAAGGCAAGAAAAATTAAGAATCTATAAAATAACATCGGACGAACGATGTGTTAATCTTTCGAAATTCACCGGACGATGGAAAAGTGTGTTTTTTAAGCTTGCACGGACTACAGTTAGAGCGGTAACTCCACTCGATTGATGTCTTCTTCAATGGTGTTAACAACTACCGCGGTAAAAAAGTTAATGGATACCTGTGCTTACAGGTAGAGCTATAACTTGAGTGAGGATTTGTCAAAGCGTTTCCGTGCCGAAAGACGACAAGATAATAAGCGAACCCTGAAATTGAATTTTCAACCCACGAAAGCCCAGCTAACGAACATTCCTTTTCTCACATGCAGAGTATATGTTGGCGGTGAGAGGAAAATGACCACGATGTAAGTTACACGGTTCCCTGGTACGCAGCAGCGCGTCCGGGGATCATGAATTATTGCCGAAGTTACTTGAACTTTGTATCCTCTGAAAGTCCAGCCTGTAATTTCGCCTTTCGTTCACCACGGTGAACGTTGATGTACCCGATTGCCAGCCTGCATTTAAATGCGACATCATCTATCTCCGATCGGCGATTAAAACTTGAAGAGGAACTCCGGTAGCTGCCGGTCAGCCGCGAATCGCTTAGGCCTTCGGATATCGCGTATACGTATCTACGGACCGCGTGACACGCACCTGCGCTTGGCGTTCTAAGGTGCAAACGAGTTAGATACTCCCACCTTCGTCTCACCGGCTCTTCTTCTAATTGCCGGTGTGTCCGCGCCGTGTGGTCGACGACCGTTCGTTCCTTACCCGCGAGACTCTCTCGATGCCCTGAGTGCATTTCGGTGTTGTGCTCTTCACCGGGAATGTGTGTACCCGTCTGTTACGTCGCTCACTCTTTTTGGTCACTCACAACCATTTCCGTTCACCATTTCACGCTACTATTTCTGCGCTGGTAGACACTGCTCACCTTAACGATTGCGGAATCAGAAAAACAGGATGATCATTGGACTGAACCAATTTGGATAGAAGTGATCCATTCGAACAGGAGATAGAATGGATTCAAGTTTCAGGGTGGTTCTCAAACCACGTGGAGAGTTGGTGTACAACTATTCTTATGTACGCGAAATCTGAAGCGTGTTTTCCACTGTCGCTTAACCATGAAATTGTGATGGAATATGGCTGATCCCGCCAGACTCTTGTCGAGGATTTTTAGTTACAAACTACTGAAGACTAGACACATATAACTGCTGCCTTAACGATTGCGGAATCAGAAACTGGATGGACATTGGACTGAACCAATTTTGATAGAAGTGATCCATTCGAACAGGAGATAGAATGGATTCAAATTTCAGGGTGGTTCTCAAACCACGTGGAGAGTTGGTGTACAACTATTCTTATGTACGCGAAATCTGAAGCGTGTTTTCCACTGTCGCCTAACCATGAAATTGTGATGGAATATGGCTGATCTCGCCAGACTCTTGTCGAGGATTTTTAGTTACAAACTACTGAAAACTGTACAAATAGAACTGGTGCTTTAACGATTACAGAATCAGGAGTACGGTGACTATGAGGTTAGACTTTGGTGGGAACAGTTGGGTTAAACTCTCTTTTGGATGAAAGATATAAGTTTGATTTGTTTCAGGGTGGCTCTCGAATGCATGAAAAAAATCAGTTCAAGTTTAAAGGTTGGAACATCGTTATTCCAGCGGTAATATCGCAACGACTGGAAAACCTTCAAGTTAAGCGTGGCAAATCTACCTCTAAATGTTTGTTTTCCAGTATCTCTAAGAGTATTTCACAACCCTAAAGATGAGATGAAATATGGCTGACCCTGCTGGACTTTGATTCGGATTTAGTTATAGACTGGCCGAAGATCGTTTGCGCAAATCCAAAGTCAGATTGTAGACGATCTAACTGCACGCCGTTAATATGGTTCAGTGCAGGATCACTTTCGCATGTTTTGTGTACTACATGGAATGTTACAATACGACTGCGATAAGTTTGCGATTGTAAGTGTAAGCAGGCATGTAAATCTGCATCGATATTAGGCATCACCGTTTTCATTGAGTAAAGGAGACGAACTTTTAAAGACACAAAATGGGTTATTAATAAGCATACGATACTTGTAACAATTGGAATAAACATGTATTTCAATGTGGGCAAAATGTTCATGGTGCAGAAATATTCAACGAATCAGAATCACCATTTCAAAATATAGCAAATACTAAATTCGTCATCGAACTGCAAATATTGTGAAATTAAGTGAACAACTGATACAGTATTTCAGATCGCAGCATTATGAAGATTAAGGAATTACTTCTCTAACATAAGATTCTCAGAGTTCCATGCGTATAACAGATTTCAAAATCTGATGAAATAAGAGTTGGTATTTTTTATGTCCTCAAGCCTTCTATTTCAATGACTTGAAAAAGTAAATGCAGAGTTCAATTTGGATCGCGGTTTGGGACGGTTTTGATTTAATGAGACTCGAGCGAGATGTGACAATATTTTCCTTTTCTCTTTAAGCATCTGGTCAATCGAGTTGAAGGTTTTCAGCGCATATTATGCACATATATGTATATGTATAGGTATCACCAGAGCATCTGGACGAAGTAAGGATGGTTGTTTTTTTCGCAGCGCAGACACTCTCGCCGATACTTTTGAGTCAGAGCACACGCGGCGTTAATCAGACATCGAGGTCCGGAAGTCTCCATATCGAGCGGATCGGTTCAGCACAGAGGGAAGTAATACCGGCCTCCGTAAAAGTGCCGGTCAGCTAGGGTCTCTCATATACGGTCCCGCGATATTTCTACGTGACAAGCGTTCCGCATGAACCGATTTTCAAAATAGTTTCCGTGTGTGAACCGTGCAAGGCGCCTCATGCACAACTCGAACTTTCGTTTCTATGGCCCGAAGAGTCCCAAAGAAGAATCCGGACGGTACCAAACTGAAAGTCGCCGAAAAGACGTTCCAAAGACGTTGTATGTATAGTTGATCTTTTGACGTCGAAAAGATATCTTTGCGTCGTAAATACGTCTTTGGCGGCAATTAGGTGCTGTCTAAAAGCCCAGGCAAGACTAAACTATGTAATTGTAAATGTCTTCGACAGGAGCTCTAGAAGATGTTTGATGGCCAATTCTTTAGATTTCGTTTCGACAACTTCCAATTTTGTGCTGTCTGGGAAGGGGCTTTGAAAAAACAGCCACGACGCAAATATCTGACTGGATACGATTCATCCCCAACAAAAATGCAGAAGGTGTTTGCAACCGGTGATTAAGGAAGCGGCTGGAAGCTGATCACAGATACATTCGAGCAACAGTACCATAATTTTGCGAGTACTGGATCATGCATGGTGTCACTGTTGTGCTCGGAGGCGGAAACGTGCAATTTCTTTGCACGCGTGTTACGGATAGTATCATGTTTACGGTGAGAATGATCCTCAAACGAGAGAGTCCGAAGGACGAACAGCGAGAGAGTCCGTGATCCAGGATTGACTAATTGACTTTCTTTATCCGCGCAAAGTACAGGGCTCGACATGGTGATTCCAGCGAATATGCAAACTACACACCTTCGCTTCTGAGCTACGAAGTGCTGCGGTATGATGATCATTCTCTCCGTCGGGTTGAAACTCGAGGTACCAACTATATGCAGACCGGCGCTCTAAGTACGGTTCGCCTCCAGCAACGGACAGTTGGAAAGATTGCTTCCAGGAAAGTTTCGTGTGCGTGTGTAATTGCCGTTGGAATGGGTAGGAAGAGGGGCACAAGGATCGTAACGACATGCAGCTCTGCACCGCGTTTAAAATAATTAACATCGCTAGTTATTAATGCAACTAACGTTACAGCTTCGCCCCGGCGGAACTGAGACCGCAGGTAACAGCCACATCGCCTTGGCACCTGTCAATTCACAACTTTGACGTGATGCGACGCTCTCATCCAATTACGTGGGATGCGTTATGAACCTCGAGTGTCGGACGCTGCGTTGGTTGAATGGAAAAAATTGTTTCCGTAGCGACAAGGGGCGTTGGAATGCGGTAAGAGTGGAAAGGCCATTCGTTCAAGGAAGTCAAACTTACCAGTAACAAAACAAATGGACTGTTGCAGTAACTCAAATAACTCGAATGTTATCTTTGAAACGATTAGGAATCGGTTGAAGTGAATGAAATCATTGGTAAACATTGCCAATTGGTAAATTACGTGATACCGCTGGAAGAATAGCATTGCAAGTATTGAAATTCATTGTATATAATAGTTTCAATTTATCATCTATTTCGAGTTTTTTTTTATCGTTTTCGATCTCATCATGGGCTAACGTTGATTTCTGGTTCACCAAGTGATTTCCATTGATTTTCAATGATTTCTCAGCATTCAAGACGATTTTTCGTGATAAAATCTAATGCAAATCACCTGGAAAGGTTAGGAACTCATTTGAAGTTACCGGTTAGAGTGTAGAGAAAATTACGGTGTGGACTCTCTACGGACTATATTTGATGTCAATCCACCACTATCTGATGTTGAACTTTTGAATAGACTAGAAAAATGGCTCCATAGCAATAATAATAGCGTGGACTACTACACAAAAGTCAATTTTCATCAATTTGAACACCACGATTTTTGACAGTGTACGCTAAAATCAACGAAATCGATGTGATAAGGTGAGTGTAAGTCGAATGTACTAGAAATTGAAGACAATAAATCTAAATCGTTCGTTTTAATTCCAAGTAAATGGTTCCCGGACAAAATTTGACCTGGAAATGTTCACGTGATGTTTCAGAGCTAATTTTTCCTGAGGATCCTGAAAGTGGAATGACTCTTGAAACACGTTGCGATTACAGCCAACTCCTCAATTTGTATACAAAAAAACAATTGGTAATACTGTTTTCATACCAGTATAAATACAATGCACGTCTTCTCCGAAGTCTTGTTTATCACTTAGTGCTTTAGAAAACCTTTCCAAGATTAGGATCGACTCAAAAATAGTTGAGATTTTTTTTCAATCTGAACGGGCTGTTGAATTATAATAGCTATCCTATGCAGCGATTGTTAAACTTACGCTGGTCTTTCAAATTTCGTAATGATTCGGAGAACAGGAAAATTAACGATCGTTGTCGATCTCGGCTGACTCGAAACGAAGAATCGTTAGGGGCGTACTTCAGCAGCTTCTTCAACAGGTTCTACGAACGATTTTCTGTATGAGTCAGGAAAACATCGAGACACTCCCACAATGAAGATATATGCACTAAACGCCCTTGATGAGAGTCTAGTAGTCAATCGGAAGAGAGGGTAGATATTTACCAATCAAGTCTCTCCACTTTTAAAATTTTTCCCACAGGTTACTAAGGCAAGATCTTTACTTACACCAAACTCCTTTCATACTCGACTATTTTTAGCTACTACTGTCCTTTATTTGAGAAAGAAAAAGGAATTACTTCCAAGAACGTATTTTTTATTGTTATTTGTCGAATTTTCAAGCTTAATCTTCATAACAAAGACGTGAAACAAATTTCTCATCAAACTCAAGCAACGTGTCACGCTTCCTCAGTCAGTTAAGTATTTTTAAGACATCAAGAAAAATTTGTGATTTATTCGAACGTTCTCAACAACATTTGCCGGTTGATTTAAAAAAAAAAATTATATATTATTATTATATACCATAGATCACGATTCGTGGATCAGCCCACGCTGTGTGATTTTTTTTAAAGTTAAGAAGCTTGCAGAATGGCCATTTCGAAATAACGTACTGCAATAATAGCGTTCAAAGATAGTTAGTTCGAAAAACTTGTTATTTTTTTTCATAATTTGCTTGCTGATGGAATCTATCAAATGTTCGAAGATCGATCAAGTTGTACATTTAAATTTAAACCCCAGATAACACAGGCCTGCAACGAAATCCTCCTCCAAAAAAAAAGTATTACAGATATGAAGGTTTTAATGTGCCGAATCTATATCTGTATTCCATTTTTTTACTGTCACGTATATATTATATGATATGATTTTCTTTGACTGTTCGAAATTTGGAATTTTTTGTCTCTTGTTTTTGCATTTACACTACGTTAATCTATTTGAATAGTATATGTAAATAGAAAACCAGTTCAAACTGATAGAAAGAGACAGAAAGATATCGTCTAACTTTGTGACTTCATGTCGTTCAGTGCGTTAAAAAGTTATCCAATCGTTATTTTTGTTTAATGCTGGATATTTTGATAAGTTTTGCACAAAATTTATACCTGTAGTAAAAATTTATGTTTACGACGATGTCACGGAAAATGGTCAGAAGAAATGCTTGCAGGTTTTTGTTGGTCGATTTGTCGTGAAACTTCAATCGACGATATGAAATGAAAGAAAACTAAAAAACAACTCGAATTACACTATAGTTACTATTTCTTACAGTATTTATTATTTCTATTCCATCGGTGACTCGTAGATAGATTTTATGACGATTTTAATGAGTAAACTTTTTAACTTTGTAACTTTTCTTTGTAAACATTGTCGCTATCATTAGTGTTTGATTATAATTTGTATGCAAAAATAGCCTTTTGTAAAGAAAAAAACATTACATGAAAAGTACACGTGATGCGTATTTTTCATTATTATTATATTTAGATTCAAGAGCATCACAAATCTATTATAATTACACTTAATAATAAGAAAGGGAAAGAAACATTTTTTTTCTTCTTTGTTTTGTAGAACGGTAAGTATAAAATAGTTATCAGCTAAATGATTGTAAATAATATGGAGGACCGAAAGAACTCCGTCGTGAAAGTAACCGGAGTAATTTTTAACCCGGACAGTTAAGTCTGATCTTGAACTGAGTACCTACGTTGACTCCAGATTTCAAAAGCCCCAAAATCGGAAACAAATTTATTAGAATTAGTAGAATTTCATAACAAATTATTCTAAAATTCAAAAGAGGAAAAACTCTGATCCACTAAAAATGACTGGAGTCAATTGATGGAATCCAAGCTTTTTCATTTCCAAGTGATTTATTACAATGCTGTTTTCACCATCAACCGACTGAAGCTGCGATTTTTTGACTCCAGAAGACGAAACGAACTGCCTGAAAACGAGTTATTTTTGTTTGTTGGATTTATTTAACCAAAAGGTACACAATGTAATTTTGTGGTTTGTTGAAAAGGTTTATTAACATCAATTTTAGTGGCTTACTAGATTTAACGGTATATATAAATGTAATTGTTTGGTTTCGATTTACACAGGCAACTAACAACTAGAGCGACTTTTGTTTTGATCTATATTCGTCCTGGAACCTTCCAGAAGGTAGAGGAATTACTAATGCTATATATTGGTAGCTCTGGTACAAGCGCACTTTTGCTATACTTAACATTGTTCCAGTCACGCGCTCGAATTCTTATAGAATTAAAAAAGCTCAACCACCACACGAGGTAAAAAAAATGAATATCACCGGTTGACATGCAAATCTTCGGAGTAAACACAACGCGCGTCTGTTGCATTGGGTATATCACACACTAAATCTCCATGTTGATATTTGCGGTAGGTAATGGTATTCGAACGGGTGGTTAACGGTAGATTTAAATTATTATAAATGACTGGCTTTTACGTGAACGATCGCCATTACTCATTCGCTGATGTATTGTCTTGTCGCGTTTTTCTTTTCTTTTCTTTTCTTTTTTTTTTTTTTTTTCTTTTTCAACTTTCCTCCGCATTGTCGAGAGCGTCGAACCCGCCTTAAAACACCCGTACGTGTGTCTCTTTTGCCCCTTTCAAACGGCATTTCGCATTCACTGTCACAGCCGCTGCACAATGAGCGACGGGACAGGTTCGAGGCTTAGGTTCAGGCTCGGGGTTCGCGTCCGGGACCCGGGATCGATAAACGATCTATGTTATTGATGGCTCTATCCCGACGGCAGCCTGTGCCAGGTGGTCCTCAGCCATCCTCTCATGATCACTCCCTTATCGCAACACAACCCTAGTTTATAGTGTGGTGATGGTTGACTAATGCCTTCCAATTTCTCCTTTCGTTGGACATCTCGGTTACCCGCTGTGACGGCGTTATAACGCTCACGCCAAAAACTCCCCTAATTTAACCCCCCCCCCCCCCCCCCCCCCGGCCCCTTCGACAACCTTCTATCGCTTTCTCTTCCGCTCGCACGTTTCCTCTCTCGTTTTCAGGACAACCTGCTGGGGAACGTGAAGAACAGTTTTGTATCCCCCATCCGTGTGCACGCAGCTCTTCGTAACAATTCGAAATCGATTTTGCAGACCTCGATATTATTTCTAATATACATACTTTCTCACTCTTAATTCGCTTGTTTTTTGAGCACGATTCAATTATTTTTTTTTTTTTTATTGAAAACACATTTTTTATCTGACAATAAGGTGGCATTAATTGCGGAACAAAATTATACGCGCGTACTTGATTTCACTATCTCAGATATTTTCTTTGGATTATTATTATTATTATTATTATTATTATTATTATTGTTGTTGTTGTTGTTGTTGTTATATTCATTTTTATTGTATCGTAATAAAATTTTTTCAACTTTTCTAGGAAGGCGATGATGAAAATGTGGTGAGGTTAGAAAATTTAAAACAACAAAAAGCCACAGGAAGATAAGTGAGGTAAAAATGCCTCTTGTGAATATCGTAATGATATTTTATGGAATAGTAGGTACCATCAAAGCACTAAAATCTTGTGAGTAACATATCTCAATCTCAGTTGGGTTTGGATAAGAGTGAAACAAAAGAAAAAAAAAAAAAATGTAAAATAGTTCTTACCCTAGAATTAACTTGACCGATTTGTTTTTAGAAGTAGAAAAGACTTAAGAGTTCCATTCTTTACGCAATTCTGAACAAAAACAATCCCACACATTTTTATTTGACGCAGAAACGAAGTAATGGCATGGATTCTATGAAATAGCAACAGTAAATTCGTAGGTTTCATGCGATTTATTTATTTCTTCGTCAAATGCAAATGTATTAGAGCGTTTTTGTTCAGAATTGCGTATATAAAGGGTCTGTTAAACTCTTTCCGACGTTTGAGACACGTGGACTTCGATATTTGGAGGTACGTACGGCAACGTTGAAATCGACTAGGACAGCTCCATGAGGTGACGAATTTTTTAAAAAAACTTGTCGCTTTACTCATGTGGAATAACCTCGTAAAGAAGCATTTGCAAAATGTGAGTATGCATCATGCTTTACTTTATCGTGGTTCAAGTATCTACATTTCAGATAACTTAAAATAATTTCGAAATAGTAGTTTGTATGAAAAATTCATTGTTACATTAACGGTACAAACGTCAATCTTAACAATTCCGAGGAAAAATTATTGAAGCAAAGAAGAAAAAAGAACGTTCAAGCATCCGAAACAGAAGAAATAAAGTTACTTGCATTATATTACGAAGTTCTCACTTTTTTCCTCGACTGCATAATTACTCAATCATACGTATGTCACATAATTAAGAAACTAAACTTCCACTGTAGAATTACTCGACGAGGTGTACTGAAACATAACGAATACCATCATGGATGCCTGCATACATACGATCCTTATTATCCCGAATGGCATGCCCCCCGCGGCCGTGATTCTTACCCATTTAATTAATTAGTAGGGTGAACCGGGCGTATCCAGAAATCTCTGTAGTACAGACGGTGGACAGGTAAAAATGCGAAGTACGTGTATAATTATATAAGAGAACTACGCGATCAATCAGCGAGTAGCATCGTTTCGAGCCACGCCAATTAAGGGTTCAGAAACACCATTCAATCACATTGTTTATATTCAACAATTAACCTTTTTTCCGCGGGTATCCTGCACCCAATACGTTGTATGCATTCACCTACTCTGTTCGAAATAGTTTCGCGTAGGATTAGTTTTTTTCGGTGCAGTTGACACGGTTCTAAAATTCAGATAACGATTATTGCATCAGTGTTCGTGATATCTGCGCAAAAAAAAAAAAAAAATATTAATAGAGTTGAGTGGTCGAGCCCGAATTTTTCATTGTTAGAAATTTATTTGATAATATTACCTTCTACCAAAACGAATCAATTTTCAAATGTGAGTTTGCCATATTGGATTTGCCACTCAAGATTTAGATAATCTGATATCAAATTCGGACCCACTGATCTCAAATTTGGTTTTACTAAAATCTGCGTTCAGTTTTGAACAATTTTTTTTTTTTTTGCACATATCTTGAGCACGTAACTTTTTTTTAGGCAACAAACGGAGCATTTTTTTCGGAACTACGTTATCCAATATAACTTGTCGAATAGGATAGCGCAAACACCAATGAAATAAATGAATTCTGCTGAAAACCGTACGATTTCTTGCAATTCTAATTTTTCGGGAGTTGAGCAGCGATTATAATTTTGTTGTTTATTCTTGACAGTTTCTTAACCAAAAATCTCACTTTACTCGCAATTGCTTTAAGTGCAATAATTTTAAAAAGTTAGGAAACCGATTGGTGTATCTTCCACCGTGAGAACGCTTTCTTAATTTTTTTTCACAAAATTGTCATTTTTCGATAGATTTTACTACAGTATCTATTCTTTGTCTGTATTAGCCGAATGTAAAACACAAAGTTCAATACTGACGATGAGCTCTGGAGTCCTCAGTTCCAAGTATAAGTTACGCAGTTGGATGCACCATCAGAAATTTTGGAATTCTGACCTTAGATTCATTGCTCGTGACCCAAAGACCTTCATCTTCAAATTTCAATCAAAATCCGAATATTGTTAGATTATTTTCCTACTATATTGGATCCGCCATTTTGGATTTTGCAAATCTAACCTCCGTTTCGTGATCAGCTGCCCAACAAACCTTCGATTACCAATTTTCACAAAAATCCTAATGTTTTTCTTAGTTAGTTTTTGTTAATTTTTTTCAGCCTATTGAATATGCCAAATTTGAATTTTGCAAATCCGACTTGTTTTCTTGATCAGCGACCGAAAATATCCTACGGAACCAATTTTGATTCGAATTCATTCGGTCACTCTTAAGACAGCATCATTTGTGTTTGATTTTTAAAAATTTCGCCATCCAAATAATTCAAAAAGTACCGAACCGATCAAAGCGAAAATTTGATCAATTCTAAGTTTGGAAGAGCCGCGTCGATTGAGACCAAATCATTGAAATTCGATAACTCGATCTCGAGATATTATTGTATAGGAAATCGATCACACACATAAATACATACATACACACGGACATTCGTCCGAAAATGGTGATTCTCTAAATCTCAAACATCGAGATCTAGTGTAAAACTAAACTATTCAGATTCGGGGCGATAACAACAGCTTCCTTATTTCTCTGAAAATAGAGAAACCGGAAGTTAAAAATTATTCATCAACATCCCAAAATGTGTTTCTCCACTCGCGCAACTTGTCTCAGATACTTAAACGGAGAAACACTTTAACGCACGAAGTATTCAACGTTCAGGTCAATTGTTTTCAATTGTGTCCAGGAACAATCAGTCTTCGCGCAAAGTAGGGTACATTACCTATACGCATCCCACTTACGGTAGGAATATTTTTACAACGCAATCACTATGTATTCGCGTAGATCAATGGATCTCGTAGGAGACTAAGAGAGATAAAGGGAGATAGAGAGAGAGAGAGAGAGAGAGAGAGAGAGAGAAAGAGAGGATGGATGAGGAGAGGAGAGCGGAAAGAGAGGGGCTTGCGAGGCTGGTGGGCCACAGATCACTCGATGGAACGGCGATCCCTGCAGCTACTACTTCTACTCTTTGATTTATACACTGGATTTATGTCGGCCGACTATAGAATGAGTCGAGGATGTATAGAAACAGAAAGATATTCCTGCCTACCTCTATTGTCCAATGATTTATATCGCCCCATTATCATATGGAGATTTGTTCACTCAAAAAAGAAAATCGATAAAGAAATAAAAAAAAAAAAATTAATACCATCTCGCGCATCGCATGGCCGGCCACTTCAGCTGTTGTATCACCGGCTTTTGGTGATTTGACTCAATTTCATTGATACGTTCTGTTTTTCATTATGTACAAAGTAAGCGAGCGCGAACAGACCGGTCAGTGAAACATGCTGGTAGGTAAATTATCGTATACACTGAGACCGAGAGGTGATTACGAAAATATTTGCATCAAGCTTTTGGTCAGTTAGATTTTTGCTTTATTTTTTCGAAAACTGCGGATCAACTGCGGTTTTTACACCATTTTGTTCCTTCATTTTTTTTTTTTTTGGGTGCATAAAAATAGTTTTTTCGAAACACTTTAACCAAGAGTTCTAATATTCCAAACAACCGTGACTCAAATTATGAGATCGACCGATCACCGGTCTTTTTAGTTTTCGCAGTATTTTTCGGTGAACGGTGAAAAAAGCTCTTGTGACTGAAAAAACATCACGTCGAATGCTATACTTTTAGCGACAAAATGTTGTGACGATTTACGTATAAAACGCTTTTCGGAATTCGGTTTCGATCTCGTCATTTCGAAAATCCGTCAAGATTTTGAAGTACATAGTATGAAACCTGCGAGCAATATTGAAGTTCTGTTTACTTGAATTCGTTTTCCAACAGTTGATGCACGTATCATGAGTCCTTGTGTCGCCGGTTGAATCAGTAAAAAATTGAGAATCTATTTTTCCGATTGCCTATAGTCCGCGACAAAGAAAAAAAAAAATCATTTCACTCGTCAAACGAATATCGTACTGGGCGAAAAATTGCGCGACTGGATGTTTGTTTATAACTCCTCTGTCTAGCCCAAGGAACTAGGATTTTCCTAGGAGCGAAACCGGGAAATAGAACAATATAAAATATCGACGGAGTATAAAAGGATTGTATTTTTGATAGGGATGATCAATGTCCGATTGTTTGACAATGGAATAAGTCAAGGTATGTACGTTGTTCGTGCGGGACGTGAGTATAAGTGCATATATCCAGTTCCAAGATCGCCGGGAGTTATTCAGAAAACCGGTAAGGCTATAGATAAACTGTCTCGTCGCTCACCGCTTAGCAAAGTGAGAGTACAATGCAGTGTCGATACCGATGCACTGCGGCTAGATCGGCCACTTCCGCTACCCATAATACCCGTGACATACCCTGATTTCATCCGAAAATGATCGGAAACGATTCTCCAGACCATGAAGCGACGAGATCTAGTGAAAACTTGAATTTTCCAGCTCAGGATGGTTTTTTTTAACTTCACTCATTCTTTTTTTTCAGTAGAACAAACTTCCCAGAATGTAATGTTAAGAATAGTAGAGGTGAAATCATCCAAAAATGGCCGTCGTGAACTATTATAAAACAATTCTTACCGCCAATGCGGATATTCGAAATCAACCAGAGTTAGATATGCACCGAATTACAGTTTACAAAAGTCTGTACCACATCCTTTTACAGTATTGGAACAGTACAATGGTCGTCAAGTGGTCAAAGGCAGTGTTCCGGTATTCCAAAATCAGTTGCAATCTTACATCTTGTATCGATTCCATTTGGCAATTGCAATTTCAAATACATTTTAACCTGAATGTTTTATCTTCCGTTTCACACGGCGAAAATCTATCCACGTATTTCGCTACTCGTCAAACGCCTCTAGTTTAAATGGATTTGACAATTTTTCCGAAATTCTATTGCCACGTTTCCGAAACGATTTCCTCCGACTTGAAACGCCCGTTTTACATTTCTCGTCAGGAATGAAATCCAGGCAATCACCTCCATGTGACCATCCGCGTCAAATTTTGCAGTTTTCATTTTAAACGTATGCCTGTTTCTTTTTTTTTTATAATTTTACCTAGTCCTTAGATTGTGAGGAATATTCGTTCTTCCATCGCGGTTGGGAAGTTGTAGGGGATCCTGACGTTCCCTGCAACCTTGGCCCTTGAAAATTTCGGGGGTGGCCAAAAGCCAAGGAGAATGTGCGCGTACATAAATTAGCGGAGCACGGGGACCGGACGCGGTCTCAAACACTCAACATCTCTTAAGAACGGATGACTCCGCTGCACGATGTCGTGCGTATTATAATTCAAGTACATCCATCCTGAAACTCCGTGACAAGAGGCAACATTCGAGTGGCCGTCCGCGTACTCGCGGCTACACGCTCCGTGACACTCTACATGAATATCTCATTGTCGGCTGGCTGCTGGAATGTATAAGGTAAACATGTCAGTCACTCGGTACTCGAGGAGAGACCTCTAATCCAAGAAGAATAGCAGGAGAAATACGTACGGCAAGGTACAGAGAAAGAGAGTGAAGAAAACGTTCGAATAACAATGTTTCAGTCTCAGTTTCTACTTTTTATTTATTTTTTTTTTTGCTTTCTTTCTGATTTTCGAATAAATTTCAGATTTAAAGAAAGCTTTCGTTGGTTCATGATAGACACGGAAGTATACTCGGAGAAACATGATGTGTAACGGTATATCGTGTTATTATAGAAAACTGTGACACTTGCCAAACTGACCGTCCGACTGCGCATGCGCGAGCCTCGTGCAGGCTGGCCAACTCAACTCTCGGATGTCAAGCTGAACTTGAGGAGATTGTGTGGGAGATGCGAAGTTCTTCAGGTTGAGCAGACCTCGAACAGTTGATGCAGCGATTCGACATGGCTTGTCGATTTCAGTCAGTTGGCCGCGCTGTCTTGCGGACGAAAATATTGCCACTATACGATTTCGCCCACTGATAGAGTTCGGTTATTTTGCGCATGCGCATTCTGTCACGCATTCTTGATATCTTTGCAGTTTTCTCTCGATACAGAGATCGATTTTGCCGTTTAAAGTTACCAAGATTAGTTTACTAAACGGCAATTTCACCAACGACTAAGTCACAAGTGACTTAATAAATTACAATTATTATTGCTGCAGGACTATTTGACACCTGTAATAACTTTTCAACGTTACTATGTAAAGTAAAATTCACACGGTTCAAATTATTAATGAACGAATAATTTTTACTGTATTCCTGATAACAATTCTGTAGATCTGTAGCACACAGATTTATTGAGAGCTAAAACTCAACAATTATTCACTATTTTCGGAGTGTTTTTCTTGATTTATGAGAACTGTAAAAAACTTTTCGTCCCTGGACGGATTAATGAAACGTTAAATCGTAGCAAATGTTAGAACGGCAGCTTTATTCACAAGGATTTTTGGATTGCTGATTGCCAAGTCGGTATCGAATGATTAAGCGCATAATTTTGCAGATCCAAATGGATGACTAAGCTTCTGAAGTTAACTAAGTTCCCAAGATTATCGAAGGTCGCTGAATTCGATTATGTCAAAGTAATTCTCAAATTCAAAATAAAACAGCTGAGCATTTCATTCAAGGAGCTCTGCGTGGCTGAATTTAATGTTACAGATTACCGCGCCTAATTCATATTGATCATGACGATTGAAACTACTCCGGCCCTGCCGATAATACGGCGTTTTTATACAGGCAGCTACCAAGCAGCTAGCTCTGTAATTTCATTATTTTATACCTCCTACTTCAATGGAATAATGTAAACTATTGATGCAAAACAATAAAGTAGTACGGTATGGTAAGTTTAATTTTTTCTTTATTGCAGTTTTATTTTTTGTCAACACTTCAATAGCATGATTGTACTAATGTAGTGTACAATACAGTATTACATACATACATGTATGCAATAAAATATAGCTTCTGCCGTTTAAGTGCGTAATCGTTAGTGATTTCCAGTAATCCGGCAATTTCAGAGACCATAGTATTCATATATGAGTCATTCGATTGAATCCATGAATCTTGAATCATTAGGTTCATTCCAAAAGCTTTGCATTCAGTTCACGGCTAAGTTGTTGGTGATGAAAATTGCGACATTTTGAACCCTGAAACCTCTTCAACTTGAGTGAGAGCGTTTCAACGTCCATAAACCAGTCTAGGAGTCTCTGGCCGATAGCGATAGATCATCGCTTTTTACCGGACGGACGATCAAACCATTTTTTCCTTGTACCAGAAGCCGTATGAGGGCGTTGACAAATAGTGACGGGCGATAAACGGGCGGAAAACATGCGGCACACGTGCATCCGCTTCGTGCGCATAGCGGAAATCAGTGAAACGAAACATTTGATTGGTAATAAAGGTGCGTAGGATTCATAGGACACGATGTTTAATATCATCGCTGCATGATGTGGATACTGCAGGGCTTGGTTAAATCCGGGGTGGGGACAGAAATGTAGAAGGGTTAGCGGATGGAAGAATCAAAACGGCAAATTTTCAAACAGGCGATTATCTATTTTACGGAATTTTTTAAATCTGGAAATTCGAAGTGCAGAAGGGTATTGGCTAGATTCGCTCGATTTCGTTGGGCGGATTTTTTTTCTTTCAACGTTTGATCGAAATCAAACAAACAAAAAATACAAATGTGATCAACGTAAGTTTCTAGGTGGAATTGTAAAAAATAGTCTTATGAACAAAATTGTCCGTCAGAGAAAAAACGAATAATATAGTAAATTTTTTACCGTTTTAGAAGGATTTTCTTGTTTTGTTTTAATAACCCCGCTGTAACCTACAAGTGTGTGAAAATTTTGTGAAATTAAATTGAAGATTCTTGACTCACGAATCTCCATAAAAATGTGATAATTGAAAAAGTTTTCGAACGGAAAAAAGAGACTGTAAATTACTAGGTATATTAAAAATATCAATTTCCGTTTATCAGGTTATATTTGAAATGGGTAATCATATAAATCATCTCTCAATACGGGACAATATAATTCCGAGGGAAAAAAATTTATTCGTATTACTATTCATAAAAAAAAAACAATAGTTAAAATTTTTGTTATATAAAAAACTATTTATTACAAATGAACTGTGCATACAAGGCTGGATGAAATTTCAATTTTATAGCTTCAATGTAAACGCGGCTTTTCTATGTATCTTGAAACTTGTGGTTAGAATCAGTTCTCTGGGAATAATATCCACGATATTTTATTCTTGAATTTAAAAGAGGAAACAAATAAATAAATCACCTTCATTATATAGTTGTAAATGATTTCGAGACTATAAGAATTTATTACGATATCGATTTCTTCGTGCAACCTGTCGGGGTTTGTATAAATCGTGGTGACTCATAACTTTTTCTTTTTTTTTTTCTTTTTTTTTTGTTAAATTATTATTATTTGCTTGTAAAGAAAAACACACTTGATAATTTCGAGGCGAATTTTAATGTGTCTGCAAACATATGTTATGTCCGACCACACGGGCTACTCCGATAATTTACATCCTTGCTACTTCTATATAATACGATAATACGTGTGCATCGGTTAAAATTCATTACGAATTTAGCCTCGCCTCATTGCATCATAAATATGTGACATCGTTGTTACCGAGCTTCATTCCTACCGCCATACACGTGACAGAAGTAATCATAAATGACAAAATTAAGCTGCGATATCAGTTTTAGGCAGCTACGATACTGCAGGGATTTAGTGCGAATACACGAGTATTTCGCTACTCGGCGTAAATGTGCAGTCGGTCATAAATTTCGCGCCGTGGTTTCAACATTTAGCGATTCCTTACAATATTATTACGGTACATTCGTCTGGCTATATTTCACTGGAATTTCGAGATTTAATTTTTTCTGCACACAAGCTACGATAGCGGCAATAACAAGGCTATTTGGTAACGATGTATGTATGCATAGTTTCTGACTCTGATTACATGGCATTGCCAATTGTGACTTGTCACTATGGACATTGCCACAGCAATTCGATTCGATGAACTGATGAACATTTAATTTCTTGTATAACTGATAAAAGATTTAGTAAAATGGGTATCGCTGTAATAACGGTTTGAATATTGTTGGAAGCCCAAAAAATGAGGTACAAGTATAACTATTCAGTGTGATGGTAGTTTTTAACACTGCGTTTACTGGGTACTGTGATATTACATCGGTTCTTTTTTTTTTGTCGCCTATATTTTCTCAGTCAAAGAAAACCACTTGTCATCGATGCATTGCTGTACCAAACACCAAATCATCCCAATTAAGAACAGAAAAAGAACAGGTAACAAGTATTAGATTTTCTGCCCACACCAACAAAACGAATTTTAATTTCATACCCAGAATAATATTTTTCACTTACGATAAAAACTGTAAATTGCGAACGACTTTGACCCGCGCAGTTGAAAATTTACCTCGGTGCGAAATGAATTTCGAAGACAGTTGACTAACCCGTCGTTAATTTTTCGAATTTATATCTTTCAACGGTTGACTAATATTGATAAATTCTAGGGCGCGTTCCGGATGGATGAAAAAAATGACCTGGTGATTGCGAGAATGTAACGATACTTTCAGATCGTACGTTTCGTGCGTCGGTCACGTTAACGCGTCAATCGTCAGCTCACTTGTAAATACACGCGGTGCAGTGCCGCACGCCTACTGCAATACGACTACAACGGCGGACGACGACACATCCGGCGATTGTCCAGCCAATATTCACCGGAGAGTACGATACGCATACCGATCAGCGCCCCTCGATCGCTTATTCTAAATACCACAGGGTAAACGTAGCGTCGATAGTCGTTCGAATAACTGCAGCTGAAATCAATGTCGACGATAATTTGGTGGCAGTTATTCATCAGCTTGCCATTGACCTTAAGGTCATGTGACAGTCCTGCCCTTACCTACCGAGTAAACGCACCCTTTCTCACCCTATATTGAATAAGCAAATGACCGGAAAGGCTGAAATCTCACATGTTTTTCACGGTTTTCGGGATGTAAGTAAGTTTCCTGAATCCGTTGTTTCAACCCTTTACGATCATTTGTACATTTGATATAGAAAGGAAGAGGGTGAGTTTGCTCGGTCGGTAAGGGAAGAACTGCTACATAAC
The DNA here is from genome assembly GCF_021155775.2 of Neodiprion pinetum. Classification (NCBI taxonomy): domain Eukaryota; kingdom Metazoa; phylum Arthropoda; class Insecta; order Hymenoptera; family Diprionidae; genus Neodiprion; species Neodiprion pinetum. Next base: position 17,127,693 of record NC_060236.1, read on the forward strand.
CTTGAAAAGAACTTCGTGAGCTAAGAATCGATAGTTTTTTTAGTTTATCTTGTTACGAGGTATTCGTACGTTGAGGGTTCGGAAATTTTCATATTTGTAAGCACTGGAGATTTTTTTTTTATTAAGGTGCAGAATGGAAAAAAATATTATAATTGTAAACTAGCTGTTTAGATATCGAATTCTCATTTTTAATTGCTTTGAAGTGGTTGAAAATTTGACAGATTTGTTCGATTTCAATCCACGGAATGGCTGGTGTTGTTGTTTTTTTTTTTTTTTTTCTCTGGAGAACGCTATTTTCTACAATCCGTCGGAGACATCTTTTTATGGTATTAATACATTGCTACACATCGATGTTTTACGTCACGATCATACTTATTTTGATAGAAAAAAAAAATAGCGATATTAACATTGAGTAGAGTACAAATTTTGATAAATTTGTGAAAAACAGTAGAACATTTCTCAAACGATATATAAGCGTTCTTGAAGTAAAGTCGATCAGCTATGCTAGATTTTTTAGACATATTCAAGTCATTTTAAACAAAAAAAGAAGACATCCAAACTCTTGATTACATATTTCAAACTTGTTCGTATTTCTTGAACTCGGAGAAAAATCGTCGTCGCTTGCAGTTACACAAATTTTGAAATTCTCAATGCTCGATTAGCTCCTAATCAAATTGATAAATGTATATTGAATTACGACTTACCAACCTCTTTAAATACCTGTGCATGTTAAAGCTGTTGTGTTTTCATTAGCAAGTGCATATGAGAATTCAACAAGTAGATATTGCAAGTAAAATTTTTTGTTAACACGATAAACGTAATAATTTCGTTTCTTTCGCAGAGAATGAGGGTCACACACAAGCTCAGACCATTCTATACAGACCCAATCCTATAATACATTTCTTTTAATTTTTGTCAAAAGCTCACTTATTCATAAAATAATTACACCGTGACTGTATAATGTGTGTTTTTCCATCCGACGAAAGTTCTTCAAATTAATCATCACGAATCAAAAGCAAATATGATTTTCCTAGAGCATTGCAGCGATTATTTTTCTCTTGAAGAAAAATCCAGAAGATCTTTCTTTCGAATCTCACGAAATGTCGACCGACGATGTATAATAAATTATGCAAGACAATCGCAACGAAGTAATCGAATGTTGTTATTTCCTGCTTGGAATTCATTGCAATTTAAGAACCGTTAACGCGAGGTAGAAAATAAAACAAAATTTTGTTTTTTTTTTTTATTAAAAATGAATAAAAGACAGTGAGTGTAAAAAAAGTATCTTCGAGGGGGCAATAATTTCATTCGGGCCTATAATCTTAAATTATTATACCACACTAGAATACCGGCGTGTGGAATAATGAGCGAAGAGAGCCGCGCTGCTCCTCCGCTCATACCCGTATAATTATATCAGTCGAATTTCACGCATCAACGGTACATTTAATATACCCGGTGCTGCTGCAAGGAGGATAACACAACATGCACGCGTGTAAACGAAGATTTCTCCTTTTTGTTTCACGCGCATCAAGGAGACGTAATTAAGAGGAGACCAAAAAAAAAAAAGATAAACAATATCCGAAATTCAAAAACTTCAGACGAGGATAAAAAAAAAAATAAAAATATATATATATATATACGTGATACGCATAGAAAAGACGAAGAAAACAAAAAATAGACAGTCACAGCTAGCTACGCGGATACTTCATGAAGGCCCGGCCATAATTCTTCGTACGTCTATAGATCGGTCCTAAGAGCGGAAAAATATGCGGCCAAGCAGGTTCAAAAATTATTCCCTGGAGCCGCCGGAGGCCGAACTGCTCAGTTCTCTTCGAAGGGCGTGTTTCGAGTCGAACTCTGGGGCAGTGCACTTGCCGCCTTGGGCCGTTTCTCTCTTTCTCTCTCTCTCTCTCTCTCTCTCTCTCTCTCTCTCTCTCTTGCTCTCTCTCCCTCTCTCTGTAAATGCACCGCAGGCTCGTCCAACATTGCCATGTATAATAAAATATACAATCTATCTATCTCTCTTCTTTTTTTCTCTTCATCTCTCTCTTTCTCTGTCCGAAGTCTAATAACATCGGCTTTACGGCCACAATGAATTATATTCAGTCAAAACAGTGCTACCGAGCTCTCACCACGTACGCCACACGAATTGTTATACAAAATTGCTCTTTCCTCGATATATATATATATATATACATATATATATATATATATATATATATATATATATTTATTGTACAATGCACATGCGATATTATAACGCTGCAGTCACCGCGTATCGTTAGAGTTCATTAACACCGGTTAAGTATCCAGTTATACGGTGTTACACCCGGTTATTATACACCTTTAATTAACAATTATTCTATCCGTTGAGCGAGAACACGTTTCACACTTTCAAGTAACTAAAAACTTCGGGACAGACGATTGTTCGTAATTATTTTACAGTGTAATTGAACCAAATTCACCAGGATTTACTAGGTATTAATAATGGTACTAGTGAAAAGGCACTCTGCGTACGTTAATTGGAATCTTATACATCACACGGTTATTGTATTGGTTTTTAAATAGTCCAAGAGAGTGTAAGTGTTGAAAAAAATTATTGGTCCTAGCAATGAAAATTGCGTCACCTTTTTACCGATCTTAGTTGCAGCCATGTTGCATTATTGCGTAGAAGTCTGACGCGTAATACGAATTTCATACGCATTTATAAATCATGAAAATCCTTAGATTCAGTGAAAATTACCCACCAGATTCGCTCAGGTTCATATTACCGCTCCGAATATCTAAACGCCAATGAATGAATAATCCTATCTACGAAGTAATACGTCAAAAATAACGTAAAACTGGTGACGGAAGTGGGATGTCACGTGTGAGGCATTGAAATCATTTGGACTTTGCAGTAAATGATACAAACAATAAGAATGCCTCATGTAAATTAAACAATTTTACATTCCGCTTATAATAATAACAATAATAATAATAACTACAACAACTTTCGAACCCGCCACACGCTCTCGGTTATGTCCCAATAAGCGACTAGCTAATTGTGCAAGGTGAGGGAGGGATGGATCACTAACCGTGATTATGCGGCTGCAGCCGACTTGACTGATAATTTATTTTGAATACCTACCGTTCTTTTTTTAAATAGTATATTTATTCTTTGTTGAAATTTTTTAAATTGAGCCCAATGGAATTGTGCACGGATCTTGAATTTTTTCCTTCAAATTTACAGTCGTAAATTTGTCGAAATAAATAAATTTCACAATATTCCTGATCCATACTGCGTTTAGCCTTACGAAAGAATAGTCATACCCGTTCCTCCGTATAGCGAGCTGTATTGCCGTGTCAAGTGTATTCTTTACCGACGACCTTTGAAAACCGATCCGATTTTTCGTGTTTTTTCTTTATTTTTTTCATTTTTTTTTTTTTCCTTCTCTCCAACGATTCGATATTAGCTCGTTTTAATATTTCTCGATTAATTCTGACGAAATATTTCTCTTTCGTATGTACCTACGAACCTACCTTGTAACGTGTTATTTCATTCGAATCGGGGTTTATTTATTCGATGTATTTCTTCTAGGATTATGCAACGCCGTGTCGTCTTATACGGCCGATACAGCAAGATGCCGCTCTTTCCCGCACGTTTATTTCTTCCTTTCTTTTTACTATTACCAAATGTCTCATTTTTCCCTCCTCTTCTTCCCCCTCACCCTCCCCCCCCCCCCCCATTCCCTCGTCCCTCACGTCGTGTTCTTTCCATCCTTTTTTTTTTTTTTTTTCCCCCCCGCTTTCTCGTGGTCGCCGGCAGAGGCATCTCCTCGCCTCGGATATTTATGGGTGTTTAGGATCGCTGGGAGTGGTTCACCGCGCGCATAAGACCGTAGCTGGTGCCACGGCTGGGCTGCCCACACTGTAAAATAAGTATCGTGCCCCGGCTAGCGAAGGGTATAAACGGCGAACGAATCCTCGGCCCGACCGTCCGACCGTTGGAATCAATCCGAAATCCGTTCCATCACCGGAAATCCGATCAGCGAGAGGGTGGGATCCGGGGAGAGGGGATAAAAAGCTCTCCTCGAAACGCGCTGAACTCTTCTATACCCAAACGGAAGTGGAAGACCTTTGCCCCGGTTTTTGAACGGGACTCCGACCCAAGGTTACACCTTTCGCTTCAAGGCTAAGGCGGAATTAGGTATGGGCGGGTACCTTACACGCCTTAGTCGTAATTATTGATATTTATACCCGGGGAGAGCAGAACGCGTGGAATTATTTATGGTAAAGAGGCCAGCACGCACTAAACTATGTTTTACCGCTCTGTCCCGGGCTCGAGACGTCGACGAGGATCCATGACCATCGTGTGTTCGGCTACCATGCCTAGTCGTATGCGTTTCCTGTACCGAGAGAGATTCTCGCCGCGAGCTTCCCGGTTACCAAAGCGCCGTTGTTCCTGTCGGTATGGTTGTGTGTATCCACTAGTAGGGAGACGAAGATTTGTAACTTTATATGGCAATGAGATACTGATGAACTTACACCGCGGCTAAGCTGTCTTCCTCCAACTCTGGCCCAACGATTTACCGTCTAATATACCAGCGGAGAGAACTTCGCCGTCTTGGGAAACTCTTCGGTTCAATGTTTATTACGCAACTTGTGGTCTGTTCACGACCTGTTGATGAAAGTTCTTTACTTGACGCAGGTGGCTCCGGAACACGTAGGATCCGAACCAAAGGACTCGAGCGGCAAACCACTTTCGATTGTAATCGGTCAGAAGTTGGATGAAATCACTGGGAAATCGTTTGGAATCAGTTTGAAACCACTTAGAGTCGCTCTAAATAGCTTACAGATAGCTTGAAGGTTCTTGAAATTGGTTTCAAACCGTTTGTAATCGTTGTGAAACCGCTGAAAATCACCTACAATTGCTTCGAAATCAATATTAGGATTCTAGGTGAATGATAACGCGTAATGAAACAGCCAACTTGACTAAAAAATTTGAACCATGGAATATGTGAATTTTCTTTTATGCAATCTCTGGTAATCTCTCTACGATGAACAATGTGAATCCAGCATCAGAATCGGATGAATAAACACTCGAGTTTTATTATTTTCATGGTTCCAATTACAAAACCTTTTCTCAAATTACTGACATCTCAGCTTCTGTCATTCGAATCAACTCAGATCCATTGCTATTTTACAGCAGGGATGTTGTTTCGTTCATGTTCACTTTCGTTGACTTAAATAACATTACAGAAGATTTATTAAACGAGTTTCTCTCTTTTTTGAAGTCGAGTATAACGATATCAGGAAATCGCAGTAACTGGGAATTTGACCAGGTGATGAAGAACCGAAGGTAAGAACCGATGGATTCTAAAATAAATTAGTAATTCAGATTGGACACGAAATGCTGTAGAAGTGCCAAATCACCTGTTCAACGAAAATTTAACCGACTACGAGATGAATATTTTTATGCTGTTTTGTAATAAAGCTGTCCGAATAAAACCAGCACTGATCGAATCTTCAGAATCGTATCGTCAGAAGGATTTGAGCATAGAAATTTTGGGTTCAACCGTCAGTCAAGTTCACAGTATTGATATAACATGTGCAAAAGTAAGGCGTGTCCTTAAATAATCTGTCCAACCGTAGGAGAACGATAAAAATGATCAAAGCGTTTTTGTCTATCTAATTTTTCTAAACCATTCGTCCCAGTCGCGTACACGAGAATGAATTTCAATCGATTCAATTAGAGGAATCGTGTAAGCGAAGTCAGTATGCGACATCGAGCCCGCGCAGGAATTAAATATATGTTAATCACAGGTGTATCCCACCGATAAGATTACACCAGCTGATGGTGAAAGGTGATGACGTTAATTAACTCCTCTCGCAGATGACAATCTCGAGTATCGTATCATACGTTTCGATGTGAGCGACGTGTATCCGGCTGTCTCGGTTCCCCGCAATCAAGCTCTGATCTATACGGAGTTTACAGGCACACTTTGTGAAACTTTTTCCTTTTTTTTAACAAAGTCGATTCTAGACGCATTTTGATCAGAATTTTTTTTTTTTTGTTTTTTACAATGGGACAGAACAGTTTCGTATCGCAAGTGCTGAAATTAATTAGACAGTCGATTGAAGTGAGCCACCTGCGAACCTCGACACCATAATTTTGTTTTCCAATTAGGGTTTTTCTGTGCTATGTCAGAGTGCAATCCCTGATTTATTCCAATATTTTTCTAATCCCGTTTGTAGAGTTCTGAAGAGTGAAAATTTGACGGTTGGCGAAATCCGAGAAATTGCGAACGATGTCTCATCAGCATTGGAATATGGTAACAATGAAACGAAGGCGACCGATGAATTCATCAGAAAAATATTTTGAATTTTGTAAAAAAATATTTTGATTTCCAAAAATTAATTTGAAATGGAAAAACCGGAAGCTTGTGGATTTTCAAGGTATTTTTCAAGTGAAAGAAATGCTGCGTCATGTATAAAAATGTTCAAGTAATTGCGTTGAGCCGACTGATTTTTTTCTCATAATTTTTGGAACAGTTCTTGCAAGAGTAGTTGAAAAAAATCAAGATGGAATAGCTGGTTCGAAGCTCAAATATTTCGATGTTTGACACGTGATGTTCAAATTGTGTCAGTGAATATGAAATTCGGTTAAAAAAAAAAGAAGGAAGGTGATTGAAATTGATTGGAATAAATGTATAGAAAAAAATGAATGCCTTCGAGAGTCGTAAGAATTATATTAAAATTCACGGACTTACTCCAAGAAGTCAAGCCTATCAGCCTTAAGATTTAGTTACAGTTGCAAAATTTTCTGTCTGTAATAAATGTTTGTATAACGTGAGAATGTTTCACGCGTTTTTCCATGCGTGTTTTCCGTACACAAAGAATCCGTAAAGTGAGTCAGCGAATGCGCATGCGCGGAGTACTGGAAAGACTACTTTTCTGTACTGCGCACATGCGCCGTCACGAAAAAATTTCACACCACGCGACCCTAACCTCAATTTCATGATTCGTGAGAAAATGCGCAACACCTTTGTTACATGAAGAATCGTGTCCAACAAAGAAGCGGCGTTACTTTTCGCCCCGCGTATTTGCAATATTCGTCTTCGGCTCACCTACGACTCATACGGCAAACTTGCGCTGGGTCTGAAAAAATCGAGTTTGCCTCCTTGTTAAAAAATACTCTATTTTCCCACCCTCCGATTCCCTTCACCCTCGCTTCTGTTTCTATGTTTCGAATTGACTTCTTCGCGTCGCGTTGCGTCGAAGACACGCGACACTTCGAATATTATAATAACCAAGGGACGCGGAAATTAGGGGATATAATCGAGGCGGATCGGCAGGTGCGGACGATACGAGATGTTCGTGGCGAGACCATCGCACCGATCGGTGATCAGCTCCATGCGCAGGGACACTGCTGACCAATTACCCATACGCATCTGCCTAATGACTGGAGCTGGCTGGCAGCTACGCGACCGATCAAGAAATTCAAATTAGGCACCGTGTCACACCGACGCGCGTTGCAAGCACCTCGCCCTTGACACAACACGCCGGTTTTCATCGGCTTGACCACAAGCGGAATTAACATTTCGTTGTCTCCGACGATTTCTCGAGCGCTACGCGCCAGCCTTCCGGAATCGGAAGGAATATCGTCGTTTTAATTGAAAAGGTGGACGGCTCGAACTTTTTTTCATACATAAATTCACGACAGCTGCGTGTTTTGCGTCGTGGTTGTGGTAACGCGGCACTTGATGTACGATAAGCTTTTTCAATCACGCGTGTTGTTCAACCAACTTTGTGTAAAAATTTACCGTTCGTTTCTTACTCCTTACGATTAAGGCAGTCTTGCTATGGATGCAGACTTTTAATCGTCTCGCGAATCGGTAAGATTAATCGGTAGAATAAATCGGCAAAATGAGTAAGGGAGTACGGGATATCAAATCAAGCGAATTCGTTAGATTCCATTCTGCGATGGCTCGAAGGAAGTTTTGAGGGAAGGATGGAGGGAAGTTTTCGCCTTTTCGGTAGATAATTCAATATTGTACCAATTTTTTTAGGTTTGCATCTTCCAAAAAATATTTTATCTATTTTTTTTAGGTTTTGTTGTGAGTATAAATTTATCAATTAACAGCAAAACGTCGTATGTGCTGGCAAATATGGCCTTTCGGTCCTGATAAAAATTTTAAAAAAATGTAATTATTGTTATTCCTGTCATGCCGATAATTGGCGACTTGGATAATCGACGTTCAGAAAATCGGCATCCTCACTGTATATTGTAGATTGTTTAAAACTAACAAGGTTTGACATTGTGGGTTTCAGTAGTTTTTTGTTTAATCTTTAGAGCGTTTGCAAAACAAAAAAAAATGGCTTTGGAGCGAATGGTGAAAAAAAAATTGTACTCCCTTTTGCAACCATAAACGTATTCTTGGCAGGTACGACATTATGCCATTAGATACACGATATAAAATATTTAGCCATACCGAAATGATAGAAAAAGTGTTTCAGCAAGCTTTTAGAAAATAGCCTTACGAACAGAATTAGCTACTGTGAAGTGATATCGAACGAATCTACAAGATTTTCAATCATTTCAAAGAAATTTAAAGTAAAGTATCGATATCTAAGTTTCTCGGTTCAATTTCAATATTTTTTGTTCTCGTATTCTTAAACAGACCTCCGTAGTTTACAAATATTAAAATTGATGGAAAAATAAAAAAACATAAACAATAATTATTTGTGAGAACTGAACTTCCGAAAATTCAATTCCTTCAAAATTAGATTGGCAACATCGGGGAAGAAAAAAATGGCATCTACAACAAAACGTTGATTATTTGGAATATTTATTTCTTTACGAATTGAAGGTGTCTTCAGTCCAAGTTAAACTGCATCTATATGTTCTACTTTTCACAAGCATTTCGATGATTCACTCTGGTCTTCGGCTCACAGAATGAATGATATTACGCTTATTTTGAAATTTATACGGTCCCAATATTAGGATATGAAGTTGAAAAGTGAGAAGAATAATACTTGAAACACGGATAAAAATTTCTACATTTTGACGAACGTTTTTTTTTTTTTTTTAATTTTGTTAGTCACGCGGTCACTGAACTGCGTCAATCAATTAAGACACTTTCATGCGGGCGCGCAACATTTTTATATTCTTTAATAAATCACCGTCACGAATTGTCGAATAAAAATTTTGAACGTCTGAGATTAGAAAAAAACTAAAAACGACCACTTTCGGAATAGTTCGATAAATTATTTTCTAACACTTATCACGCGTATGTAATTCGACGATGTTTCACGAGGTTCCTTGAAAAACGTAACTCATAGCGAATAGTTTCCACTGCCATCGTCATTATCACGCGGTATAAAAGAATTTGAAATCGCTAAGAAAAAAAAAAAAAAAAGAAAACCACGCGGCTTCGATTCAGTATAAACTGAAGTGACGCGGGTGAAATTGAAGAACATTGGACGTTAGGAGCTTTTTCACAATACCCTTCAATCCTTCATTGAATTCAGAAAAAGACGAAGGCGTCGAAGGTCTTCATAATCGTATTTAAGCATTGACTGCGACGTAAATCATGTAGCGATGGGCCTGAGAGTTAGTCTGTTAGGAAAAAAGTTCAAGTTATTGCGTAATTGTTTATGCATTATTTATGTTCACGTGTAATTAACGAGTACAGTTCTAGTGCGGCGAGGTTGATATTAATCGACTAGAAATTTTATAATCTAATAATAATCCATAGATTTATTGGCCGGGTCCCGGCTGTCCGTATAATTCGGGGCAAAGAGGTAAGTTATATTTTTATACCGTCACCTCGGCACCTGTTCGAAAATTAAATATTCCATGAAGTAGAGGTTCAGCTCGGGAAGCTCGCAATCTAAATCAACCAAGAATTCTGATGCATAACGATGATTACCGTACATTAAATTACAGATTCATTGCAGTCACGCGAGACGCGGAGGAACGTCAAGTCGGGCATGGAAACGCCATTGTAAACGGGATACGCGAGACAAACCATCGACAATATGCCGTTGCAAATTTTCACGTATTTCCATACACAGAGGGAAAGGATTAATTGAGTCGAGTGATATTCGTTTGATTCGAGTAAATGCTAAAGTCAAACGCGGCGAACACGATACTTACTTATGTCAACAAAATACTTTTTCCGGGCGAAATACTTGTGACAAAACTTATTATAAAATTGAATCGAGCCTCTGAATGATCACTCCGACGTTCAAGTTACTCAAGATAATATGGCGCAAGTTCCTTGCAATAATGTTAACTTCGTATCAAGAAAATGTGTGATTTAAATGACTAGAAAATGTGATTGAACGTACCTAAAATACGAAATGTCGTATCAAAACAAATTGAGCTTGTTGCAACTCAAATTTTGTTGAGTCAAGAGTTCCAATAGTTGACACAGGTAATGAAATTTGATGTTACAAAAATCTTTTGCATTTATTGAACACATTAGAGTTATTCAAGTGCGCAAGACGTATTTTACGAATGATAATCATTTATCATTTTGTTGACTCAAAATTTTGTGGGACTTACCCGATACTTGATAGATTAACCCGGAAAGTTATTATTGGATATGTAGAATTATAAATTGAACATGTGCGCCGATGGTTTTTGCTTATTTGTTGTCAATATAAATTTCAATGACTCGAAACTTGGTATTGTAATCTTTTTTCAGTTGTAATTGGTCCGATGACAAATTAGTCTTGCTTTATCCGTATCTGACTCCTAGTCGACTATTCGGTTTTATAACCATCTCTGAAGCTACTTCCGTAGCGAGAAGGTTCACCGCCTAGTGGCCGTTTATAGTACTAGTCTACTGATCGTGAGTTTTACGATGAATATATTCTCCACTAGTTTCAAAGCATGAGGTGTTTCTTTTACTTCTTAAACAAACTAGTGTATTTGTTTCAACCAGTTACGCAAAAGAAGCTCCGGTTAAATCGACAAAGTATGGCATTCGGTCGATGTGCTTACGTTGTTGGCTAGATTCATGTAATTATTTTATTTGAAGTACCCAATTGTTTCTGTCAACGAACATGCGACTTGGAGGAACAGTAAATAAACTTCAAATGAAACGATAAATAGTTGACTCAATTTTGGAAACACGTCGAAAGGTTCACTCGACCGCGACAAGAAAGGCTTGTGTTGGTCAAAGAATTCGCTTGACTAAATCATTTTGACAAGTTAACTAAATCGAAATTGTTGAATTGAAGTCATTGTGTGTGGAACAGATACGGGACAGTAGATTGACGTGAATGGACCGCAACAAAATCTATTTTGTTGGTTCAAGAATTCCTTTCCGTCTGTGCGCTAGCACATTTAACAGGGTGCAGGATAAAAACACAGGCTTTGAGAAAGAAAATTTTCTTCCATTTTAAAACACGTTTCATCACTCGCAGAACGTTGCCTGGCATTTCAAACATGTGTTTATGTGCATACCTACAGAGAAAATGTTTTATCCTGAATTTCGGAAAAATGGTTTTACCGAATTTGATGAGAGTTAAGTGAAAAATCAAGTATTGGGTGGAGAAAATCCAAAAAGTTTTCCAAGCTACCAACGCTTCCAATTACTAAATACCGAATACTTCAACACCTCAATAATCATTCGGCTTATTCTGACGTATAGAAAAATGGCTCGAACGATTTCAAAGAAACTTTAATGATTCATCAGGCATTCAATAGACGTGTGTCATGAAACTTTTACTACTTCCGGTAACGTGATCCTTAATTCCGAACTAATAGTCAAATCGTTTAGAATAAAATTTGAAAAGAAAATCAGCTATTCAACGCGGATAAGACACAATTTTTATGAATATCTTTCGATTTCCGGTTGTAAAGTGGCGGCAGCTCGAACTTAAAAATATTCGTTGTTCTCAGAATTTTCCCTAAATTTTCCTAGAATTTGGTAGGCAAATTTTTATTTTCAATTTAATATAAAAAAAAATCGTGATTCGTGAGAATTGTAATAATTCTGACCCCAAGAAAAATTCAATAAAACTCAATATCGATTTTGACACATTTAAAACATGTTATATATGAAATATTCTGATTTAGTGTTTATTACGAGTTAAATTCATACGCAAATTGAATATAAATCTAAAAACACTGAAATTAACGCTTATCGTCCCAAATTCAGTTAATCCTAATGTTGCACCAAAAACATAACTGATTGCTAGATGTCAAATATATTTCAAGTAATTTTTTAGGTAGATCAAAATTTGCTAATTTTTCAAAATGGATTGCACTTACATTTAAATTTACGAATATTTGTTTTACCCATCGTATTCAAAAAATCAACAGGGAGGGAAAAATACTAAAAGTAGAATTGGTTTCCGAGTCGTGATAACTTCAACACAACGAGAATTGCGAAGCTCGAAGAAGAAAGAGAATTGTCCATTCACGTAAAACCGCGATTCGTTTTATGTACTATACAAAAATGAATAAAGTAGCTACAGAAATTTCGGATGAATAAAAAAAAAAAAAATCTCCTCATTCAGAATAATTGTTTGGCAAAAATACGATATTATTGTATTATCAATTGTTAAAATGGGTGCACGACGAGAATATTGAAATTTTTTCATCCGTCACGCAACCGTCCGACCGGCAGGCAAGCAGGCAAACGGTTCTGAATCCTGCAGCCTTGCGCGGGAATCCTTTCTTCTCGTTTGTGCTTTTTCTTTCTCTTTCTTCTTCTCCTTTTTTCCCTTTTTGACCGTCCGCAGGAGGGATACCGCAGCGACTCCGTTCAGTTCTTTGAATATCGGCTTTCTTTCTGGGAATTCCCATCCTCTCGCTTGTTCAAAAAAGGCAAGGAAGTGGACGAAGATATCGGGTGCAAGACAAAGACAGAAAGAGAGAGAGAAAGGGAAAGAGAGAGAGAGATTTAATAGTTACATCTTCGCAAGTCATCGATAAAGATAAAGTAGCAATCGAATACATTTTTGATGTTAAATGAACGCAGTAATTATAAATATTAAATTCGAAACGAAACTAAAGCAGACGCAGCATCTGAAGCATTCGTTCAATGGACTGACCGATTATAATAGAGAATATTGGCAGGCTAGCAATCGATACTTTTTGTAAATTTTATTACGAGATAGTCGTGTGTTGAGTGTTCATCAAATCATTATATTCCTAAACTCTGCAGATTTATTTTTGTAATTACGAGAATAGAAAATACAGGAATTGTGATCTAAAACTTGGATGTCGGTTTTCAATTTTGAACCGCTTCAAAATTGTTAAAAATCTAGTAGATTCGTGCGGTTTCACTCTACTATTTTTTTAAAAAGTAGCTGAAACGTTTTTGTTTCAATAGTTAATTCATCGTTGCTATTTGTTAAACAGAATCAATATCGGCGCTACTTCGTGAAATGGAATATTCAACGATGCCAACATAACAAAAAATAGTGTTACAGTAAATTTATTGAAAGTCATCATTTTCAAGAAACACTATTGCAAAGTGGAAATGAACGAGCCTAATACCTTTTAAACCACTTCAGGAAGATTTGGGATGAAAAAGAGATTCATAGTAGCGTTTTTACACAATTTTAATATATCTGATTATTTATTTATTTTTTTTTTTTTCAATTTCTAGGAAAACGAAATCAACGACAGTTTTTATATTTTGCCCAGATGCCAATAATTGATAAAACAAATATTTGCATCGATTTCGAAGGATTTTCAGGAAATGAAACAGAGTAGCAAATTTACAATTCTTTTCTTCCACCAAATTTTCAAACATTTTCAGGATTAAAACGAACATCCAATCAATTGGTAATTCAATTATTTCTATTTTCTTTACTTCAGTTCAACCAGATTGTTTTATTCGTCAAACAAACAAGTTGTAATCAAGTATGAAGATTTTCTGAGAAATTTTGTTAAATAGTAAATTTCAAGTTAAACAACTTGATAAATAAATTACCAACTCGATGAATCGATTCGACGATTCGCGAGGACAAATTTGTAAATGCGTGGATTGTCGAAACTGTAGGTATTTTATCGGCGAGAGTTTAATATAAAAGGTGTATTTGACGCAAAAAACTGAGCGTTCAGTTTACACAAAGGTATATTTATCTAATTAAGATTCGACGAAGAATTCGAAAAGGAAAAAATGATCCGAGGTAATTTAAGTTGGCATGTAACGCCCCATATATGATTGTAGAATCGAAAAATTCATATTAAATAAATACGACATCACAACCATGCTCTGCACGCGATACGATCACCGGCGTCTTTTGATGATAAAAACCCGTATATATATATACCTGTCTTTATAGTTGAACTATAAATTTCTCGTTGGGCAATCAATAAGCTTCTTCTTTTTTTTTTTTTTTTACTTCTCACTTGCTTCATTTACACCGACTAAAATGAGCCGAGGCACTCAGAGTTTCCTCCTAATTGCACGCAATCCAGCTTTCAAGGTATCAGTGCCGTTTGAATAAAAAAAAAAAAAATCTGAAGTCATCGATAAAAATACGAGAAACAGGAGGTTCGCTCAGTTTATCAATTTACGGTGGTAAGATTCGTTTGAAGAGAGTCATTCCTACTATTTTTGCTTGTGACAAATGCGGTAATAATTTAGAGTCAGTGCAAGATGGAATCGAGATAAGCAGACGAGACAATAGAAGACGAGAAATCGTCAAAACGATGTCCGAATGATGTTTTATAACCTGTTGTTTGACGTTTTAAAGTCACGAAAGACACCTCATGGACATGAAAATCTTTTCGGAAACAGTAAACGGATTATGAAACATTTTCGTGTGACGACTTTCAGTTTTGCACTCTCTGGAAGCTTTAGGGTTGTGATAATTAGAAAATGAAAGTGGACTCAATACGGTCTAATTGTGATTTCCCAATAACTGAGTTACGAATCTGAAAACCGTCGATGGCAGCTCATTCAGAAACGCACGTTTTTGAAAATTGGTCAATACAACTCCGCTAGTTTTGTAATTTATGCAAAATGAGAACGAGAGACGTTTAACAATTGGTTATTTATTCACATCCGATTTGTTTCGATTGATTTCTCGAAATCGAAAGATTTAAAAAAACAAATCCTAAGTCTTGGGTAGGTCATATTGGGTTCAGTGAACTCGGCAGTGAAAATTACAATCACACTTATTTATTACTACAACCGGATACTCTTATAATTCCGAAAATATTCAAAACCTTTAATGACACGGTATACGAATATCACTAGAATTTTCTCGTAACCTTGACAAACACAATTCTTCTAACAAACAGAATATCAGACTTCCAGATCAAGGACTCTGTAGAAACTTCTACATGCGTTCCTTTTCCCCGCGATCTGGAGCTTCTGAATTGTAGTTCCATCCATTGAGCCCTTCGTAACTCGAATTAAAATTATCATATCAGCAATTCAAGGAACGGAATGCCCTAACAGATTAAACCCGTTGTACATTTGGATTTCAGAGATGTCGTAAAGTATTTAGCAGATCGCCAACCCAACGTATTATAAATCGAGCGAATGGAGACCCAATTGGTAGAGTAAATCATCGGGCTCCTTATCTTTGGCGAAAGAAACACCCCAAGAAGTTTAAGCAAACCTGTAATTCGGTGGTCCGATACTCTGCTCGTCATTGTATCTGACAAGCACACCACGAGGCAGCGCGAGTTGTTCGCATGGTTTTCGAAGCATTGGCTCAGCGACTACAGTGGATGAATGAAAACAGCAGGGTTGAAAGAGAGAGAGAGAGAGAGAGAGGGAGAGAGAGAGAACAGAAAGGAAAGAAAAGAGAAAGAAATGAAAGGAGAGAAAAGAATGTAGCGAAAAAAAAGAAGCGGCATGGCCGGACTCAAAGACTATAGTTGCCGCTATCCATGTCTCGTCAAGGGTTCTCAGTAGTCCCGGTTGCCCAGCCGAGGATGTTGCCCTTTCCCTGCCTTCCGCACCCTTCGTTTCTCTCCCTCAATCCTTCCCTCTCCGATCCCCCTTTCCGCCCCTCCGCCCTTCTTTTTCTTTCTTTCATGAACCACCGTTTCTCCTTTCCCCTTAGCCGCAGACTCCCTTCCCTCCCTTCCCAGCCCTTCAGGCCCTTCCTTCCAAACGGCGTCTGCAGCGTATCGCCGCTTCGCCTTGTGCACCGCGAGGCCCTTTAAGCATGTAATTATTAGTGCCATCTCGAGCACCACTCTCGATCCGCTATTGTTGCGTCATACCGACCTGCAAGCCCGGTTCCTAGAGGACCTCTCGACGAGATCAGAGACCCGAGAGGCTTCGAGACTCGCCCGACTCGCCGGTAATTCCTGATCGGCGTTCATGAGCGTTTCTCGATGTCCTGGTAACCATTTCTTCCCAGAGTATTTCAGCTGGATTTTCTATCAAGAATCTTTCTTTACGGTAAGAGTTGCGAGAAAAGTGCTCGAGATGTACCTCGCTGATGTTCTTAATTTTGTGGTACGTTAGCGTGCAACGAAAAATATTCGGCACGTATTTTTTTTCAAGTGCCGATTCAGCAGTTATAAGGGTAAAAACCACCCCTGAAGTTTGCACTGGATTTCACTGCTTGATGGTTCCCTTTGTTTGAAAAACTACCCCTGACAAATTCATTATATTAGATTTTTCATTTGCAATGTGGTCAATTCAGAATGGCATTTGCTAGTAACAGTCGATATCAGTGCGATCTTAGAAAATTGAACAGGCATAATACCAGACTAATAAAAGAAAGTATCTCAGTGGGATTACAGAGAATATTGTAATTCTGAATGAAATCAGCTATCGCAAAGTGACATACAATGAGTGTGCTGTATTTTTCGCCGTCTCGGACCGTTTGAAATTGAAAAGTCGATGTCTGAGCTCTTTTTCAAAATGTAAGTACTTTTCTTTAAGATCAATTTTAGAAAAATCATTGTTACTGACGAATGAATTAATTTATTAAATACTCAATCTGCGACAATCAAGCAATAAAGTGAAGTAAGACGTCTTTGTACTCGAGTTAACAGCCTTTTAAAACTCGCTCAAATCATTGCAAAACTGTGAACTTGTAATAAACATATAACAATTAAAAAGTTCTTAAAAAAGTTTCGTTATTTAAGGCTATTTAAGGCACAAGTTCAGATAAAACTTTAAATTGAAAAATAGGAACTAGTTGCTACAGCGACCGCGCAAACCAAAAAATTTCCAGTTTCCAAAATTACTTCCTTGTGAAAACAAGTTTTGAGAACCGTATTTTTCTCTTTCAAGCCTTAATAATTTTAGTGCATGAAATTAACGGTGCTACATTTCTTTTTACAACTTGTTACATCAAGGATAGAGGAAAGACCCTAACACATGGAGAATTGTTGCAGGGTGATCGAAGTTCCGAAACAGAAAAATTCCAATATTCTTATCGCTGAATTGCAGCAGGCCCGATCGGATAAAGTGAAAAATTATAATATAAGAGTTGTAAATGTCCAATACTCCGAAACGAGTATCGATGATTGCGGTGATTCGAGAAAGGTTGTAACGGAAACTGAGAATCTCAAATGCACCGTAAAATACTAAACCGCAGTATCACATGGGACCAAAAAATATCACGCGTCGTTGAAATCGGAGGCAGCTACGTAGAAACAATTACCCTTTCACCGATATGCAAACAATTTCCAACCGAAACGTTGATATCGAAGTGTCCGAAAACAGGTTTTTTCAGCGGGTGAAATACCGGCTTAAATTGAAACTGAATGAAAACAGGCAAAAAAAAAAAGAAATAATAAAAATACCCCGAATCGGTGAATTCCACCCCGAGATCAGGCTCACCATTCCCTGTATTGGTGGGATGAATTGGATCAGTGGATGGCAGCGACGCGGGGTGAGATATAACGGATTGAAACAGTCGAAGCGGTGTACATACATGCGGAAAATTGGATTGATATCTCGTTGACCGGAATACAAGGCAATGATACTGCCAACGGCCCACTGGAAGCAATTTGATTTGCATAAAACATTTCAATTGTAAACGGATCAGTATGTGAACCGCACGGAGCACTCTCATAGATACGCTTTGCAACCGAGTTCCTCTGAGTAACGATGATGACTTCGGTGTAAAGGCCCAGTCGAGTAAAATTCGCACTATTTTTTTCTGACACAAACATTTTCTTACTACGCTTTTGTCAGATTTGATTGCAGCTGTATTTTAGTGCTCGGAACTTCGTTGTGTCATACGAATTTTGTACGCGATCACAGGTCACGAAACGATGAAATTTTACGAGAATTATTGTGAAGGTACTCCCAAATTCGTCGCACCATTCTAATTGTCTGAACGTCAATCAAAATGATTCGCTATAATGGAAAATACATAAAACGTGACGTTGAATTGGTGACAGAAGTGGGATGTGACGTATGAAGGTTTAAAATCGTTGAAATTTTGCAGTGAATAATGCAAATAGTGAGTGAAATTTAATACAAGTTGATCGATAGTAGCTTTCGCTGAGCTGATACTTTGTTTAAAACTCTGTTCTTTTTTCTGAACATTTTTATTCGTTAATCTTACTTTTTGAAATTCTTGCGAGTGGTTTAGTAAGGCAAACTCCAAGCTGCTATTTGACTTTTACTTACGTTCAGTGAAATGCAGTTTCACTTTTTTGAGGCCCAGTAAAATTTTTCCCTCAGAAAAGTGTTTAATCTTGACAGACAATATTTTCATGTCCTTTTGTCGGCAATCTTGAAGCAATCATTCGTTGAATTTTGGTATTGGCAACGAAACGTTTTGTCCCCCCAAAAATATTATATGATTTTGTTAAAAATGGATGTAAAAAAGTTTTCCGTAAGTGAATTTATTTGCAAGCCTAAGTCCACGCCGCCTCACCGTGATCATCGATTCTTGTTTCAGCAACAGGGAACAATTTTATCCTCGATGTTCTTGATGCTGACGGGTAACAGAAGGCCGTGAGTGAGTGGCGTAGCTGCGAGTAGAGACGATCGTTTGTTTCAATAAGGAGCGCGCGTGGCTCGCATGATTATAATAAGTTGCAGCGTCGCACTTGACACGTAGTTCCGTGAGTAATATCGATGGAAATGTGGCTCACGCATTGCCGGCAAGGCGGGTCGAGATAACTGACATAAACTACTACATGCCCATTATATGTGCGTCATTCTCCGTGTCGGATCAGTCATGTCTACGAGGCTGGAAAAAATCGGGCATACATTTTTTAAGATTATGCCGAAAGTCGGGGCGTGCGGTAATACTTCTCCCTTTTAACCACTACCCTCTTACCAGAGACATCGTGACAGGAGGAAACGTCCGAATGTAAGATATATCTAGTTACGTAAGGGAAAAAATACGAGGCAATTCCAATATTTGATCAAAAATCGGTTAGGTTGCCTCAAAAATTATAAACGGTCGGAAAAAACTGGGGTTAAAATTATATCATTGTAGGTAGCTACGATTCAAGAACTAGCAATTGTAATAAAATGCGTATGAAATTCGAAATAATTCTTGTTCACTGTATAACCTTCAAATGTACGTCGATGAATCATGAGTCCAATTGGTGCTCGCATCAAATAATATTTTTTGCAATTTTCCTACAACTTGTTTTGACACAATTTTAAGCGTTCTTTTGCTCTTAAATCTGTTTACATCGTTTCATTCGGTTTCCTGTTAATGTAATTTTTAATTACTGAGTCATCAGATGTTTATCGTTTCGAATTTACATGACATTTTGCTTTCTACAATGGATAGAATTATCATCTTGTCATTTATTTACCAATATAGCAAATTTAAATTAAGATCGAAATATTACTCAGCTACGCAAACATGTAACGAAAAAGGCTACATAATAAAAATAAGTGTGAAAATAGTATATTGTGTATCAAGAGGGCAAACTCGGTATTTTCGAGCCGAGCGTAAGTTTTCGACACGAATCGTAGATGAGCCAAAGACGAATATTGCAAGTACGCGAGGAGAAAAGGCCGTTGCCTTCTTATTGCACACCATTCTTTGTATAACAAGAGTACGTCACGCGTTTTTGTACGAAGCACGAAATTGAGGTTAGGGCCACGCAGTGTCAGATTTGTTCGCGATAGCGCGTGCGCGCAGTATAGAAAAGATTACTTTCGACTCCTAGGACTGAAAAATGGTCTTTTCAGCACTCCGCGCATGCGCATTTACCGACTCACTCTACCGTTGTAGATTCGGGTACTTTGTGTATGAAAAACGCGTGAAACATGTTCGTGAGCAGAAAACGCGGCAATGCTGTATGCGAAGACGACGTGGATCGTGTGTGTCGTCTGCGGCCTGAACTGTTTATATCGTTGGTGCTGTGTGCTTATTTGAGTGCGACGTTGCCTTGTCTCATGAACACGGGCATCCAGAACGCGAGAGCGTGCATCGTCACTTTTGAGCGCTAGTTTTTCAGAATTTCGACCATACGGGGTTTCGATCAATCGTTATAACAGTGATCTTGAACTGTGACAATTCTGACTTTTTACCAGCACCCGTTGTAAAAGTGTCTCACAGATTCCCTTGGCCGGCAACTTCACACCAAGCAGTGCAAGGTCGAAATGGTAAATGGTGCAATGATTCGTCAATGACGCATCGTGTCAGCGACAAAAATGGACAATTCCAAAAAGAGGAGACGAGTACACCGAGCAGTGGTATAGTGGTAATGATCATTGGATAGTCCGGCGCGGATTAGACGACTCGTTGATCAGCCCGGATTCTTGTTCAATCGATGTGCGGATACGTGGAGAGCAGCTGCGGTGAAGTTGATATGTGTGCGAGGAGGCCGGCTTCCACGGGGGCCACGTTTCTCGGGCAAAAAACAAGCGGCGGCCGTGTTTAACGCACGTGGTGAAGCCGACACCGCGTGGACTTGGGTCTTTGTGTGCATTTCTCGCACACCAAACCACGTGTGTTTAATATCGAGCACAATTACGGCTCTGAACAGACTCCATCCGCCGAGTGCTCTTACGCTTCTGAGTCTACTTATATTCGGATTGAATAGGTTGTTTGGCTGAAAAGCGACACTCTGTATTAGTTTTATATAACTCGAGCATGTTTTACGCTTTTTTCCATTCGAGTTTTCCGTACACAAAGTAACCGTTTCTATTTCGGTCGAGTGAGTCAGCGAATGCGCATGCGCGTAGTACTCAAAAGATCATTTTTCAGTCATGGGAGTTGACAGTGGTCTTTTCTGTACTGCGCGCATGCGCTGTCGCGAACAGATCTGGCGCTGCGCGACCCTAACCTCAATTTCGTGCTTCGTGAGAAAACGCGTGACATACTCTTGTCATATAAAGAATCGTGTGTAACAAAGAAGCAATGATCTTTTTACCTCGCGTATTTGGAATTTTCGCCTTCGGCTTACCTATGACTCGTAATGCAAACTTATGCTCGCCCTGAAAAAACTGAGTGCGCCTCCTTGTGACACAATATACTATTTGAACACGGAATAGTTGGACACTGAGTATTTATCAAATTGTTATATTATGACGCTACGATGTCACTCTTTGAAAATACAAGGGGGAAACAATTGGGATAATTAAAAAAGCTTAGATATCGGTGCTTCGGTTCAAATCATTCCGAAATCGCTAAAACTTTGTTGAATTCCTTCGATTTCATTCCACGACGGCTGATTTTATTCCGAATACTATTTTCTACAAATTCCATAGACCACTTTTTCTCATTAGGTGAGCATCGGTAGATATTTAAATTTACAACATATTTCAATACATCAATGAATGGCAATATTGAATTGACTGATGAAAATAGGAAAATTTATTTCAAATCCGAAAATCTTTTGAACGGTTTTTTCTTCTTGACTAACTTTCGATTCAAACGAACCGTCCAATTAGTTCTCGACAACGCGGTCAGTTGTTACGTAAATGTTGAGAAGAAGTTCGGTTTCATTATCCAAGACATCGCCCCATTACATCCGATTGTGTTCGCTAATTTTCTATTCGGTCTTTTACCAACCTTCCATACATAGGCATGCCGACACCATCAATCAAATTTAATAACCACATTCACCAAACTACGACGCGTAAGCCTGGAGGTTAGAATAAATTTTCATCAGCTGCATGGGTAGTCGAATTTATTTACAGCAGCCGAATAAAATCCCGCTGATAGATAAGACGTTACAAATTCCTCGTCGAATACTCGATCGAATTCTTGTTTCTTAATTCATAGATGACATCCATTTAATTGACTTCTGAACTTTGTCTGCGATGTGTATTCAAATCTGTAATAACAGTTTTCTCATTTTTCATTGAAATAAAATTAAAAAACACGCAATGAAGTTACGCTAAAAAATCCTGACGCACAGTAACCTTTTAATGTAATTCCAGCAGTCAGATGTTAGGTTCAATGACCGAACAACAAATAATCGTATTCTCTTATTTCCGAATTCAGATATAGCTAGCTAAAGATTCTATTCAGAATGAGTCACCACTAATCTGAATAACGATATGAAGACCGTCTTATTCTTTACTAAGGTATGTGTGGAAATGTGTCATTTCGGTGTTATCGTGCACGATGATTACTAATGGATGAGTCATTGTCGTGTAACTAAGATAAGCATATGCAGAGTGTGTTCTCAAGTTGAGATGTACCAAGAATTGATTCATTCAGGAATTCAGTAAGGTACTCCAGTTTTTAAACATACGACTCTCGAGTGATTTAAGTGGGTTTTAGTTGTTTCTGTACACATGGATCTCGATCTTCAATGGTCTCGTAGACTTTCATCCCTCCGAGTTCATTGGTTTGCCAGATTTACCAGGGCCAAAGCTAAATTAGTCAATTACAACCTAGCAGTGCAATTTGCAATTCAGATGTAATGAAAAAACAAATCTTACTCGTATTCTGTAATTAGGAAATATTACAACATAAATTACATACGGTTTTTGTGAATAGGACCAGACAAAAAAGAAACTCCACATGTGTTTTAAAATGAGGGCAGGGTTTTAAATAAAACTAAATTTGTATTTCGGAATTAGTTCACAATACAATAAAAATTAAATATGTGCTCTGTAATTGAGGTAAAATAAAACGTGAATTGCATATGCGGTTTGTAATCGGAGACAGGACGAATTGGAGAAAATTAAATACGTACCGTAAATGAGTTTTGTAATTGGGACAAAATAAAATGGAAATTGGATGTGTATGTTTTAATTGGGAAGGCAATGAAATAGAATTCACATTCATGTATTGTCGATACGATAAAATGTAATACAAATCACATTTCAATTTTGCAATTGAGATAAAGGTTTGAAACAAATTATACTTGTATTTTATTTGACAAAAAAAAAAAAAAAAAAGAATTCCTCATTTTCCCATTTTTAAGAATTTCGACTTGTCAGAGTTGTGCCCTTTCGGAACTTTGAGCGTCGGCTTTGGGACCATTCGAAGCTCTAATGTTTCATTAAAGTTTCTTTACTTTAAGTCTCGCCACAAAAAAATTGGGAATTTCATCTCCGGCTCAATCAAACCAGGAATTTAATTCCTTTTTTGATTTCTGAAACTTTCGACGTGACGAAAATTGACGACGCGGTCCGCCCATCGGAAAAAAATGACGATGTATGTATTTATACGTGCCTGTTGACACACGAAGGACACTCGCATATATACATGTGAATATGAGTGTTATCCGAGTCCAACAGGGTCCCCGTGTCTGCCGGAGTCTGCAGACCGCCCAGGGTCCTCCGGAGGTGACAAGAGTGATCCTGGACTAACTGTAGCAGACGGTATTGAAACACGAAACTAAAACTGGCGTCAGACATGCGCCTTTTGTTACTTCAGCGATCTCGTTGGACGGTTTTACACAAGGCCGAAGAGGAACGGGGTGGAGGGAAAAATGTATAAGTGAAAGAAAAAAAAAAAGATTGTGTTATTGAGAAAAAAAAAATCACTTGAAGGGTTTGACAAAAAAATTCCCAACCAGGGGCCAAGGTTCCGTGTAAAGGCCCTAAGCTTGCACATGTGTGTATACGCAGGGAAATGAGCCCTGATGTATAATGTGTTTTTTTTTCTACCTCTCTTTTTCATTTTACTTTTTTTTGTTCTATACGAATCACCGGGAATGAATCGGTCCTTCGCTTTTGCACCGAGGGTTAAGAACAGGGGCGGACGGGAAGGGCAGGAACCCTCGGGAACGGCTACGGATGGGACAAAAAATGGAGTGTTTTTAATTGGGCGCCGCAGTTGTTGATGATATTCAGATTTCGATCGTATATCGCAATGATGCATATGTATATACCTATATGTACGCATATATGCTATATGCTATGTGCAGGCATAGGACAATGCAGAGTTTTTGTTCTATTTCATTTTACTTTTTTGTTCCTTCAGTCTTCTTACCACTCACTCGACTGTGTGCGTGTATGCATATTTGTTTTGCATCGGGATTGTTCGCTGTTTGCTTTCTTTCGCAATTCCTGCGTGTATCTGCCCAACTGACAATTGTACGCTGAAGTTTATACCGGGACAATCTCTTGATACTTGAAAATCCACTTCGCGTGCGCCAAATAATTCGATCTCATTGGTCGGCGAAATCTTCCCGCAGCGATATTTTTGTTTGCGATCTAGGTGCGCCAACGTACGAAAAATGTGTACGTTTGAATTTTCAAAGAGCGTAAGCATTAAATTCCGACCGTTCTTTGAAGAATCAACTTTCCGACCCAATAACAAATGCTTCCCAAACCTTTTAGAGTCACTGCCTCGATTATTTGAGATTCTAACCTCAAAAATTCGTATCGACTACATCGCCGGCAGAAACAGTTTGACAGCTGAAAACTCGGGATGGCCAGCCTGCGCGAACAGCCGATAAAACTCGCGCATGCGCAGTTGATTTTCAAGTTTCAAGAGATTGTCCCGGAATTTGGTTTTAACTAAACTTCATGTATATGAGTTTAAATTATGAGATATGAATTTGTAAAGTCGACTGAAATGGAATTGAACTGACATTTCGTTTATACGGGTTTCTTGTCTATATACGCGACAAATTTTCTCATACTTGGAAATTTCTTCCCGTAAACAATTCAAGGAAATTTCACTTGTAGGTCAAGGATTCACATGTTGTATGCATTTGGTCCGTTAACGCCTTTCATTTTGCTTCCTAAAATTCATTGTTCCTCACCTTCACGATTGTTACAACTCATTTTTCTGTCGAGACATGCGGTTCAATTATTTTTAATACCTGCCATTCGATAGATATTTCAATCAATAAGAACATTGTTAAATGAATAAAATTTCACCTCTTATATGTGGTATTATGTGACCGTTGAGCAATAAATAAAAATTGAATATACTTAATCATTTGCGTTTATGTTGTATTTATTCGATAACTTCGACAAATTTCGCTATAATTTCAATGACGAGTCGACATGACTATAAATATAGCTTAAAATCATAAATTAGGATTTAATGCCACTTTCAGAAATTCTACCCGTTTTCTAATTTCATATTATGCTAATCCTCACTTATCGTTAATTCAAAAAATACTTCGATATATAGAGAAACAAAATCTGATTCTGACTACATTTGACAGCCATAGGTATTTGGGAAGTCAACAAACGGTATTTCTCTGTAAAAACAGAATTTAATTAAACTTAAGAATGCTGGAGTGATAACAAATCAATATTTTCACATTAATCTAGTTGCAAAAATAGTTGCATAGTGAGGACTATTATGTCTCTAAAAATCCGAGACTTGAATTTTCTTCTAACTAGAAAAAACGAGCTGAAGTTTGAGTGAAACTAATCTAAAATTCATTGATAACTAATCAAATCTCTAACATTGACTATGATGAATGTAAAGTATCATGCGCTAAAGAAAAGGGAACTCAGATCAAACTAAAGTGAGATGAACCTATTCGAAATCAAGTAAACTATAATCAATCCGAATAAACGTAACAATTCTACTCTAAACTGATGTTGCATTTATGTAGGTATCGTATTTTTCACATTATCACACGTGCTGCAGCTGAGCCAAACATCGATTGAATAACGTAAATCTAAACTAAACTGAAACTAAACACAAGCTCCAAAATAGACTGTACTTTGCTGTAAACTGTGCGATGTTCGATTGAATGAAATGTAAAATCTGGACATGCAGTTTATCTCGTTTACTCCAAGGTATTTAAACGCTTGTTGTTTTAGGCCAAGAGATTTCCGAAGCCGAAGTTTATTTGAAATTCTGCAAAGGGCTGTTCGTCGTTAATTTCACACACGAGCTTAAATCAGCCACTACGTGTGTCGCAGCGAAACGGTGATACAAGTTTTAGAGCTCGATGTTTCTTTGCTGATGAAACATAACTTCAAGCATGATTTCTATCGTCTTTAGAAATAAAAACTTGATGATCGCTATTTTTAGATTACCAAAACAGATTCACAAAGATAAACTAATTTCTTTCAGGTAATCCCGCAAAAAGGTTCTGCAGTTGTCACTCGGAACTTTTCACTTGAAAAATGTTTTATTACGTAAGATTTTCAGAAATTTGTTTGTCCGACATGGACGATTCACCATACCATATAGAATTGATTGATAAATCACTTTACCACAGGTTTCATTCTGGCGATGAGGATTGAATCAGGAAAAAAATGGGAGCAGATAAATATGTTAGTAACCAATCGAAAAACTTTGAGTTCTAACACGATTGTGTATTAAGAAATAATTGTTCGTTTCATTCGATGGTTGAATTGTTTAATTCAGATAAGACGTACTAGAATATAATAAATTTACCAACAGATATTCAATTTTTCTTCACTGACACCAAAAAAATATTGACTTACTTTCAGTACCATTTAAAAGATTAAAGGCATTTTGAATCCCAATAAAATTACTTAATTTGGATAATATTCACGCAAATTGAAGAATTTTTTATTCGAATGAAGTAAATATTTTAATCTCATCAATTATTTGAATAATCCTTAGCCGTTATCGACTTGCCGTTAGGAAAATAAAACTGAATCAAACAACCACAGCGTCATTTTAGTAAATTTACAAGATTCTATTACGTCTCGCTTGAATCGAAAAAGTTATCGACCGAGTGAAAACAAGTCGGAAACATTGTTTTTTCGCGGTACTTTTCATGACCATGAAAAGGGAATTGTTTGTTGGTCTGTCCGATAAATTTCCCCGATGATTTCGAAAACGGTCGAGTAAAAAATCTGACACTGATAGGACTTGGCAGTCAAATGAAAAAGTTTTGAACGAAACATTGGAAAAAATTTTTATGAATAGTAAAAAAATAGAAAAATTCATACAAAAAAATATGTAAACTAGAAAAAACATGACCGTTTATTTGGAAAAGATAAGAACTGTAAATTCAAATTGACCCATTCGCTTTTTTATACACTGTAGTGTACAATCTTGATTTTCGTTTTTTACGATTTTCTCGTTGTACAATGCATATTAAATAATTGTCAAGTATATGAAATGGGGACACATTTTTTAGATAAATCGATTCCCGCTATTTATTTTGTATAATTATTCTCGCACTGCGAGAAAGACGCGAATTAAAAAAAAAAAAAACTCAACATCTGAAACATGTGCAAAGCATCTCAAAATCGTTCAAAAAGTGTTTCATTGCCCGAAATACAGGCATTTTGAGCTAATATTTTCGTTTTAAAGAGAACGGGCGATTTTTCATGCCCATCGTTTCGTCGTAAAATCCTGTAAGTTTTACATTTTTTCATCCATCCGTTTTCAATATCATCGCAGGAGTTTGTCGGACAGACGGAAATTCTGGATATTTGTCTGAAAACCTGTTTATCGGATTTCAGAGTTTCGAAAACGTAAAGATTCGTTTAAATTATAAAAAGTGGGCTTAGACCGAAACGAATGCTTTTCCCACATCACCAAAGGTGATGAAAAGTAAAAATCGTGGCACATGTTCTTTTACTTCCGGGCACAGATGACAGTTTCACTGCGAGAAGTGCCAAAATTTCAAAACAAGGCCCCTGGTTCCCGTATTATCCGACTGAATAATCACCCGTGGATTCGAACGGAGCGAGGAGTTTGCGCCGAATGCGCAGCTCAGCGCAGCTTGCAATGCGCGAGGGAGACGCTTTGCGCGGTGTAATAATCCATCATTTATATTAATTGTGCCCCGCGGTCCGCAGCAGTGCGCTTTGAATAAATGATATCGTTGTGTTTATACGGACTACTCGTACGCGGTAACACGGCTCGGTATGTTCTGGACTACTGCAAGGCTATTCATAAATTCTAATTAAGTTCGCACAATTTCGCGCTCGCTGCTGCTGCCACGCCGCTGCCACATATCGGGCGCCCTCATTGCAGTGAGCCGCTTTTTCCGCTGCGCGAGCTTTACTCAAATTGCATAGCGGCTAACTCCTCAACCGGATTTTAGGAATTTAGCGGATATCGTGCGGAGGAACGTGCCAAAAACTAGACGGACGTACAAAAATGCTACAATTTTTTGCCCAAGACACGATTGGGTGGTCGCAGTGGTCGATTAATGTCAAGGATGAAACGGATACGCGGAAAGAAATAATTCGCTGGACCGGCAAACTTGAGTGTCGATGTAGATACGGCAAGAAAATTTACTGCCACAGCTAGAATTTTGGAATTTTAACCGACGGGTTTGATACATTCGGAAGCTCGCACTGTTAAAAATGATTGTGAATTTACTACACATTTACTGTACAAAAGAGGTGTAAATTTACAAATTCAGTGCAGCAACGTAAATTACTATGCATTTGTTTCAAATTTACAATGAAAATTTTTGACTTTACTAAAATTTATAGGAAAAACACAAAAAAGTAATTTGATTTCACTAAATTTTGGAGTAAATTTATTGTGTTTGTAAATCGAATACACGGTAAATGTACGGTGAATTCACTGCTCCGTATCCGAATAAAACTTCTAATACATTGTATCAAGTTCCATACGGAAATTTTTAATAGTGCACTTCATCTATTTTAGTGAAGATTCTTACTTCGGTAGCTGAAACACTTGATGTCTCTGTATCAACGCTAGAATTTGCTGATCCAGTGAATTATTTTGTTCCGTATACGCGTGGAAAAGGAAAAAGGGAAGTTCAAAAATCGAGTTCAACGATTTTGGAATTACATAATTGGGTTTTGAATTAGTAATTTAAGTGAGTTATAATGAATTGAAGACGAAGGGTTTCGTACCGAATTCTAGAAAAATTTGGGAACAGTTCAGAATTTTTTTTAACACCAGAATTTCACCTTTTTCTAACCGGAAGTCAGATATTCAAATAACGACCCATGTAACCGGAAGTGTTGGAAATTTCGAAATTTTCGAGACATGTCACGAGATGTATCACTAATATTTCTTTCATATCGGTGGAGTAATTCCTCTATATTTCAGGATATACGAGACGATTATTGAAAAGTTAGAAGGCTCGCCAACGATATTCGGCAACGGGAAACTTTCGGAGCTTAGAAAGTTTTTTGAGCTTGGGAAAGTTTCAACTCCACCCAATAGTTGATTGTTCGCCAAACTTTAGTCTAAATCGGCGAAGCAGTTTCAGCAGAATTATACAACAGTTTCTGCAAATACTTACATGCAAATCTTAAAATGAGGTAGAAAACGGTTTTTTGAATGACAAAATATGTTTCAAAGTCCAAGAGAAATTTTTTTTCCATTCCAAGTGACGTTTTCCGTGACGACAAATATAATTGACATTCCGCTTCACGATCGTGCCGGATGAAAAAATGGACCGGAAACTGTCAAAATATAGCGATGTTGTGCCTCTGAGTTTGTAGGAGCATGCGCATTGTGCTCGTTTTTTTTCCCCTCTGCTTCTTTTCATACTTCTTTTTCCCTCTTTTCATCCACCGTCTGATAAACGGACCGTTCTCATCGGGATCTCAGCCTCGCAGTTGATACGATCATTTTCTCGCAATGCGTTCGAGGCGTCACGTTTATGTCGCCAGTTTTCGTGCTCGGCGTCTAATGCAGGTGCGGTTTAATCCGTTGTAGCAGATTCATGAATTACCGAAGACACGTGCAGAAGCTGCGGTAAATATTGCGCGGCGATTACCGGGCTAGAAGATGTTGTAATAACTGCAACTCCGAGGATTCGGACGAAAGATTTCTGTGACTGTGTTCGAGGGACAGAAAAGAGTGCAAGAGAAGCAAAATTTGTTTTTATCATCCTATATCTGATTAACTCGTAGTTTTTAACAAAGAAAAAAAAAAAAAAATTCTTGAGAAATGATATCTATTATTTAAAGTTTTTCCGTGTAAATAACAATCCTTTTTTTCAAATGGTTACTACTCGGTGACATTCAATGATACGAACATTGATCCTTGACATATTTTCTTCATCATTAAATTCTCCACATCAAAGTTCGTTGAGCGAAATCCGTTGCTCAAACGATATAAAAATTATAAGCTTCGAAAGTCAACTTTTTGTAGATATTCATTTTCAAGCATCTTTGATGACTGAACTATCGTCTTTGAAGCAAAAATCCAACCGATGAATTCTCAAGCAGTTCAGTTCGATGTAAAAATGTCTGTAAGGTATTTGCAGCCATTGATTGAACAGGTCACAAGTTATAAGCGTCAAAAATCATTTCCGTGAAAAAAAATTCATTCGTAACCGTCGTTAGTGGCCAAATCATTGACTGACTGATTCTCTACATAGAATTCTTTTAGGACCACGTCTCTGTGATTAAACGCGATCGAGTGGTAACAATTAATAAAAATCCATAACATGTTCCCTCAGCTAGTAGCTAAACGGGAAAACTTTGGGTTCCAAGAGTTCTCTTTGGAGACATACTTTGGTATAGTTTCTCTTTTTTTTTTTTTTTTTTTCGCTGCGTTACAATAAGCAAAAAAATTCACTTCCGAAGGAAACGACCTAGCGACAATTTTTTCCCACACCTTTGAACGAGGATCGTAATTTTCGCAGTCACTTTGGCACGGACATTTTCGCGCACACGACTGTGTACAGTAGCGTTTGATAATTGTGCTGAATAAATCATGAACCGCAGCTGTGCATAACCCTCGAGTACATGCAACGTCAACAGAATTATGAGAATTGTGCCAATCTAGCCCCGCGAGGGCGAGCTGCAAGTTCTCGCGAATTGGTGCAACGCCAAAACCTTGTCTGCGGCAACATAATACCGGCCATTGCAGCTGCCTAAGTTTAGACCTCATTCTTTCACGCTTGAAATCCCCAGAAATATACCGACTCCTTAACTCGTTTGGGATGAAGAATTTTTGGAACTTGAATCAACGCATTCCGTTTACGAAAACGCCATATTCTTTTGTCTTTTGTGCGTTGTTTACTTAAAGCCAGGTATAGTTATGAATTCTGGATTGTAATAACAGCGATGTTGATCTTACTGCCATCCCTTTACATGGTCCTAGTTTTTCTAACATTTTTCTCATAACTACACACTATGATTTTCAGTGTTCGTTGCAATGTCGCTACTTTCACTAACACTTTATACAGATTACTATTTCAATTCTTCTCATTCTTGCTCAAGTTACTGCATGTTACTATTGAAACATACGACGATAAACGTTATTGCCATGGATGTTACTTATACTGACATTGTTATTTGCATAGATACGTATTTATTAATTGGCAAGGCGCTATTGCTAACTTTAATTTTACTACAAACGAGAAGCTATTTACTTCTGAAATCAGCTGTACACCCTGGTTTGAACTCAGTTGAAATCGGAATAAAATCATACAGATAAATCGCTTTTAAATGGTACGAAGTCACTTTAATATCACTTACAATTATTTGGAATCATACCAAATTAGTGGAGAATAGCAGAAATCACAAATGTAATCATGCAACAAATCATCTGAAATCAAACAATTCATACATGAAATCACTGAAGTCACACACATCACCCCAAGTCACGATATCACTTGTACGCTGAAAGTTGAGTGAATCGTCTGCGAATTGCGTTATCGTTATTACAGATACTTTGTAATATAATATTACTAGATAGTGCTATTATTGCCAAGTTACTCTTCAGTAATGTCGCCATTTTTACAAACAGATGTTTTTATTATTATTGCTATACTGCTGTTAGAATTAATTTGTATTACAATATTGCTATATGTTGTAAGTTTCACAAAGCTACCGTTCATTCGTGTTGCTATTTCAGAATTTACAAGCAAATTTTGCTATTATGGTTATTCTGTGCTTAATGATTACATAACATTGCTGTTATTACCAAGTAACTTGTCAGTCGTGTTGCTATTTCTACAAAAGAATGTTGTCATCGTTATTAAAAATGCTATTACAGATGTTCTGTAAATTACACATTGTCGAATATTGCCAGTATTACAAAGTTACTGTTTAACCTTTCAACGACGGGGAAATATCAGTTCAAATCGACCATTTATTAGACCTGAAATTTATAAATAATTTCAATAAATTTCTTATATGGTTTCCCGAACCTGACTACAGGTCGATATATCGACCAGCCCCGCCGTTAACAAGTTAATCGTGACACTATTCCAGAAGACAGACGAATTTTTATTGTCATTGCTGTTGCAATTAAAGCTGTTCCGAATTATATTTCTTTCGTTACGTTGCTACTTCGAAGAAAAACTGTTGCTATCATCATCGTTGTCGCTATTATTGTTGAAATAGCTATTACAATTATTCTGTATTACACTATATTGATAAATATTGATGTCATATGTCAGTACAAAGTCACTGTTCATTTATATCAATATTCCAATGAAGGGATATTGTTATTATCATTGTTTACACTATTGCTACCGCAGCAGCTGTTTGAATAGTGAACAATGATTTCACTTTCGTTATTCGATGCATTTCTCCTCCGCAGTATCAATGCAAGTATAATAATAATGATTCTGTAACGATATTGTATATTAAGAAAAATCGCCTATTCACACGGTTAAATTTTACAGATAAACGAGGACCAAGATTTACACGTACCTTCTTTGTAATCCCGAGTTATCTTCGTGATCTTTTGTAATTCTTGCAATTTTTGTTATTCTTGTGTAATCCTTTGCAGTCTTTCTGCAATACGTGCAATGCTTCCCTATCGCTGTATGTAATAATTGTCATCGATTTGTGATCTTTGTAATCGTGATAAGCGTACGTAATTTTTCTACAGTAATTAACCCCTCGTAAAAGGCAGACTGCAGATTCCCGTGAGGTGTATCATCACCTTTATATATACACGATGCGTAGGTATATTGTACGCATATAAAAAAAGGTTGCGAGTTCGTATGTCGCATGCTGCATACATATAACACACGTGTAGGTGGGTAGGTATATAGGTAGCCTCCTTACCGACCGCCTCGACGCACTACGAATTGCCTAATATAATAAACTTGTCCCAATCTCTTTCGGACGGTGGAAGACGGGGTTCCAAAGCGTTTCTCTGCACAAGCATGTACGGGATAAGCGAGGGGAGAGAGAGAGAGGAGACGTCCGGTCGAAAGTGTGGGGACGAGTCAATTTATTGGAATGCCTGAAGGCGCGGGGAGAAACGGGGAAGGATCGGATGCAAGAGGCCGTGGCTGTGGCAGAGTTCTTCTTGCCTTCGGCTGCTGCTGCTGCTGCTGCTGCTATATGGAGTTCGGTAACCCGATTATTGTATGGCTGGTATTTCATCGGGCTGTTTTTGTATCCCAAGCTGCAGCTACACGGAGAGACGGTGACTCGAATCCGCGCTGAGCGTTGATTTTTCGACGATTCGACGAGCCGCATGCTTCCAGGTTTGATCTGCGCGAGCAACACGGTTTGATACAAAAGCTCTCTGTACGTAGAGCTTCTCGATGTCGTTTTGTATACAGATTTGATCTACATAAACCGCAGTACCAAAATTTTACGACAAGCCGCAGGTGGTCACGTGACCAATTTAGGAGTATTTGTGGAAATGGATTTATTTCTCACCTTGACACCGCTAATCGATTTGGATATTTTTTTTTTTTGTAAAATGATCGTGCTATTGCTTAAAAGTGCACTGTGATCAATTGGGTTCGACTGAATGTCAACGAAATTTTAAATTTATTAACTTGGTTACGAGACGGACTTTGAGGTTACAGTTTGAACATTAGTCCCAGCTGACCAGAGCGAACTTCCTAACAGCTGAGCGATCATATCAGAAAAAATCCGAAGTTGAACCAATACTTCACGTAACGAAAACAGGATCGAATCTTGTGAATACTCTTAAATCAGTCACGTGACGTCGTGCCCGAAATACCAGAGACGCGTTTTGGTGACTATTTAGAAGCGATGCTGAGTCGAGGAAATTGTCGGAGCAAGTTTAGTTGTAATGATCCGTGTCGGCACACTCGGAGAAATAAGTAATTTATTACAAAAAAACATTATTTTCAAATTCCTGCGTTTAACCTGAACCAAAAATTTGCTCAAAGTAAACACCATCTTGATAGATTTACGAAAACATAAAAAGAAATAGCTCTTTCTGATAATGAAAGTGTTTTTTTTTTTTTTTTTTGAGGTATAAGTTCAATTAAAAAAAAAAAATATCGTTCCAATTCAACGACGTAGATTGACCTCTGTAACAAACACCTTGTTGTATGCACACGTATAGTTGATGAGTCGTTTTACCGACAATGAGACAAAGAACCAACTGACTTATGTTAAGTAAAGAAGGGCAAACGAGATATTATTTTAAATCGAATAAATATTTGTTTAAGTGTATTAACGGTATAAAAAAACTTGTTTCAACTGATTGCACTTTTTTTCCGAGTGTACGGCTGAGAGTGCAGAGAGAGAAGTGTAACGCACTTGGGTGCAATAATCTGAGGGTGAAACTCATCTGGGTTGTTGGATCTGGATATCCCGATGTGAACGACGGTAAGGTAATAAACAGTAATTTGTATCCGGACAGTTTGATAATCTGACATTGCGGTGGAGCAGAACATACGGGCGCTGCTGCACACGCATGCATAGACGCATACACGCATGCACGCATCTGTACAAACATTAACACGCGTGCACGGCGATCCTGCCGCACTGTATCTGAGGTATGTGTACGTCGGTAATTTATGCAGGAAACTATTAACAGCCCAGCGATATAATGCCGTGCAGCGTGTAACGTTGTTGGGTCGATGGACGCGCCGCATGCATGCATGCACGTTGGACCAGCGTTCGTACCTGTGTGCATCGACGACGCTATCGAGCCCTCCTCCATCCCTTCCTGCCCAACGTCCATCCACACGCGTTCCGTAATCTCAAATCGAGATCGGTAATCCTCGAATATCCCGTGGGTGAAAATAGGACTCAATGATACACTAGTGCAAGAAAGAGGACTTTTGACCAAGGTTAGGAAGCCGAGTGTTGCCGACTTCACAGCATTCGTTAAGTATCCGCTCCTTCGTGCGAGTGTTACATGCTACTGTTTGTAAAAAGTCCCTCTTACGGTGTCTGTGAAGTGTTTAAAAAAGCAACTCCAGGGTTAAAAAAGCGGCGCAAAAATAACGAGTGTGAAAATAGCGTGCAGGAAAGTAACTAGTAGGTATAAAAGATACTATAGTCCATCCACGCACGCGCAGCCCACAAGGGGCCCTTCTAACACGCTTCGCAGACACCGAAAGAGGGACTATCGATGAACGTGTTACAAAATAGTAAGATACGATACAAGTGCGGGAAGTATGTGATTCTTGAACGAGTTTATCGGCCGAGCTAAGAAAGGGTGAAAAAACACGAGTGCAAGGGTCACGTACGCGCACGCGTATCGTACACTATTTTTTGTAACACTTGTAATGGAAAGTTCGACTTGAGAAAATTGTAAACGTAGTAGTCTAAGGGTGCTATTTCATGATAGTAAAAAGCAGCAGTGGTTCAGTAACTTACTAGTTTTCACTAGCATCAGTCTGGTAATTTTACGCAGCAGCAGCGCTGCTCATGAAATAGGTCGTGGCTACTTGTGATCTTGTGGCTGGTCGCTCGAGAAACTGAACTGCGAGCAGCAGAAACTTGCGCCGGAAGTGATAGGTGAAAACTGTTGCTGCTGCTGCTTTTTACTGCTCATGAAATAGCACCCTAACCCGATGTAGACGCGTTGCTGCAACACAGCGGACGCGGTAGTAGTCACGACTCGTCACGTCCGGTGGCGCTACTTACGCCTAATTTGCTCAGATTAGCGTGCGGGAATAAACATTACCTAACAGTTTTCCAACATTATCTAACACTTTTGGAACGGTTGCCTCGCGCGAAGTCAAACTTCCCATGCTAGTGGTACAAAAAGATTTTATCGTAACACATGGTTGGAAAGATAGATTTTCGAAACCTGTGGGGCGTGTGAAATGTGGCTAATTCCTAAACTGTGCGGAAAAAATAGTTTCTTGTATCGTGTACACATGCGAACGCGCAAACAACATATTTTTACGAATTGTCAGAGACTAGAGCATTCAGCATAAGCTTCGTAACCTCAATTTTACGCGTTACCGGTGATTTCTCGAATCGAACTTTCCCTAGCAGAAATTATAAAAAATATTCGATTCACTTTTTTCCAACACGTGTTCAAAAATTTAGATTTTCGAAGCCTTTGGAGCGTGCGTAAAGTGCTCCATTTCCAAAGAGTGCGGTGAAATGGGACATTCTTCGGCGCATGCGCACTTTCGAATAACTTCTAACACACAATAGTAAATTCGTAGAATTTATGCCATTTCTTTAGTTCTGCGTGAATTGAAAACTTGTTGGAATGTTTTTGTTCGGAATTGCGTACGAAATGGGGCTGTTGAAGCCTTTTTCGTGTGTAAGATATGCTGATTTCGATAATATATGACAACGTCGAAATCGACTAGGGCAGCCTCTTAAAGAATGATAATAGTTTTAGTCACATCCACCAACCACAAGTACCACATTACTAGATAATACATGAAATAAGAATGTTCTTGGTTAAAAATTGTTCCGTTTTTCTCAGCGCAGGGCGTAGTCCCAGTTTTTTGTTCGCCAGGCACTTGAGAGAGGCCAAGGATGGCATATAATCCGAGAGGCATAGGCGGCGCTGACCGAGAAGCGGTGAGCTAGGCAAGCCAAGGGTGAGGAGAGCGGGAGTCTCGCAAGCTACGTCAAGTTGTTTACTACGAACGAGTCGAGGCGTGTCGTTGAACCTCTCGGGAGGACCGAGCGCCGCGCCTACATGCGTTAATTTCCCGTCTATACCGAGAGTTCTTCTTGAAAGCATAGTGTAAGGAGATAGGTGTGCTACAGCTACAGCTTTTCGGACGAACCAATAGAAAAGTTCCGCCAGTTGACGTCACAATAATCGGTCAATTCAAAAGTGTTGAAAGATTTCGACGTAGATTGGATTGTTACACATGAAACGTTGACTGAATTCTTCAGTCCACCCATAGTGGAAATGTAAATAATTTTACCTCCGCAGGTCCCACCATGAATCCTATAGCCTTTAACCAAACAATTGAATATTTTATTTAATTCGTGAAACGATGCGAGTCAACGCGATGCGTTTATCAACGTTGTGGTCTAGGTTATGTTGTATTTTGAACGCGCGCATGCGCCTGCGCTATAAGCTCACTACAACTGGCCGTGGCGTTAATTGGCAGATTGCGCGACCTGATACAAAAATTGGTCCTTTACGGAGCACAACCGACTCCTTACACAATGCTTGAAAGAACCTACTTGACAATGGCAACTCGTCCAACTTCTAAGAGTAGCTCATTTCGTAGAAATGTTACCTAGAGTGATCGATGGGTAGTGAATCTGCGGCGGCGCTGTGACTCGTCGATTCTTAATAGGCAAGAGGTTATGGTTGACTGTCACTTGTCAACCAATCGATTCCAGCGAATATTTTAACGTCAGTGAAGATTTGCTTCACGCTGTGAGCACGGATATCAGCCGATCAAAATTAAGGAGATTCCCTGGTCGATTTCAACGATGACGTATATATCTCCAAATGTCTAAAGTCCACGTATTACGTAGCACGGAAACGTGAAAAAAGGTTCAACAGCACGATTATGTATGCAATTCTGAGCAAAAACACTGTGACCTATTTTCATTTAACGCAGAAGTGAAGTAATGGCATTCTTTTTACGGATTTACTATTCCGGTTTTATAGAATTCCTGCCATTTCTTTATTTCTGCGTTAAACGAAAATTTCTTAGAGTATTTTTGTTCGGAATTGTCCAAAGAGTGGAACTGTTGAGCCCTTTTTTGCGTTTAAGATACGGGGACTTCGATACTTGGAGATATATACGTCAACGTCGAGATCGACCAGGGCGCCCCCTTAAACAAGTTGAATCGCGCGCGTTACGAACAGGTCCTTTCAAGAAGAACTCTCGGTATAAGCAGTGCGGCGGGGTTCCAGCGGTGCGTAGGAACGTTGTAACGCGGCTTGGCGTGTGCTATAGATGCGCCGGGCGTTTCACGAGAGAGAAAGAAAACAAGAGAGGATTGAACATTTTTTTTTTTTTTAAATACAAGAAAAGTAACAAAGACGGGACAAATTGGTGAAGAGAGAAATGAGAAAATGAATGAATAAATAAAATACCAGGTAGCAAACACGCCTACAATTTGGGACTGCTTTTCTGCATCGCTTACAATGCGATGGCTGTGAAAAAAAAAAAAAAAAATAAAGTTACCCTGTCTGGGGATAATAAAAGTATTCGAAGTAATCACATTTTGTTTGTTTTCACAAAATGCTAAAAATATACCTACTAGCGTTAAAACAAAAAACACTTTTTTCTTTGTTTTCTTAACGAATTCAGTTTATTTAGAAACAGTGTATTTCAGACCCAACTAACAATAAGCGGTTCTGTTCTCTGAGGCGAATACTTCCTGGGGATCCATAATCATGTAAGTTAATATGAATATAACTTTGAATCGAATTTTGTTCGAGTACTTATTTTCAGTTGATTTACATCGATGATTAGATAGTTTCAGACTTATAAGCAAACATATGGACAGACAGACAGAGAGATTGAGTTTTATATTCATAGGCAGAGAAGAGATGGAATTTCCAACCGTTGCTGTAACGATACTCGCTTCACCAAATTTTTCTGGCAAATCTGAAAGACGATAATTTCGTCAGTGTAAGTGAAAACCTTGACGGTGAATCCAGCGACGATGGTGATTTTACCTCGATACGCCCGACTCGCCCTGAGTGATGGTATGGTTACTGAACTTAGAGAAAGGCTTCGGAGCCGCGGAGTGTTTTCACCGAGCTGCAGATACTGCGGCGCAGATGACGTGTCGTTGACCCATCCGAGATGGGTCTTGTCAGCCAGGCTCTCGGATCTTCGCATGGTGTCAGCCTGCAGCGCTCGCTCGAGTAATTTGTCAGATACGCGGATATACGAGGAGGAAGGCACTTATAATTGTGGCTCTTCTCCGTGGAAAAAATGTATTTTTGAACTGAGATATTTTATAACGGAGCAGATGAGGACCGACGTGTTCATTTCGGTTTATACCCACTTTTCGTAATACCGCTGCAATGTGCAGACGTAATGACCGAGTCTCTGTTTAAGGAGGTTCGTGTCACACGTTTAGTCTTATAATGCAGTCCCTTCGAAACGAATATTCAGATCCAATCACACCAGAAAATGTCACAAGAATTCGAGAGTCAACATTTTTTAGGCGGATCAATTAGTCAAAGCAATGGATTGGTGGAAATTCATTACTCACTGAAAAATAGTTTTACAGTTCTTAACAAAATCACAACAAGTACAATGAGTAAGTACGAATGAAAATGTTGCGGTAGCACCAGTTGAAAGTTTAATTGTGGATCAAAGGATGCTGAACAACTTGAATATCCTCTGAAATCACTGTAAATCGAATTATGATATATGAAATCGTTGGATGTTAATGTGGATCACTGGAAATTCTGTGATGAATGTCTAATCATTCTCAATTCAATTCATCAGCGTTCGTCTGTATTGATTTCCATCGGTGTTTATTCACTATGTAATTCTCGTAATTATTTTTCAACGTACCGAATAGTTTAAATTCATTTATAACGTGACATCAGATAGCAATGGGAATCACTAATTACATAGGTTAGTAAAAATCTACAGATGTAATTGAAATCAATATAAGTCCATCGAAATCAATGCTAATGAATTACAACCGTTCATTCAATTTCTAAGTGAATTGCCATGGCAGTAGCGAAACTTGGTAGTAGTTTCTTCCATGATACAGAATAATTAGGAGTGTTGAATGATAACTACTGAGCACTGCTAGTTATGAAGAAGGTTACAACGAAATCTATATTTCAACTGGTCAGAATTGAATCGTGAGTTGAAAATTTGCTGTGGGGTGTAAAAATTGGTGGTGACGAAAAAAGTGCGGATATATTCGTACAAGTCAATATATATAATTACTGTGTTAACAGAGGTAAGCTTAAGGAGAAGTTACCGTCAATTTTGACTAAAAGAAATTGTTTTCTCGAATCATCTGAAAACATGTTTGTTTCATGCACGATACTTTTAAGCAGCTTATTAATTGTACGTGGACGAGGAGTATATATCGTGATAAAAGCTACTAACTATAGTAATAATCCACAATGAGAATTTTCCGTTTGCACAAAAGTCATTCCTAAATTTGGGAACCAATTGGTAGCGAAGCAGTTCAACTTCGCGTCATCTTTCTCTTGAATATGGTAAAATGGAACATGTTAGGAAACAGATGAAGTGCTTTGAAAAATTTAATCAACAATGCACAGAATTGATCTGATCACAGAAGAGTTGAAAATTCACGGTAAAAAAATTTGAGACCTGCCGGATATTTAAAAACTGAGCATCGCATCTGAGGCACATACATTTTCAAGCGTATCATGAACCCAAAGAACTTGATTTTTTGGTGCGGGCAAAGGAGTAATAATTCACATGACTTGGTTTACATCAACTGAAACATTATATGAACTGAAAGACACTTGAATGACATTTTCTTCAGAATTAATTTTCTAGCTCTCAATTGCAGATGACTACATGCAGAGTGCACAAGTCGTCGTTACAACATAATGGGTTTTTTAATTCATGCTTAAACGCGTCCCACGTACTACACGGTATG
Source organism: Neodiprion pinetum (assembly GCF_021155775.2). Classification (NCBI taxonomy): domain Eukaryota; kingdom Metazoa; phylum Arthropoda; class Insecta; order Hymenoptera; family Diprionidae; genus Neodiprion; species Neodiprion pinetum. The sequence goes on from NC_060236.1 coordinate 17,168,633, forward strand.
ACGTAGTACCATTTGTTTTTATTAGGATGCACATGACGTACGTTATACACATACACATCTCTGCCTAGGTATACGTTGTTATCGCAGTCAGCTGTCGCCTCTTTACACGACTCTTAACGATGAATAATGACCTCGATTTTTGCATTGAAAGAAATATCGCGATATAGACACACCCGATTTTTGCCCACATGCACGCGGCTTTCGAATGAAATTGAATTTGAGACCAGAATTTTCAAGCTTATTATACATTTTATCAAGTACGTAGGAGGTTATTCTTCAAGATCTTTATCTCTCTCATTTTAAAATATTCTAGTCTGAAATGATCTTTCCCGGTACTTGGACGATACAAAGAAAAAAAAAACGTAGATCGAATATAAAACTCTGTGTTTACGAGACAACCTGTTTTGCTGATCTGTCGATAATGGATATCTTTACGCTTTTTTTACTTCATCTTTATCTTTTGCATATTGAAAATTGTTTAGCAGGCATCATAGTATGAAACAAAGTAAATCCATGTTATTCTTTGCTCACTATTTACAGTATTTTCAATTCCTATGTCCTGTAACAACTTTTTGTCCTAACGTTGGTGTATTTTATGTTTTGGAAACGTGGCTCACAAACGTATAAGGAATGCCTGCTCTTCAGCTGTTAACACATCAACAAAACTTGTGTATTGCATTTGGATGATTTTCAGTTCATGGTCTACTTTGATCAATCTAAGAGCAAGTACAGTAGTGATATTATGGTTTGAGCGAAGCTTCATGACTAAGCTTAAAGTCTTAGTCTTAGAATCTTTTGGTGTCACTGCACGATGAAAACCTCGCAATGAAAGATCTCTAGTAGATTTTTTTCATGCGAATTCTATACCATGAGATGTTTCATTAAAGTTGCGGCACTGCCATGTACGCTGGTTTAGACCAGTAGCTACATAAACCAAATGCTGAATAGTCTCGTGGTGGATTAGGAAAATGAGTGAAAAACGTATATTACTGATGATAGAGACAGAATGCTCTTTACGGGAGAAAGGTGTCTGATAGTCCGTTGATTCCGAGGTGAGTAACCAATGAAGGTAGGTACACTACACTTTGATTGTACCCGGCTGATTCTCAATTACTATCTGTTTAAGCATCGCGCTTATTATACCTCATTATTTTTATGGCGGCGTAAAAATATGATATTACAAAGCAAATATCAGACTGCAAATTGGATGAGCCATGGGTCAAGTATCTTCTATCTTAACCGCGGTGAGTGTCAGTTGCGACATATAAGCATGTAAGCCCTGCCAGAAACGAATTCCCCAGTCACCCGCTATTAATTAATAGAAACAATTTTTCATCTTGTTATCCCTTTATCAACCTAGTGCCCAGTTCGTCGATTGGCAATTCGATTATGCCTATTGATTTTTTATCGTTTCCAAAAGTGATCAAGGCCTTTCACTTGGCCAGATATTCAAACGGACATGCATATGTTTTACCTTCAGAAATTGTAAGTGGAAGGCTGTACTGGGTCCGGTTTAAAAACGACTCCAAAAGCTGAATTCGAGATATCTTTACCTCATTCCAAGTTAACGCGTGACTTGGAGTGACCCTTACGACTTTTCACGAAGTATACGATATGTAACCTTGAGTAAGCCAAACCTCTTATTCTCTCATTTCATTATGGAAAAAAACATAAATTGTCTTCTGTTGCAGAATTTGCATTCCAGTGTGATTAAGGAATGAAAAACCAACATTGAAAACACGTTTATGTGACCACGCAGGAAAATTTCAACTTCGAAAGAGTATCAAATATCACACTTACAAGGTGTTTCTGCCAGTACCGCACAGATCGGTTTCTGAACAAGTTCTGAACGGTAAAAGTGATTGGATCCCGGTAGCAGCAGCGGTCCAACAACAATCGAGAAACAACATGCATACTTACCTGCCTCCACATATCCATTGAGCGGTGATTTATGCTTACTGCAATAAAGAGAGAGGGAGAGAGAAATATCACCGCTACGTGGATTGTCCTTTCACTTCTTGCAGGTACAGCTGCGGAAGGGCACGCGCGAACAGCTCGTAAGCGAGATGGAAGCATTTCAGCGTGATTTGTGAACAAAGAGAGAGAGGGAGAGAGAGAGAGAGAGAGAGAGAGAAATCGGACAAACCAAACAAAAGGTCGAAAGATAAGGCAAGGGAAAAGAAGCTGCCGAGGTGACGACTTTTTAACAGGGTGTGGATCAGAACGGGGGCGGTCGCTGAAGCCCTCTGCATTTTCTTTTCACTAGCCGCTCTGCGGTTAATTTCCAGAGAGTGAGACTCGAGGTGGTACTATTCATAGTGATTGACTAATTTACTGAATTACGTTACAGTCGCTGATCTTACGTGTGTCGAAAATTGATCAAATCCGTTAACTTGGGATGAGACGCATGAGGCTGTGAATGCCAATGTCTCGTGGCATCTAGGAAAAGAAAGATGTGGCAAACAGAAGTCACGCGCACGCGAATAAAACTATAGCTCACTTGAAATAGTAGGAATGATTTTTGATCGAAAACTCGCCATGGTTGTATTCTAATAATGTTCACTGCAAGAAAAACCGGGTGTAGATTTCTATCTTGACTATAATTTGGTACCAAATCTCAATCCTACACTGTCTGATGTTGAATTCCCGGATTGACCGCAACAGTTGTTCTATCGTGCTTCACGCTGATTATTTTTCACAGTGTAATGAAGTACAATAACGGGTTCAATTTTGAATGGAAGAGTGGAAAAATTTGCAAGAAGTGACCGTTTGAATTATGCCTATCCTAAGGTTGCGCCCGAATCTCCGTTGCAAGGTTCGAATATTTACAGGTCATCGAAATTCTCTGAGGGTATTCTGAAACACGTAACAATATGTCCAAAGGAATTTGATTTCATCTCTTTTTCAGATGACTATAATAATGAAAAATCTGTGAACGATTATCATCTGCAAGCTCATATACTCCATCATCAGGTTGACATATCGTATTGAAAATTAAGTGAAAAGATATTCGATGTGTGTTCTAATAACTGGATGCTGATGACTTCAGTCGATTCTACGTTTCTCATACTTATTTAGTTTAATTGCATGGAGCGTCTTTTACACACAATGAACCGTCATACCTAGGGATAGTCAGAATCAAAGAAAACAATATATCAATAATACCAACTTCAGTGACACGTAAAGTACAACTTAAATTCAACTAGAGTATTTAATCATTGCACCATCTAACGTATGCCACGGAGGCGGAACCTCGAACACACTGTGGCAACACCATGAGTGAGGAAATTGCACAAGTCTCTTTTTTCCCACTTTACCGCTGAAACAATTGATCACGCCTACGTAGAATAATCAGAACCCTAAGAGATTGCAGTCGATTGTTAAGAGGATGGATGCATCGCCAATAATGGGTACAGGCTCAGCACCAACTCATGAACACGGAGTAACGCGTGCCTGTGCAGTGCAATAGGTGCGCCCAGGAACAGAAAGGAGCTGCAGCTCCCGACAGCCTCGATGGTCATACGGTCGACCACACATCTTCGCCTGGTCATGCAAGTACAGGCATCAACTCCGCGGTAGGTGCACCGTAACTGTCGCAACGCGGCTGATTTATCGGTGCCTAATTGCAATTCATCATTCTCTTCGCTGCAATTCACTCCCGCCTATTTCTAGCATTAGAAATTCTTGCAACATGGTATCTTGGAGGTTTTCTCAAGGAAAACTGGTTTCTTCATACCTTCTATGCGCTTATCCAGAGACTCGCCGATCACCTGCTCACTCCAAGTCCGCGGAAATTTATTTCGTGATGAAAATAATTGGTGCACGCCCTGCGTTTGTACAATCGAGGGTGTGATGTAATTGTAACTGTTGTAACTATAGAAATCAGTGGATGTTTTACTGATCCAGAAATAGAGTGTAGAAAGAAAATTCTCGGAAGACTCCTGGTTGGAATTTTTATAATGATTCCGCAGGCTTTTGGATTCTATAATATAATAAAGTAACTCTTTTAAAAGCTGCCGAGCGATCTGTTTGGAAGATTATTAATCCACCGAGAAGAATGTTTAGTACAGCAATAATTGCAAGACACTTAGTACTTCGATTTTGTACCATCATGCTTTCTAGTTATCTTGAAATCAGTTTGTAAAGTGGAAATCAACGAGAGCACTTGATAAGATAGTACCTAATCAGCTAAAAACACTAGAAATAGATGTTAACGATCAATTGAAACTATTTTACGTATTCATCGCGAGCCATACAGTATTTCGATGATTTTTAATGCTCCCTCCTTGATTGTTTCATCATAAGTAGTGATAACACGTGATTTCAAAAGATTCGCAATGATTTCAATAATCTCAATTGATTTCTCGTCGTTCAAACGAAAATTGTTCGTCGTTTTCTTCCTTTCTTTTATGGCTATCGTCACATTCGATTCATTTGATTTACAGTGTGCCTTCCGACTGTTTAATTTATGACTTCTTGGAGCGAATGGCCGTTGAGAATCCAATACATCCAAACCGGTATTGATAGAAGGGTACTCGATGGATCAAAATGTATAGACAGCTACAATTCGATGTCGATCGAAGAGGTTTCGAGTTCTGCTAACGCGTTTCCTCAGCCTCGACGATCGTACCCGCCAAAAATTTGCCACACAGAATGGCGATTCTACCGGTTTGCTTGACTGCCGAGTAGGCTGAGAGAGATGGTCGACCGGGGCGATAACAAAGCGTGTAAACAAATAGGCTGTACCGATCTTCGCGGTGTACAACGATACACGAAGCAGATAAAGGGACTTATCCAGGGGTTGGGACCGACGCACGGTGCAACACCCACGCAAGCCAGACGCGTCTCACACGCACACGCAAGCACGTGTCTGACTTGGGGAGAGAATCGGCGCACGTTGGCGTAGAGCTACGAAAGTTGGTATCATGCCTATCTCTAGTCTCGGTAGGTACTCGAGGCGAGGAAGAGCGAGTCGGCAGCCAGTCGGCCAACCTACGGAGAATTTCAATCAGCAATAACCGCTTCTTCCTACCTCCGGTCCCCGCCTACCTCACCACCTCGTTTTACAGCCCGTGTCGATCCTGGTTACAAATGATGTTATTATTTCCTGATCATCATCCTCCATTGCGAGTACTCGAACGACTCACGCTATTGCCACATCGGCAAGTGCACACGTCTTTATGTAAAAAATATTCTACGTCCTGCTGATGGACGCGAGTCTAAGATGACTGCAATGCCGCCTCGATTACTCGCAATAATGAATGTTTCATCAGACGCGATTCTTCAATACTGTTTTGTGCTCTCCTTTGTCTCGGGGAAGTTGGCGTCAAGATTGCTCCGACTAACCTGCAGCATCGGCGCCATTGGACTGTTGCAATAGTGCAATTGACTACATAAATTTACCGTAATCACGATTTTCACGAAACTATGAACCGAGTGAGATGCCTTATTTTCACGGGTCATTGTCGAAGCATCGGTATCAGAGCGAATGAAGCTTCAAAACTAATTACAAATACCTATCCATTGAATTGAAAAATTTACGTCTACTGATCCCTGAACACCAATCGCCAATTGCTCGAAATCAGTGGACTGAAATAAGTTTCTCAAAAGCCTGTGAGTTCTTCTCATAAAATGATTACAACGTGAAGCGAATCTGAAGTATCCGTCTCACTTGTTGTACCTATGCGAATCAATGCTGTTTTTCTCAACTGGCTGTAAAAAAGATTATAGAGCATCAATTGAGTAGGTATGTAGGTACCTACTTCAAAATTATGACCAGCTAAAATAAAACCAGCAGGTTATTATGGCGTGTACTCAGTTCACGACGAGTCACATGATCATTCGTGTTTCAGAGTCGATACTACATGAATTGAGTTCAACCTGGAAGAGAGGAATAATTATCAGCGCAGTGATCATGTGATGAATTGATTAGGGGATAGGACATGACTTGGACATACGTGTTTCTTGACCAGAAACTGGTTGCGTTGGCCGTTTTCGAATGGTTGCTAAACAGAGCGGAACAAGCGTTTGGCTGCCAACATCGCAAATGAGGGTACAATTTCCAACTATAGCTTCCTAGTGTCCACGTGTGTAACGAGGGAAGTTGATTCGAAGCCTACAGGGTATTTCTTCACACTTCAAACGTTGATGCGCATAATATTTAATAACCAGGTGTCGCGGCGCGTAGACACACGCGTACCCGTGGCTACCATGAGTCTCGATAAATTCTTTTCATCGAATTTTTTTTTTTCACATTTTACATTTGCTTTTTTTCCGAGCCACGACATCCAGTCTGCCGTTAAAGACACGATAGATTTATTACCGTTAAGCATAAGGCCGGTTCTTTTACGCCTTTTCATACGCACAATAAAATATACACCATCCACGTAGCCGGGTGTATAAGCAGGTTACAGGCAGGCGGGCAGAAACAGGTATGATAACTATCTTGCCGTATTTTTATCCACGGCAAAGCAAACATGAATGGATCAGTCGAGATCTTCGATTTAATCGGAGATATACCGAAAAAAGGAAACTCGTAGACAGCTTACACACGCAAAAACTCAACACCGATCGTCAAGGCTATCGATACACGAGAATAAAAATTCAATATCGTTCATTTTTCGAAAGTACCAAAAGCCCTGCAACAACTTCGTTGTGTGCAACTTTATCTAGCGTGCACATCGTGAGTACAAATTGTGCAAACCGCAACTACCAAGTAATCTTCAAAGTGAAATATGAATTTCTCGACACAAACCTTACATCGAGTTGTCACGTCTTCGGAGAAGTATGATCTTTAGTTAAAGTTGGCCGATGAAAGACGACAACGTTGACAAATTCATACGATTAGCCACTAGACTATCGCAGAATGGACATGTTTACAGCTGCTCAATTGTTTCGTTTTTTAAACGCTTGATCGAACAGTTCTGTTTTATCAAAGACTGACGGTTGTCGAAGCTTCTGGCTATTTTCACTTCTGCTGATTTACAAACTAAATGAAGTCGTTTTTACCAGTTCTTGATGCTGAATCTTAGTCCGGTCGTGGTTGTAGAATTTGTTCAACTACATCACAATGGAGTACAATAAGCGTTCTTGGTTTCGTCATATTTCTATGATTGTTAATTTTCAAATACTGTTGTGACCATTTTGTATTATAAAGTACATGAAAACATCCAGAAAATTTATGTGTTATAACTACGTCTTTCTAAGATTCATTTTATTCATCATTTTTCACAAAACGACAGATAAACGAGAATGCAAAGATAACCATGAGCATATAAATACAAGATAGGTAGTTTTATCTAATGCTGACGGTCTGACTTTACTTACACAAGGTAGGATAATATTTAATCAGCGTTGTATCTAACATTATTAAATTTCATGAACTTTAAAGATAACTTCGGGAAAACTTTTCCCCGCCGACGTAGCAGGCTGAAAAATTCGCGTGCAGAGTCCCGATATGTGATTTATGAATTTCCGCCACAATAACGGATAACGACCCATGAGTTGGGTGGTACGGAGCGAACCGGATAATAAGAACGATACGATGCGACGCGATATGGGTTACTTATATTGAAGAGAGCAATCGGTGCGATCAGCGCTCGCCTGGGTTGCACCTGTACCCACATCGGCTTGGGACGGACGTGAAAATGATCGTCTAAGATAGAATCGCCGTGATCACAGCGGCGGCAGTCTGTTACCAAAAGGAAATTAAAACGACGACTAAACGATCCGCTCCTATAATGTATAATACGAACACTGCAGTATAGAGTAGGTGCATATGTTAGGTCTACTAATGAGTTTGTTGCCCTTTTTTGCCGATCTTAAAAACCATTCTAAATTAGAACACCTTCTACCTATCTTTCCATGATTTTTGAGTGCTGAAATTTATACTGTTTGTACTTGTGGAACGACTTACATAACCTCCAAAACAGATATGTAATGTACAGATGTACACTTGGGGACAATGAATCTGAGACAGCTAATTTTTTACACTAGACAGTTATGTTGGCAACACAGAGACACCTACAGCGCCACAGTCGGCCGAGTAAGAAACAAACTCATTCTCGATAATCATAGCATAATCCATGGCCGTCGAATCTAGCCTTAGAATACCGCGGGGATAATGACTTGTTGGATTGACACGTATTCTAAGGTTAGATTCGACGTTCATGGGTTATGTTATGTTTATTGAGATTAAGTTTGTTTCTCGCTCGGCCGACTATGGCGCTGTAGGTTTCTCTGTGTTGCCAACGTAACTGTCTAGTGTAAAAAATTAGCCGTCTCATATTCATTGTCCCCAAGTGTACCAGATACAGACGAACACTTTCTGGCATGTCATGTCACTGCACCTTCACAAAGTGCGCGACAAATCATTTCATCGGTTTCAGTGGCGTTTTTCGTAATTGAAACACGAAAGGAATACAGTGTCGAATCAGTTTCTTATCAAAAGCTACCTCGTATAAATCTGTTTTGAAGGTTATGATTCCCGCTCCACTAGTTCGTACAGTGTTTTAAAAGCGCAGATGTCAGCACTTGAAACAACATAGAAGGATCGATGGACATTCGAATTTGAAATGGCTACCAAAGATTAACGCAAGAAATTAGAAAATAATTTGTACGCTTAATACATCGATTATACTAAGAAAGAGGTTGGAAGATTCTTTTTTTTCTGTTCATAGCAGAAGGAAGAAGAAGAAAAATGACAACAGGAAGAGAAGCAAAAGAAGATCGGAAGAGAGTACAAGGGCGCGTAAGTCATTATTATTATTATTGTTATTATTATTAATCAACTATCGCTGGCGGAACCCCGTCGATAAATTGATGATCCCTCCGCAGATCAAAGAATAACTTTATACGCTTTGCTCGCGAAGGGTATTATAAACTGCACACAGGTATAATCCAGAAAAATGTGGCTTGAGGTGAATTTTGAATTAGTTCCTTTTCATTTCCTCGCAGCTTTTTTCTGATCTGACGGCGGGAGTGCGGCGCTCTAAGCATCCATGGTCTGAAAACAAGACGCGGCTGCGATGAGGGGAGGAGGTGAAGGGTGAAACGGAGAGCTGGGACTGCTTTTTGTCGACGCCATGTGCACGCCATTGGGTCTCGCGCCTCGGACATTTATAGGCGTTATTGGGCGTTGAGCGATGAGAAAAGGGCCGATAGGACAGGTGGTAACCTGCAGGTGGAAATCTCTAGAAAAATACATGTACTCGTATCTCTCGTGGTTGTATCGCCAGGTATCCCTGAAATTCAACGATTTTATTAGTCACGCTTCGATCAGTGTCTGTCGCCAATTCTTCTCATTCTTCCTTTTTTTCTTCTGCCTATATCGCCTGCACTGAGAGAAAGTTTCAGTTCCGGTTACAGCTCAGTCCTCAAATATTTTCATTTTTTATCACAATCGAAAAATATAGTTCCAGGTACAAAATGAAAATTAGTTTTCGAGCTGTTACCAGAAAGTATAGTATCCGTTACTATTCTTTCTCATTACGATCACTGTTATTACATTTTCTTGTAACTGTTGCGAAAATTTAATGCTGGTGCAACAATAAATTGATGTTAAAGCCTTATTTAAATAAAAAAGTAGAGTAAACCGAACAAACTGATTTTGCGTTGCAATTACCAAAGTAGGATCGACAATGGCGCAAAATGGTTACGCTTACCTCGTTTTTCGTAATTCCAACAATATTCAAACAGTTTTTTTAACGATACCAGTTTTACTGAATTTTTCTAGTTACTGTGTCAAATGAAATTTTTCTCAGTGTGGTATAGTTTCAGAAAACTGACCGTGCAAATACGCATGCGCGAAATCGTCCAATATCTCTATTGCTAGATATTTAATAAATTTACGTCGAGTTTTTTGTCTACTTATTACAGGTTGACCAACTCAGTTGAGTCCAGACACTAGCTCCGGAAATTCGCAGATGTCTCGAGGTTGTGTTGAGTAGAGAATTTTAGATAGCCAAAGTATGACGGCATCACATTCAACTCAACATAATCTCGAATTGTTTGTACTAATTGACAGTTGGCACCGGAGCAAAACCAGATAGATTTGTCTAGCCTGTCAAAACAGACGGAAAACTTTTTGCATGCACAAAGCGAACACTTGGGTGTACGGATTCCTAAGACTGTTGCGGTATTAATGGTAGAGAATTGGAAGATTCACGAAGCTTTCAATAAAACATACACAGCTGTAAATAACCTGTTCAAAAAATTTTCAATCAGTTTTACTGTTAGATTCTTGAAGAACTTCAATTCTTGAAGATTTTCAACCAACCGTAATCACGTCCAATCTATTATGGTGATCAGTTAACATGTGTACATTTCCAATAATCCATAAACAACACTTAGCCATCAGTTATACATCAATGCTTCTAAGTATTGTTTATTCAAAATTTTCCAATGACATCAATTTTACCCCGGTATAGTGGGACATAAATATTTTCTTCTGTCGATGGGCAAGTTTTACGGGTAAAACTTTTGGTACCTGCTTCAATTTCCGAAAAGTCATGAATTGTAGAAGGCAGGTTAAAATGACGAAAATTCAGATCAACCATAGTTGTGTAAATCGCTTAGGTCTGGTTAAGACTCTATCGAGTTAAACTCCTGAAAAATTCTAGTCTTTAAAGATCTTCGGATAAATTGTCTCAAGTCCCACCAAGATTTGATCTAATCGATTGAAACCATATCTATTCCGAGTTTCGAATATCCTGGAATTCGACCATTCAGAAACCCCATCCATTCGGAATTTTGAGACGTCATGATGCTTCAATATATTTTTCCCTGGTCGTTAAGGACGATTGGCAATTTGAGCTGATGGCCAATCTCAATGTTGTCTTCAGATCCATTTTCATGGGAATTCACGCTTTGTCTGCGAGTTCAAGGTGCAAAGTTTTGTCAGTCTCTTTTTCCAGCGCTCATTTTGTTATTGCAAGTAAAAGACCTGAGCGGTTGAGAGCTGCGAAGTTCAGCGGCATTTTTTCTCCCTGTTAGTGAATTGGGTTAATTTAGACGAGTGATGAAAAGTGGTGATATTCAGTCGGTCTGCCGGGTCTGAAGCGATGTTCTGACTGTGAGAAAATTTCTTGAACACAGAGCAACGCGTGGGTGTAGTTGGCGCAGCATTGCTTGCCTATCATGTCCTCGCCTTCGGCCAAGCCGTCCGTCCACGTCTGTCACGAAAAATAGTTAATCAACGGGGAATTCCACGGGTTATAACTTATAAATTACGATTTATACGTTCTCTCGCGGTACAGGTGATCATTGAGTAAAACTTGAGAGAATTGATTTGCGATGGGATAATACTTGCGAACAGCGTTGCATTTCTCTTCTACAGGCACCAGAACTTGTTTCGCAATTATCAACCAGCTGTCGCTGAATCAAAGCTATTGAAGTTCATCTTTTCATCGCTACGATGGTGATATAAAGAAAAAGTACCGAATGCGATTGAATATTACTTTCCTCAATTATAATCAATCTACGTTGTCAGACCTGCATATTATGGAAAACAGATGTTTAGAAAAATGTCGGCTTGTCGGTTGGTCTCGAAAAACATCTGCGATGATCTAAGAAACAGATTGATGGGAGAATTCTGACATTTAAACGAATTTAGAATCAAGCGATGGGGATCAAAAATTACCACAAGTTTCTCGTTTTTTTGGACGTATACTTCGATGGAAAAAATTCGAAGCATCACCGCGTAGTTTGCATGACGTTTGTGAAAAATTTTACAGAAATAATTGTAAAACGAATAAGATAATGCAACAGGAAACATTCTTATTAAAAATGAATAAATTAAGCGACGAAAACAGAGTAGTCGGTAACGACAAGAGATTGCGATCATAAACGAAAGTAATTCCAGTTGGCGAAGTGAAGAGAAGTATCGTGTAATTTTTTTATCAATTAAATTCGTAATTTATAACTTCATTTGCACTTATTTTCAAAGTACAAGATAAAAAAATATGGATTCTATACTAACCTTCAAATTTTGATAAATGTACTAGCGGAATGTAAAGAGTGAGAGATTTTTGAATAAGTAAATATATTATAATCGCAAATTCGCTTGTCTAATTTTTTAAATGATTCAAAATTCCCACCCTCTGACGTCTACTTCTTCATCTTTTTACAAACAAGGTACGTGAAATTCGAAAGGACACTAATCGAATAGTGACATTCGTACCGATTTTCGGAATACTTTCAGTTTCCAAATATCCGAAAAGTGAAAGTGAAATATATTGAAGTGAAGAACAAAAATTTTTAACAAAATGTTGACCTTTTCAGAAATGTTTCATATCTGAAAAATTTGGAGACACGTATGTTTCTCAGATTCATTCGTAACGAGGTTAAATTTTTTCTTCACCCACAGTTAAATTATTTCTGCTGCAGTACCATCAAACCTACGTCTTGGTAGATAAGAGATGCTGTAAAGAAATTTGCAAGTTGAATCGGTACTGTCAATGATTGAAAAACGCGAAAAACGTCATACGGAGAAACGAAACGAGAAGTAAAAATTATGAGGTCAGGTATATTATTACAGAATAATAACTTGGATGTATACCAGGAAAAATTTTATATTTCATAGTTAATTATAAAAAATTTTTGTGAAATGAGTATCGTTACAACAAGTGGTTTAAATATTGTTGGAATAACAAAAAAAAATTAGGTGCAAGTAATGATTGACTATGGATTTTGTATTATAGCGGCCAATATTACATTTTCTAGTTATTGCAACCTTGAATCTGTTTGTTCAGTTTACTAATGTTGCTTATTTAAATAAGGGGCGCGATCAATTTATTATGGCAGCAACGTCAATTCATCGCAACAATTACAAGAAAATATAGTAGGAGTGAAAATGATCAAAAATAATAGTAACTCATCCTGGATTTTCGTGCTGCAACTGCAGCAAAATACATTCTCATTGTGTAGTCAAATCTCTGTTCTCCGGTCGCGGTAAAAAATTAAAACAAGTTAAAGACTGTGCAGTAACTAGAACTAGAAAGTTTTCGGAATCCCGACCACATGTACTGAAATAGTTGGAACGGTAACCTGGAACTGTGGTTCATCCCGAAGGAAGAGGGCTGCCTTTTCCATTTAGAGTCCTTCGAGGACCGCCGTAGCGTTTATTCGTACCCAAGCATTTGATTCGAAGTCTGCTGCAGGCTGGCGGGCGGGGCAGTAAATCAGTTTTTTTAATCTCCGAACTTCCGCCATAGATCAAAAAGCAATCCTTTTTTGGTGCCGGCGTTGCGTTGCGTTGCGTTGCGAGAGGCGAGCTGATATATCGAAAGCAATTAGTTCTAGGGCTTTCTGGGATTGGATATTCCGAGTCCCTTTCTAGCTACCTGCGTCCGCAAACGCGGTACAAAGATGCGCGCCTTCTGCCGCAGGAGCGTCTAACTAATCACTGTGCGTATACATGCGGAGTTATAAATTATCGGGCCCGCCATGCCACGCTTCACGTGTCCCTCCGGCATGCGGGGCATCTTTCGTCCAATTTTCCGCGCTTTCGTTATACTCGAGCGTTGAACCCCCCGAAGCTGATCACCTCACCTCGGGCTCTAAGATCACGAGAGCTTACCGTAGTGCTATGAAATACACTGAGAGAAATTTTTAGTTCCGGTTACCGCTCGGTCCTTAATTATTTTTATTTTTTACCCAATCGAAAAATATAGTTCTAGGTACAAAATGAAAACTAGTTTTCTAGCTGTTACCGGAAAGTCTAGTATCCGTTACTATTCTTTCTCGTTACGTTCGCTGTTACTATATTTTCTTGCAACTGTTGCGAAAATTTAATGCTCGTGCAACGATAAATTGACGTTAAAGCCTTGTTTAACTAAATAAGCGGAGTAAGCCGAACAAACTGATTCTGCGTTGCAATTACCAAAAAAGGATCGACGATAGCGCAAAATGGTTACGCGTACCTTGGTTTTCGTAATTGCAACAATATTCAAAGAGTTTTTTTTAACGATACCTGTTTTACTGAATTTTTCTGGGTACTATAACAAATGAAATTTTTCTCAGTGTAGGAATTACGTTGGACTTATATACACCCAACCGTAGAAAAGTGGTGAATTTGGCTAATCTTAATAGCGCCGATCTGAGATCTTCCCGTTGGGAAGTGTTCCAAGCCCGTAAGATATTTAAGGAACAATTTTGTTTTTCATCCTGATCTGACCAAATAACTCAAGAATAACACGACTGATAGGATCCAAAATATAGTCAGCTCTAAGCTAAAAAAATCTGCGTCGGTTGAAAACTAAAATCATCCGAATCCACTTGCAAAATATCATCATATTTTTGTTTTCTTATTTTTGTGTTGTTGATCGAGTAACTCGAAAACTACTGGACCGAACATGTATCCAGACTCTAATTAGATTTAACTTAAAAAAAAAAGCACCGAGGATTGATACCAAAATCGTCCAAATTCGTTCGGTTGTTTATTATCCAGATATCGTTGGATGAAAATCGATCACATAAACACACGCGCCCAACAATTATCCGAAAATGGTTGGAGATGATTCCCTGGACCTTGAAACGTCAAGACCTATTGAAAACTTAACTTTTCATCTTTACAGTTGTCGGATTAAAGATAATTTGACGCACATACCTGGCCGTTGTTTTATATTTTCTTCGATGCTTGATCAGCGCGATATACTTCTTAAATAAATAAATTGTTATATGAGATAACCACCATATCTGAAATTTGATCAAATAATCGAGAAAACGCGTTATTGAAAGGGTTTATCGATAAATCTAAAGAACGACTACTGGGCAATATCGATTCATAGAAAAATAATCAATTCCAAAATCCGGTCAATTCATTGATCGATAGAATAATTTATCGCAAACATCGGTAAAACGATGAATTTAAAGATCTGATTGACTGATTAATCGAACAAGCAATTACTTACCAGTACCAATTAATAAAAAAAAAACAACTTTGTACCATATTTTGTCCAAGCCTCTTTTGCTCGTGGTGTTTATTTATGCAAAATACATTTCGAAACGTATTACTTGATTGTTCAAATTACTTCGTTTATGTGTATCAGTTTCTCGCTCGATATCATCAACAACTTCAAATTTTTTTTTCGTGTGCTGATTTACCCCTCTCTATCCATTCAAAGTATGTAATGGACAAAACTGAACTATCGAAGTCCAGGAATGCGATCATTCGGTTGCGGCTGTTGTAAAAAAGCTGAGCTTTTCTGTTCGCCCGGTTAGTTTACATCGATGCTTGTTTTACTTAGAGGTTATGGAAGAACACCCGCCAGCTGGCAAGATCAAAAACAAGAAATGCGATAGCGACAATGACAACCGCAACAACAAATGTGAGAGCGACAATGATAATCACAGCAGCAAGTATGACATCAATAATAACGTCTACAATAACAAATGCGATAGCGAAAATGACAACCACAAGAACAAACACAACGACAACAATAACAACAAGAAATGTTACAGCGACAATGATAATCACAACAGCAGGTATGACGTCAATAATGACGTCTACAATAACATAGCGACAATAATAACAACAACAAATTCGACAGCGACAATGATAACCACAACAGCTAGTATAACGTCTACAACAACAAATCTGACAGCAAGTATGACAACAATAATTCCACCTACGACAGCAAATGTGACAGCGAAAATGACAACCACAATAACGTATACAACAACAATAATGACAACAACAAATGTGACCGCGACATAGTAATCATAACAACAATGACAACCACAATAACAGATGCGACAGCATCAATAATAGCCACAGCAACAAATACAACAACGGTAACGACAGTAAAAAATACGAAAATGGCAACGACGACAACGGCAACGACAAAAAAAAAATATAACGACGGTAAAAACAATAAGTACAACAACGGCAATAACGATAACAAATGCGAAAACGAAAACAACAAATACTACAACGACAGCAACAACAACAACGACAACAACAAGCAGGTTTGCGATCGGCGCGTATCTTTGCGCTCGCTGGAAAGAACCGCCACGTAATATGTAATTACGGAAGTATACGTGCAGCGGTCGTGGACCCTTCGAGATTGCCGCGAGGAGCTGGGCCCGAATGACCGCGGTGGGACTCGTGGGCCTTGACCTTGGCCGCGCCCTGTTGCCACGTGTCACGTACCGCGGTCACGTGAGACTCGCAGCTGATTCACGAGGTGATCGATACCTGCAATACTCACCGGGATTGCATGAGAAATTTTTCAAAAACCGCAAGATATGTAAAACAGCCGACCATCTTGTGATTTTAGGGAGTGAAAATAATGGCGTGCAGATCTGCGGCAGAGTTCAAGGGTAGAAACTACGGACACTGATTGCGAGTCAGAAGTACCGGACCAGAATTCCAGCGCTAAAAAATAGCGCTAAAAAGGTTGATAAGTCACGAAACGATAGTTTTTTGATAATTTAATTATAGAATAGTGGAATATTGAGCATCGGTCGTAACTTATAGATACGGAAGCTGTGGTGGTTTCCGTTGAATAGGAAGGAAAGAGATACTGAAATTACAAATGGGAGCCTAAGGTTGTCGACTTTTCGTTGAAAATTATTTTAAGATTCTAAACAATTTAGCAATTTCGTTCGATTTAATTTTGCGACAGCTCATTTTATTCAGATAACCATTCTCTGCCATCCCACCAATTGCCAGTTGTCTACTTTCTTCATCACGATATCGCAGTTCAATATTCAGTTTCTCAAGATTGCACCGACATTCATTTCGATCAACAAATGCCGATACCGAATTGGCTATGAGAAAAAGAAAAAAAATGCCTTTCGGTAGTGTATAAAACAAAAAACCAATTTCATCGACAAAATAAGCCATCTTGGAGTGAAATTGAACGATCCTTAATGATCTTCTGACCATTTTTAAACGGCTTCAAAGTAACTATCAAAGTATTATTTTATTGTCTTTCTTACATTTTTGGAAGAATAATTGTATCTCAGGAATGTATTAATTGGATAATAGTATACTCAATGTGTGACAATCTCCTTCACCAAATTAAGTAACGTATTGATTTTCAACTCACCAACCTCGGTAAACGGTATAAAAATGTGCAGTCATCATTTGATTGGTTTGTAATAAGAACAAGTCCGAGGTTCCTCAGCGATGCTTCTTCTAATTTGCAATGGGAGATTGAATGCTGTTCAGTGTTACACAGCTAATTAGATGGTATTAGATACTATTTGAAGTTAACCAATACCCTCAACATTGACAATTAGTCTAATTGTCAATACTAGTGATTAAAGTCGACCAAATTACTGCATCCTTTATTTCGGGGTTAATTACCAACGCCCAGACTCAACTGTCGAAAGTGAGTCATCTCTGAAGTGACGAATAACGTGAGATGATGGTGAGAGTTTCGTTTCAGCGTTCCAGCCAAGTTCACTCAACGAATCTGTAACGTTTCTTGCATCGGAGACAGATTTTGTCGAAAAAGATTTTGAAACACCTCGAAACACTTTTCGATTTGATTCGAGACATATTTCCTAGTACTTACACAACTTTCACGCCTGTGTTGTGGTAGGTGATTTCCGAAGCTTAGTTCACAATTACTGATATTAATTTATCGTCTGGAACAAAGCGTGATGCGATGCTGGGAATGTGCCCAGCCAATGTTGGCAATATAAACGCGCAGCTTGAGGCGAGTTATCGCTTACCGGAGGATAGTATAACGCATGTGTAATAGAATGACTAATTGCCCCGTTTCCTGCTCGTATTTCATTTCGTTTCGGGTTAATCATTGAGCCCAAGGCTGCAGCAGCAGCAGCAGAAGCGCTGGCAAACAAACAACACTCCAACAACTGTACGGTCTTTATCACTGTGGTAACTCGCGGAGGAAACACTGCAGATTTGAATGTACCTACACATGAATAATTGCGTGACCCGGAGATAAAAAACTCAATTTTCGTTATTTCCATTCATCAAAACGGATCTGTACAAAGTAATTGGACGGGTCTTTCAATTACACAGCCACACCAAAACAGGTTGTCCCGTCCAACACACTAGGCCACCATAGAGTTCAAAATTCTGGCACTGGATTTGGATTCATTATGTCAAAAATTTATAGACTTGGGATCGAATTACCTTGTTTTGATCTTCCTGCGATGTTAATATCTTGCAATAGCTACTAAGATGCAAAAATGCAGCAAGTTTCCGAATTTTAGCTTCTACTGTTGCTGAGGAGAAAGACGTGGATAAATTTTTTGCCTTTAACTTGAAAAAGTACGATTTTTCCGACCATTGAATTCGTTTCAGTCTGAACCATCAGTAACCGTTAGTGCATTTTTTTATACAAAAAACAATCGTACCCAACTTTTGCCTCAAAATTTTTAATTTTATTTCCAAGTTTGCAGTTTTTGTTTTGCATAAGAATCTCATTTTTTTTTGTCATATTTGAAGTGGCATTACGGAAGCAGCTAAAATTAATTTTGGAAATCATACGTTCTGTTTCTAGTTTTTTATTTTTTGTTTTTTTTTCTGTATTAAAGGAATATTATTATTTCGTTGACATTTGTGCCAAAATATAGTTCTACAAATGTGAATAGGATCAAGCTCTTTTGGAATAAATGGAAATAAAACGGACATATGTTGAGGAGATAGAAAAACATTGTTTTGCTCGCTAAAATCAATTGTAACTCCTACCACGATCCTATACTTCAAGCACTATAAAAAAATCACTAACTATCCCACGTGAAAAAACCTGCAAGCTTCTAAATAAAAGTGTGAAATTTGAAACAGAAGTTGGAAAATATAATTTAAAAAAGGCTAGGCTGGAAAAACAACGGGATTTCATACGGTTTCAGAAGATCTGGTCCAAAACGGATTCCATGGTTGGAAGAATCAGACTTTTCTGCGTAAAAATGATTTTGAATCGTGTTTTTTAGGCGATAAGGACAATACTAAAAATTTTAATGCGGAAATCGTTATATTCAATGTTGAAAAACTTATGAATGTGTCTTTACTAGAATGTAAGAGCTGAAGATCAAAAGCTTGAAGGAGTTTCGCATTTCAGCGCTTGCTACAAGACATAAATATCGCAGAAAAATCAAACTTTCGGTACCGGATCGCTCAAAGATATTATAATCGGTGAATCTGCTTAATCGCATGCATTTCAAATAACTTTCTTTTTTTTTTTCTTCCAACCATTTCGCATTTCGGTAAACTTGTACCTAACTGTAGGTAGTTGATAACAGCAGGATCAAGAAGAAGTTGGAAGAACATAACGGTCGAGATTGCAGGAGTAAAATGCTTGGGAAGAAGACTGCGATGTCCATGGATTAGCTCAGCGCGCTTCGCGGTAACTTTTTGCAAAATGCAAATGTCAAATGTGAACGGCAGGCTGGTTCTTAGCCACGCGAAAACACTCGGCTGATTTCGACCTTTTCGCCTCTGATTCTTTAAAAATAACGCTTGCACTTAATCTCGTCGGGTGTAGAGGAAAAAAAAAAGGGGAAAAAAAAGGAGAGGCATGAGCAACATCACCGGCGTCGGGAGTAAAGTGGATGGCGGAGAGACAGGAGCGAGACGAGGCGCGAACGGTGAGTGCTAAAATAATATTATTAAACCCTCCTCCGCAACGGATCGATCTATCCTTATACTTACCGCTGTGCTTTGCTCCTTGCCAGAGTATATATGCATGAAGTAATATGAACGATTTTTATTAAAATTCTACACGTGTCGTAAAGAATGTTGAGTTCCCCGCTAAACCTCTATTATTTTTTTTTTTCATACCTTCGCAATTGCTGCAGATGGGTTTGTAAGGTCATTTTCAAAACGTCCCATTTTCGAACGGTTCGCTTGCAGCTAGGCAGGAAAAGTTAAGGACACGAAAACCCGTGGAACAAAGTTGAGTCAGATATTGGCACGGAGTTATTTAGTACAAGACTTCACCGCACTGAGCGCGATTGATGTCTGAACCTCTTTGAAAACACAAAATGACGTTGTAAAAATGTTAATACATCAACCAAAGGTGCCGGCTTATCAGTCCATTGATATTCGGGTTTTTCTGCCACTGCGACAGAGGTGACGAACGATTCAATGTAGGCTGGAATTATTTTTTTATGTCGGGTAATATAGTTAATTATATTCAAGATTCACAAGAATGTCTTGTTTTATACCACGTTGGAAGCCAGGCACGTGGCTGAAAAATGGAGAAAAGAGTACAGCTGAGTACAGAGTGAAAGAGGTGTTTGATACTGATCAGGGAGCAAGAGTACTGATTTAACAACAACAACTCGACCAGCCATTTTTTCAGCGATTAGCTGTCACTTAAACTCGATAATAATAATACTTCAGAGGAACAATACAGTGGGTCTAGGAACAGTGTGGCAGACGCCATATTGAGGAAAAATAAACCGCGAAATTCTAAACTGAGAATTATCACTTTTGGTGGTTTCACACGATGCGGAATTCGTACGTTACATTACTAATAGCACATCGCTGCTTCGATGAAAAATGAACATTATAAAATCAAATTAAAGTAATAATAAAAAGCGTGCAGCAATGATTTTTAAACGTGTATCCACTTACACATTCAATTATCGCCCTAGGCTTTACGCTCCGGCGGAATGAATTCCGTACCATATGAAACCATCTTTACGCGAATGTTTCTTGATAAACTTTTTTAAAATTAATCGAGAGCCTTACTTTTATCCACTCACGTGTAAAATTTTACTAAATACATAATAAATATTTAATAATAGGTATACGTATTGTGAATTTTATTGCAACATTCCAAGAGACTATGTAGAGTAAACTGTAGATAAATGTATAGAAATCAAGATTTGTGCTTGATACATATATGTAAAAGTAGATCAAAAGTTAATAATACATGAATATAAAAACATCAAGAAACAATAAAAATTCACGTACATTGTAGAAAAATGTATAGAAATAAAGTCGTGTAAAATGATGATAAAAAATGTTAACTATAAATATACGATTATTTACATTCATAAAAACTTGTTTTTGTATAAATCTCAATTATAAAGAATATTGCAAAATAGTCGATACAGTGACATTGAATAAATGTTGATCAGAAATAAATTAATTTAAAAAGAAATACTAGAAAAAACTAAGTTTTCTTCTGCGAGTTTCCGAGTGAGTTTCAAGTATCACAACCTGAACCGTTCTGAAGCTGGCATGTAAGTTGTCTAATATTTCGAAATTCGCGGGATCGTTTTCCTAAAAATGGCGAAGCCAATCAGTACGCGGTACGCGTTTGGGCCACACTGTTCCTAGACCCACTGTAAGGATCGAACATCAAGTGCGCTCGGTGCGGTGGAGCCTTGTACTAAGTGACTCTCTGCCAGTATCTGGCCCACTTTTTACTGGTAGGCAGGTTTGAATTTCGTCTCCTCTCCTCTTCCTCCCTGTTTGCAGCTATGAGCGATGAAAACAAACGCCGGATACGTACGTGGAAAGCCGTTATTGGAATTGTTTAGCCCTCCGTGTGAGGATTCAGGGTAGTGTGAGTGCCTGGATTACGAAGAGGCCAGTATATATTAGAATCTATGTATTTCCCTAATAGTGTAGCATATAAGCTACTTGTTAACGCTTGGATCCGTTTGTTCACTTTACCGTCGGTGGAACCATATTTGTTTACAAAATTGCACGATCGGGCAAAATGAGAAGCTTTGGAGAAGGGTAAAATGGGAATATCCGCCCACGTATATTTCATCAATGCTGTAAGCGAACCAAGTCAGGTTATTGAGCCAAAATAGATTATTCGTTGATTTCAGGTGACTAATAATTGCAAAAAGAAGTCGAACCAGCAGTTTGTTCCAGTGTTGATGATGCTAGCACAGACTATGTTTATGACTATTGTGATCAATAATAGATAGCGTTTTTGCAACTTTTACTCAACTTCAAGTGTAACTTTCGTTTGTGCAATAATTTCATTCCAACTGTAAACAGACAGCTGTTTTGATCACTTCCCTATGGTCTCTATTTTACCCGCACGTTTGGGAAAAATTGGGATTTCTGCATTGAACGGTAAAATGATTCTTTTTTTTTTTTGGTACATTGATAAAACATTTGAAATTGTCCTGTTGATGGTAGTCAAATAAAGGTCCTCGGATAACGGACGTGAGTGGACTACATACATCCGATTCATTGAAATAGCCAAATTGTATCGATTCTCCCACCAACATCTCCACTTTACCCGAATCTCCCCTACTTATGCAACGCGATTTCTCAAACCGTTCACTTTGTGGATTTCCTTTTAAATGATATATGCAAGTTTCCTTTAGATTTATGACTCACATTTCCTTCACTTCCGGACAAATAATCGAGGCACCTTTTATTTTTCATTTGTGAAAAAGTGAAAGCAGGTATAGCAGGATGAAAAAGATACTGCGTGACGTCATCCGTGCTAAAATATTTCTATGGGGCATTCCACGCCAACTCAGTAAACGTTTGATCATGCCATTTTTTTAAATTCACCAAGGATTTTTCCTACGTGAGTACGACCCCTGAAAAGCTTCCAACACAATTTGAAATTTTTTTCTTCAAATACTCGTCCATACCGTATGGTTTTTTAAACCCATCTCAAAAACACCCAAATTGATTTTTATAGAACTAGTAAAAAAACATTTCGTTTCCGAAGTGAAACATTTTCACGCGAAATTCAGAGTGGGATCTGGTTTTTTTATATTTTTTTTTTCAAATCGTTCATTATGTTTTTTAATCGCTTTTTTTAAAATATTTTCATACCTTTTTAAAATTTGTAAAAAGTAGAAAATATTAGAGAAAAAATAGAAAAATACGAGGTCCCATTCAGAATCTTGCGTGAAAATGTTTCAGTTTGGAAACCAAATGTTTTTGTTTCATCAAAATCAATATGGGTGCTTTTGGGACGGGTTTAAAAAATCATAGGAAAAAAACGAGTGATTAAAAATATTTGAACATTTTTTTGGAAAGTTTTCAGGGTTCGTACTAACGTAGGAAAAATCTTTCGTAAATTTGAAAAATGTCATGGTCAACGGTTCACTAATTTACCGTGGAATACCCCCTATACATACCAAAAACAGAAAAATTTTACTGTATACAACTTTTGTAGCTATCGTTTGTAACGGAAATGTAAAAATATGATCTAATTGTTTCTAAATACTCTAAATTTCAAAAACTAACAGATATGTCGAAACATACGGTTTTTCATTCTCCTAAATCTTGTGGTTCTTCTTTTGCATACGTTTACCAGAAATTGTTCATAGGAAGTTCAAAATCCATCTTATTGGAGAGTGGGAGGATTTTTATAAAAATACTTTCTATAGGATTTGTTGGTTTTCTACGATTGCATATGAACTCATGATAATTTCTTGAAGAATCCATTACGAACTTTCGAAAACCAACGTTGATCGAACCATTTTGCCAAGTTTTGCAGGGAAAAACATTCTATAACGAGAAACCAAAATACTAGTTTAAACTGATATAATTGAACGAGTATTACATTCCTTACGTTCTACTCGTTTACTTCCATTGAGAGAAATTTTTAGTTCCGGTTACCGCTCAGTCCTTAACTATTATCATTTTTTACCACAACCGAAAAATATAGATCTGGGTACAAAATAAAAATTAATTTTGTAACTGTTACCAAAAAGTCTAGTATCCGTTACTATTCTTTCTCATTATTATCACTGTTATTATATTTTCTTGTAACTGTTGCGAAAATTTAATGCTTGTGCAATAATAAATTGATGTTAGGGCCTTATTTAACTAAAAAAGTACAGTAAACCGAACAAACTGATTTTGCATTGCAATTACCAAAAAAGCATCGACAATAACGCAACAATATTCAAACAGTTTTCTTAACAATACATGTTTTACTAAATTTTCTATTTACTGTAACAAATGAAATTTTTCTCTGTGTCCAGTAAAATATCGATACACGAGTCTTTGATTATATTTTTTCTTTAGTTTTGAAAGTACGAGTATTTCTACAATTAATGCTGACTGAATAAGGATGATTTTTATATATCATGAATTGTGAAATATTTTTTTTCACGCCTAGACATGAAATGAAATTGACCAATTTTGTTTATGCTTCGGATTGCAAAGTACAGGAACAAGAAGCTGCACTGTTTCACTAAGGGAGATAAGTAGAAATATTTTTATGAATAAATACATACCGATCTGTTTCTCAAATTCTATTTAATCGTCAACGACCATTGTCACGTATATTTTTCCAATCCAATGAACGACTACCAGAAGTTTTAAAACATCTGTAATCGTCACTTTGCTTTATCCTGCCCATAAAAATCGTTTCATAATAATTAACAACGTGTCAAAATAGCCACAACTCATGACTCATAAATTATAATTATATCCTCACAGATATTCAATTTACGAATCATCATTTCGAGCAACAGCATTCACAATGTAGAGAAGAGGTGGAAGCAAAAAATGACAGAGGTTGAATCGCCCGCAGTTTCGAGAGTGGCTCCTTTGACGGATAAACTTCAGTGTCCTCTTAATAAACCGAGCTGAGCGTATAAGAAGATAATAAGAATAACGCGAGTGCAGCGGCCCGTCAAGCCCCATTTAATACCGCACCGTGTGGCATCGTGATGGTTGCATTGCCCGTGCCATTGTCCTCGACATTACGGCCAATTGACCAGAAATTTTTACGTCAAATAAATAAGGGTAAATCTACAGCGGTTGCCTGGGTTAATGACCGGCATGATCCGGGGGCGAGGAAAGGGGGCGACTTCAAAAAGTGTACGTACAACTCGTGCTCTTCCTTTTTTCCGTACCACCAATGCTTTCTTATCTATCCATCAATCTCCGCAGCTCTTAACGCCTCTGCGGTAGCGATGGAATCCGGGCACCTTTGGTGCATCGGTGTTGGGTAATCCTTAGGCTCATTTTTGAGAATAAACAGTAGCGGATCTTAAAGAATTGTTTCTTGACCTCTGTTACGATGAATTGGGGGATTTTCTTGGATATTAAGTGAGACGGAACAATTGACTTGCTAACTTTTGGCACGAGTGGGGGACCTCCTCAGAACGAATGTTATTTATTTAACAAAGAAATTGCCGAAAGAGAGCATAGTAAATATGCAATGCATCAAATTAATGATAACCTTAACTAAACTAAGTACGAGAGAAGGAGATATTAGAGACCATGCTTTAAATGTAACCTCAAATTTTTACCTGGTTACGACGTGTATAGAATTTTTAATTTTCAAAGACGGACGAACGAAGAACAAAAAGAAAAAGAAGGAGGATGAATCAACCGACCATTATCAAATCAGGTAGGGAAATTCTAAGCTCCCAGCTTCCCATAGCACAGTTGAATTTGTTAATGAGAACTTTTATAAATTTGAAAAACACGATAGTTGTGCCTAGATCATGACACGTTTAAAGGGGAAGAGAACGTTGACAAAATGGTGGCGCTAAGCACGAATTTAATTTTCAAGAGAGCGTGCAATCGGAGAGAAATTTTGTCATACAGTTAGATGATAATTAGACTGAATCAGCTCGGTCGGTAAGTTATCACGGGAGTAATTGACGTAACGCCGAGGCATAAATCATCAGCTTAAATGTTAAACATCAGGTAGCGAATCTTGGATCGTTTTCAGAATCTCTTCCGGAATTGTTTGATTGATTTGTGATCGTTGAAACGTAGCGAATTGAGAGGAAACCCGCCGGTCAAATTAGTCTCACCGATCACTTTTCGTTACACGGGCGTCAACGAGACTCTGTTCATAGATGCTAGATCATGATATGCGTGTGTGTGTGTAGATATACGAGTCCAAAGCCTGTTGGCCACTGCCCTTAATTGATGGATGATAATCGTTTCTGTAACCCTGCTCATTGATATTAACTAACTACATACAAAGTCAAGAAGTTTGTTGTTTGTGAACTCTGAATACTGACATGACAACTCCGAAATTTTACCATTTTCAGAAGGTCCGCAGAAATATTCGTATTCATTTACGACCCCAAACGATGTCGCAGAACTTTTCTCAACAAGAAAAGGAAAGTCCAAAATGTTTCTCTTATTCATCTTATCAGTATTGTGTATGAAAAAAAAGGTAAAAAAGTGCCGTAATTATTTTTCTTCGATTTTCACGTAACAAAATTGTGCACCATATGTTTTTCATTCAAATCAAAATAAACAAAAACACAAGCATGGAGATAGAGGTCGACATATATTGCAGCAAGATACTTGACATGCGAAAGTTCATTTTGATTAGTCTATTAATTTCATAATAAAGTTTTCGATTGATTTTTTTTTATAAGGTACCACTTTTACAAACATGCTTAAATAATGCATTATTGTAATTTTCAGGTTATGAACCTTTTTTTACGGTGAAGTGAATAAGAAAAAAAAATAAATAAAAACAGGATCGCAATAGAAAATTCTCTAATAGCGTGTAATTTCTCCAGTTCTGAATATTCTCACAAATCCTTTGCCCGATTTTTTTTCTTTAGGTAAACTTTCTGAGCTGATGAAGTTTCCGAGAAATTACTTACTGTGAGGGACAGTTGTCTCGGGCAACGCCGATATATAAACACAGAAAATTAATTAGCGCACGAAAATATGCCGTTCCGCTTTATTGTTTTAATGCGTAATTCCGCATCATCCGGGGGAACTGACGGAAGGTAGTCAATTAATCCTACAAGGCGTCAACTAATCATCCCACGGGACGGCAAGCTTCGTTTCGCGTCACGATTCCAACTGGCTGGGTTCCAAATCCCCGGACGGACAAAGTTTGTTTTGCTCAATGATATCCAAATGACGATGGGAATAGCAAAACAAGCTTACTTCGGGTTATTATTAACCCTTCAGGACATGGGTTATGAGATTTTCTCTCATGCTCAACGTAGATCTCAAATATCTTTTAAAATTCAAATGGAAAGACTACTTGAAAATTTTTGTATCTTCCTATAATTTAGTTTTCTAGATACACATTCACTAAAAACTGTTTTTTTTTAAATCAAAATTGCGAAAAAAATAATTTTTTGGAGAACATGAGATTTTTTCTCATGGCCAGAGTATTAAAGGGTGAGAGATTTTAGCTTTCATTTCTTTTCGGCCTAGTTCGGGTCGTTCCGTAGTATGCGTCCGCCATACTTGTTTACATGATACATATACCTAAAGAATAATTGTGCAATGTTGTGCTGTGTTATCTGCTTTCAAAAATGTAAAATTTATAATTTAATTGTTGATATTCATTAAATGAATATTATTAAAAGGTGTTAAATAAACGTAAGTCAATATTTTTGTTTTATATATAACCTTGACAAATACATTTTATGAGTACTTAGATCTAAGTTATTTTGCATTGTGAATATTTAATTGACATTACTTTAATAATAAATTTGAGCAATTATTTTACCTTAAAAAACATTGAAAATTATAAATAAATGATATTTTCTTAAGAAAGCTGTATTTAAAACATACTGAGCGCATGCGCAGAAGCCATGAGATTTTTTCTCATGGCCAGAGTAAATAATGGCAGTCAAAACACCCATGTCCTGAAGGGTTAACGTCAATTTGTAAGAAATTCTTCACATCGCCCCTCTTCGCATGTACTTCACTGCACTTTGCAGGACAAATTCCATGCGCAGCAATTATCGTTCTACTCACGGTATAAAGTAAAGGAAATTTTGGAAGGTTGGTTTGAGGAGATTGGTTTGGCAAGAAACGATATTTTCTTTCAAATTCATAGTCATATTGAGTATTGATCAAATTATTTAATTCACAAGCTGCGAGTTAGATCTCTTTAATAATGCAGAAACAAAAAATACTGGAATAAGAAACAAAACCTTGGATAGAGATATTTCACTTTTGATCTCTTCAAAATGGTTGAAGATTTTACTTTACCATATGGCTCATTTTATTCGAACGACTATGTTTTCTCCAAAGCCATTGAAGCGTTTTTCTATGTTGTCATCGTTAAATATTCAATTTTACGATATTAAACTGATATTTATTACGATTAATACATTGCACTATTGAATTGACTGTTGAAAAAGATCTGTTGCGGTGACTTCCATTCTCTAAATCAAACTACCTTGAAATCAGTTCCTCGATTTGAAAAAATATTCTTTTTATCGAAACGAGTGCTAGTGATTATTTTTCCATATTCACGCCTTTGTTCGATCTCGAGTTATGAATTTTTTTAGAATACCGTATCTCTGAGCTTTTCAAACGAACGTAACGTATCTTTCGAGTAAAATGAAACAGTGACAAAAGTAATTGGGTAAAATATTCTTCTCATGACTTTGACGAAAAATATTGAAAATAATTAGCATTTTATGGATAATGTGATTTCATACTTTACCAACTCTCTCTTTGAAATATTGACTATCGTTTGATATACTTATAATTAATAAGTGTTTATTTAATGTATGAGAAAAGTATAATTATATTCAACAAGATCGTGAGGAAGCCGTATAGTGCTCATCATGCGAGTTAAATCATCGGTTCAATTTTTCCCACCACGTTCTCATTAAATAAGAGATTCATTTCACCATATTTACAATTGACTGAATTATACTCTGTAGAACTAACAAACGCTATTTCTCGTTTATCATTACTATGAAAATAAAAATTTTTCAATCAAAAAGTTTTTGTTTTTACCAGTTCAAACTATATAAATAGTCAGTGTGCTAGAAATATGCGACCCAAATAAGCTGTACCAAGAAACATATAATTATGCCGAATGAACACGATTCACTCAATCTTCACTGCATTATCTGCATATATTAATCATTTACTCTTTGTCATTTCCGATAATTTTGAAATACTAAATCTTGAGAATATGTAAGTACGTGAAATTCGATTTTTGTACAATTCATCAAGCCATAAATTTGACAGATATTTTCAAACATCAATTATACAAAAATTGTTTTGAAATTATCACGTACTGAGAATGATTAGGTTTTTAGTATATTCCTCACGACTCTCTGAGAAACTATAAACGAATGTGATGGTAACAGAATGTATGTTGAATCAAAACAAATTCCTGATTTTTCAGTGCCCACAAAATGTTCAAAAGTACTTTCTACACAGTTTATTTCAGACAATCCTAAACAAATTACTTTCAACTTGTATCGGTTAACCGCAGAATCTCACATGTTTATTATCATTATTATCATTCTCCGAACCCGAAAATACGAACTTGATCTGCATCGATGTAACGTGTGAATTGTGATGAAATCTTCAACTGTTCCTTTTCCTTTCAGCGTGAAACGTGATAATTGCCTTGGTCTCTGCTTCCGAGATTTTCCCGCATCTGGTAGTCGAAGCTATACTTCACTCTTGATGAGTGTACTTGAAGCTCTGTCGCAGCATGTCTCTGGACGATTTGACGTTCCTCTCTGATCCTTGGTGATGACTGCACGGCCAATTTGAACCATCCGTCTATCAATTACCTCGGTAAACAGGCACCAATGGCGTGTCCACGAAGCAGAAACAACGGTGCGGCCCGGGATAATAAAAATGTGTTAGATGCGCCGTGCAATTAGGAGGAGAACGACAGCCAGACACTAGTTTGATCCTGAAAATAAACAAACGTCACATCGTCGCTCTCGTTTTCACTGGCTGCTTCGGTCGTCCAGAGCTGACGGAGAATGCGTCAATTTATAAACACGCGTGTATCCATTCGCCGTGATAAGCGTAGAAAACCAATACGAAGAGAAGAAAGAAAAAAAAAAAAAAAAAAATCGGAGGTGAAAGAGAAAAATGCGGAATAAACATCATTGGATTCTAGCTTATCCTACTACGTGCACGTGTGTTTCCTTCGGACGCGACATTCGTTTTTCGTTTCCACTGAGAAAACTTGTACGTAACAAACGAAAAAAAAATTCTCTCTCGAAAAGTGCCTCTTGGATCCGGTTTCAGAAGGTTGCTATCGGAATTCAAAATTTTCTTGTTTAATTGAATGGGAAATATTTAACTTTTTTTTTGAAACAATAATTACAACTCAACTCTTATAACGTCTTGAGTGGTTAAAGTATTAACTTTGTAACAAAATTTCAAATCTTGAATTGATAGGTGGTTCAATTCTTTATAAAAATGTTCACAAAGTAAAATCTGTAGATTTAACGGTTCACGAGTTTTGAATATCAATTTCATGTAAAAGTTCACCTTTGAACGTCTGTTGTGGGTAAATTGTCGTCTTTAGAACAGGAATACAAATCACAATTTTGTATGCGATTCAAATTTCTATCAAACAATTTGCAGTGTAAAATCTGCATCTTCAACCATTCGAAAGTTATACGTCTTGAGTAAGATCGCGAGAAAAATTCAAACGATAAGTTTATAGAGGAATCAATCCTCTATAAAATACTTTTATGAACAGGACCGTATCATCAAATGTAGCTGAGTAATGACACTTGACGAAAAAAATGGCTTTTCCCTGCGTAATTATTTAAATGGGAAAAATTTGATTCCGAGAGCGAACGCTTCGAAAATTAGCAGGCTTACTAAGAGGAGAAAGTGAAAAAACCTGACGAGAAAAGTGACGCGTACCGTTCTAGAATGCCCTGATTAGTCTGAATTCTGGTACGATAGTTCGATCCTGATCAGGCGTTGATCAGGGCAACTTGAGACACTATCTGATCAAACTCTGTCAACAATTGTTCAGAATTATTGATTTTTGAAATAACGTGACGAATTATTTAGTCTTATGTAAATCCAAAGCAAAAGCTATCTAAAATGAGAAGCCGATATCTGTCGGAAAATGTCTATAAAAACAACAATCTGCGAAATGATATTTCGTACGATTTCCACGGTGGGTGGCCACACTTTATTACAAGTCATCTGATACTTTTATCATGAGAATGCCAAGGACCTCCATGACGCCTGGTGGCTACTCGCGGTAGTTGCAATGTGTCAGGCTCGTGTCAGGGTCAGATCAGGTGTAACGTAGTAAAGTTTGCCTGAACCGAGTCTGCTCAGGGTCAGATCAGGCATGCCTGGTATCAACCTGACCAGAACCACATCAGGAGTGCTTGATGACAACCTGATCAGGGAGCCAACAGGCACGCCTTGATAAGGAATGCTCGAGGCTGACCTGACCACGTAAGATGTGCTTTAATGTGGGATGCCAGATTTTAACCTGATCATGGCATGCTGTGACATCAGGCTGGGCTGATCAAATTTCTGCTCGGTTACGTGTCACTTACGCTCTAATTCCCGCGGAGCTTATTATCTTGGGGGGAAATGTTTAGTCTGAGCTGATTAAGAAAGCTTGGCGCTTGTCTGCCGCCGGTGCAGCTTCGAGCAACGACGTCGCGCCTCGAAACCGGGGACGAATTCTGGCCTGTGGAGCCACCCTCGAGAGTCGCAACACGTGTTTTCAATTTGTCGTTCCAAATATATTGACCCGGAGTTGCTTTTTTCGCCTGCCTCTTGTCCTCCTTCCACTCGGCTCTGTTTCTTTTTTCTTATTCCAACAAACTGCCATGCCTGTAACTTGCACCGTGCCCACGTGCCTTACCAACGTCACAAATCAACGGGACGATTTATCAGCTCTCGGATTTGTGCTGAGTTTTCGATCGCTGACAAGTCTCGAGGCGCGTTTTCGTCGATTCTTCTTTCTTCTCTCATTTTTACTCCGCGTTCCAAACGGAGAACTGTTTTCTTATCACAACTTCAAAGAGGGTTATATCAGCCGAATGATTTCGTTAACACTTGAACCGAAAAACCGCAAAATTCACCTTTGCTGCCACGAAAATAAATTTGTCGGATTGTTTTTAGTGAACAGAACGTATTCATTTTTGATGAGTAACAAAATCCGTGACCAAAATGAGTTTCTTCGTTCTGTGGACAATTTCTTTCGCGATTGGAATAATATTTGTCGTCGTTTAAACCTGACCGCGAGAAGTAACCAAGAGTAGTAGGTATATTGGGTGGCAGGAAGGAAAACTTGGTCTTTTCGGACCGAGCGCAAGTTTACAACATGAGTCGTAGTGCGAACAATAACTTGCATGTGCGAACCGAAGATGAATACTGCAAATATACGAGGCGAAAATATCGTTGCCTCCTTGTCGTACACGATTCTTTATATGAAAAGAATATGTTACGCGTTCTCTCCCGACGCACGAAATTGAGGTTAGTGTCACGTAACGTCAGATTTGTTCCCAACAGCGCATGCGCTTAGTAAATGTGGTCTTTTCGGTTCTCCGCGCAGGCGCATTCGCAGACTCAATCGACCGTCATAGAAACGTGTACTTTGTGTACGGGAAACACGCACGGAGAAATGGGTAAAACATGCTCACGTTGTATAAAACCGACTTTATCTCCGAGATAGGTTTCATTTCTGAGCGAGGAGGCATCGGAACTGATATCTGTGTAACGGGAAAATTGAGCGATATTTGTAGAAGGATTGGTTTTGAGGCCTAGACGGGAACTGGTAATAGGGGAGATTAACTCGGAGGAGAATAAAGACGGAGCCGCATGGTGTATTAGATAGAAGATACGGGCACTCGGTTCGGCATGGGAGGAATATCGGCGGCTAGGCACGAAGCCCCTGCGATGGTACTTGAGAAATGAAAGAATGCAGAGCCGGAGAACCGGGGAGAACACTCGAGCCGAGAGCCGACCGTCTGACAATCAAGGGTCGGATATTACGAGTCACATCCCACCGCTGCACGAGTCCGCAAATCGGCCATTCACCGCGCATTTGCAGATATCTTCGTATACGTGCCGGTCCCTAATCCCTGACCCGTCAACGTTATTAGCTGCCGTTCATCGAGGAATTTTCACCTCCTTCTGCAGCTGAGTAGCCTCTAGATTCTGTGATTTTCATGAAATAATCCGATTTTTTTCCCTACCTTTGGATTACAAATGATTATTCCTTAACCTAAAGTCTCATGAAACCGAAAAGGAACCCACACCCTGCTCAATCTCTTCTGTTACGATGATAACATGGATATCACGCTAATTCGGAAAAAATAATTCAGTCTGCAATCGTAATGCGAAAAAAAAAAATTAAAATTATTTTTTTAACTGTCAACTTGGGTTGATTGATTATTAGGTGAATTTTTTCAAAATAAATCTGTTCGACGGTTTAGTCGTTTTGTCTCACCTTATTGAAACGGCTTATTTTGGTTATAGATTTTTGACCGCAGTATTTAAGTTTTGAACAATGATTACGATTTTCTTTAATTTTATGGTGGAGGGAATAAGATCAAACTATGCATTACTCGGGCACAAAAACCGTCTTTACAGGTGATATTAACGCTCTTGATTGTAGAAACATTTTTTTAGGATAAAAGAAAACGGAGAATTTCATGATCAAGAAGTGTTTTGAATTTTATGACATCTCAGATACAAATTTAAAAAAAAATCTTTCAAAGAATTTCTAGAAAATAGTGATGATATAAATTTCGAACAAAATGAAGCTTCGAAGTTTGAAATCGGACGAATGATCATTGAATTTTGAACCATTTCAAAGTGAAGCATCGATATGTCGAAGGTCCCGTTTCGATTCCAGCATTTTCCATGTTTCTATTCCAAAAGAAATTTTACAATAAATTACGAACATAATAATCTAATGAACAATCAATGTACGACTATCTCGTAATGAAATTGATAAAAAGTATCGATTTTCGTCGAACTTAACCCCGTTTGATGTGATGTTCCGAAAGCATTTGTAATAAACAGATCGTAAATAGATACTTACATATCGGATAAAGAACTCTTGTACGATACGAGAATTGTTACTGTTTACAGAACGATCCATCCTTTGATTTGCAAATAGAATATAAGGCCCGGTTACACTCGAAACACGAGAAGTGGATATTATGCGGATACGCGTTTCAAGTGCACGAGAGCCGCCCCATTGAAGAGACGATAAATATCAATACAACAAACATGAGCACAATAGAACGAGCAAATAATCTTCCATTCCACAAATCCGAAACATCCCTCTCAGTGCACCCCGTCATTTAGTGGGTTTACAGTGGCTTTGGTGGGTTTAGTTGCGGTTGCAAGGGTCGGGACGTCAGGTCATCAGTGGCACCGGCACCGGCAATGCCTCATTGGAAGCGGTATTTTCCGAGCGATGTCGAAGGGGGGAAAGGCGAAAACCGGGGGTAGAAGGCATCGATGTCGGATCAATGGCCATTGTGATCGGCAGCGATAAAGGATGTACGAAGAATGAGGAATAAAGGACGCGGAACAAGCTGTAAAAGACTCGAGAGGGGCAGGTAACGTGTCCTTCAATTGTCCCCTGACAGCGATTGATTCAGATTGGCACAGTATTGATTATTGACGTCACCTTTCTCACCGTATTTATTCTCCTACCCATACCTGCCCCCTTATTTTTCACAGCTCCCTTACACCGCCTGGGGCGCGATATGAGCTGCAGAAGCAGGCCGTATATACGAATCGATTCTGAGAACCACCTGGAAATCATTCCCGTTTTGGATCAGTACAGTGAATAAAAAATCCTTGTCGACTTGTCACACTTGACGAGATTTCACACTTAGGGTAAAAATGAGGCCAAGATCCTAAAAAAAATCGTCACTTATTAATTATAACACAAGAAAAGTGACGATGAATTTTCTTGAATTTTGGAAAGTTCGTTAACTCGACGAAGCTCCTTCTCCATGTGAATACACGCAATGTTTTGAAACTTTTGTAACCTCAACACAACTTTTCAAATTGTTTCGAATATCCGCACTGATTTTCGTGATACCTGAATTAATTAATTGAGCTAAATTAATTTTCGCGATTCAGAAATGTCGACTGCTTGGTTGGAGCCACTTCTGGGATGCTTGTGTAGAATGTATGTTTTAAGCCGTCCGAATTGTAAGGATACGTTTTTGAGGCATTTAAGCCACGCCAAGAGGAACCCCTGAAAAAGTGAAAACCGGGAAAAAGGTTCGATTTCACGGATGTTACAGGTTCAATAACTCTCCGGTTCCGCTGTCGATGCGCTTCCCCAAGGCGCCGGATACCCGGGATAATTAATCACCTACCAATCGGCTGACCGGTTGACCGAGGGTGCAGTCTTGGCGAACCCTTCGGCGATGATGACCGTGACTGCCACGGGATATTGTGCCCCTTAGATATTGTGTTATATATCATACCCTGCCATGATGTTATACCTGCCTTCCTGGCCACTTTTGCGACACCTGCGGCTCCCGTTCGACCACGATCAATTTTGAACGGTTTTGTGGTCCCTCCTACGGGCGAGGAAACTCATTATCGTAATTTGGTCGGGGAAAATTAATTAGCACTCAAAGACGTGTTAGTCATAGTTATAAATTGCCGAGTGTTGATCATGTATTCTCACCTACTCGAGTGACTATCGTGTCTCATATCTGGAAGTACTGCATTTAAATTGATAGGACTGTAGTTGCGATTTGTAAAGTGAAACCGAACTACTCGAATGAGCTGTCACCAACGGTTCTCGTCATACACAGTAAGAAGAACTACAGCGTGGACTTCAATAAACCATAATTGGGTGTCAATCCAGTACTACTGGATGTCAATGCAGTTCACATAGTCAGCTGTCGATCCAGCACCATCTGATATCAATCTCACACTATCTAATGTCGAACTGACACTATCATGATTTCAATGTAACCCTATCTGATGCTAAGTTTTCAAATTGATGGCAGTAATTGTTCTGTGGTAATCCACAGTGATCAATTTTACAACATTTTTTACAATTTACTCTGTGACATTGATATCATGAAACAACGAATCATGGTTCATAGATCATGGCGCACACAGAATATTGATGCACAGAAGTATGGGACACAAAATGAAAGTCCCATCGCATTGAGGCTTGAAACATAAATTTCCGGTATCCGGAAACTTAGAATATGCACAATATAACACAGGGCTTATGGGGCTAGTGTGGCACACATGCAATACTCAATGATCATTACCGACTATTTTTCATAGTTTGAATATTGGAAGTGGTTGCGTGATCTTGGTTCTGCCGATTGGTACTTGGAAAAAAAGCCCACCGTTAAAGAATAAAATGAAATCCTACAATGCTGCAAAATGATCGTGACATGCCCAGCAGTTTGTGAAGTTTTCATCGATTTTTTTTTTGCATGCATCCGTCTTCGTCTCCCTGTATATAATTTCTTTCAGCATGATATCGCCTCAGTGACGCACAGAGAGATTTGCATCCTTCATTTCCCGGTGAAAGTTTGACTTGCCCTTATTTTTAACTTAATGAGTGGAATCTCCGACTTGAAATGAATTTGGTATACGAAAGTTAAATTGCTTCAGTGTACTGCAATGTTGAATCAGTAAATAATGATTTCCTCACACATACAGTGTGTCACTCTGAATCAACTGAAAATTTGAACATCAAAGCTGTGTTTCTTTAAATTACAATGAGGAAATACATTTATAATACAGTACAATACATTGTGCACGAATCGTCTAATTTTTTCCGATATCCTCTTGTAAAATTCAGCTGGATTATGGGACTGATATTGAGAATTGTATTAATCAGGTTCAATTTTGAGACTGAAGAGAGTTCGCCATTTCAACTATAAATTGTAATTGCGTTATTCTATGTATTTTGGCTTCCTGGAAACAAGTTCACGCCTCATTTGAAAATAACAACAAACACTATTCATGTACATCTAAATACATCATACATTATTATTATTATTATTATTATTATTATTACTTTGCACATGACCATGATTCACAAGCATCAATTTTTGTCAATGCTAAATTTTTCCACGTATGAGAAGCATTCTTTAAAGACAGGTCTGAAAAATATGTGCTCGTGTATTATCTAGTGAAAATTTTTCAGTCATCTTGAGTTTATTTCTCTCGAGTTATGATGTTTTCTATTAGTTCAGAGGGAAAAAGTCAAAAAACCTTATCTATTTCAGACTTTTGTGTGCTGTGAACTTCATATTGACAAGAAACAGCTCTTACGCAGTCCATGACATATAAAATTCATTTGTACTGTATCCTAACAGTCAGACATGGTTCTCCAGGCGGGTACTGTAAGAGAATTCACATGTTCTATTGCAAATTACATCAAAATGGTCATGTTCAACTAAAAATACTCTACTTAAAAGACTGAGTCGTGTTGAAGATACGTTTCGACTGTATAAATGTCTGAATATTTAAATTGTTCACTTTATTTGGACTCAAACGCCATGAATATTCGAGTAACTTGATTATCCCACCGTTAAACACCGGTAGATCACGTCGCATAGCGATGAGAGAGCATCAATCAGATACTCCGACTCTGATACGATGACAAGTGGTGTCTGCACCCAAATCTACAACAGATAATCCGTCGGTTCATCATCGTCGACTGCACTGAAATGCAAGCGAGAGTTATTCGGTACTTTTCATTTCTATATTCGGTGTCAAGTTAAAAGGCCACGGTTACCGACGATGCTCGGAATAAGCTAGTAGATCGATAAATAATAGGTTCGTTAAACAGTACAGCCGAGAGTAAACGATGCCAGACAAACCATTACTTGCTTATGGTTCATGCGACTGCCGTCCAGATCAACCATGAGCAGATTCTGCAACTTGCCGCTCAAGGATAAAGGGAATCGCTAAGTAGCCACCCGCTGTCCGTCGTGGCGGTATCACTCCCGCAGGAACGAAGTGTAGAAGGATTCAGCAATTGATTCCGCAAACCATGCATGGATCGCCGCCAAGGTAGGACACTTGTCAAGATGATGAGTGGAACGTGGCATAATATCAACAGAGGAAAATTTTCACTTCAAATTAGGTAGAAAGTGGGTATGATGGTCGCGTAATAACTGTCAATAAGCATGAAGTGGAATCTTTGTCAACTCTGTGTTCACTAATCTCCTGAAAAACGTTAAGTTCAAGACAAAGTCAGGATCGAAACTCGAAATTATAGTATAAAACTCGTCATAGTAAATGTGATAATCGGATCGTTTGACCTTTTTTGATGACGACAAGTCGATTAGCAGTCAAGTTATACACTGCTGGCTGTAGACTGACAGCCAAGCGGATATCGGGAACGTCTCGTCGACAAATGGAGTTTTCAACTATTAGCTGCAATACGCCTTTTTCATCACATTCCGATTATAGTTCACTTCGTTCTCTGACGGTAACAAGTCAAGTATGAATCCCTTGTACGTTACTTGGGTACAATCAGGTCCCTCTTCACCTGGCGAGACCGGCTGGACTTCGTGACAACGGAATATTAGAAGTGGACAGACCGCAAGGCACGAAGCGAGGGTGAAGAGAAGGAGGGAAGAAAATGGCGGGGAACACTACACCTCGGGTTAAATATCTCCCCTTTATTCGCTTGTTTTTCCACGAGGCTGGGGGTCCTCTGGATGCAGGCGTCTAATGTCTGGGACGACAAAAAAATGGGCGCCTCCTGCTGCGTCACTGTGCTCCTCGGGAACACTGGGGAACACACCCCGAACACTCGAAAATAGATGAACGACGCCAGTGTCGTGCGGCTCCCCCGTTCCTTGCCTACTGGGCTTGTACGACAACCAACGTTCAGATTCTCTTCGATCACGTTATGGACCTATGGTTGACATTTGTCAGGCAAACAATCTATTCTTCTTCATTGAAATAAATCGAATCTTCCTCATGATGGAAGAGACACCTGCAAGTTCAATGATTTCCATTCATTGACATTGACTTCGAGTGGTTTGTCTCTATTTAATTCTTATTGTGTAATTTTTGTTAATTTACTGGTACTCGGGACGATTTTCAGTGCTTTTTGGGTGAAATGGTATCACAGGAAATCACAATAAATCAAAGGACGGCACATAGGTCGTTGGATAATCTGTTGGTAAACTGGAAATCAAGTGAAGCACGTGACGAGTTAGAAATCAATGTAAAACAGTATGTATCGATTTTGACGCAGTGAAACCATTTGTCGTTTACCGCAATTTGAGACCTACATCGATTTCCATAATTTCGAGTGACTGGCAATGATTTTCAACGATACTAATAACTTCGATGGATTCCTCGTCGCTTATAAGAGCATTTATGTCATTAGAATTCCTTCGATATACAATTTTATTTCCGACCATCAAGTTAATGATCCGAGCAAATATCCTCTCACTTTTAATGGCTTCTTTCAAAGATATGGACTCTTTGGCGGTAAGAAGCGACTCGTATTTACGATGTGTAAACGCTCGAATATATTTTGTCTCTATTCTAGTTCCATAGCGCAAAAACTGACCTAATTCCAGGGTGTTGAATTCAATTCTTGATGTAATCGAATTTGGCACGTTGACAGTTCTCAAAAACCTAGAATGAAACAACTGATACCAGTTTCATCCATAACTCTTCCTTGACAAAACGCGATTCATCAGACAAGAACGAAACGTTTTTTAACCTGCTGGAAAGTCCGGCTTCAGCCGAATAACAAATAATGCTATTACATCTAGAGTCGATGAGTGAAATGGTTATTGGTAAAAAAAAAAAAAAAAGGAATGATGCACCGAGTTGTTGAAACGTCGTTGAGTTACCTCGTGATAATGCACATGTGTTCGGTTATGGAGAATTCGATTTCGACGTTTTTAATCATCCCTCGAACTCGCCGAGCTGCCGGTTGTATCCGACGTGGAACGGACACCGTGCAAGGTGGATTGGCTGGTGCTTTTAGACGGCGGTTGGCTGCTGCTCGAGCATTGCCTCGGGAGGAAAGACTTTGTCATTTACATATTCGTAGACGTATCTCTCTGGTTCCATCTCCGTGTCTTGATCCTGCAAGGCGATACGGCCGTTTGGTGTTAATTCTGTTCTTCTTTTGCTCCTGCTTCATTCCCCCTCCTTCTTCCTTTCTTCTTATTCTTCTCATTCTCCTTCCTCGTGTTCATCTTCCGCTGCATCTACTCCTTATCCTTGTATATTTTATAGCTGCAGAGCTGTCGCGTTGGTCTCTCTCGGAACGGACCATCGCGCCTCGCTTTTATCATCGTCAGATTTTAATTGGCTTCCCACTAAATACTGCGCGTCACCGGGTCCTCTGACATTAACATGTCACCCGTAACTTCGTACCGAGAGAGTATCACAGCACTTTACGTGAACTCCAATTTGCTTCTGGTATTTCACGGGCCTGATGCAAACATAAAAATCAGTATCCGAATAATATCAAATCAATAACCACATTCAATTTGTCGATATTCATACGCGATCATTAGGTCTTGAAATTATTCCTAGGCGTAAGAATTTTGTTTAGTCAAGCAGTTTTGACCTCTGAACGGGGAAAATAGCCACCCAAGCTCTTGTAATTTGTCTCCAAAGAATCATACTTCAAATTCAATGTCACCTCTTTTTGATGCCTCGGCAGTAGAAAATTTATTCAACAAAAACTGTGTAATAAACCTTTGAAATTTGATACACGAAGTCTGAAATAGTCGGAAGGCTAAATTATGTATGGGTAATTTGACTGGATAACATACGCGTAGTTGATGTATGAGCTCTTAAAGTGATGGAAGAGTAACATATATATATATAGTTTTTTAATTGCACAATTATTTAATTAGAATCACGAAGTGGGCAGATGCAGGGAGTCAGCTCAGCTCGTTCGATATGCGAGCCACGAAGTGTTGCCCACAAAATTCCAAGCTCATACACGCACATACCTCTCCAACTTATACCGCTGGACATATACGAGTACCCTCGTAATCTTTTAATTCAATCTCTAACCACCAGATAATTAATACGAGCCAAGGCAAAAACCGAGACAATAATTCACGCAGCCTCCGATGACCCTGGCGGAAGGATCTTGAGGCTGCAGTATCGAATGTAAAAGCTGTATCCAATAATAATCGTAATCGGTAATATTTTATGATTCCTCGACACCGACACGACACGCCTAAATTCTTCTAGCCACATATTATCAATCACCGCAATTGGAGATTCGACGTTTCGTCACTGTAATCGCATGAAATATATACCCATTTCAATTCGACGAGAGGCTTTAGGTCATATTTGTCTCCCGTACAGCAGATAGTGCCAAGAATTCATTAACGCGTTTCTCGTAATCGTTCAGGCTAAGTAGCCTGAAAATTGCAGTATTTTCCAACCTCAACGTACGTTATAACCATGTATAATTCAAACTGCAGCCAGATTGAAATTTCGACCGTAAAAAACTGGCCGAAAGTGCATGGATCAGCCCATGCATTCCCCTCAATAATAGGTTCGATGTTTCCCGACCGCGGAGCTTTCATCGATCGATTTCTCGGGTGATTGATGGTGCCCAATTACTACCCTGAGGTCACACTGCCAGGGAATTCTTATACGCGTGGAAGGGGAAATCCGCCGACTATTGTGTTCGTTGGACTCAAAACAAATATAGAATTTTGTTTATTTTTTTTCCCTATAAATCCGAAAAAAAATCAGCTCGTCATATCCACTAAACATGGCGATTGAAAGTGACGAAGGAATAAATCTAGCATTAGTTCCACCATGTCTGGCGAATTCAACTCTGAGAAGAAATTCATTTGTCACAGTAACTAGAAAAATTCAGTAAAAGTGGGATCGTTAAAGAAACTCTTTGAATATTATTGGAATTACGAAAAACGAGATACGCGTAACCATTTTGCGCTATTGTCGATCCTTCTTTGGTAACTGCAACGCAAAATCAGTTTCTGAGGTTTACTCTACTTTTTTAGTTAAATAAGGGTTTAACGTCAATTTATTGTTGCACAAGCGTTAAATTTTCGCAACAGTAACAAGAAAATATAGTAACAGTGATCGTAATGAGAAAGAATAGTCACGGATACTAGACTTTCGGGTAACAGCTAAAAAACTAATTTTCATTTTGTACCTAGAACTATATTTTTCGATTGTGGTAAAAAATGAAAATAGTTAAGGACTGAGCGGTAACCGGAACTAAAAATTTCTCTCAGTGAACAAATCCTTTCTCTGTTGGTAACGTAGTGTTCTTTAAATTTTGAATTGCGAGTCAGAGCCAAATATTTTTCATAATTTCAAGGCGGATCTCTTGTTAGTCGTACCGTGCACGTAGGGCGATCTACGTGTCGACCCAAGTCCACCTCCATTCGGTGGTGAGCCATGTAACCAGAGACCTACGAGCGCCGAATCTCTGGAGGTAAGGTAATCCGGCACGTGCTACGAATTTGATCCGAGCATGCTGAAAAAATGTACATTCTAGAATGCATCCATCGTTTTATACCGCTCGACGCCGCATAGCGGCGTGGTTTGAGTCGAACGTACAGTCAGTTAGAAAATGTGTTGAAACAAAAACGTAGAAGAGACCTTCGAGAATTCCAGCTGACAATGAAGATTGTCAAGTATAATCTCATTGGAAAAATGCTAATAATGTTCCGAAAGAGATTTCGGAAACCTGAAAACCTGAACACCTGAAAACAAATCATTTTACTAGTTTTTTCTCCGAAAAATACACAGTGTAGTTTGTCCGATACGGCAGAATTGCACAATGATTTATCTTTGTCAACGTTTTACTGTATGAAATATTTACACGATAGTAAAGGAAATGAGGGGGAAATGAAAGTTTTGTAAGAACTCCTGTCATGTACGAATATTTTATCATTTTTTGAACCGGAAACGTAACTGGAAATTGGTAACGTGAATAAAAATGGCCTGTATGATTTTTTTTTTCTCACAATCCAACGTTTTTCATTCAAAGAACGTCGAAAAATTCTTATAAAGTTATATTTTAGTGAGATAAGATTCTTCAACTTATATTCCATTCAATTCTGACAAAAATGCTCTCACATTACATCATATTCACTACAGTATGACACAAACTTGTTAAGTTCCTCCTGAATTTGGTTAACGTCAGTTATGCTTCACTATTGACGTAAATTTTTGTCGACAAGCACCATGTTTGACCTCGACAAAATTTTCTTCAAGGTTTCTGTGTAAAGTTTCTGTTACACGGATGGGCGAAAAATCGATAGGGTTTGAGTTACGAACTAGAGTTGCCATAATAACTGATTAAGTCAGTGGTATACCGTTCAATAGCTTCCAATATAATGTGGACCTTTGTTCCTGCAGTTTCACATTACACTTGATCAGACATGAAAGTAGTTTTGTTAGTCGCTGAGTTGTTAATCGAATATGAATCGATTAATCATGGGATTATGATACCGTCAGCCAAAGTCCCACAAGTCGTTACGATTCTAAAACTTCGAAAACCTGAAGCTAATGGCATGATTGTACGTACATATTGACGATGTACACGGAAAGTGATACATATTCAAACGGGCGAGTTTCCTTTGA
The DNA here is from genome assembly GCF_021155775.2 of Neodiprion pinetum. NCBI lineage: Eukaryota > Metazoa > Arthropoda > Insecta > Hymenoptera > Diprionidae > Neodiprion > Neodiprion pinetum. The sequence goes on from NC_060236.1 coordinate 17,211,831, forward strand.
AAAGCCAGCCGAGAGCCGGCGGCTATTTGGTCAATTATTCACGCCTCGTCGTGTGGCAAGGTCTCTTTGGAAGGAAACAGTAACTCAATCAGTCACGAAGAAAAGTAGAAAACCCCCGAAGAAAGAGCGCAGAGGCGAGAAGCGTGCAGGTAAAGAATTCGGGACAAAACATGGACGACTGTTTCTGAATTTTTTAACGCCTCCGTCATTTCGTATCGAAGAGATCAATGCTCTCGGGGAAAAAAGTCGCGTAGCAAAATGGACGAAGCGCGAGTAGAGTGGAGATGGGTGAATCGAAATTGTACGATTTATTTTTGCATCATTGTTTTTTAGTTTTTTTTTTACATAAAATTCTGGGTAATCGATGTCGCGAGGAAATCTGGAAGCGCTACCGAAGAATTTTCAAACGGCAACCCTGAGAGGGAAAACGACGAGGGTGTGGAAAAAAATATGCATGGATGTAATATATTTTTGATAAAATGAGTAATCATCGTGCCAATATACTTCCTGCCTTCAGGTACCAGCTGTTTATGGCACCTTTGAAACTTTGCGCGATATCACGCGTCCCCGTAGCTGTACTTCGTTAAGTATCTGTCAAGCAATTTGCATATAAAAATGCTTATTTTCATGTTATTTGGCGGAGCGGTGGCTCCGGATATCGAACTGCTAGCGAGCGCCCGGTTTTTTTCCCCAACATTTTGCCTCGCTCCTTCTCTTATCTCGTCTAATTTTAGGTGACGCCCAACTTCGGCACTTCAGAGGGAATAAGAGCGAGCCAAGAATCACCGAAACGCGAATTCCTGTTCTGAACTTGACGTGGGGATGATCGACAATTACACACCGAGAAAAAAAAAAAAGAAAATACGACGGAGCTTAGCAGGCTGTTTAACCGACTGCGCATGCGCAGAATAATCGAATTCTATTGGTCGGCGAGGCAGGGCAGCCAACTTACTCAAAGCTGGACACAAGCTGTAAAATTCTCATGTACAATAAAATGACGAATTGAAATTGTTTTTCTGTAGCAAGTGGTAGCAGTAGTCATCAGTCGATTGATAATAAAAGTTTTCCAACCCATTCCAAAATGACTTCGTCAATTATTCGAGATTTACTTGATCGGAAAAAAATTCTCAACGTACAAGACTCAGTTGAAAATACCAAATTCATTGAAGGAATTGTTTTGAAATTGCAAACAAATCGTTTGATCAGAAGATACATTTAAATACCAAAAATCGATTTTAATTTGATGGATTCAGTGAAATATTAAATTTTAGAGCAGCCTCTGGTGGATTCAACTAAATAGCTTCACATACTTTACCAAATCGTGGAAGTTACTAATCGGTTACCATAATAAAATAATACATCACCTATCGAATGTGACGCGACGAATATTCTTTTTTCCAGCAATAACCGGGCAGTCATTGTGCGATCTTTTCGAAATGATTCTACCATATAGATTTGATTCCTTAAACTTGTTCGTGATAAGAACCAGCTGAAATATTTCTGTTTCGTGTACGGAAAAATTAGAGTAAATTTTTTGTTGCACCGAAACAGTATTTGGTTGGTTGCATTCCTAACACGAAAGTTTCTACCTTTTAAAACAAATTGATACTACCTTAAAATGAAAATTTATTGTTGATCATGTATAGGACAGTTAATTGAAAACGTAAAAAAAAAAAAAAAATTCAAATCAAAATATTAACTTGTTTTGGTGCATGATCCCAAGGTGTCAGTACACGTGTTATACCGCATCAAGGCGCCAGCTACAGATAAACCCTAAAACTTGTACAGGGTGAGACGGTTTTGGTCGTCGAAACAAAAGATCAGAGTGGTCGATCATTAAAGAAATCGTAATCGGCCAAAAGCCAAGGGTATTCCACGAATCGCTCGCAGAATAAGAAGAACGTGGATTCCTGAAGGCTACGGAGTGCATCTTAACTGACAGGCACAGCTCCAGTTGCGCATCGTGCAGGTAAATTACGAGCGGCTTCGAGCTCCCCGAGGGAAATCGCTATATAATAGCAGGGGACCAGCGAAGGGGCGAGGCCCAAGATCCTCGGCTTTCGCGGTTTTGCATAACCAGTTATTCGGGCGGGGTGAAATTACTTAAAAACTTGCAGTTTGTTAAAACATATAAATTGACGGGGCGCGAGTTGAGTTTGACCCAGTTTACGGGGATGAAATTTATCAAACTTTCGCCAAAGTTCGTCCACGCTGCCCGCTCGCACTTCCGCGTCAACAAATGACCGCCATACCTCTAATGATATAGTTCGCAGGCTTTAAATTACTGGCGCACATTCGCGCGTTTACCATTGAAAGGCGAATGACGGAGAAGACTCGGAGAAAAAAGACGCAGTGAGAAAAATTTCATCTGTGACAGTTATCAGAAAAATTCAGTAAAACGGGTATCGTTGAAAAAAACTGTTTAAATATTGTTGGGATTACGACAAACGAGGTACGCGTTACCATTTTGCGCTATTGGCGATCTTTTTTTGGTAATTGCAACGCAAAATCAGTTTCTTTGGTTTACTCTACTTTTTTAGCTAAACAAGGCTTCAACATCAATTTATTGCTGCACAAGCGTTAAATTTTCGCAACAGTTACAAGAAAGTATAGCAACAGTGATCGTAATGAGAAAGAATAGTAACGGATACTAGACTTTCCGGTAACAGCTAAAAAACTAATTTTCATTTTGTACCTAGAGCTGTATTTTTCGATTGCGGTAAAAAATGAAAATAGTTGAGGACTGAGCGGTAACCGAAATTAAAAATTTCTCTCATTGTCAGTATAGAATAAAAATCGAATAATTGGAAGTAAAGAAGTAGGGCGAACCGATTGGTTCAAAACTTACCGTTATTCCGGTAATTCGAAATTTTTTACGGAAATATTTTAATTCTCGCAAAACACTCGGAGATGACTGGGCTAGTTTTTATCAGGATATGATCAGTTTTGAGTGGATTGAAACCAAACCGATGAACCAAAATTACGCACAAATTTAATAATTCGTTTTCGAGTTACTGTAGGGATTTTTTCCCCACATTTTTGGTAACAAATCAGAACCGGTTTATCCAATTTCACTCAGAATCTAATCAGTTCTAATTTGCGAAGAACAGCGTCAATTAAGACCAATATCGTAAAAATTCGTAAATTCGTTCTTGACATAAAGTTTCGGACAAAAATGTATGCGAAGTTTCGATGGATCAAACTTGATCGAAAAGAGTTCCAACAACGATCGAATCGATCATTGCAATATTTAGCAACAACTTCAATGTTACCATACCTAACTGGTCAGTTTTTTAACATCTCAATAACAGAATTTCGAACAAAACGATTTGAATAAAATTTGGACGAAACAATTAAATGTTCGATACGGTGCAATTTGTTTAAACATTTGTTAGTCCTCGGTTAAAGAACGGTAGCAACCTAAACTTTAACAAAAATCAATTCGAAGCATTTGCCTAGTATTCGGTTCAATACCTTTCGTTTTCAACCAATGACAATTCACTATCATTCAATTTCGATATAATTCATTCCAAAAACGTTTTACATGTCTTTTGGGTAATGATGACAATTTCCTATATTTTCCAAGTACAGAGAAGCGGTGGATTGAAAAAAACTGGCTCGATGAATTTAAGACGCTCGTGCATCGATGGCCAGAGAAAGAGGACATTTCTCCGAATCGTCGGGCACGCGGAGAATCCGTTCACAATGTGACATTGAACGACAGTGGAGATTTGAAAGTGAAACGAAGGATTGCCGTTGGACGCGGCATGACTCCAAGGATCTCAAGAGCCGGGCCGAGATGACCCGTCACTTATTGTTACCCATTGAACACTGACTGCCGTCAACCGTTACTAACTCTTAGCGCCGTTACACTTTGATGTGAGTGACAAATTGGGGCTCTTTGAACCTCCGTGCGATGCCTCGAGCATCCCGCACGACTTTCGATCACGACACTCGTGGTTCTTGAAAGCGGACCCACGATACAGGATTTCATCGCTCACGCACAAAATATTACCGAAATTTAATTAAATTTTTCCAAATGCAACAAAATTTTGCATCCCTGGTTAATTAAAACTAACGTCTGCGTTACTCTTATTTATTATTTAACATGAATTTATTCGCTTTTTTATCACAACGATACTTCTCATCAATTATATCTGATAATACATCGCAATAAAGTGTCTATTGTTTCGGAGGACGAATTGATGCAATTTTATTTGAATATCTTGAATGCATTTTCTATTGGGATTGAACGAAGGAATTTGAAAAATATGTTTTTTACAATAAGTCACTTTTTCTTTCGAGCGTGATATTTGTTTTATCTAACTCACGAAGTTCTCGTCATGTAAGATCTTTTTTCCTGCGTACAATATATATTTCTTACCGAAGTTTGTGCAATTCGTCGAATTAATTTACGCAAATTTCGTACACTGAATGTTTTTTTTTTTTTTTTAACTAGATGTGAAGAAATTATAGAAAAATCATAGATACATTTTTTTTCACGGGAAATTATGGGTACTTGAGCATGTTTTCTAATTCAATATTTATTAAATTCAGTTATTCTTTATTTTCATGTAATTAAAAGTCTCAATCATTAATAATCCGTATGTTCTCAATTCAATGTTTCCCATTAACAAGATTTTTTTTAAAATTGCTTGAATGGTAGATATAAATAATTAATTATTATAATAATTTCAAACACAATTGCACAATTTTTCTAGTTTTTATTTTTTCGACGAAATTAACAGAAAGCGAATTTTTTTTACACAAACAACCGCGCGGAGAAAAATGTTGTTTCATTCGAAATTTTCTTTTGTACAAGAATTCAGAAGCATGCATTTAATCTACGAGGCACGCAATGTATTTTTTTGTATTTCTTCAGCCTAAAGCGAATTTATTATTTAAAAAAAAAAAAATTCAGAGAAAGAAAAAATACATCACCAAAAACGGCGGCGAGGTTTTCTCTTCGTATACGAGCCCGCAGACTTTGAAATATGAGAATTTGCGGTAAAAGTGAGGCAGGTCGAGTGATTGAAAAAATTATAGTATTTGTACGGAAAACAAGCCGCATATATTCATCAATTCACATTATATACGAATGAGAAGCTGCACTCTTCTCATTTTTTTTTTGCCCCTTCTTTTCTGCTTCGTCTTATTTGCTGTGGGAAAGTTCGGAGACCTGGTCCAGATGACGCACGATAACTGCAGCCTCGCGTGAACAACTGTTTCTTGAAACCTTACTTTGGGATCGGGAAAAACTCCTGTCACGTCTCACGAAGCCTTGCGAACATGTATTTCATCGTAAAACCAGGTTGCCAAATCTTTTCAACAACCCATCTGCAGGTTATCTTTACCTGCACTTATTTTGATGTCAGTAATCCATTTGTCGAGTGCCGTTAATTTTTTAGGTATTTTTCGTATGTCCGGTGTGAAAATATCCCGAGATACTTACTTCTTTAATAGTATTGGTTTGATTTAGAATTTACGAAATTATTTCAATCAAACTGAGAGAAATTTTTAGTTCCGGTTAGTCCTTAACTATTTTCATTTTTTACCACAATCGAAAAATTTAGTTCTAGGTGCAAAATGAAAATTAATTTTCTAGCTGTTACCGGAAAGTCTAGTATCCGTTACTATTCTTTCGCATTACGATCACTGTTACTATATTTTCTTGTAACTGTTGCGAAAATTTAACGCTTGTGCAACAATAAATTAACGTTAAAGCCTCGTTTAACTAAAAAAGTAGAGTAAACCTCACAAACTGATTTGCAATTACCAAAAAAGGATCGACAATAACACAAAATAGTTACGCATACCTTGGTCTTCGTAATTCCAACGATATTCAAACAGTTTTTTTTTAACGATGTCTTTTTTACTGAATTTTTCTCTTTACTATAATAAATAAAATTCTTCTCAGTGCACGATTTAAAAAATTCTTCTTGTAAGACATAATTATTTGACTCAAACAGTCCAAAAATTAATTTCACTACAGTACTCACAAAAAAAAAAAAAAAAAAAACAAGGAAATTTCGTAGAATAATTACAATTTCGTTGACTATGTACGTTTTCGAAAATGAGAATTGTAAGTGGCTCGAAAAATAGTGTGCATTGAAGTTTGACGGTGAATATCTTCTGAACAGTGACGTATACAAAAAAAAATTGTTGGAGACCTTTTTTGTACAGAATTCAATTTCCTACGAAAATATGATATACGAATTTTTTTTATAAATAGTAGATACCGAGATATGTATTTTTCTTCCTCGCCATAAGAAAAAAATAGAAAACTGCGAAGCGGAGGACCTCCCTATTAAAATTAAGAGCTCATACTTGGAGAGAATGTTTTTGAGGTCTCTACCAACCAAGTTTTCGGAGTACAAAGTGAAAAAAAAAATAGTCGATTTTCTTGGCCCACCCCACTGTACATATCATACATCCTATATGTGAAGCTACGTGTAATAGGACTGGAAAAAATTTTCGAGATTTCAAGAAATGTACAATCAAGACAACAAACTCTGACCTATTCGAATCCTACAATCTGATGTCTCTCGTGATGCCAATTTATGGAGAAATATTCAACTGATTTTCTCAGCTTCTAGTTCGCGATATTGAGCTCAAAATTTTCATGATATATAATTACCAGCCTAGACAGCATAAATTTGAAAGTCATTGAAAAGATGTCTTACAACCCTTTTTCACCTGGAAACGATACCTCTATGACCAAAAGATGTCTTTCACGGCTCTTAGACGTCAAGAAATGGGTCGTGAGACGTCATTCGAACGTCACTTTAAAGACTTCTAGTCTCAGGAGGTTAATAATTGCCATGCCATTTTTAGAATCCAGTACCTTAGAAAACTTGTTGTAAAGATCGTCTTGTAAATCCGCAGCGGATAAAATTTGACTTGGTTTAGTTACTAGAATATTCTAATAAAAAGCCAACAATTCAATTTCTCATGGAACTATAAGAAAATGTATTTTAAGTAACTATTTGAATTGATACTATAAAGTCGGCAATACTGCGTTTTCCGGTTATTGCAATGCGAGATCTGTTGATTTCGTTTAATATATTTTTTTGGTTTCATAGGTGCCAACATTGATTCATTTTCCCATCAACATCAAATTATCGCAACAGTTACAAGGAAATACAGTCCACGTGACCATAATTAAAAGGTAAGTAAAAAAGTATCACAGTCTGGATCTTCTATTTACAGTTAAAAAACTGATTCTCATTTTCAGCCACAACTATAGTTTTCTGCTATGCTGAAAAATGAAATTAATTAAGAACTGCTTAGTCACTGAAACTTTCGGTGTGAAATGTTTTCGGCTTAGGGGGCACATCTGCCTGGGATATTCGAAAAATTGATTTTTTTTTAATGCATTTTCTGAAAGTTTTATATCCCAAGTTTAATTCAAATCGCCCATTGATATCTACAAAATTGACATTGTTATGACATTTTCTCTGAAACGTGTTCGACCGCTCGAAGGGTTTGAAATTGCTAGAAGAATCACTCGTAGACAGTGAAAGTCGACCTCTCATGAAACTGCCATTGCTGCAGAGGGCCACCGAATTGATGACTAAAAGCAAAGTTAAAAATCTTCATTTTACTTTTGAGCTCCACAACAATAGCAGAATCAGACTCGAAATTTCAAACGCATTTTTCACAAAACACTGTTTTCAAAACCGGTGAACACAATATTTCGAGAACGGCTCAATAGCTCTTTTCCAAATTTGTACAAAATAGGCGGAGACTCGCTTAGAGGTCATTGACGACCTTTATTTTTAAAAATCAATTTTCATTTGTTCGAAATTTTGCAAAAACAACGAAATTTGTGACAAACTTTTCGTACTTAAGTATCAATTGGTCACCATTTGAAAAAAAAAAATTTATTTTTAAAAACCGGCGATCGTCAACGACTCGTGAAATCTATTGAGTTGAATAACTCGTTTCGTTTTTCTTTTTTTTTTTTTTTTGTTACAGATGAATCGTTTTGACGAGAGAATGACCACCGTCTTTTTACGGCGGCCGTCTTCTTCTTGATTTAAAAAATTTTTGGATCTTTTTTTACACTCTGAGAATATATTTACATGTAAGAGAAAAAAATACAACATTTTAGCTGTAATAAGACTCCTTTTTCGAACGCCCATATAGATGTGGCCCCTTGACTCGCTGAGGCGAAGGTGGAGAGACAAATACGCGAAGGTGTCAGCCTAGGATATTAATCTAGTAGAGACAAGTTACCCGTGTAGAGTTTGCCAGGACTGACAACGATGCCGGTGACAGCGCCAGGTCTGGTATCTAGGATTGGGTGAACAGCACTGGCCCAGCTATTCAACATAATCCCACATGTTCACCCAGCATTGGCAATGGTCACCTTCACTCAGTACCGTTTTAGCAAAAAGCATGCCGATATTGGGGGTCCGGTATTAGTACTGCAATGGTTCAGGTTTTGGCAAACTCGTGTCAAGTATTCGGTATTGGTTCCGGATTGGATCATACGTCATAAATGCAGGTTCGGTATCATTTACCAGAGCTGGTACGTTCATACCATTCGGGGAACAAGCATTGATGGTTCGTTGTTGCCACAGAGACTGGGCGAATAATAGTTGTCTTGGAATGAGCGTTCAACCAAAATTAGTCCAGTTTTGGAACCCTGCATGGGTTTATATCTGCGTGTGCATGGAGCCCTCGATACTAGGAGGAAGATGATCGGTAGGATGAGGAGCGGACGGAAGATAATTTGCTGAGGGTGATCCGGGGACGAAGATGTAGGAGGCAGGTGTACGACGGAAGGCGGGGAGAGCGATTGGAGGAGGATGTCGGCGGAAGATGTGTTTCGATCTGCATTGTAATCAAGTGATATAATACGAGAGTCCCTCGAACCGTGGGAACCCGAGAAGAACTGGGCCAGCTGCCGCGCGCCGCGCGACGGGGCCGATATATCTTACATTTACGTTTTACATTTTACACTTTGATGGCGTGTTGTCCTCCCTCGTTTATTCTCCTCTCGTCCTTCCGTACTCAAATACTGTGTTTACCGCCAGCGGTGGTTAACAACTCTTGCCCTCCGTATTATATCGGAGAAATGCGGTCAAGTTAACGTTGTCATTACATCCCATCTCCAGGGACTTTACATGTATATATTTATGTATACGGTCCGCAAGTGCAAAATAAATTTTATACCTTCTTCGCTGCTGAGATATCCAACCATCCTTTCCTTTGTCACACTGCGCGCATGCGTTTATAATCGTGAGGCATAAAGACACGCGTGCCTATAGGCGCTTTGTCACTAGAAAATTTTACTCCGGGTCATATCAATTTTTTCAACTCAAAACTCTCTATTTCTCATTCTATTCGTTGAATTATGATAGCGTTGTTGAAAGCTTTGCCTCAGAAATCCATACGAACTACCGAATTGTTCTTGTACTAAGAGATGATCTTCAATTGTTATTTGTTGGTAACCTTGCTTGGTCTCCGGTAATGAATTCATGAATCATGGTGAGTATTACACTCTTCCGGATTGTTTTATGTGATGATTTTAAATTTTGTTACCTCCTCTCCTGATCGTATCACTAAAAGAAGAATATGGTAATTATGCTCAGTCTTTATTGGAGATGAAAATAAACGTATGAAAATGTCATCGTGATCATAAATGTTGTACGAAGTACCGTACTTTGGGTGGGTCAAACCGTCAATTGGTTCAGGCTTCACACGACCTTTCAATCGTCTCAACATTTCTCCGATTGTCACTACATGAATTCGAACATGTTGAGAGTTTATATTATAAAATTACCAAGTTCAATCAAACCAATATTGAGGTATTAAAGGTTCCTTACACGACTTATAATGGGCAATTATACCACCTACAGTCGTTTGTCTAAAAATATTCCAGGAAATGGCAATCTGATGAAACAAAGAAGTGCTTCCACAAATTATTGACAGTGGGTAACTAAAATTTCTGCAGTATCCCAATGTAGAATCACAATGATATGAATCAAGTGTCAAGATAACTGGTAATGAGAATTCTTGTAACAAGAACCAAACACTGTGTAACAAATGAGGGATCCGGCGATATCAAGGGTATGACCACTTCTGAATTTAAGAGTAGACGTTAAAAAAATTTTGTAAAGTCATTTGAAGTCACGAAGGCATTTGAAATTACGTTAAGTCACTCGAGGTCACTTAAAGTCACACGAAGTGAATTGAAACGGTCGAAAGGAGTTATGTGAACTCGCTTGTAGTTACATGAGGTCAGTTGAAGACATAACATCTTCTGATATGTCCTGAACAACGACTATCAACCCACTGCATCAGCGTTGTGCGTAAGTTTTGTAACAAATCGTTGAATTAGTAGCTGGTAATGAGTTGTCTCCGTTACATTGAACATTTATCGGTGGTATGTGGGAACTTTGTAATAGGTGCATTGACAGAAGCGCGATGAATTCTCCAACACTAGAATCTTGCACCCAATGTCATCGTGCAAACTAGGATGAACCGCTCATCCCAAATGGAACATTGGCAATTGCGCATAACACGAGTCCTTCTGTGGATCAAACCTGAATTTGTATACACATTGATGTACATAATCAATATGAGTTCCGGTGTAACGCGTCACAAGCATGTTGTGATCGGAAGGTGCGGTGGACGGAATGAATAATAAATAAAATTGATTCTCTTCCACGCAAACAGCGAATCGTGGAGTGAACCCGTAGCTGGTTACCTTCACCGTACACGAGTAAAGGTATGAGTATGAAAATCGTTGAGAGACCTACGATGTGAAATTTTTTGTGCTGCAAACTGAAGAGTACTTGCGGCATATAATTCTCCGGAGTCTACGTGGAATCCTTGAAGGGTTGGGTATCCTTGACAGAACCCTTGCGGTGAATACACGCGTTGTGAAACCGCTGCAAAGGTCTCCCGTGAATCTGGTAACTGATCTCTGCACAATGGTAGTTGGAAATTCCCGCAAGAAGACGAGCGCCCGCGCGACCACGGTTACATATATGCATACAAAGAGCGTCGTTACTCGACAACAACAATGCACAAGGAGCCGGCTTCTCTCTCAAGGATATATAAGAGAGACGGGATATCGATTCGTGTAAATAAAGTGAGCCGTCTAAGTCTGCCGAAGACGGTAAAACAACCAATCCGGGACAGAATGCTGCACCTTGTTGGACCTCGCTGCGAGTTTACTTCCTCATACATCGGAAGTTTGCTTCCGTTTATTTCCGGAACTCTTGCTCTTCACATATCATTCGAATCGCCAGATATGACAGAACAATTTTTCCACGCCGTCCAGATCTCGCTTTATTGTATCTTGTCAGTTTATGCTAATAGAGGTCATTCCATTGGGTGTTAAAATCATCTTTCATGTCACTAGTTTTTGACATAATGAAGTTGTTGCACAGGTTTCTGGAATCTATTACAAGCCTTTTCGCACCTTCGGTCGGACGGGTTAGGGTATCACTAAAAAATTGTGCGGATCAGACTTCAATAATTCACAGATGTCACGGGACTTCGTCGAACTTCAAGGAATTTCGAAACACGTGCTTTAATGTCTTTATTGACTTCCATGAAATGTCAGAAAAACTTGATTGGGTTTCACGGAACTTCGCAGTTCCTGATAAACTTCAGAAACTTTCCGATGAAATCAAGCATATCGTAGGATTGGTTTCCAAGACTCCAAAATAAAAGGAACAAGTATCGTGAAGTGAACTGTGTCCATTAAAATGTATAATATAGATATTAATGTTTCCGGAGTGTGAATCTCAAAAACTGCAGTTCAAACACCCCAGCAATCGTTTCTTCTCTTCGTGATAATATTGATAAGATGATTGCTTCCTTTCTAGGGATAAACTGCAGTATAACCAATGCATGTAATAATATACACATCGTCTCGGTGACAACTGACAAATGTTCATGATCATATAATTTATCAAGTAATCGTGATTCTCGTAATGGTATTGCACACGTTTGTGTAAGCTCTGGGTGATACTACACCGGGGCGATTAATCAGCCGTCTGGTATGTGGCACAACCTATTGGGTATTCTATTTCACGCGTAAATTATCGTTTGTCAACCTGTTTATGTGACGTCGACCGACTCGATTTCTCGTCTCTTTGAAAAGAGTTCTGGTGCAATCATCGATGCATGATTTTGTACAGTAAGAAAAATCCTGTGCAGACTTCTACATACTAAAATCTTGTGTCACTTTAACAATGTCTAATGTTCAATTTACAAAGTAATTGTGCTATTATAGTATTTATCGTCGGATAAATTCGGCCAATTTCAACATCACCATTTGTTACAGTGTAAGGATCAATGTCCCAAAGGTGTACTTCTATTACAGAATCCACACAACGTGGTGCATTAAGAGGGTTTCACACGAGTGGACGACTAAAGGAGTTCGTGAATTTTGGTAATTCATAGCTCGACGATCAATTATTCAATTCAAACGTAGTTTATTTTATTCGAAGAAAAACCTAATTGACAGCATTGTTATTGGCAATACCGTCAACAATTTTACTCGGTGACATGTTTTGTCGTGCCCCCGATATCTTGAAAACAGCTTTACAGAATCATTACAAATTCGAAGACAATATTTTTGGATAGTTTGCCCTGTTAACTATCATCAGATACTTTTTTTCCAACGCAGTGGTGTCCGTTGGAAGTTAAAATTCGATTTTTCATCTAAAATTCAAGAGTTTTCAGGTGCAATTATCTATCAAAAAAATACGACGGATCGCGGTAAGAATAATAAGCTATCCAAGAATACCGTTTCCAACTTTGAAGTAAGTAACTCTTTCGAGCCATATTTGAGACATGGTTGGCACCACAAAACTGGTCACCGACCAAAATGGTTGACGTTATTGCCGATAACAATGCTCCTCACTAAATAGTTATGATCAGAAAAGGAAAAAAAAAAAATAATGTGAAAACAAAGCATGACACTTTTGAATCGAACAAAACCCAATCGAATCAAACAGCTGGCTGTCAAGATATAAATTCCCGACATCCACTCAGTCATCCACTAGTCGACTCCTATAATTTACCCGTTTGAAAATCCGGGGAAAAATCTTGCAGGTGAAGTTTTCACGCGTCCGTCCGGCAGATGTGGACGCAAAAGAGCAACGTAACGGTTAGTGCCCCGTGTGCGTATTACGCAGGGTATCTCGCGGCTGGATGAAGGAATGTGCCGAGGAATGCGCGGGTCTAATTGCAATGGGCGAGTGACGAATTGATCCATTACTTCACACCGCGCGATCCAAGCTCGGATGCATTACCGTCTCGCGATATTCGTGATGCGCTGCACCCGGTCCAGGGGAAGATAATGTGCGGTTGCAGGGTGACGGTTGAGAGGCGAGCAAGCTGCGAGACGAAGCGAGAGAAGAGTGGGTACCGAAAATAATAACGGCATCACGCGGAGCTCAGCTGGAGACTACTCTTCGTGTGATGTCCCTTCCGAATAGAGAAAGAAAATCAAACATGTAATCTGGCCAGACCTTGCGCCTCGTTCTCCGCCGCTTCGTCCTTTCGAAACGAGCTTTTCTTCCCCCAGTCGCCACCCTGGTGGTAATTAATTAATCGCTTGCGAGGGGGAAATTTACAATGCCTGACAGATTTTTCATGTTACACTATTTTTCAGAGTTACGGGTCAAAGGGTTTCAGCACGGTTAATACTGACGCGGTACTGCGGTTGGCGGAAATGAAGGGATCGGATGTCGCGGAAAGCTCGACTTTTCATTTTCCGTTACGAGATGAAAGCCCACGGCCGTGATCGAAGAGTGACGCGAAACGAGTTAAACTGAACAACGGACTCTTCGGCTAAGACATTCGTCCACCCGGTGGCTCGGAATTGCGTTTCCAGAGACTTGGTCTTCGGTGGCGAAAAGCAAAGTCCCGATTTTCGCTCTCACCGTTCTCCGTCGCTCCTGTGACAAGATGAACAAAAAAGAATAAAAAAAATAAAAGAAGTTACGACAAGCGTTTCGGAGTGTCACAAGGTTCTGTATTTTGACAAATATTTCCGAACGGAACACCGATTGTGCGGTCCAATGGATGTCTGTGTCAGGGTTTTCCACTGTATAAGAATTAGCTTGTACAAGGCATGGCCATATTATGCCTAACCTACCCTACCCAAGGAGCGGTATTTCAATTTCGTCGTTCTGAGTAAAGAGAAGAGACAAAGTCTGCTGCAGCTCGTTGTTCCAATTATCGCGACAGCGGTTGCCAGGAGATTCGATTTAAACGCCCAGATTCCGCAAGAGAAAAGGGACTTCTTTCCGGGGTAGGAGGAAAATAGAATGGAGGGGAAGAAGATAAAGAGAAGGAAACGCGGACGGATAGCAATTCATAATTATCCATTTTCAAACCGTACTCCGAAAACTTGTGGAAAACTTGTAGGTATTCAAAGTTTCAGTCGTAGGTGCTAATGTTCTTTTTGGTTTCGTTTTATATTCCACTATTCGTCTGAAACGTTTTTTACACGCAAACTAATTCTTTGATTGTTAGACTAGTAACCCGTCGCTGCTTCGCCCGCATCCAAATTTAATGTGATAAAATACCAAATTTTATACAGATAAAAAATTCTTGCTTACAGTTAAGAATATTCGAATGAAGACTGATGATATCTGACCTAATCTAACCTCGATCTATAAAAGTTTAGTAAGCGTTCGGACGAGTGTATAATCCCGTTCTGACTTGGCTTACAAATATCGTTACTTTTACGAAACTATTAATCTGGTCGTAAAGAAATATAGCACAAAACCTGATCAGACGTTGTAGATCTTCACAGAAAAAAGAAAGAATCAAAATCGTTTCAGCCGTTCCGAAGTTGTAAGCGAACATACGGCAGGAAGATTTTGAATTTTATACATATATACAATACAGGGTGAGGAAAAGTATTGTAACCCCTAGATATCTATAAGCTGTATGAAAAATACGTTCATTTGTTGAAACGAATAGCGCACCACCTATTCTAAAACGGTTGTACTAATACATAATACATATTTTTTTTTAAAATTATTCTTCTCATCGGCATTTCACGGTTGAGTTTCGAAGGTGTCGGTATAAAATTATATTTTCAATAATTCATTGCGTGCATAATCAATTATCGTTCAAGTATTAAGGCAGTAGTCTGCTTTAGAAGCCGAAAAAAAAACGTTTTTTCAGCAATTTTTTTGAAAGGGAAGGAAATGATTGCGGTAAACGAAATTTTGAGACGATAGTGTATTATATTCAAGCTTTAAAAACCAATTTTTATTATTAAAAAATATTGACATTTTTCAAAGTTGTAACGATTTTTCTGGGGCGCCTGAAGTTTGCACTTGTAAATTGGTGCCGGTGACGGAGGTCGTGCGATGCATCTGAAACAGTCGAACCAAATTTTTTTTTAGTTTTTATAAGTTCCTTTTCTATATGAACTAAAAAAATACCGAAGAAATGATGAAATTCCAAATTTTTTTGAAGTTTGAAAAAAAAATTCACTTTAAGTTGCAAAACAAGTAATTAAAATAGTACTTTTGTCCAACTTTTTTAGTTCAAATAGAAGATAATTTAATACTGAAGCTAGATCACTTTGATTTTTTTCGATCGGACATATATCGTTTTTGGTATCGCCGGCACCGTTTTCTAAAACTTATGAAAATGAAAACTCGTGCAAACGGGCTTTAAAGTTTTCGTGTATAAAAAATCGTAATTTTCTTAAACTTACCGCATTATTATGCTAATCAGCGATTCCTGGTCCATAGAGTTGCCCTTCAGACTCTTTAAAAAACTGGTTCAAAACTTCAAAAAACTTCAAAAAACCGCTCGTATACCTGCTCGACGCTTGCTCACTATTTCTTCTGTAACTCCAAAAATATTTCGAATTTGCTTCTGAAATTTTAGGGACACATTCTTGGATAGTTTAGGAAGACATTTATGCAAAAAAAAAAAAAAACGCTTTTTTTCGGCTTCTGCCTTAAACTGACTGAAAATTGTTAAGTTAACCGTGACGAAAATAGATGACAGTTATATATGACTAAAAATAGTTCTTCTATTATCAATCTGCGACTATTTTGCACCTCAAAATTAACCCAGAAGCCAAGGATATTGCTAAATGTCCGTACAGCTGTGAAGAACTTCAAAAATTTTAGTTTCGCGTCAGAATGAATTCGACGTTTATGTCTGACTAAAATTTTGGCCAATGACTTTTTCGAAGTGTGAAAGTCTATAATTCGTTCCTGAACGAAATTATACCGGCCGCCGGGTTGGGTCTGAGATTACACAATAACTTGGAAACTGTATAGTTAAGCGACGAGTGGAACATGTTGAAACAAGTTTTTCTTTTTGAGGTGTATACACAATAATGCTGTGCAGACGCACTCGCTCTCTTTCTTATTTTCTCTCCTTTTCCCTCTCTTGAGTCTGGATGGCGAGGAGCCGGCTGGCAGAGAGCGCTTTTCTATTTGAATAAAAGCAACGATAAGCACATCCTTATAGCCGCTCCCAGCTCTCTGAATTGTTTCCGCTTCTTAAGCCCCGACAAATTTATTATAATAACTCCTTATTACACTCGGCCCTGCAGCTCTCTCTCAGCTTCAGTCTTGCTCGATGTGTTTTATTTTCTGTTTGTGATTTTTTTCCCTCTATTTTTACCTCTTCAATTTTCACCACCCCTGTATACATATATACATTCACGACCGACTGCTACGCTAACCATTTTTATTACCCACGCTGTACTCTTTTATTGCACTCACTAGGAAATTACCCGAGGTGTGACTCACCGATTTTATTTATTCTGCGATATGTTGTACGTCAAACGTCAAGAAACGATAAGCGCGTAATTTTTTTTACATCCGAATTCGGTGATTTTTAGGGTAAAAATCAACCTCAAGGTTTATCCATAAAAATCGATTATTCAATATTTCTCGTTAACTATGTCAATTTTTTTTTTTTTAATCCTCTTAATTCATAGTCTATAATACGTGCAGTGTCTTTATTCTCGGGGGATGCGACCTTTTTCTGGGGGGTGAAATTTGGAGGTTGCTTTTACTTTGCGATCACTGAGATTTCCATGCTGTGAGAAAATGAACAGCTGAACCAGGTGGAATTATTTGGTGTTCTTCGACATCAGTCGTGTAAACTTGCGGTATATCCTGCATCTCAAAACGTTGAAGGTTAATTTTTGATCATTCGGGTGGGATGGAAACGAATGCTTGTGCAACAATATTTTTCCAACTTTGATTCATTGTATTAAATCTAATATTTTATTTTATATAAAGGATAAATCATTAAAAAAAAAAAAAAATTCGGTAGATAATTTGAAAATAATGTTTCATTCATTCTGTCCTAAAATTAAAATCAATTTATGACTAATATTTTACTTGAAAAAATGTATGAATAAAATCAGAGTGTGAAGGTTGATGATTAAAAATGTACGAGTATATAAGTGTAAATTTCACAGTTTAAACGATAAGTTTGAATTTCGTTATCTGTAGCATATCGCCTGTTAGATCGCTTGAAATTTTCGTGATTGGAGTAGACAATTGATTGGTGTGGAAAATTTATGAGATTTCAAGAGGTAAGGAAAAGCGGAGAAAACCGGATAATACGTAAAAAAATCAAATTCATCGACATCCGTACAATTTTTTCTATAATCGATGGATGTATCATTGAATAGGAGTAGGCTTTAGTCTGATACAAGTATGTAACAAATCAAGCTAAACTTGGCGTACAACAATAGCGATATTGTGAAATGATCGAACGGAAATAGAAGTGACGATAAACAGTTTCCTCTCAAAAAATGTACAGGGTAGAAAAAAATATGTTATATATAATAATACACAATAATTTATATATAATATATTCAAATTAAGATTGTAAAAGATGAATAAAAAAGTTAATGCGTACGACAAAAAATACTAAAATTATTCAAACAAGGGTAGAGATATCGATTTTTATTGGATCAGATTGATTTCACCCCATATTGGTTTATCCTGTTGCGGAGACTGTTTTTCACACATTTACTTGCAAGGAAATAAATATTTGAATCAAAGAAGAATTTCTCTTCATTCGCAATCCAAAGAATGAAGAAATTTGATTCAAACTTTCATTCGGAACAAACTTGCGAGAAAACTGACCCCTTCAAAACAAAAATTTTGTGGTGAAAATGAATTTCAATTAATTCAGACCTTCCACATCACACCGAATATATTATTCGAACGAAATCAATTGGTTTGGAAAAATTTTTTCGGAATGTTATTTTCAAATAGCAAAAAAAAAAAAAATGTGCAGAACATCTGCAACTTAGAACTTTTAAAAATTACTTCACGCGGACTTTGCTTCGACAAAATTCTTACAAAACAATGGCTGCCGATTACCAGGCTTCGTTCCTTTCCTCCGGTGTTACTTCTCGACCCTTGAAGATCTAATCGATCTCCGAAAATCTGAGAATTAGCCGATTAGGTATCCCGGTTTACCCCCGAGATTTTCACCCCAGGCTACCGGATTGGCAGGGTTGGCCAAGGCTAAGATCGAAGCGCTAGAGGCGCATGTGACACAATGCACGACGCTCTCCCATACACATAATAATTCTACACGGGGTGAGAGATGAGGGGTTGTTATTGATCTTAATGACATTTCGCGCCGAGGGCGATGCCGGGGTGTAATTGATACCCGGACACAAGATACACTCGAGGCTCGCGGTGATCGATATTGTTATACATTTTTCACCGTTCTCAGGTCTCACGCCCGGAAGAATTCCAATTATCGGGGTGCGTGCAAACAGACTTAGAGACGAATCGGCCCGACCGTCCGAATCAAAAGTTACGAGGAAAGTAGAAAGCGTCAAATGAAAATCTCCGTCCGCGTTACTTGCGCCAATCGTACGGTGAACACCGTCGAAACGACATCCCTACTCTGGGTTTCGAATGAATTTCAGAAAATTCGAATCACGAAAACTGCGGCAACAGCGATTTGAGAAACGATTTTACAGTTGGAAACTTCGAAATGATCGAACTTCGGTGTTTTTAATCCGGTGCTAATGCTTCTGGGCTTGAAAAAAATGTCACGACTAGTATCCAAATTTGATACGTTTCTTTTAACGGATACGATATAGAAGTTGACAGCTGGAAGAGTGAGTATAAATTTTAGGATTGAATAGCTCGACAGCCGATTGTTCAATTCCATAATTGTTTGTTTTATTCCGAAATACGTAGATCGATCAGAAAATAACGTGAAGAATTTCGCTGGGTGACACGTAATGCGGTTTCGGCAAGAACATCTGAACCAATTCACTTGAAGTTTGGAGACGGTATTTTTGGATATCTTATCATATTTGATCCACGATCCGAAAGTTTGTTTTTCTCCTTTGTTCAAGAAAACAGCGATGTTTGAAAGTTGAAATTCGCTCTCTAGTCAAAGATTTCCGGGAATATTTCATGCAATTGACAAACGAAATGTGATTTAATTAAATAAGAGAAACTGTGCGAGAATACTGTATAAAAATTTAAACTAAATACAAACTTTTGATTCAGACAGTCCGGTCGATTCATCTTTAAGGCGAATCTTCCCAGGCCTGGCACGCACCCTCCTAAAGCCGCAGAATTTTTAAAGGCCAAGTAAAGGATTCTCTTTTACCCGTTATCTAACCCCATTAGGATGACAATTGTATGAAGTTCACGTCTACTATCTAACGGAAATTACGTTATTGAACAGTTTTACGCTTTTTCCATTTTCTTCTGTCAGGAAATCCGGAGACTCGATTATGAATATCAAACTGCAATTCATTTTAGGGGGATTGTGAAAATATTCCCCGTCCTCTGCGTAAAATTCTCTTCTCCATGGTGTATAAATAGCGAAAAATATTCTTATTTTATTGCAAGATTGAAATAGTACATTGAGTATAATTTATCAAAGTCATATATTCGTATTTTAAGATGATTTGTCTAAGTAGACGTAAAATTTGAAAAAGGGGCCGTCCATTAATCACGTGAGGCTTGAAAGGGCGGGGGGGGGGGGGGGGGGGGGGGGGTGTAATAAGATATCACGTGTATTTATTTTTATCATGGTCCTTAATATCAGAATGAGATGAGATTATATTTTATATCTGTACTTAGGATAATATTCTAAGATATTCTGAAAAATTTTAGATTTTTTTTAGATACTAAAAATACACGTGATGTTGGGTGGGGGGTGGGGGGTAGTCTTAAACCTCACCACGTATCACCAAGGGGGAGGGGGGGTTGAAAAATGCTTAAAAAAGATCACGTGATTAATGGACGGCCCCAAACGCTGAAATGATATTAATAATAAGCGTGGATTACCAGGTGAAATATTATTCACAAGGATCTAAGCTAGGGAAAAACTATAATAATTGCACGCATTCAATTTCTTGCTAGATTCTGCAAGTGCATGTAGAATCGAGGACTTTGAAAGAATTTTAGGCAAGAATTGAAAAATATTTATGAAGTTAATGTGTCAATTGTCATATTACCCTCTTCATTGGGCAATGCAAGAAATTGTAGTCTGACATCCCGGGACAATCTCTCGAAAATTGAAAATCAACTGCGCATGCGCGAGATTTATCGGCTGTTCGTGCAGGCTGGCCATCCCGAGTTTTCAGCTGTCAAACTGTTTCTGCCAGCGATGTAGTTGATACGCATTTTTGAGGTTAGAATCTTAAATAATTGAGGTAGTGACTCGGAAAGGTTTGGGAAGCGTTTGTTATTGGGTCGGAAAGTTGATTATTCAAAGAACGGTCGGACTTTAATGCTTACGCTCTTTGAAAATTCAAACGTAGACATTTTGCGTACGTTGGCCCGCCTGCATCGCAGACAAGAATATCGCTGTGGGCAGATTTCGCCGACCAATGAGATTGAATTATTTGGCGCATGCGCATTTGACTTTCAAGTTTCAAGAGACTGTCCCGGGACTTGACCTATGAACATGAAATATATAAGTTTCATGAGTAGACGTCCGGAATTTTCGCCGTCGGAAAGAAATTCGTTCGGATTTTTTTTTTTTTATTCTTTCAATACAAACCTATCAAACGTTTGATTTAATACGATTAAAATCAACCTAGGCAGAAAAAATAGATGTTTTTTTTAAACGAGCAAATTTCCTAATCGGTTTGTATGAAAATATAACTTTTCCTAGGGTCAAGAGAAACAAGTAAAAGAACTTACATAAAGATCTAAATTACCAGCAATTTGAAAAGAAAATTTCGTGATAAGAAACATGTTCAACGTGTTCAAACTCAGATGGATTTTTATCGATTCTGCCATTTTCAACTTATTTCGTCTACATTTTCATACACTGTCAATACCGTTACACACATCCGACTCAAAAAGGAAAAGAAAAAGAAAAAGCTGCTAGAAAGACCAAGGACCAAAGTTTTCAAAAATTAATTTCACCAACGCATTCAACCCACAAAAATTTTTACCATCCATCTGCGGTGTGGAATTCGAGGCTTATCTTTGTGCGTTCTTGTCGTCAGGTGAGAGGTTATTTGGGGGAAGCCTCGCGAGACCGGGTAGCAAATGTGCCTGATCCTTTACGGAGAGGATTTCGTACTTCGGTTCCACCCACCTACAAGGTCTGGATTCCGGCGCTGCTTAGCGTAGGTAATTCTCTCGAGTAAGCTCGCTATTATTTCGTCATATAATACCGAGGACACACGCTTCTCTACCTGTTTCAGAGTTTCCGCGCGATCAGGGATCGCGTAAAGTTCACGTTGATAAATTGCTTCCCCGATCTCATCTCGGTCTGGGTCTCAACTCGATCATGCCGTTAACGCCGTGAGAATTGCTTTTTTCACCACTATGTATCACAGGATTTCTTCGCAGTGTTTGCGACGATAAGAATTTTCTTATTTATTTTTTTTTTTTTCTAGACATCTTCCAGTCGACAACGGATTATCAAAGATTTGTTCGAACAATGAGAATAAATTAACGAATTATCTGTGTAAAACGTCACGCAAGATTGATTGATACTTTTGAGTCTGGATTCTGAAGCTTCCTTGCATTCGATTTGAAATATTCACTCCGAGATGGGGCTGTAAAATTTGATCGATTAATCGTAGACTTCGATTAATTATTTTTTTAGTGAATCGATTAATCGATCAATAAAAAACAATGAATGATTAAAAGGGCTGGTGAATCGATTAGTCGATGAAACGTAATTCATAATGCCGGGTAATCGATTGGTAGACAAAATGTTCAATTGAAGAGGCCAATCAATCGATTCATTCGGACAAAGATTAGTCGAAAGTACCGACAAATCGAATGGCGGATAACCGATCCATCAGAAATATCGATCTATTGGAAAAATGACTGGTCAAGAGTTCGATGAATCAATGAATTGGAAAACGAATAATCGGACGATTCAAAAATTATTCATCGATTGATTTAAAGAATAATTGGACGAAGTCTTGAAATAGTCTGTTAAGGTGTTTCTCCAGTCAATCCAAAGTCCTCAGCTGCATGTGAGACTTGGACTGATTGTTAATAAAAATGAACTGAATATCAGACCAGATCACCCGCCAAAAACTTAAAAAGGAGCTTTTTTACAATTGGATTTTTAAGATAGTACTTATGACCGTTTCAAGTTTTTTTTTTGTTTTGATCGGAAATGCTACCACAATTATTTCATAAAATCCATAGACCTTGACGAAAAACAAGATAATGGTTGTGTGAATAATGATCTTTTCAACGACATATTGAAGAGGAGACATTGCTGACCGTTTCGAATAGATTTATTTATAATGACAAACACGGTGGTATGTAGGTTACAAATGTCGAGTCCAGGATCCAAGAATATGGCGCAAAATTTGAACATCGTGAATCGTATTTTCACATAACCTGGTTTGATTTATTACTAGTAATAACAACATGATGATTAAGACGTTCATTTTTTATTAAGGAGGGAGTACAGCTTGGACGGTCTAAAATCATACCTAGTTTTAGGATTTTTTTTTTTTTTGAAGGAAATGAAAACACTTAGAGCTGTTTGAGTTTGAGGGATTTATTATTGATAGTTTCTAGAACATTTTAGACATTTTTCACTGAAATTAATAACAAAATGGTGGCATTGTGCATGTATAAGTAGCGCACGACCACGTCTTCAATCCGGTGGCACAGATTCCTTGGTCAATTATTATCCGGTGAATTTAAAATTTTAACACAATCTTTGAAAGTTGTTTATCGATTCGAGCTCGTGACTAGATTTTTTTATTTCGTTCCCACTGTTCTTTTTTATGAAAATTAAAAAAAAAAAATAACAACAAAAACCCGGTCGCAAAATGTAATTTTTCGTTCATATTCGTACAGATATGGATTTTTTTTTTTCAACATTAGGGCAACGCACTCGAACCCGAAAAGGCAATTTGAACTCACAAAATTAGTTTTTCACAGTTACAGGTTGGACAGTCATGTACTTCAAGTTTGGAGTTGTTCGCTAATTATATGCGCCATGCCACCATTTGATTATTAATTTCAGTGAAAAAATTCAACAATTTTCTTGAAACTATAATTAATGAAGCCTTCAAACTGAAATTGCTTCAAGTATTTTCATTTTCTTCAAATAAACTTCTAAAAACAAGTATGATTTTACACTGCCCAAGCAGTACTTCAGCTGTACAAAAAGTTATAATAAACTATCATCTAAAATGTTCTTAAAATTTCCGACAACTTCAATGTACATCAATTATACACTTCTCCAAAAGGGCCTTCTGCTCACTCCGGAGTCACTAAAGAACCACCTTAAATGTCCAGTTCCATTTCAAAGTGACATTAAGTTAATTTTGAGATAAGGATAATTTACGGATCTTCTTCCTATGCATCTTTAGATAAAGTCTGTTATACTCAAACAAGTGACGACGATTTTTTTTTTCTTGTTTATTTTGTTTATTCTAATGTACCCGGTAAATAAATTGGATGTTTTTCTTGTCATTTCAATGCAATCAGAACCAAACTGGGACCTGGTCACAAATTATACGCACAATCGCAGGTTTTTATGTAGATAGCCAAAGCAGACAAAAAATCGCCTTATTTCGTGAGGTCAGTCGAGACGAGTTACAGGTAAAAATAAGTGCTGAGAAATTCATTCGATGTTGTGCGAATATCGCGAAAGACGACGGGCGTGGTTTAGGGCTGCAGTAAAGGAACCCCGGGCTTAATTTATGGCTTAATTAAACAAGCCTTGTACCATCACTGGTTCTCAAATAAGATCCCGTGGGCGCCACGGTCCAGGTTTTCGATTTTGAGCGGTTAAAACTCAAGCCCTAAAAAATGCGGAGCCGTGTACTGAAAGCTGTAAAAAAAAGTCTTCGACTCGTTTCACAATTGAAATTGCCGCTGACTCAGAGTTATCACTATTTCTTAGCATTGCATAAAGTTCTCTGACTTTTCGTAAGCTTTGCTTTTAGTGGGTATGTAATAATACAACAACAAGAAAAAAAAGTCGGTTTTGAGAAAATCCTTCTTCCTGGATTTTTTGTTGTTTTGTAAGTCTCGTGGGGAAGAACCCCATAGAAAAGTTGGTCAATTTTGAACGGATACTTTATTTTTTACGCGAAACATTCTTCGAACTCTTGACTGATTCTATGGACACGTATTTTTGATTCGAAATTATGCGGCGGTCAAGTTTTGCGAGGTCCGATCGCAGGCATTCACGAATTGATTCTCATGGATGAAGCGACGATGATTGAATAAGAAAAGTTCGATCATCACGGTAATTTTAAAATCAGATTGTTGTACAATTTTCAAAACATCTCTGCAACTTTTGCGGTTTTCGGAATGTTTATCCTCTTTCAAGGATTTGTAGCCCATTCTAATCGTGAATGAAGTTTTCTGCGAACCGCCATACAAAAACATTTGAGACCGATAAGTTATATGACGAAAAAACTTTAATTGGATTATTGCCACGTAATTTCATACAATGGATTTACCAATGACAGTTTTTTTTCTTCTTCCTATAATAACTGAAGATGTAAAGAAAAAATTGGGACTTTGCGAGGGCAAAATAATTAGTTATAAATATGATTTGAAATTGACGAAGCGATAATAAACTTTTAGTATTTCAAAAACCGTGCGAAAATAGTCTCGAAAGTTTGTGACAGTTTATCTTCTTCGATCGAAATTCGCGATTGTTTAAATTTTTCTAGATCAGTTCTATTGCATATTTTAAAGATCCGTGATTCGATAAATTTTGTATTGCAGGTATTTTGTTCACTTTACTTTAATTATAGGTCCGATAAATTTTGAAATTCTAATAAACGGACCAGTATCAGAAGGATTCATACCTTTCCGACTTTTCTCCGTCTTCCCGGTTTCCATACCGTGAAATGTCAGCTCTCATCTTGAAAGCGAGAATTTTCTTCCGACATTGCGATACGTCTCACAACGAGAAAGGCGAGCGCGTTCTCCGTGTACAAAGACAAAAGAAATTTAATTTACAGAGAAACAAGGACGCGCGGCGGTTTTCCGCATCCAGGATCCAAGGATCCGACATCCAGAGACTGCAGGATTCAGCGCGAGTCACTAAAGCTGCGACGTCACCGGCTCCCCTGGGAAATTATTGATAGTCAGCGAGAAAATGACGTCGTAAATACGACGCGGAGCCGAGTCGCCCCGTTTCATTTTCCACTTCTTTCATTCTTACTTTTCCTTCCCCTTTTTCCAAGCTCTCTACGCTCTTTTATCTCCGGCATTCGCGCCTTAGTTAGCCGGGCGCGTTAGCGAGAAGAAGGAGCTAAGCGGAGGGATTCTCGCACCGCAAATTTCAGCTTGCACTGGAGCGGGGTTGAAATTTCGAGTTTGAAAAGTTCCGATAGAGCTGAATGCTGAATTTTTTTCTGGCGAAATTTAAAGTAAAGAAATCAAAGTTTCGAGTCGTCCGAAACCCGAAGCTCGAAGTTCCGAAAGTGCAAAGTTTCGAAACGGCGTAACTCCGACAAGTCAAAGCTCCGAAAGTGTGAAAATAAAAAAATTAAAACATCTGAAACGTTGAAATTGGGAATGATTGAAGATTTTCGGTTCTATAAATTTCTGGCTTGGTGAAATTTCACCACTTTGATCTCTCTCTGTTTCGGATTTTCGATATTTTTGTTTTCGGAATCCTGGTCATTTGTCAATTTTCAGAATTTTACTCTATCGAAACTTTGTTTTTCGGAACTTCGCTCGATCGAAACTTCACTTTGCGGAACTTTGCTTTATCGTAACTTGAATTTTCGGAATCTGACATTTCGGAACTTTGATCCGTCCGGTTTCCGATCGTTTGAAACTTTGTTGTTTCGTAAAAGTTTGATTTCTTCATTTCAAATTTCGCTACCAAACACTGTGAAAAATTTCATTTCTTATAGTAACTGGCAAAATTCAGTAAAACAGGTATCGTTGAAAAAACTGTTTGAATATCGTTGGAATTACGAAAAACAAGGTACGCGTAACCATTTTGCGCTATTGTGGATCCTTTTTTGGTGATTGCAACGCAAAATCAGTTTGTTCGGTTTATTGTACTTCTTTAGTTAAACAATGCTTTTTTTTTTGTTTATTTTTATTTATTATTGCAAAAGCATTAAATTTTCGCAACAGTTACAAGAAAATATAGTAACAGTGATCGTAATGAGAAAGAATAGTAAAGGATACTAGACTTTCTGGTAACAGCTACAAAACTAATTTTCCGATTGTGGTAAAAAATGAAAATAATCAAGGACTGAGCGGTAAACGGAACTAAACGTTTCTCTTATCGAATAATTCGGAATTAGGCGCTTTCGAAGAAAAATCCATTTCTTCGGCTGGTTTTAAAAGGACCGGTACAGTTACTTTGAGAAAATTCAGCAGTGTCCGGAATTTATTTGTTTCTTCATCAAAGTTTATTACACAATGAAAAGAAAAATAATTGGGACAGGATGCATCGTAAGGATTTTTCCACACCGGTGGCGCGATGCATTCTTTCCATGCCTCTGAAGATCCTTGGATGAGCCATTACTCATCTTTTTAATGCGGGGTTTTGAAAGAAAAATCATGCCTGTAGTTAAGATCAATTATTCCAAATTTTGAAAAAAATCGGAAATTTGCAAATAGCTTAGTGGAAAAAAAAATGTTCTTACGATTCCGCATATTTGTATGATGAATATTGGGAAAATTATTATTATCCGATGAATATCGAAGAATATTACGAAACTATTTGTTTTTATTATGGACAATGATCGTTTTTTTAAACGAGCTGTATGACTCCCAAATCGAGCCTGAGCGAAATCTGTCATCTGCCGTAAGAGGTTTGGAGCACCTTTTATTCAGAAGATATGCAATTCTCGTTTCAATGAAAGAATTATTTTATCTTAATTTTGTTCCTGAGTTAACAAATCAACATGAAAAAATCTGTTGTTTCTAGTTTTTTGAAAATATGTTTTTTTTAAATGAATGGAAAGAAATGGTTCTCTCATTGAAACGAAAATTGCAAATCCTCTGAACGAAATCGTTTTCGAAAGAATTCGATCGGACCGACGGTTCTCCAGAATTCTTACAAGTCTCCGATTTCACTTAAAAAGTGACTTACATTATATTGTACAAGGCCTTGGTGTTATTTTCCATTAAAATCTTGTGCAAATCACTATTTATGAAACTCAAATCATCGATATTAATCATGCATTTTTACAGGTCTCCAAGACCAAGAGGATGTCGGAAAAAAAAGTTTGGTCATTTTTGACTTTAATAGATTATTAAACATCAAGTTGCGATGTTTCACTCAAGTTCACGCCTCTGAACCATAAACGATTAGGAATTAATTAGTGTTTGTAATTGAGGGGCATTCGACCGTTCAACAAGTGGCTGCAATGAGAAACAGACGGCGGATGGAGAGAATTAGGGCGGATTCAGTCGATGTACAACCACTCCGCCAATTTCGGTATTTACCCGCCACTAATTCTGTTCCAAAGAAACCAAAGTCTTCTCATACTCGGATAAAATTTTTCGACACTTGTTGGAAGGAAAAAATTGTATTTCCATAATAACACGTCAGAGATTATTCATTTGGCGTCAGTTGGAAAGTTTTATTCAATTTCATTTCAATTCCTTTCAATTTGCATATTTTTTTATTTACCAGTCTAGAAAATTTTCCAATTAGTTCATATTTAAACGGATCTTTCTGAGGAAATCGTTAGATTCATTCGGACACTAGTTAAATCTCGTACAAATTTACCTATGTTACAAATCCATGGTTTTGAAAACTTTTAACTCCATCATTGGTGACTGATTTTCATTAAAGGAATTTTGAAAGGGTTTGTTTTTTAACTTGTTTTTTTTTCAGAGGCTTAGAAAGTTGATTGTATCATTGAATTTGTTCGCTTTTATTATTACTTTTAGCGATTCTTGCTGTTCATTTCCATTTTCTTCGAAGAGCTCGAACTAGAAGTAATTTATAGACAAAAAAGTTTTGTAAAAATTATCCTCAAGTTCTGGAAGTAGTATTTCAATAAATATAGTCAAAATCCACAAGTTATCAGTTTGGAGCGATGAAAATAGACGATAAACCCCATTAGAATCATGATGTAAGGAAATTTGCTAAACTGTTGAAAGCATGAAAATCCCCGACTCATCACTGACTTCAAAAACTAATTAGTGTAGGATTTTTGAGCAACAAAGAAACACGCGCAAATTCAAACGTAACATAATATTTTGATTTCAGATAAGAACAAAAGACTGAGTTATCAACGTTCACTGAAAACATGAGAACAAAACACTTTCGAAGAAATTTTAAACACGCAAAGTCCATCGTTGAGAGAATAATTGTCATCTAATCCAATCAATTGCGAGGAACAAAGTAAGTTCTACTTTGCAGTGGAAAAAATTTTTCGCAAATGAATTGTTCAAAAGACTTGCGGTGAAATGGTGAAATAATATCGAGTTGCAACGACGAAAATTTTTTTTTTCACACGAATTTCTCTTTATCCGCGAATAATTTTAACATTTCGATGTATCCGTTTTCTCTGAAATTTGAGAAAGTGAGGAGCGAGGCTTTGGTAACTATTTACGACAGCTTTAAAAAAAGAAAAAAAAAAAAAGATTCTAATCTAAGAAAAGAAAATCTTCACTGCATCATAATTCAACTAATGAAACGTTTTCAGTCTCGTGGGATTGGCGCTGAGAAGGCGTCCAACTGTTTAAGCTTGGCACTTTATTCGCCCCGCAGAGTCTGGCAGCGGCAGGGTCGTGACCTATAAATGTTTTATGCCTGTCTGACGATCCTCTTTAACTCATTAGAGGCAATCAATTATTCGGCGCTTAACAGGCCGCCCCGTGTTGAGTCGAAACTTTTTCCCAGTGCCGAAAAGTCTTCTTCCAGTGGAGTTCCGAAGCGTATGTCTGCAGGCACAAGTCCTACCTGAAACAGAGAAGAACAATACGTTCGAATTCAAAGTTTATACTGCTCAACCAGTTACAGTTTTTTACCCTAACCGAAAAATATGGTTTCGGGTAGAGTATGAAAATTAGTTTTCTAGCTGTGATCATAAAATTTTGTATATTATGTTATTGTTTGTTTTTTTTCCAAATATTGTTATTCGTACCATATTTTCTAGCGACTATTGCGATAATTATTTCAGGGTGTGTTCAGTTGAATAAATATAGTAAACTGAATAATGGGATTCAATGTCTTGAGGGTGACTTCGGTGAAATTTTGCCCAAAATACGGTTCATTAATTTTGAACCTTTTGAGTCACACATTGTTGTGCCGAGTCAACTTTGATAAGAACATAATATTCCAATGTTTTTGGGGTCACTTATTACGAATCTGGAATCTGGTTTCAAAAATTCAAAATGACGGATCCAACATAGCGGATGGAAACTTGAAATTTCATTGAATCCGGTCAAAAAACTCTACGCAAAAGTTTTCGGGTTCGCTGATTACGAATATAGTATTCGAATATAGATTATCGAATATAGTAAACGAAAATTTCAATTAATTTGATCGACTATGGTCAAAAAACTCTATACATGGGTTTTGGTGTCATTGATTGGATCCGCCATACTGCGTTTCCAAAGTCTGATTTCAGATTCGTAATCAGCAGCTCCAAGAACCCCTGAACACACTTTTTCTCCGGATTCGATCGAATTTGAAATTTTCGTCCGCCATATTGGATCCGCAAACTTGAATCTTTAAGACTCGATCTCAGATTCGTAATCAGAGACGCCAAAGACTTTTAGGAATGTGTTGAATCATAACTTTCTCGCAAATCATTCCTTCAATTTTCACGATTTTTTCCAATCAAATTGGTTCTAACAACGATAATTTCTATTATATCGCAAAAATTACTCTCAAGTATTGAAAATCTACAAGTATTCTGTCAGAAGCAGTATGAAAAAAACCACCAAGAAATATGTTGAAATGTTCTCCGAATTAGGTACAAAAAATGTATATCAAATAAGTGATGAGAATACTTATGACTATGACTCAAAGGGTCGACTGCTCAAAAAAAAGTCGTATAAAAAATCCTTCCACCAGTTTTCGAATTACCGTAGTTCAGGCTTGGAAAAAAGAATTCAATATTCTACGATAAAAATGTGCGCAAGGAATCTACTGAAAGAGATTCTGCCCACCGCTGCCAAAAATTCTTTGCGCATACTCTGTCATCACACGAGACTAAGACTTTTCTGAAAAGCCTATACTGTCATAATCTATAAATTGGACAAAGGGTTTTTTATACGACAATTTTCAACCGATACTAAAAATTTGACTCAAGCCTCCCCTTCATAACCAAAAAATGTGGTGTCGACAAATATAATCACAATAAAAATAGTTACTTGTACAAAGTGTTCTACTTTCAATTACAATTAATCGAACCGTTATTGTAACGCTATCCGTTTCACAAGATTTCACTTTCGTAACTTTGACAAATGAATTTATTCCCAACGAGCTTGTTCGATTGAATGAAAAAATCCGGGAAAAACCTAACCTGACCTAACCTAACCTAAGCACATCAACTGTTTTCTACGGTGCATGACATTTATATATAAGCCTGGCGCTCTTTTGCTGCACCTTCGAATGCAGCCGTTCAGGATATGTGTTTACGCGAGGTATTATATTACTTCCAAGATGCGTGTTATGATACGCGAAGTCGGATAAATCGCTGCTTATTTATTGCTTAATTAGTGTTTACACGCGTGTTCTCTGTAAGAGGTGAAAAGAAAATTGCTATAAGCTATATACGGACCTATAGAAATTGTCAACGGGTAACTGACCGAGAGGTCAGATGCTATTAAATAACAGAGTTGGTCGGTGTAAGATGTCAGGGAAGATGTTGGCTGGCGATACGATATTCTTCCAAGTTTTTGAAATTTTATGTAACTTCATACTGTACGCGCGCAGGTTGAATTCGCGAGTTACGGCTAAAGAAGTTTTGTTTTTTTTTTTTTTTATTTTCTTTTTCTTTTTCATTCCTTGTTTCTTAGTAAATGTGACTTTACTCGAAACACACAAATTGTTTGTTTCTTCATTTGTTTTTGACTAAATTAATGATTGATTCTTTGGACCGAAAAAACACGTTTCCTTCGTCATGTGTCTACTTGATCTCCATCTTTGGTTAAGTCAACAAATCTTTTCTCCGTGCGTGGAGAGATTTCAGAGAAGTCAGTCAAGACTCGAAGGAATCGTATACGTAACGTAAAATCTGTGAAGTACGTCATGGAGTTTCTAAATCCAGCGTGTAGAGTCGCCTGGGGTAATGATTTCTCGGTAGGTGGTCGGTGGCAATTAACCACGAATCAGGTGTACAGTCCGGTCGAAACAACGTCCAAACGAAAGAATAACGTAACAAAGACTGAACGACTCGAATTGTTTGTGGTAGAAAAATGAAAAATGTTCTTATAAGCTCGATAAACAAGGTAAAAAAAAAAAATACATGAAAAAGAAAAACCAACGGATTTGTACAAAAAGAGTTTAATCACCAACAACTTTTCAGACAACTCACCGTGTGCTTTTTTCGTGCAAAATCTGTACCGTATGCCCAATTTCAATGACTCGTAACTGATTTTGTTTGCAAGTCGATGATGTGTCTGGAAATCGTATAGATCCTAATCATTTTTCATGAATTCTTTAATTGACAGAAATAAGCGACTTGCTTCAAATTAATCATACAGGTTGCATTATGTTTCAAAATATATTTACGTTATCAAAAATAGTCAAGTGAATTGCCTAGAATTCGTTTTTGAACAGATTGAACATTGGAATTGGAGAGACTCATAAGCGAAATTGCAGTAAGAAGGGCTGGTAAGTTATCAACACTTTCTCGTAATTTTATTACAAAATGGTCGAGCATTGAGAACTTGTCATATTTGTAAGCTAAGAAGATTTTTTCAAAAACAGAAATTAAAAATATTGTAAAAATTACAAATAGAGTCTGGATACCGATTTTCTACTTCGAAAGACTTGGCGATGGTTGAAAGTTGATAGCTTTGTTCGATTTCATCCCACAATGGCTAATTTTGTTGAGAATATTTTTTTTTCAAATTCCACCGACAAACTTCTTTTTATCACACCGGTTTCGGTAAATACATACAATTTGTTGGAATTATACTTGTAGTAATTTTGATTGCAGAACGGCAATATTTAATCTATCATTGGCAAGAGAAAAAAAAAACAGTTTTAGTGAATCCAATTTAACACTAATATAACTACCGAAATTAAGACGAAGCTATTTCCACCAAGACTTGTCAAAATGCCTGGTCTTCAAAAAATACCTAATAATGAAAAAATTTAATATCATATTGACATTTACAGTCATTTTGATTGGTGTGATAGTTCTAGTGTTAAAGCGATTTCACCTGAAAAATCGATAGCTGAGCTATCTTGTCTACCAATTCCGTATTCGTTTTCGTTGAATTTTCAGGAAAATAATCGTAGCCAACGTATACACGATGTATAAATTAAATAAATTCTCAATTTTCAATCATCTGGTATCGAATAATCGAATAGCTTGCCAGCAATCTCCTCAACAAAAGTTGTTTGATAACGTAACCCATCGCAGATACTCAATGACTGAACAATTCCTTCAAAAACTTCTGCAATTTGATAATTTTTATTTTTTTTTTCATGGCAATGGAATAATTTTCTGATCAAGGTAACCAGAGTTCGATTCAGATATCGATTATACAAATTTTGTGGAATATTTTTTCTGCCTTGTCACTTTTTCAACTAGACTGTACACCTAGTATATTCTCAAAACGAAGTAGAGGCCAGTCCAATGCCTGAATACTTAAACTGAAACATCCACATTTTAGAGGAGCTTGGGAATCGGGCACGATAAGCCAAATCTATGTCCCAGTCGCTGTGCAGAAGGCGAAAGAACTACGCAATTAAACCAGAATAGGATCGTGTGACTCGGGACAATAACCACCCCGGGCAGCCGTGTCGCGTATAAACACGTCCAGACCGGTGCATTCGTGTTTGCCGTATTCTCGTTGCGCCTTGATACTTGTCAGATCGGCTCGCGGCAGGCGATAAGCGCTGATAGACCGAGCTGCGGTGTCTAAGGGTTGTAAAACTTATCGGCGACCATCGGTGCTATTCGTCGACGGTGACGTCCGGTGATTTTTTTTTCCTCTTCCCTCCGTGATGGGGCTCTCTTTTAAATTCATTCGCGATCCAGTGACTGTACGGGAAACAGTTACAAATTAAGTAGTGGGAGCTTGTCCTCAACAGCTTTTTCCAAACTTGATAGCATGCGATTGGATTTTGCATTAGAATATTTCGAGGGACTGTGAAATTTGTGAAATCACAAATCGCTTTTCATTAGAACTACTCGGGAACAACATGCCGGTCAGACATTGCTTCAAATTGGTTGAAAATTACATGGAATCGCGTGTATTCATTTCAAAATAGTTTGAAACACACTCACATTAGTTTGAGACTGTTTGTAATAATTTCTAAACTGCTTAAAACTGCTTTGGAATGGTTTGAAAAATTGCTTAAAACTTATTGCAATTAGTTTCAAACCGGTTATAATTATTTTCAAACCGGTTTGAACGGTTTGAAATCATTTTGGAACCGTATAAAATTCATTGTCATCTGATCTGCGAGCGAATGCACCGTCAGATTATTTGCTTCATCGGCCATGCAGATTTTCGGGTTTTCAAATAGCATTGAGCTGGATTACTTTTTGGATCTTCGTCAGCTATTATACGACTGATTGCGAGATTCGATATTAAGGACAAATCGGGAGAACCACCTGGATCAAAGGTTAAGGAAAAGATAAAGAGCGGTTTTTAATTTTCTCAGCAATATTATTTGAGCCAATTTTGATGAAAGCGTATGAAAGAACATCTAATATCTCACGTTAATTAATCTCTGGAAATTCGAATCACGCAAACCAGAATATCAACAATTTGAGAAAAGATTTTGTAATTAGAATGTTGAAAATAATCAAACTCCGGTGTTTGAGATCCAATTTCGATGTATGCAGACTTATTTTGTTCACCAGAAATAAGAGAAATGGTTCATTCCCGAAAGAAAATTCTTTACATCCAATTTTCTCATCTTCACATTGAGACAATATAACATGCCATCACTGTTGCGCAGCGATGGAAAAGTTGAAAGAAGAATTTCATTTCACTGAGGTATTTCCGAGTCACTCAGAGCTCGGCTGCTTCGGCAAGTCTTCAACTCGTCTCCAAATACACCCACTAATATTTAAGGTGTATGTAAGTGCGATAAAAATTTAAAAATAGGACTTCTCATCTGCCTTGTAGTAAAAATGAAAATTTCATCAAACCTTATTTGAACAATGGAACTGCGCGTAATTGCCGATTTGGATCTATTACAATCTATTAAAAACTTCATTTACACAAAGAAATAAATTTTTATCTATGATTGGAATGAGAAATTAATGTTTTTGCAATGTAATCAGAAAATTGAAATACCTTTGAAAGCCTTGAGCAGGTGAATTCATAATATACATGTACTTAGATTTCCGAAAACGTTGTGTGACTCAACCTGCATATTTCCTCCTTGAATTTCATTTAAATCTCCGGGATCATAAAATAAGTTATACGGCTGTTACATGTTACAAACTTTTGTTATCTTAACTTTACAACTTTCGAGATTCTCAAAACTATAAATTTACTCCAGTGGTACGACTACGAAAGCGTATCACGCATACATATTGCGCAAAGCACAAGATCGTATCCGAAACAAAACACACGGTTGATTTAACCTGCAATAATTTATCAAATTGTGCTGTGGCATTACGGTGAAACAAAAAACGATCCACAATTCTTTATATGAAGAGAATTCAAGGCCGATTTCCACGAGGGGCGGGGGGGTGAACCATTCTGAAAACACCAAATCATTATAATGGTGGAAATTTTTTATTTTTTTTTAATCAGGTTGGCACTACGTTGTGAATCAATGATTTTTTTCTGAAATTCTTAAAACTTCTTTCGGTATTCTATACTCTGACTAAAACAGGTAGTGAATCCGATTTTGTCCAACTCGTGTCCTTCTCTTACTATTTCACTGCTCTCTCTCTCTCTCTCTCTCTCTCTCTCTCTCTCTCTCTCTCTCTCCATCGTTCGTCATCTTTACAACTAGGCTTTTTCATCATCTTTTTAAGCTTGAATGCATCGCTGACAAGTAATGTTGTTGTTC
The DNA here is from genome assembly GCF_021155775.2 of Neodiprion pinetum. Lineage (NCBI taxonomy): Eukaryota > Metazoa > Arthropoda > Insecta > Hymenoptera > Diprionidae > Neodiprion > Neodiprion pinetum. The sequence goes on from NC_060236.1 coordinate 17,247,447, forward strand.
GTGAAATGTAACTCGCTGCAGATGATATTGATGTCTTGTGCTTTATATCCTGCCACCTAATTATTTCTCTATTACGCGTTGTTTATCTGCGTTGGCATGATTTCATGTAAGATTAAGATTAAGATTGTTATTAGAACAAAGAATGATTTATGAAGCCAAAAATTTTATGTTTTTTTACTAATAAATTTTTATACCATCGAATGTAATTCATCTTTACGTGGCCGCTTATATTGTATGTATTGTAAAATTGTTCGTCGCCATTTTTTCGAATGTCTGACTAGGGCGTAAGTACAATATCGATTCAATTGAGTTCTCTCTCTCTCTCTCTCTTCCTCTGTCTTCATTTCTCTATTGGACCGGACCGTGAATAATTGAACATGAAAACAGTCCGCGTTTGGCGGCCGTTCTTTTCACCAGAATCAGCGTAGCAGCAGCCATTCGAAAGTCGTGTGAAAGAGTTGTTTAAGAACAGCGCGCGTTGATCGGCTGTTCAGCAACAGTAAAGAAGGCACCGACTCGAGAGAGCTGCCTTGAATTAACTAGCATAGTATGCTCGTTATCGGTGGCAGCGTGAAGTAATATACATTGCACACCTACACGTCTAGGTATAAAGCAAAAGGCGCCTACCTCGTGGCTGAGTGAAATAATTTCGCCCACTTGATGTGTTATTTTTCATGCACACACACGCATACATAACGTAAATTTCACTCGCGTACAAACCGCGTCTAGATATCAGATAGCTCGAAGTTGAACAGTCTGGGAATTTTTCTATGTTTATTCATAAACCGATTCTTATCGACTTCGCGTCACGTGTGTATGCAGACCTGTAGCACCGAAGAGCGGACGGTGCAAAGTGAAAACGAACATCTAGGTACACGCGTATATTTATGCATTGGAATACGGCGGACTCAGCGAGTCACCATCTTCTTTTTTTTTCTAGTTTTTCTTTTTATATCGCAGAGCTCCGACGGAACGATATTATACATGCGGCATGCGGAGAAGCAGGAAACGGGTCTGCGAGAAGGGTGCGGAGCATCAAGTATCGAGTGTCGAGTCTTGAGTGTTCGGTGTGGAGAGCGTAACGGCGGCGGAACACGGAGGGAGAATATGCTTGACGTTAATTTCTACGATAAAGGAATTATTGATTTTTACTTAAGACTCAGTCAAGGGTGAGAGCGAGCCGCGCTTCTTTAAAGTGGAGATACACTAATGAGAGAGCTTTAATGCCCGGATTTTACAACCCCGACACACCCGTGTCGTTATCCTGCGTGCCACCCTGATGATTTTGGTCGGCAACTTTCGGCAAGTTCGATTTCTCTTCAAAACAGTTCACGATTTCGAGGGTTAAATGCGTGCGGTAATGCATCGCGCGGATTACCCACCCGGAAATTAAAATTACAACAACTGAAGGACGTTCAAAACAGTCACCCAATAAGGTTCTTCGCTCCAAGTCACATGTTCGAAGTTCTTTTCTGAAAAAACGAGACTTTTAAAAATATCGTGCAAGGGTGAATGAAAAACCGTGTAATCTTCAATCTGGTTTACTCGTTGAGAGAATGGTTGAGACTGAGAATGCTTTATGCCGATGAACGACTTGAAAGTTGAAAATCTTGCCCGAGACCGAAATAGTTGAAGAACTTGAGACGGGTTTTTAATCGTTACTGTCTTTGAAGTTTTCTCTGCAGGACTAGGATTTCCAGCGACCTCACGTAAGGCAGAATGACTGAAAAATACTTTAAAACTTCGCGTTGAAACTTAGGCTCACAGCACAGAATACACGGACAGATCATGAACGAACACCATGTAATAACATCTGTTTAAACCGATGAACTGTATGCTTAGGTGCATTTGGTTAACCATGAAGCACATAAATTTCTACAAAGTGCCATGACTTTCACAAAATTACGACGAATGCGGATCTTCGTGTCGCATATTTTAATCGGAGTATCTATGACTGCGTATCAATTCACCATTATTTGAGAATTTGCAAATTTGTCGAGCTCATGGAAATACCCCGTAGTCTTTTCAACTCCGTCTTCAGGGAAGGAGATTTTTCCTCCCTAAGGCGACTAATCCGTCACCATATAACCGTAAAAGTCTATATACACGACACGTGTCATCCTCGTCTCAGACTTAAGGATTTGCGCGAGAGAGCGTGCAGGAATATAAGGGCACGAAAAGAAGCTTCGAAGAGAAATTCAAAGTAATGGGGAAAACTCCGGAGCGTTAGAGCAGTTCAATATCGTTTCTCTTTTCTCGCTCTCTTATACCACGTCTCGCTTTTTCTCCGAGTTCAGCTCTGCTCGCTACTCGGCGGATACGCAATAGGACCAGACGATTTCCAGAAGAAAATGAAAACTTCACAGCGTACCCGTTGCAAATTGCCAAAAGATGCTCATCGTGCTTTTCCGGTAGTCAAGCAGCCGGCAATCAACAAAATGAACCACAAGTTTCACCATTTCAAAGACCACGCCGTGAACATGATGGTGCAATTAGAATTTAACGAAATTAACCGGGATTCACTACTAAAGAATCATTTTGGTGGCTAATTCGAAGATTCAACATCAGGTAATGTTACGTTAACTTCACGTTGTATTAAATTGACATCATATATGGCTATTATTATCAAATAGTGTTAGATTGCCATCAGGTAACGTTAAGTTGACATTGGATAACGATAGATTGACATTGTGTAGGTTTGGATTGACATCAAACAAAATAGACTGCTAGCAGGTGGTGTTATGTTGTCATCGGAAAATAATTGGAGGATATCAGTAAATGGAGAGTTTGTATCAAATACTATTAGATTGATGTCAAGTAGTTTTTTGTTGACGTTAAATAAGTTGGACTGAAATCGGTTGGTGTTAAATTAGCATCGGATACTTTTGAATTGACATCGGGTGGTTTTGGATTCACATCAAAACCGTTAATCTGACATTAGGTGGCATCAGATTGACATTAGATAACTTTGAATTTGAATCGGGTTTGTTTTTTTTTTTTTTTACAATGTGAAAGGTGAACTATCTTCCTACCCCAAACAGTCAACGTTATAGAAATAATGACAAATATAGCTTGCATTAGTTTCAAGGCTACGGTACCTTGACCCTTTCTTCATATCAGTCCCACGAATACCCGTTAGTTTGAGTCTGACCAAGGGCTACGTGTATTTGCAAGAGGGATTAATTCCCACGAGTAAAACACGCGATCGGAAACGTTTGATGGGGTGGAGGAAGAAGGTAGAGATAAATGCTGCGGTAGAGTCTCGCTGTGATTGGAATTAATCGAATGTCAGGAGGCATAAAACGAGTAAGATTGCTCAGTCTCGTTGTAGCCTACTGATGAATTTCAGCGGTATTAGATCAAAGCGAGTTGCATGTGATCAATTGAGTATCTGGTGAGATTGATAGAGGGTGCTGGGATTTACTGCAGAGCAAGATTTGTTGATTCGAATTAGGAGTTCGAGTTGATTTTCGTTTTCAACTCTCGGGTTTTTAATGACGGGCGGCTTATCAGCCCACCGAATTTCGGCCCGGCTGTGCCAGCTGGTTGATGCAAACTGCTTCATCGAGGCAGTCATTACCCGCGCTGATTGACGGAAATCTTGTTAGCCGTTTCGTTTGAATAATCGTCCGCCACAATCGGGGATTTTCATGACTGGTTTGTCGCGTAATGGCGCGTACCGCCCCCGCCCTCCGCCTGGTACGTAGCACATCTTCCTGGCAGATCCTCGTTATAACAAATTCAATTTTATGTTAAATATTCCCGAACGGGAAGCCTCCATTGATCCGAAACTTAATTTATGATCTCCTCCCTTCAATATCTTACAAAGCTCCATACATTATGATCATTATTGTTATTACGCCCTCCATTTTCCATTCGCGTCTTTAATGCCCTGCAGGGTAGCAATCTTTATTTCTCTTCCTCTTCCGCTTCCCCGTCGCCTCGTCTTCCTCATCCTTCACCGTCCCTTCTTTCCTATCCTTACACGCTCCCCTAGGTTCCCCCTGCACTTTCACGTGGACGGCCATTAAGCGTCGATGATACGTGAAGGTACCCTCCAGTCTGGCAGGATCTGGAGATCCTCTCTTCGTTCCTTCCGTTCTTGCAGTCCCGGTAGCAGCGTCATCACTTTTTGCATTCAGGGGTGGGAGAATGGGCTAACGTCCCACCCATCGGAGCGAATGATTCCAGAACTTTCGAACTCTTCAAATCCACTAGTCGAGGTTTTACACATCTGGGCTTACAACGGTACCAACGATGAGGTTACCTCGGCAGGTGGAAATTACTCATAAATCGAGCTTAGTCCCCTACATATTCACGGTCTTGTTTCCCGTGTATTACATTGACTAGTACACCAAATTTAGACCAACTATTTAGAGTCGAAATTTCAAATTGGCTAATTTGGACAGGTTGAAGTGACATAGGATACGTTATGGTTTGGATATATTCGAGTCTTGTCATAAAAATTACACTCATATATAAGAATCTTCAGATTTTTAGGAATGTGGGTCTTACTTTACACGAAAAACACGTTGAAAAATCTAATCACGTTTTCGAATTGAACCTCTGTCTTGGAATTCTCAAAACTTTTTGCTGTCGGAAAATGGATAGCCTTATTTGTTTTTTGTATGAAGAAATCTGATCTTTCCGAATTCAAAATACATCTTAAGGTAACGGACTAAAAAATTCAATGTACTTATTTTTTATGTTATAAATGGAGAGCTTGGGGTATATCCTGAAATTCTAAGAGTTAGACGGAATTAGAATGATTATCGAATCGGTGTAAATATTTCCGAGAAATAGAATGTATTCAAAAGAAACGGAGATTCCTGTAATATTGAATTTTCATCGCACTCTCCTCTCACTCTGAAAATTTCAAGGTTTGCTCAAAAATTTCTATCTTTTCAGACGAAGAAATGAAAATGATTCTAGTTTTCATCTTTTGCATATACAGGACAAAAAATGTCGGAAAATGTGTTTACTCGGCATTTGCCGAGGATCTCATTCAAAATGGATTCCATATTCGGATTGATCTCACTTTCCTTACACAGAAACCACATCAGGCCTTATTACCTTCCGAGGACTGAAAGTATTGAAGATTCGAAGACAATTAATGTTTAGTTCAAAGCGTGATAAAATTGGTAAGTGCATTTCTCGAAAGCGGCAAGGTTTCGAGGTTCTAAAATTTGATGATTCCCATTTCTTAGTATGCACCACACATGTCGAAGTTGCAGCCAGTTCGATATTCTTAACCTTGAAAGCTGGCCAAAAGTTGGTGGATGGGCCCGTATAGACTCTGAGAAATCGAATAAAATGCCCCTCCTCCGAGCACCTCCGACCGTCTCCGAGCATCACGCAGCGGACCTGGAGGCGGCAGATCAATCTTCTACCCTGCTTCTTCCTCCACCCCGCTCGCGCCGCCTTCTTCGTATCCTCGTAACAGCCCTCTCGCCCAGGGATCCCTCACCGCGCGTACGAAGGTATGCGAGTGGGTAAGGGCAGAGTAGCGAGGGACCCCGCCGCGGAATCCTTCTTTGGATTTATTGACCGTAGATGCCATTATTTCAGGGCTTATTCCTAATTTCCCGTTTTGTATGGATAAGGAGGCTCAAGGAAATATGACGATCGGGGATGAGCCGTGGAGTGATTTTTCCAGGCGTGGAGAGCGCCTCGAGTCGAGTACCGGAATTCACGTTCTCCTTTTCCCATTTCTTCCGTTTCATTGAAATTAAACATCGCTTTCGTCCTTCCCCGTTCCGCCCGCTATACGATCCTTTGACTGAACCCCCTCGCGTCCAACACTTTGTCTCTCATCGTTTCAGCGATCAAAACTGGCAAAGGGAACGGCTTTTTATGTATAATCCGTGAATGCTGAACTGCGCGGGATGCATTTGTGTAAAAGGGACCACTCATACTTCACGTACCGATGTGTGAGTGTCCAAGTAACACAAGGTCGACTTATATTTGACTCATTGTAGACAGAAATGAAAAGGGCGCATTTGAAGCCAGTATCGAGTTGACTACATGACAACCGGACGTTTAAGAATGTCCCTTGGATTGTCGATTTATGGTCAACGACGTAAAAGTTTATTCGTTGTCGGGAAAAAAATAGTGAAGTGAAACTTTGTTATTTCGATAGTTGATAGACTTTATTCGTCCTGTTACATTCACTAGAGCGAGTTCTGTTTGATAAATTTTATTTTCACTGTAATTTGCATTCGACGTTTCAAGGATGATCGTGGACATAGGGTTGAAAAGCTTCGATTTTATGCTTATTGACGGTCACCAGGCGAATAGAGACCGTCAATTATTGGCTTCCTGGCAATTCTGAGTGTATTTTTCTTCTGTCGGCATCATACCGGCATTAACAAAGTGAAAGGATAAAGTCGATCTCGCGACAAGTGTGCTACCTGGGATGGCTGCGATGTTTTCTGAACGAAGCATCGCTCAGATAAAGAAGCCAATGAAGACCATCGGCGCCATTTTACTACTTCCAGCTCACGTGCTCGCAGAGCGTCTTGGGATTCCACGCACGATCAGATCAGGGTATATAGAATGAAGAGCGACGGTGCGTGTGTATCCACCCCGAAAGGCACCACCTGCCACCCGCGTTGCGCAGAAGTCTTTTCCTTCCGCCTGATCAACATCGATTCCAAGATGGCAGCGTGACCGGGTGTGGGCTCGCCTCATACGTATAACGCGAGGTCCCTTTCCCTTCTCCCTTTTTTCCACCAGCCCTCTGCCGCCCCCTCGCAGTATTTGGCTTGGAGAGATGTCCGGGGCCGATATCGGAATCGCATTAGGGAGCGGGGATCGTCGTGCACCCAGAGGCTCTGGTACACTTTCACCAAGAGGCAGAGGCCGCCACCCCTGCCAGCCAACGGAAATATTATCGCAGCCCCCATCCGCTGCTCGGGCCACGCCTGCCAGCATGCGATATGCCTCGCTGGAAAATGACATCCATTCGATTCAACCGAGAAATCGAATTGATATACCAGGCATCCGAGATCAGGAGCGAGGGATAAAGAAAAAAGAACGAACAGACTATTCCAGGTCTTCTTATTCCGTTCCGAAATAACGGCAAAAGGGATATGAAGACAGTACATGCGCTCATCGTCGACGACTGTGATCAGGTAGGTTGCATTCCGTTCCACCTGCGAAAGAACGTGACTTCGAAGCTTGTTGTCACGGTCTACAAGAAGAGAAGGATAATGGTCGGATTCATCCGGGCAAGAACTGTAACTACCTAACTTTCAACCAGTAACGTCGAAATTTCAAGTTGAACATCTACTCGGGGATGATTTATTGATAATGTATTTGAACACGCGACGAACTCGGCCGGTTTGTAATCTTTCTACGATATCCGAATAAGCCTGGGTAATAAAACGAATAAAAATAGAGGAAGAAATATGGGCTCCGACGAGATAAGTAAAAGTTTACGAGATTTATTCGATTCCTTTGATTGGGAGCTCTCCAGTACCTACTTACCTTCCTACCTACCCACCTACCTAGACCTACCTACGCGAACGACTCGCTTCTCGAAGGGGCTATTGACTTACCGTGCAGCCAACCCACCCAGCATAAGCTCAAAATCGGCTTACTTAGTGACCCAGCTTTAGTATTTTTAACCAATTATTTATCGGTCTCGTGATTTCTGGACTTGGAGCTGAAAAAGTCAGGAAAAACGTACCAGACAGCCTTTCAAAGTGGTTTAATTCTTTTGAAAATCTATCGTCAAGTTTTTTGATTAAGACAAAAGGTGATGACTTAATATTCTCGGAAAGAAAATTTCTGCTGAAGGTTCAGGTGAAAGGCTTCACTATTTGAAGAAATTTCTACTGGTCCACGTTGAGGTCCCATCAAAGTATCGTGAAATGAGTGAAATATAAACACACAAATGATGAACAAGGAGGAATCCGCAGAAATGTGTTTTGCAATTTTCCGATGTTCTTTATCGGTGATAGATTAGTTGATGCGGCTTCGAAGTCGGTCCCATAAGCATTATATCTACAGTGAATGAGAAGCAGTAGATGAAGAAAAAATTGGAAGAACCGAGGGGGAGGAAGCTAATTACCGAAGACGACCCTTGAGCGTAAATTCGGTCACTGTGCCACGGCGGAATACGGCGAGGGTTCAATGCCTCCTGACCTTGGCCTCCACTCAGCTAGCCTGGGGCTGGCGAGGTAATTAAATGCGGATGGGGTTGCCTCGCTCGGAGCATCGGGTGAGGGTTAATTGCCGATGCAAGGAACATCGCCCCACGCCGAGCGTCTCCACCCCTCCAAGTCCTGTCCCTGAACCTTCCAAGGACCTTGGATAAGCTGCTCATCTCAAGGATCGTTTTCAGTTTTCAATGCAACCCCTTGAACCGCTCAATCTGTTGATTTATTAACACCCACTCAACTCCAAATCAACACCGCTAACCGAGTTCTAATTTACTGCACTCCGGCTGAAACACGACCAGAAAGTTACTCCGATACGGATGATATTCTGAGCTTCGACACGGCCTGAAAGCCAATGTCTTAGGTTGAATAAACTTACAACGAAACTATCCGAGTTGTACTTCAGCGATTTCTTTTATTTTGTGCTATGATGCAATGCAACAAAAAACATTGGACACGTATTTTTTTACCTGCTGATTCAGCCATTTAAGGAGTGGGAACTATCCTTGAAGTTTATCACCATGATTAGATTTGTTGGAAGTTTATTGCCGTGAATTTTTTTATTAAAACCAATTGGACGTTATCCACTAGCAACGGACGATCATATGCGTGAAATTTTCACCCTCAGGAGAAGCTTTCCATATTATGTAGTAGTAAGCTTTAAGGGTGGTTTTCATGCCTTGCACCGGACTAGCAGTCAAATACGTATCTAATGTTCTTTAGTGTACTTCAACGCATCGTGGGATGGTATAAATCGGTAAGGCACATCTCGGCTGCTTTCTTTGCTAGAACGATCGTTCGGTGATAAGACGACGCGTGGAGGTGCAGCAAAGTGTGGAAATAATTGGAAAACAAGTGAGAACGGAGGATTTTCGATTGAGGTATGATACCAGGGACTTCCACGTGAATGGTGATTGTTGAGAAATTAAGAGAGAGCGTAGAAAGATTACGAACCACTGTTCCGGAAGTACCCTAGTTACAAATTAGCATCCAGAGGGGAGATCGTCCCGCGGCGGGGTCGCTCTCTGGGTTATTAAATGATGCCGAGGCTGGGGTCAGGTCAGGTTAGGTCATGGCAGCGAGGAATAATGAGCGAGTAAAAGTTGAGCGAGAGTATTTTTTACCGAGAGTAAAATTACGCCGCAGCCGCCGCTGGCTCCGTTCTCTGTCGTAAGAAACGAGTTACCCCGACTCGTGTGCCCGGTAACGGGGACGGGTAAAATGGAATGGGGTGTTTCTGCGCCAGGGCTTGAGTCGGAGATGAGGTAAGCATACTAGGTTCACAGGGAGTTGCGTTTCATTCATTACCGTCGGTCACCATCAACGGAGGCTTACCGCTTTCCGGTTACCTTTTCCGCGGTCTGGGGATCAGCGATTCAATTGCTGCATCACTCCAATCACAGTTTACCTTTTTCGATGTAGTACCTCGATCAATTGAACAGTTTCAATCGCCACTGAGGAATCCGACCAACGAGACTTCCGCGTTTGATAAGTCGCCAGATCGATCGCTCGATCGATGATTTGACGGTGAAGTTGCTGCTGCTGTTGCCCCTGAGTCACGATCAGCTTTCGGAAAGGGGGCGACGACTTGCGATGCCAAAGACGGTTTATCGACGAGCTTCGGGAACCTTTATTACTCGGTGAGCTAAAGCCTTGTTAGCCTTATCGATTCACCGTATACACCACACTATGACCCGCTCTCTCGCTACCTTGGGGAGACTTCGCGAGGCTCTTTCACCCATAAGCTCACGAACCTCCAGGATAACGGCGCCTATACTGACGGCAGTTTTTACTCATTTTCCTTTCCTTCTTTACTTATTTTCTTCCTCCTCTCTCCTCCGTTGCGTTGTTATGTTATACCAACCTCCGCCGAAACTCCTTTCCGAGCCGCGTGGTGATTTAAGGGGTGAATAAACAGGCCAGAGAAAACCGTGATGCAGAGTATTTCTTTTTGCTCGCTAGAGCAGAGCAGCGCGGGTCTTGCGGGTGGCAAGGAAGACGCGGGTGGCTGCAGGGAGCTGTTTCGGGACAAGAGAGGGCATTCGGGACTCCGGCAAGGAACGCTGACGCCGCACACTTCTCCGTGAGCTAGTATCTGGGAAAGCGCTCTCGAAGCCCCAGCCGGGGTGGAAGTCGTCGTCATCCTCTTCCACCCCCGGCTCCTCCTCGTTCTCCCGCCGGCTCCGAGCACCGGCACAGAAAGAACGAATCGGGGAGGGGGGGCGGAAGGGACGCGGGCGGGATGTCGGTACGAAAAAAGAGTAAAGCACGGGGTGAAGAAGAACGCACTGGCGCGGCGTCGGGGCGGCGAGGGTGTAGCAAGGGAAGCCGACACACGAGCCGCCTGCCCGCTCGGCAGATCAATGCCGCACCCAGCCAGCCAGAGGCACCCAGCCAGCCAGCCCAACCCTTGCTTCACCCTTCTACCCGCACCTTGCCCGACGTATCCGCACCGGCAACCCCTTCCACGCCGTTCCTTTCCTTTATTTTCCGTCCGTTCCTTCTCTTTTCGTCCTCTTGCTAGCGTTTTTTTATCCACTATCTCCTTTCTTTGCAAACCAGCATCGACGAGAGAGAGAGAGAGAGAGAGAGAGAAATCCTTCGTAGGGCTCCTCTCTTCTCTGTAGCTTGCCCAGATAAAGCACGACTCCTTACGCCCGCAACGTCATGCCAATGTCCTCGCTGATGGAGAATGATAATAGGACCCCTTGTACTACCAGTCGCACCCTAAATTGGGTAGGAGCCCTGAGGTTCAACTTGATTGTCAGCGAGCTGGGTACACCCTGTGGGTACAATGTTCGCTGTAGAACTAACCTCTCTTATTCTTCTTCTTCGTATCGGTTTTAACTACGTCCTCTGTACGGGCACACCTGCCAATGTTCGTGATATTACGGATGAGTCTTGAATATGATTAACGACATGAGAAATTTAAGTAATAACACAAGTTGGACATGAACGTGGTGGTTAGACTTGTGGCAAAAGTTTTTTCACTTTCGTAATTACAGCTCGTTCTGCAGTCCGGTAGAATAAAAAGTTCGACGATGATCGGAAACTGTTATATCAGCAGATGCAAACTAAGATGCTCTTTTATGAAACTATGCTCACAATTAAGTTGGTGCCCGGTTGACCTTCTGAATCTTCAATTGCTTCCAGTTGTACTGTATTACCACAGGAAGAGCAGGATGGAGTCCCAGTTTGCAGCATCTTAGGATCTAGAGTGGCTGCTAATGTGGCAGAACTCAATCTGAGTTTCACAGTTGTATCTCGCAGTTTTTGGCCGAATTGACGAGTACAAAATTGCTTGGTCAATTCCTGGTTCAACAGATTCACTAATGCACTCAGGTTTGTTCTTCATCCTGCAACTGGACATGGACGCTGTGTTCTGGATGCCAATGTGTAGAATTTAAAACAATTTGTGTGGTCAATTCGCAAATTCAACATCAATTCAAACATCAATCAGATGCATTGACGTCAAACAGTGTAATATAGACATGAAATAGTGTTTGATTGGAATTAGTCTTAATTTCAATGTCATACAATGTGCGTTGATCCATAGAAGTCATCAGCACATTTTTCTTGCAGTGTCGACTGACCTGCACCATAAATGTGAAACAAATCATAAACCTGATGCAGAACGTGATGATCAGGCGTATATAAATTGAGAGTGAATTGCTTGTACGGTCAGAAGATTCACTCCACTTTTTTGTAGTCCGACTTTTTGAATAAATTCAACTTCTGTCTTTCTCTCTCACTCTCCCTCTCTCTCGCTCGCCATTCTTTCTTTCCGTTGGTTGGAAGCTCTCCTCAGACCCTTCCAACCCTAGCCTGCAAAAGCTCGTTGACTAAAGACGTCCGTACAAGCGAATCACTTCTTGCTTCTTCCACCTCTCGAGTTATACCTACCGCAAGAGCAGGTGAGAGCGACGCATTTCACAACTTTCGTCAAACTTTTTACCGTGTAATGCCCCAGTAATTGAGGGATCCCGGCGTGAAACTTTCGAGAACCGACGTCACTGAAGTGTTTTAAGTTTGTCGCAAAGCATTATGACGGGCCAAAGATGAAAGATACAAAGAGGAGAAACGTTTTATTTTAATTCTACCTCTCTTTCCGCCACTTTAATAAAGACGATCATTTTACATCCTCTGAAAAGAAGATTTTCCTGTTAGCCACTGGCAACGGTTTTTCGCGAGTAAAAGTATATCTATTGGATTGAAAATACGGGATCGATTTCTTCAAGAAACAGACAATTGCGCCATAGGTGCAGAAGAGGCTCCTGGATTTGAAATTGCGACGGTTGTCGAAGGAGGACCGCGGATCTGGAACGGTTCGCAAACGGCAACCTTATGTAAAGTTAACGAGCTGAGGAGGAAACTTTCATATGAATACGAAAGCAGGGCGTCGCTAGCAGCGCTGTATCCTCCGTTACCGTATTCATATTTGAGGGGAGCCGGCACCAGATTGGACCGCTCCGTTATTCCTAACCGTTGCAACGCACGCGTGTAGGAGGCTGCATCTCGTGCGGGAAAAAATAAATCCGGGCATGGCCATGCAGCAGCCAGCGCGAAGCTCTCTTAGCGAGATCCGAGTAGATGAGGTCCCCGAGTGGAAATTTGATAGGGGCCTCCATCAGGTCCTTTCCAAGCTGCAATCAGGCATATCTTATTAGGTCATGCTGGATCTGGCCCTCAACAGATGTAAGTTAGGCAAACTGTTGGGACGTGCCTGTTGGGCTTAATCAGGTGCAAGTTGGGCACATTCTGACAATTATAAGGCGTTTCTAATCCGAGCCTCATTGGGTGTCAGCTAGGCAAACTCTACTAGAATCGGGCCCAATCAGGTACAAGTCATGCACATGTTGTCAAGGTATGTCTAATGAAGCCTTCGCTAAGCCAAGCGAACTCTGCTACTACCTTCCTAAATTGGGCTTAATCAGGTGTAAGTCAGGCATATCCTACTACCTTATTTGGGTCTGATAAGGATAATATAGGGCATTCTCCATTATGGCGCAACTGATCCGACCCTAAAGGACCCTGACATGTTACCAGTACCGCGAGCAGCCAGCAGGTGCCGCGGGTGAACTCGGCATTCTCGCGGCAAAATATCACACGACGTGTATCTATCCAGGTCTCCAAAATCGAAAGTCATTTCACTTTGCGGTTAATTGTTTTTGTGGATATCTGCCTACGATTATCCGCTAGTCCTACTTCGCAGCCTTGTCCTCGCATTTGTATGAGAGTTAAATTTTTTTACGTGATTCCCAAGAATCTTGAATCTAGTAACTCGTTTTCCCAAGTCTGATCGAGCAGTAGTTAAGGGGGTACATGTAAGTATATGGCTGGAAAGTAAGTGAAATTTGGAAATTTGTATCTTGACGAAGAATTGTTTGATTCGATTAGGGTTCGTTTTCATAGAAAAGTATACGAATTGAGATTCACTTGCATATTGCCTTCAGTGAAGTCAATTGACAGGGAGCATTGTTATTGACAATAACGTCAATCATTTTGTTTGGGGACATGTTTCGTGATTTTCACGACCTCTGAAAAACTTATCAATCGATTCAGTAAAAATTTTCAGACAGTATTCTTGGACAGTTTATCCTTTTTTCTTTATAATCCAGAACGGAGAGATAAATTTTTACTTTCAGCTCATATCCCCTTGAGCTTTCTGTCGAGGAAGGAGGTTCCCCACGTTCGTCGCAATCACGTGCGGCCGCATGTTATACGTGCGCAAACGGTATTGACGCCCCCGAAGCGCAGGCGCCCTGGTTCCACACCCACCGGCAAATATCAGCCCCGCAAGCTCGTGTGTGTTTTTCATACTTTTTTCACCGCCCCCCGTTCGCGAGGCTTCTCCCGCCGCCGCGACGGCCGCACTTTTCTCCGAGTATACCAAGTTTTTCATCTCGCTTCGTATTTTTCATTTTTTCCCTTCACTTTTTCTTTTCTCCCCCTTTTTCCGCGAAGGGCTCTCGCTCCGGACGCCGCGCCGCTTCCAGGGTCGTAATATCACCTCCTCAACATCTCGAATACACTTTACTTTCCTACGCATATGTGTGTATGTAAGTATGTATGTAACCGAGGCACCGACAATACAGCCTCCTGACTTTGCGACGATTTCGCTTATGTCTTCAGCGCTTTCATACGCCTCAATGCGCACGACATGGCGCCGGTCCCAGCTACAAACGCGATAGCAGTATTTCATTGAAACCAGTCGGGGGTTTTTATATATTATATGTGCGGGGGTTCGGCGCACTGGGCGGAAGCTTTAAGCGCGGAAATTAGCACTACTTTTCTCGCGGATATTTCAGTTTCGAAACGGCGTCTAGCGAACGGGGAATATTTTTTCCGAAGAGATTATAGAATTTAGTTAATTCTTCATTTCGCGCCCAAATTTATTACGAATGTAAAAAATATCTCGAATCAAAACAACAACTTCCAAGAGGTGTGGAGTAGCTGCGAAAAATTAGATCTTGTTGAATCGGACAATAAATGTCACAGAGAATCATGTCGCGCACAAGCACTTGAATTTTTACTATTTTAAGTATAATTGAGAGACTTGAATACATTTTCCGTAGGTTATTATAATACAAAAATGGATAGTAAATGAAGATACACGTTGTCAAATCGACGTATTAAATTAAACAGGAAACATTATACGTATATCTGAATGATGCTGAGCCGTTCAATTACCAGCCTACGCAAATTAAAAAATTTGAAATTACGGTACGACAGATAATTTATTGAACTATCTGATGATCCACGCCCAGAATGGTGGTTGAGTTCAAAATATTTTTTTGCTAAAAGCTGCTAAAACTTTATTTATTATACGTATAGTACTACTCGCGAGTCTGAAAGAATTCAAAATTTCTGGTATGAGCTGATTGTTGTGGTGGAAAAAGATGCGAGAAAAGGTAATATCGCCGGGTTAACACCACGTCTCATATTTTCTTTCCAGCTGCAGATGGATGTTATAAATTTTCCCACAAAGAGCCCGGTCGGCGAGACCGCGGGGAGTAAAGTGACGTCGCCTCTCTTAATCCGCTGCCAGAGTTACTTTCATGTCGCGCGACGCGGTTACCTGTATAAAAGAGATTAATCTCGTTAGAGGCTCTCCAGCCACCGCCTCCTTCTCCACTGATTGTCTACAGTCGCGAGTATCGCGGTTGCGGACCATTTTCACAAGATTTAAACGGGTATATTATATGAGTATAATAAGCTGAGAAAGTGGGTAAATTTTGGGAATTTATATCTCGACAGCCGATAGTAAAATATGATCGGAGCTTCGTTTATTGTAGAATATTTAGATTGAGTTTCATCTCTGTACTTTTTTTTTTTTTTTTTTTATTTGCAGCTAGAATTAGTTGGTAGAGAGCAATGTTAGCAACAACAATGTCGACCATTTCAATCGGTGACATGTTGCGGTATTCACAATATCTCATTGTCAGAAACGGCTGAACCAATTTACTTTAAACTTTGACAGTATTCTTGGATAGTTGACCCTCTTTGTCACGGCTTTTTTCAGTTACGATGCGATATTTCATAAAAAAATTTCAACTTTTCCGTTCGATTACAAAAAAGAAAAATATAACGATTCAAAAACGACGTGGCATTATGGCAAAGAGGATAAATTATCCAAGAATACCGTTTGCAAATATCGAGTCGATTGAGACGTTTTGGAGATTTCGTGGGCACCGCGAAACATACAACCGAGCAAAATGGTTGACATTACTATCCATAACAATGGTTTCTATGAATTTATTCCATTAGATAAATATGTGAACTAAGCCTGAACCCCATACTTTTCAATAAAACAACTCCCAATCGAATTGAACAATAAATTTTTAAGTACAAAATTCCAAAAATTCACTCGTTTTTCCAGTTTTTTACGGGTATCCCCTTGAAAGAGCTTGAAAATTTAAAAGGGATCGATTTTTAGTTCCGAATGCGATCATCGGACGTATGTCGGTTCCTTTCGCAAACAGCTCGACGCGATTTGTGGTCCGGAAGAGGCTCGTTTCGAGTGGCGTAATAAAATCGGCTGTTGACTCCCAGGCCGTATGGTTGAACAGCCGAGCATATGTCGTGGGCCAATAACATTTCCAATTCATTGATCTTCGAGTGTATTATAGGGACGGTTTTACCGACCTGTCACCGATCGGTTAGCCGTTTAGGGTTAATGCAAATTCGACCTTGAACATCGGTCCAATAAAATCTCGTATTTATGTGCTCGTGTGTGGGGCGCTACGTTTTATCTGCCGCGGTCTAGGCACTTGAACCGTGAGCCATAATTCAGGCGGAAATATTATTTCATGCATATTCACTGTCTTCAGGCTCAACGTACAAGCTTCAGTTACCGCAACGCAAGATAACAACTTCTTCTGGTAGAGAAACATGATTGTTTTTGTACCCCAACTCGATTGATAATTCATAAGTACACAGTCGTTTCTGAAAAAGTACCCTTTAGGTTGAAGACTGTGTACGTAAGCAAGGAACTTTGTGAATCTTTTTTTTAGTGCAATTTCCGATTCACAGTGTATTGTTAGTGTTCTTGGAATTTATTGTATCGAAGTACTGATTTCAAATCCTTTTGATAAAGCACTCACATTTTTCTGAAAGAATATGTGGGGGATTCCATGAGAACTCCACCAATGTCTGACCCTCACCATTTTTGATTTTGTTCAAAATTCTTTGTTCAATTGTCCCAACTCTGAAACAGCATACTGAATTTTTTCAGATTTTTTATTTGACGGGTCTGTTTCAATAATTTATAATTATTGAAACAGAGTTCGAAAACGACCATTTTCAGAATTCTAAAAAATTCTAAAAAACCGTATTTTCTATTCCGATCTTTTAAATTTTTGTTCAAATTTTTATAATTTTTTTGAAATTTTCACACCGTGTAAACAATGTTTTGGTAGACGAAAAAAATTAAAACAAGGCGAGAGACTTATGATATAATATTCGAAAAGCCGAAACCGACATT
This sequence comes from Neodiprion pinetum, assembly GCF_021155775.2. NCBI lineage: Eukaryota > Metazoa > Arthropoda > Insecta > Hymenoptera > Diprionidae > Neodiprion > Neodiprion pinetum. Next base: position 17,264,592 of record NC_060236.1, read on the forward strand.
AATTGAATTGAATGTAATAAGATCAGGACGTGAATTTGAATTAGGTAGAAAGAAAAACTAAGTTATTCATAACTTGGAGAAAATATTTGCATTACTGCTGAATAAATCCAGAAATTGAAAACGAAATCAGGCAGAGAACAGAAGAGGATCAACGGGCAGCAGTAAATTTAGGATAATGGGTGAGAAAATAAAGAGTTGTTTACCGTTTTCAAAAGAGTAATAATGAAGTTTAGGTTATTCTGGAAGCTGGAAGAAAAGAAGAAAAAGAAGAAGAAGATGAAGAAGAAGAGGAAGAAGAAGAAGCATTTTGTAATATGCTATTATAGATCCGAGTAATCGAGGAGCGTTAAGCGGCCTGAGGAGCGGTGGTAACGTGAGTAGGTACGAAGTTAAAATGCAATCAGGCTGATATATCGTCGACCGTTAAATTATATATCGGAAAATATAGTGGCAGAGTAGTGCCAGCCTGTGCAGGGAAACCGGGAGCCCGATCGGTCGTCATTAAGTCCTGGATCGTTCCGCGTTCGCGCAAAATTAGGTAGCCGCAATATTTTTCTCGTTATACTTATTTCTGCGCGGTGGTTTCCCGCCGGTTTGGCGGCACCCGCCGCTCCTCATCGCGCTTCCAAAACGCTTATTAACGAGCCGCTACGCGCTCGATCGTAATTTCCCAGTTCGCACTTCGACGTGCTTTTTCTCGTCCTCTTTTCGTTCTTCTCGTTTTCGATGCTGCGAGATCAAGAAAAAAGTAGAATGGCTACGCAACAAGAGCATCGAAATACCGAATTGTCGCAGAGGCAAAAATCTTATTCGCAGAATTACACAGAAGTCTGAATAAAACACGTGTATAAAAATTAAAGTCTTTAAAGACCAAAGTGCAACAAGGCGAAATATACCGAGAGGAGATGATGAAACTTACCAGACTTAATGATCAACTGTACATGAACAATCTTTGTTGTCTTTTGATGCAGGCTGGTCAACTCAAGATTCACATATCAAACGCAGTTGACAGAGGTTGTGTGCGTGTTCAGCAATTTGTTTTAGGTTAAGCAGATTTCAAATAGTTGATGAATTGAGTCAAAAAGGTTTGGAAGACATTTATCATCGACTAACTTACGACTGAACAAATGCTATGAGTTACCATAATAACATAAGCTCAATTTATCACTCGATGTGCGAGAGTTTGACACCCCATGCTCCGTTTTTAGTAAGTTGGCTCTCCTACCTTGTGGGCCAGAATATCGCCGTGGTACGATATCGTCGACCAATAGAGTTCAACTATCCCGCGCATGCGCAGTCGGTCGCTTAGCCTGCCAAGTTTCACTGTTTCCTCGCGATGGAATCGTCGGAATGAATAAGAGAATGCATCAAGTCAAAAATATAGAATCGTCAGAATCTTGATGATTCTGGATATATTTAATCTCTCTGGACTCCATCATTCTACATTTTGACTCATCTATAATACGTTTTGACCATCCACATTTCGAAATGTGTTGAACCCAGTTTTCACATCTTTGAAAATTCGATAGTGTGACTCTTATATCGTTGGTCTCTCCACTTTTTGACCCCCACTCTTGCTGCCTACACGTAGCTTGTCCGCCCTCCGGAACGCAATCGGCTTATGCTAATCGGCGGATTAGCGCTGGAGCTCCGCACCGGATTCTATTGTCCTTCCTGAACGCAGACGTCCGAAGACAGCCGCGTGTTACACCTATGAACTTTTCATTTATGGAAATGTCCATCTTAGTTAGACTTGGGACGCTGCATTCAACTCCGGATGCGTGATAGAGACCTAGAAAAAATCTGCATCTACTTTCGCCAAACACTCAATGTAATTCTCCGGGATGTCAAATCTAGGAAACGAAATTAGAAAGAAATTTTTTCCCATGGAATTTGAGGAAAGTAAGATCATGACTGAAGCCGATTGCAATTTTAAGGTTCCGAAGATAGTTGGGATTTTTTCAAGGTTGGAATATAACGAATTTGAATTTCGTTTACAAAATCTTTTGAACACAAACGTTCACAAACGGTTTTGAAATACTGACAAGCAATTTTATTAGGTCTGAAAAACTATTTATGGAGACTGAAAATAGTAGTCAAATATTTATTAACGAAGCAGTAAAGTTTTTTTTTTTTTTTTTTTGTATCACACATTTCATCAGACTCTAAAATACTCCATGTACTGTCAAGTGAATTCGAAAAATTGATAATCATTCAAAAAAAATATAATAGAGATCGTAGTTGAAGCACAAAATTCACCAGTAGAGCTTAAGAATAGATTTCAATTTTCCCGTATATGATCGCAATACTCCTCAAATATAGATGTTTGTAAATAATAGATTAGTTTCCCGTGTGATCGGAGTTTCAATTGAAGGGTTATTTTCAAACCCCAATTCTTAAAACCTTGCATACTTTTTTCAATCGGTGAACCGCTGGAACAGGGATGACAGAGAGCTCGGGTACCTAAGACTCGCTTCTCGAAATATCCGGGAGTTCTCGTCGAACGGAGACACTAAAAAATAACAAGCTCTGTCCCCCACGTGATTATCCTAAGCGTGAGTAGGTACTAGAAAGGTGCATTATAACCATAGCTTCTAAATACTATCCAATCGAGTATTTCTCCATGCCTCGGCGCGGCAGGAGGATATCATTTTCAGCAGAAAAAGAAAAACAACGAAGAAATAGAACCGAAAGCGAGGAGTAAAAAAACCATCGGAAGGTAGGAAAAAATTATGGACATATTCGGTATGCGAGTAATCCGAGGAAAATAGTCCACCGTGAAGAATGCCCGATGAGTGGGACCACCGGGCGAGGCCAGAACCTGCACCGAAAACGAAAGAGCCAGCGCAAAGCTGCCATGTAATATCCAGCGAAGTAGGTGTCTTTCATCCGGAGAACCCCTTTGCGGGAGTAATGTACCTTCGTAAATATGGCCGCTGGTGTACAGACCATACACTTATAGAGATAGACCGTGCGGTCTTACGGCCCGCTTGAAGCTTGCCACGAAGTACAGCACTAGTCTGGACGTCGTTCGTGCTCTCATGCACGGCGCAAAGAGGGTGGGGGGCTTTACCGACTGTGGGGTAATACATCCAACCCCTCTCTTCAACGATCTTAACCCCCACCATTCACCTTTATAGAAAAAGAGAGAAAGACGTCGACGATACCGTTCTCTTTTTAACCAGGCTTCAATGCCTGTTAGGTAGTGCGTACTCTATCTCTATAAGTCTACGGAACAGACGGGCCTCTGTCACATACACACCACTGGGCAAGTCGCCGTACGTCTCTACCCAGACCTACACGGACAGCCGCGCTCGCAGGGGTCTCAACCCTTTCCCTCGGGTATCGATTTTCAGCCCGAGACGTGGATGAAAGCCTCTCGGCCACCGCCGCCGGCACTACCAACTTTTATTCCAAAGCGAAGGCATTTTTAAGAGCATGCCTTGCGAGTATACGAGCTCCGTTCTCGGTGGAAATAATCCTGCCGGTCCTTCTATGACCGTCGAAGACTCGAGTTATGTACGTTTACACGTACCTGGCACCGCAGCTTGGATCAGCTTCGACGGATTGATTTGGACTCCAGAATCTCAAACCATATGCTCTGTCTCATTCTTCCGAGCGAGCGTTATTCGTGCGCAATGGCAATATTACAACTTCCATGGAAGACGACAGTTTCACGACAATCTCCAGATCCGTTTATTCAATAGTATACGTACTCAGAAACTAGGAGGAAATTCGTTCAACTGTTCTAGAGACAGTTTCAGAAACTGTTCTCTCAAATTTCAGCGTTTCACCGGTTCTTCAAGTCAACGCAAGCAGCCGACGAAGTTGCGCACAACAAATTCCAGAATTGTCCGAAAAGGAGAGCAGCAGTACAGGATTTTAGCAGACATGAAACTTGACGCTACTCCGTAGATATTCATGAGTAACAAGCGAATGCTCAAGTGTCACACTGACCCTTGAACGTATGTTAGAGCACAATTAATTCTTAATTCTTGATTAACATTGGCGGTACAATGATCGATTTTCACGCCGATAAAGAAGTCACGACAGTAGTTTTTCCGAGCTTCTTAACAACCCTGGTTAGCAATTTTTGATACGATCCCTTTCCTGGTGTAATTGTTGCCTAACCATTTCTTAGCATTGTTTCAAGTCACGAATGCTAAAAACGCTCTTTTATCGGGAACTTTTTACCTTCCTCGAAAGTTGGTTATAAATCGTGGTGAAAATACTGTGTAAACTATTTGTTGAAGAAAATTAAATACTATTTGATGTGAATCTAACACTATTCAATGCCAATCGAAGCCTATCTGATGTTGAATTCGATCCAAATATTCCTCGGTATTAGTCCACACCCGCAAATATTGGTCATTTGTAATAGCAGGATTTTTTATAGCGAATAACCAACTTTTTCAACGTTTTGGTATGAGATGGAATGCAGCCAGAGATCTTTTGTGACTCGTAAGGGTCAAGGGCCGTGTGCAGGTTTAGGTCGAGAAGGACTTTCGACTGGTTGAAATAACGGCTGGGAGGAGAGAAGCGAGAGCTCGATTTTATCCGAGATTGTACAAGTCTTTGGCTCTGGTATTGCTTGAGTCTCCGGGTTGCTTGTGTGAGTTGAACGGGCAGCCGGGATACCGCAGGACAACTTTTAAAGCATGTATATCCGCGCGAAATTGGAAAATAATAAATTGCCAAACTACTTTAAAGAAATTAGCGACGCCGACGTTAGGTAGGTATTCCAAGAATGTTTCCCTGCCCCCCACCTCCACCGCGTCGCGGGAGGAAGGTACGTTGCAAAAGTTTTCAGCTGATATTGAATAATTTTCTTAAAAAGTTACCAGCCCCGTTTCTCTTATATTTTTATTTCGTTATACCTAAAACTTTGCGTTTCTATCAAGCAATGAGAATTAATAAATACCCAAGACTCGGACAAACGAGCAGGACGACATAAAATTCGATTCAGTTTCCAGAACAAGACTTTCGCAAAATCCTATCCAATCACCGGATGATTTTGATCACAATTGAGTTCATAAATAGGTAAAAAAAAAAAAGAACGTTGAACCTGAATTTACGGATTGGTTGAAACTCGAAACTGCGTCGAAGAGTAGCGCTTACCGAAATTTTTCAACTCGAGGCTGACGAGTGCCTTTCTGTGTGTGCGTGCATGTGTGTGTGTGAGGCACACATCAGGGTAATTTGATTGATTGTCAGGGTGGAGTCAGTCATACGCGAGTGCCTCGATGGCTGAAGCAGGGTGGCGGTGAGGGCGTAGGACTTGCGCAGAATGGGCCACGCAAGCCGCGTACTTCCCCCAGACACCAAAGCCAGGACACACATGCTCAAGGTGGGCAACGCGCGCTGGTGTAACGAAATTTACGAGCCAACTCCTTTCCTCTTTCTTTTGCCAACGAGCCAACTCGCTGCGTGGAGGGGTTCAAGATAGGGGGAAGACAACTTCCCATTTGAGAACACGTGTGGGTTGCGTTGGGGATGACTGTCAGACCCCGAGGGTGCATGTGAGAGCGCCCGCAGTAAACGGGGCCAATCGGAAACGCCCGTTCTTTATCCTCCACCGCATCTTGGACTCCAACCTCGTGACGAGGCGTGGTTTCGCCAAAGACTTGGAGCACCATACGAGGAGTTCGTACCTACGGCGTCACTTTTTACTCAGGTACGATAGTCTCAACGGAAGATATTGCACGGATTCGTTCCGTGTCGCTTGATCTGGTCCACTCTTCTTCATTAACAACAATACGATGCAGAGATCTGACTCATTTCTTTTTACCCTGTGAACCATGCCACGAGAATGCCCAACATTGTTCACACTATCACTCTTTGCAGTATCCAAATACAACAGATGCGGTTGATCCTCGATCTTCTGTATTCATCTGATCCGTTCTCTTCGATGCTTGATAGTGCTTGGCATTCAGGTGCCCAATTCCTTACATTTTGGAGTTCAAGCCACTATAAAGTGGCGAATACAATATTTCGAGTCCACAAATCCAAGTTGACAAATTTATCAACCGTTACAAAAGTAAAATTAGTCAGTCAACTTTAATGAAGACTATCCTGTATTTATGTGATCAATGTTCTTCAAATTATATTTTTTTGCACCATCTCCTGCCCAAAAATCGGACATTCTATTACCTTGTACAAATTGATGAACAAAGAAGCGTCGTGCAATACGTAGAATTGTGTTACCTATTATATTGTCCTGACGTACTTTGTGACGCAAGTCCGGCTTCTTCACTGTTCGACTTTTTACATGGATTCATTAGCCGCGTGTAAAAATTCATTGTAAGGACCGACCAAAATTGACCGTTGAAGACTACTTTAGAACAATTTCCGTAGTTAGTACGGAAATTCAACATCAGATAGTGTTGGATTGACATCAAATAGTGTTTGATTTACACAGAATTACGGCCAATCGAAGTCTACACCTCATTTTTCTCGCAGAATCCATTGCTTCGGCTTTGTACTCTGCGCAACCAAAGAATGACAAGTGTCCAGTCTTTGGCGAATTTTCTGTAGTATTCGCTTATCAGGTCTTTGAATTCAGATTCCACAGTCCCCGAGGAGTATGGCCTATTTTCCTTCCAATTCCATCCCATAATTAGGTTCTGGCTCGAACGGAGTGGCGCGCTGAGAGGGAGAGACGACGACGATCTAGGCGACAAGAAGTTCCTGCGGTGACGACGCGGTCCGAGATCAAAGTTGGGTGAGCGAGGAGATTTGCTCTCTTGGCATTCCCGCGGTTTTACTCGAGACGACGGTGTGTACTGTGTAACATCTCGTACTGATACTGATAATGGGCGGGTGCCCACAGCTCACGCACACCTAGCTGGCAGCTAACGCATGAGTGGATCAACCAACCTACCTACCAACCCACCTATAACGGACGGGGCCCTCGGATCTCATTACGCATTCCTTTCGCGCTCGCGTCATTATTTTACTTTACATATTGCTGCAGCTGAAGGCGTGCGGGTGGGCGGGATGAACGCCGCCTTTGCCAATTTCACGGAATTGAGAAAGAAATATAATGCGCAATTTTACTCGGCGGAAGCCAGACGCCACTGCTCTGCACCACGTCTAACAATAACTATACCTGCCCAACTACCTACAAGCCTACCTTATTCCTCCTTCACCGTTACATTTATCGCTCGATTTCTGGCGGATTGGCGATTTGTCATTTTCCTCCAATAACTTCAAAGAACTAAGCTACTTTTGGTTAGATTACACTCATGTTTCAGGACAATTGTGATGTCTGAGATACATTTCACCTTACACAATCTTCTCCGATGTACAAGATACAATCTCTTATAAAGTGTGCGAACGGCTATATAATACAGATAACGTTAATTAACACTTTGGAGAAGTACGTGCGTTACTTCGATACCTTCTCCAATATTTCCAGTATGTGAGCATTGTCCGTTTCAATATGGCATCGAAACTCTGTACTCATCCCCTTGGGTGATTTAGCATATATATGCATGAATAATCTGCTGAATATTCAGAAGAAGAGGGTCATAAAATGAAATGATGCTTGGAATGTTTCGTTATATTTCGGGAGAATATGAATTTTCTTCTGAGCAGTGAGCTGAGAGTTTAATTTGGGTAATCACAGAGGAATTTGAATACAAATCCTACCTGAAAGTGAACCTTGAAAAAGTCGTTCATAGTGGCGCTAATACTTTCAAGAATAGAAATAAATGATAAATATTGCACACTACACGTATGTATAATTGAAAACGAAAATCGTAACGATAAAAAGTAACAATGTGCTTACGACGCCAGTTTTCCCCGAAATGATTTGTATTTGAATGTACTAAAAACAGATTATCACTATCCAGTTGATTTTGTCTATATTCTACAGAAAGTTACGCGAGTATTCAAGTATGAGAGGTGCTCCATTTAGGCTGATGGTCTTATCCCAGGCTTCCTTTCATCAATAACCCTAATCTGAGACTCTCTGGATTCAGTTTTTCACATTTTGTCACGTAGTCAAGAAGCAAGTCTGAAAAGAGTGAGACACTGCAGTGCAACGAGCTCAGTCAATATGCCACCCTACCCGGAATCATTTTCTACCCTCGTTGACGTTGAGTAGAGGTATAGATATCGGATGAATTGGAGTGTTTGAATTTTCCAGCTGCAAAGAATGGCCGATATCAGGTTATTTGCGGGTGGTAGAGAAACGCGAGCGCTGAGGAAGACCGAGGACGCGGAGCCGTGATGGAAGAAGGAGAGGCCATCAATCTTAATACCTTTCATAGCTAGATGTAGGAGAGAGGAGGCGAGGAGAGGAGAGGAGAGGACAGGTTGGACAAGAGGAGGAAGAAGAGGAGGAACCGAGTTTCATCAGCGAGGCTCGGCGGAGGCTCGATATCTGCTAAGTGGTCGCCTCTACGTCCCTCTACGTGACAACTTATACATCGAAACTTTTTTATTTCTCACCCCAACGTAAAGAAATTTAAAAAACGAACGTGGAAGTGCCGCGTGACGGCGGGTAGGTAATCATGGCTGCGCAGCGTAAAGATATCACCTTGCTCAGCTGTCTCAAGTATGATGGCCCGAAAATTTGCGCGGAGTTGACCTCTGTTTATTTATCTTGAGATTTCCACACTCTTAGCATTTACTTGAAATCAGAAGTGACAAGATGAGGAGAAGCCAAGACATCTTACTTTCTGCTTTCGTTGGGTTTTCTCTCGTTTCAACATCGAATTTCATTATAGTGGCCCGGACATTCCTACAGTGTTTAGGTCTGGTTAGTTATTTCGAGATTATTCAAATACTCGTCACGTTCACTTGAAACAAGGACTGGTAAGTTAAATAGAAATCAAGGCATCTTTTTTTCTTCGTTCCATAGGGTTTTTCCTCGTTTCAATATCGAATTTTACAATGATGGCCCGGAAATTTGTACACTGTTGACGTCTGTTCAGTTATCTCGAGATTCCGATATTCGTCGTATTCACTTGAGACCAGACCTGGAATGTTAAAGCATCCTTTTCTCTTCTTTCAATAGAGTTTTTCTCCGTTTCATCATCGAATTTTATTATGCATGTCGTTGGGAGCGCCGAGTAGCGTTACCTGAGGCTGATGGAAAGAGAAGATCAGTGGCTCTCTCTCTTTCTCAAGGCGCGGCGGCGGGGTATAATAGGGTTTTTCGTAGGTGGAGGTGGAGGTGGAGGTTGGTGGGTGTATGGGGTGGTTGGCGAAAGAACGGTTTGGCTCGTGCGAAATAGAGGCAGCGGCGGCGTCACCCTGGCAACGGCGCCGACACCTTATTGGATATGTTGGCCAATTCATTTTATTTTTACCCACCCCCAACCTGCACCACGACTTCGCACACATCGGCCGCCATTTTCCAATATCTCGCGTCAACCGGCTCCAGAAGAAGATGGAAAAAGAGAACAGCCGTAGAGGAGGAAAGAGGAGAGGAGAGGAGAGGAGAACAGCGGAAGAACGCACACTGTGCCAACTTGGATCCACGTATAGATTCACCTTCCCACCTCCGCGTAGGTTATACGCACGTACACCTGCACTCCCAAATTGGCAATATATTCATGCCGTCGTGGCTCCTTGGTGCAGGACCTCGGCAAACGTTCCAGCAGGAAGCCTTCTGCCCGGGGATCGCCGCACTGCCTTTATTCGACCTTGTTCCTCTTTTCGTTCCTCAGATATATACTCTCTCGGGATTGCCAATTCAGGCTTAGAAGTCAATTTCACTGAAGTGTCGAATATCAACAATTTTTCCATATCTTGATAAACTGCAACAGATGAACCTTTGAACGTCTGGCGGAGAATGACCTGATCGTGAGTCATTCGTGACACGTTAATACTGCACAGACAATTGTTACGGATCGTCAGAGCGTTGATCCAGATACACGATGGATTATCAAGAGAGAACTCTTCAATTTCATCCTTGACACACGTATAAGATATTCGCTGAGAACAGAACCAATGTTTCGGGAGCTCCTAGTTAGATTACGATATTCAAACTGAACGATTGCTATGGTTTAGATCCTTTTTTCTAAAAAAATGGTATCACTGATTCAACCACTACGGTAAATATTTTCGAATTGGTCCAATGTCAACTTAAAATAGTTGGTTATCTGGCTCCACTGATACTTAATGCAGTATTGAAATGCTTCAGAAATGAAATAGGTGACCGAAGGTATAATAGTTGGAAGTATATTGACTTTCAGAATGCATAAAAACGAAAATTGAGATTATACACCTATATCTGAAGTTTGAGTGCTGTCTTAAGAGCGGATCAAGTTCTGGCCCAGTTTAAGCTGACATTTGTTGAAACAGGTCGACGTCCGGATTTTTTCATTCCCTGTTTCTTCTCTCCTCTTTTTCTCGGTAAAGTTTACAATATGTCTCTCCCGACTTTATAGCCGCTCTAGTCCCGAGTAAGTTCTGCGCCGACGGTTAACACGAGACCTCTTCCATTAACGCCTTTCTCTCTTTTCCCCTCCCTCTAAATGATCCAACTCTCTTCGTTACACTTTGTCAGATGGCAGACGGCCGACCCGAAATGGTATTAAAAAGTTGAACGGTACGTGGTGTACTTGTTAGAGAGAGAGAGAGAGAAAGAAAGCCCCTCAATAACTTGTAACGTGACATAACCCGCTCTCATTTTTCCCCAACCACCCGCGATATTTGAGGGGTTCTTCCACATCACAGATAAAAGGCAACTCCCGAAAGGTCAAATTGAGAAAGAATCGCTGCGAGAAGAAATGTTTTTCAATGCGTTCACTGTGTCCTTACAGAGCCTTGGAATGATTTCAGGGGTATTTTTGGGTAGCTGACACATGTCGAAGTGTTTAAAATTGCCAATTCGTGACATCATTGATTCTGCAAATAAAGAAAAAAAAAAGAAACGGAAACAGGAAGCAACGGCTCGTGGCTGCCAACTTGCTGTGCATTTACTTACACCTATTTGAAACCATCTGTTCCGCAAATAGAGGTAAAAGCGAAGCACAGACGCCGAGCTGGTTACTATGGTGGGAGTATGGGAGTATGGAGGACTGTACCCTCTTTCACCCAAAGCTAACAATCCGCCGGCTCCTACTGACGTATACTTACCAAAGAGTCTTCCGCACTGATATTTAAATACATTCGCGAGAGATGGAAAATGTATTTATACGACAGCTCCCCTGAAAGGAAAATAATTTGACATATTTTAAAAAGTTTGAATATCGCTCCAAGTTCTAAAGCCGGTGGGTTTGCCTGCGTCGCATCGTGTCGCCTCGCTCCGCCAGGCTTCCTCGCTTCTGTATCCCTCTCTTAGCCTTCACTTCACCTTTACCGTTCAGAGTTGAAGCAATTTCAAACTGATTTTTACCGTAATAAGTTTACGTTAATTGAGCAGCTTATCAAGGGATATGAATGAGGTTTACGCCCGCAAGGATCCGCCCGTCGCGTAGGAACCTATTCGCATTTGTATTTCACTTACAGTAATGCAATGTACACTATAAACAGAGCCTGATTTTTACACGGCTTATTGAATCCTCACCGTCACTTATTCATCTCCTTTTTCTTGTTTCCGGTTTTCGTCGAAACGACGATGAATACTACCCCAACATACCTGAAACAAGGAGAGGAAGAATTTGTAAAAATTTTGCTAAATACTTCAGAACTTCCTACTAATCCAATAACCACGTAAACCTGATCTTATGCTTGAATATTCATTATACTCGCAGATTTTGGTTCATTTTAAATTGTACATGTGACAGACAACAAAAAGAAAAAAAGAAAAACCAGAGTAAAATCGGGTGATTGTAAATTGTTGTAAGTAAAAAGCTACAAAATCAAATACTTGTGATTCCGAACAAGGAACGCTTTACGCGTGGATTTTTTCAAGTTGACATGCTCTATTAAAGTTTTTAAAATTATCACCTACAGTAATTTAAAGCGCCTTTTATTTCACAAAGTGATTAATCCGTGCTTGAAGTTTAAATAACTTAATAGGAATGGTTCGCGTGCATGTTTTTCTTTCCTTTTTGGTTTGAAATTTATTTTTCAAAATTAGTTGATATCAGCAGACGGCAGAGGGAAGGAAGTTACGAAATCTCGTATTCGCCCTCTTTTCAAGAGAGCATAAGGAAAAGCGGGTACGAAGCGAAGGCGCCTCGGCGCCGGCTGGAGGCTGAAGGCTCCAAATCCAATCCTGGTACGGGGATTAATAAAAGGATTCGCGGAGTTTTGGTCGCCTTTATTACTTTGGATTTCTTAGCCCGCCCTTCATCCGTCAATATTGCTTCCCTCCGCTGGTGGCACTCGCACTCGCTATTTCATCCTCCCATGGGACTTGAAAAAGGAGCCTATGTGTACAGAGGATTCCCGTAGCTGATTTTCTCAACGGCAAACATGTATAAAGATTGCGGTGTTTCCTTTGGAAGCAAAATTGTTTTTTCAATCCCATCTGAATAACTGTATGTGTGTAACGCACCGAGTAAAAAATGAAGGAGAAAAGTCCTCGCGAAAGGATTCTCTTAGACCCAATTTCGAAAGGTCGAATAAGAAAGTTTTCCCATTTAAATGACACGGTGAAAATGTCATCATTCTTTTATATTGTCACCACACATCTGCATTATGTAGAGAATTCAGTCATTCCACTGAAGTGCTTATTGAACGAAAGTAAGCCTCGGGTTAAAGGTCAATTCTACGTAAAAATTCATATCATAACATCTTTAATTACTGAACTATTCAACAGAAGTTCAAATGCCACTTTTTTAGAAAATTGAATTCTCCACAAAATGCTTTCAGGATCAAGTCCGTATCGTTAAATGCGACTGGTTGGCAACTATTTTCGGAAAAAGTGATATTCAGATAACTATTGCTATCTAAATGGGAAAAGTTTCAATTCAGAGAGCGACCATTTAAAATTGAATTCAGGACATACTTTTCCTCGAAGATTCCTTTTTCTTATATACAAGTTTTTCATTTGGGAGGGAGGGTAAACGCTCCTCCCAATCGAAACACTTCGACGCAGATCCAAACTAGTTACCCAATTCGTTTAACAATATATTTGAAATTTATATCATATATTTTTTCACCACTTGTCGTCTTTTTCATGGACTCCGAGGAACGCGGATTTCGCTCTAAAGTCCCAAGCTCCAAGGTCCAGACCTCGCGGAAAGAGATCCAGCGGCGATTTCCGATAATTTGAGAGGCAGTTCAGTAGAGCAGTACGTAAGTTCTTGCGCCACCAGCTCTTAACGAGAAGACATTAGCGCTTCGGTTAATTGCAACGATCTTGAGGAAGGAGAACTGGTTAATCGTTTCGACGGAAACGTTATGCGCCATTCACGGCAGAGGTTTGACTCTCCACGGAGCGATTTGCGGGGTCGCAATGAGCACCGACAATGTCCCCTCGAGGATGGAATTAGATACGTGATAAAAAGAGGCCAGAATTACCAGGTCGTAGTATTTAATTGCACGGAGAAACTGCTCCCGATTATCTCCGATTGCCCGTCGAGGATCGCAAGGCCGGCACGACTCGCTGATATGGAAACACCCGGATATTATCTCGCTTTGCGCAATTACACACCATTTTTCCGACATAATAGATTCTCTATTGCACGAGAGGATTTTTCTTCACTGTCCGCTTGCGCTCACTTCGCAGAGAGGCATGTAAAGTTCGCCAAGGTTTTGCAGCACTTGCTAATCGGACTCTTTTCGTCTTGAAAAATTCATGACGCCGACGCATACGTCGCGATTTGAAGCACCGCTTGACCCATTCGGCGTTATCAATACGCTGAAAGAACGTCACTGTGACAGCTTATCATTTTATATATATATATATATATATATAAGAAAATACGAGTGAGACAAATCCGTGACAGTCAAAACTTATATTTTGGCAAACATATGCAACATACATGCCGTGTTATGGGTTTTATAAAAACATTGTGTTCAAAATTTCGGTGCTTTGCTCCATCAACCAGCAAGTTTAATCTCATTTTCTTCGCGGAGAAAAATTTCATCTCAAAAGAAACCATAAGTGGTTACTAAAAATTCCAGACGAATTATGGGGCTATCATGCCAATTACGGTTTAACTTAACACGATGCTGACTTAACGATTATTCGGAAAAAATTCATTTAGTTGGTTTTGTGTTTTCAAGAATATCTGAATATAATGAACCTTGTTTTAGATTCTCTCAAGTCAAGAAACAAATTTTAATTAAAGGATGCACAGGCGTGTAGGTCAGAATCGTACTAGGACAATGAAAATGATACACATTGTTCTCACTTTTATTTTAAATACCTGTGTAAAATTTGAAAGCAGTTGGCTAAGCCATACCGGAGATATTCGACTTTTCATGTTTCATGATTTAACATTGAATCTGACAGTTTCCCATAAGAATCAATGTAAAATCACGAAAAAGAAATAAAAAAATTGAGAGTAAATTAACTCCAAAATCTTACACAGGTATTAAAAATAAAAATGAGAACAATTTGTATGATTTTCATAGACCTGGCACAATTTCAACCTTTACATCCGCACACCCTTGAAGACGTGACCTAGAAAGTACGCGATGAATGAACCACGCGATAGTAAGCTTGAAGAATCGGCACAAAGCGAGAAGCTGGAAGTTGTAAAAATAATCAGTGTCCAACTCGCGACTTTCGCATGTACGATACTAAAAGATGAGAGTGCTACATAAGATAATGCAACGATTCATAACTGACATCAGAAAATACACTACGGTACATCGCTTAACGAGGATGTAATTGCATCGTGCGGTATATACTTCGAAACAGCGTTGCGCAGGATGCGGATTCGAAAGCTCGGATGGCATCAATCCTCAAGGATTCGCATGTGACGCAATCAGATGTTCAACGGTGGAATACGGATAATGCCACTCGCGGATAATGGCTAATCCGCTTGAGACGTTAGTCGAGGTCATTTGACGGTGTCGAAACAGTCTTCTCCAAGATCCTGCCAACCTGTTCAACAGTTCAGGGTATAGCTGGTGGTAACTGGCGAGATTCACCGTATACCTCGCTCAAGTATATATTACGTGGTGTTTTTGTCCCTCGCTTACATCTCATTACCAGCGACTACACTCCTCTCTCCCTCTCTCTCTGTCTCTCTTATTCTCTCTCTCTCTCACTCTTTCTTTCTTTCTCCCTCTCTCTCCCTCTCCTCCCTCCGGTGGACAATGGCCCGTGTACAAATTACGGTGAGCATGAGTATTAATGCCGTCCGGGAGGCGGTTGCCTTTCCAAAACGGGACGAGAGGCAACCTGCAGCTGTTCCTCCGGTTCAGCACCCTTCTGGGTAGGTGGTACACGGTCGCCTCTTTCGGTCACAATCAAGATGCTTCCATCCTGCATCTTGGTCAATTATGTATACCTATAACCCACGTTGTATGGGCCGATCCATCAACTTTCGGCCAGCTTTTTGGGCTCCAAATTACGACCTGGCTGCAATTTGGATTTGCAATAATTTATTGTAAGGTACGGAAATCCTCCGATTCCGAGGCATTGCGTTACGGTTCATAAGAAATGTGTTGGTCGATTTTATTCAGTTTTTTAATTAATCCTCATTGTTTTCGAATACTCAGATCTTCCTGCCATCGATAAAAATATGATCAAACGTGTTTTTTGGGTAGAAAAAGTCTGATCGTTCCGTATATTGAAATACATTTTGAGGTAAATTTTCAGGAACTGGAAAGAGATGCATTTTTTCCGAAATTTTCAGGAATGTATGTGCGGAGAAATCAAGACGTTATTATGATTTTTTCGTATAAATAATCGAACATCTTGATCTATAACCCGAAATTTTTAGAGTTAGATGAACATTATGAAAAATCGAGATCTCTGGATCTTCTTTCACTTTCATCTCGATCTCAAAGTTTCAGGATATACTCCAAATTGTCTACTTTTTTACACAAACAAATAACAACTTATTTTTTTTTTTAAATCAATAGAAAAATAAATTCCAAAAATTCTACGACCACGGAACGG
The DNA here is from genome assembly GCF_021155775.2 of Neodiprion pinetum. Taxonomy (NCBI): domain Eukaryota; kingdom Metazoa; phylum Arthropoda; class Insecta; order Hymenoptera; family Diprionidae; genus Neodiprion; species Neodiprion pinetum. The sequence continues at coordinate 17,280,574 of NC_060236.1, forward strand.
AAATTATTAGTCTGTTGTCATCCTTTACTAAAAATTTTGGGATTCATTTCTAAAGTATCTGCTTTTTTAAATACAAAAATGAAACTACTTTATTTCTTAGGTCTTCGCACGTATAGGACCAAAAATGTCGAAAAAACATGTCGAATGAAACAAATTCTACAGTTGGAAAGATCTATCTTTTTCACACGAAAGACACATCAAAAAATTAATATAGACCATAACATCGCCAAATAGCTAGATCGAAATTTTCACTTAAAAAAACTGACCGACAGTTAATGGATCGATCAGAAGCGTCAATTAGCGCTTGTCGCGGAAAAATATCCACGCGTCAAAGATCGATTGGAATTCAATAGTCATCGTGTAGTTGAATCGTGGATAATTGAGAGGAACTAGACACTTTCGATTCCAAGTTAAAAGTCCGACGGAACTGATAATCATTGATGGCGATTGATTGTCACGATTATGCGGCTGTGAGGATACTTTATCAAGAAGTCATTCTCGATAATTACATCCAATTACTGCGATCTTCTAGCACCTGCGTAATCGATTGACTAGATGCGTCCATTCGGTGAGACAAGTAGATCATTGTCTAGGACGGTGAAGTGCCGAGGCACAGAAGAATGGATTCATGGTGCTGCTTGAACTAAGGTTGGATAAGAAATGAAAACGGAATTAGAATGCAAGCCAAATTGATAGGTTTCTCGCCTGAACGACGACGTTGGGATCTGACTTTGGCAAAGCGGAACTTTTATTGCAGAGCTCGCCGGTTAATTCCAATTGTGTATATCTCGGTTGTTGAAGTGCTGTGCAGGTATTCGGGCGTAATATGTTCGCCGGTTTCACTCCGAGAGTAACAGAAGCAGCAGCAGCGGCAAAGGCAGGGCGGCGTAGCACTCCGGAGGAATAGAAGGCTGCTTTGAGACCAGCTTGGAATTCCGCGTATAAAGCGCGCCTCTGAAAGCTCTCGCGAGAGACTTTGGGACTCGGAGACGACGACGAGAAGAGCGAGGCACTTTTTCCTGGTACCTATGGAATACACGTACAGTCGGGAGGAAGAAAGATCGGCGAACGCGAATTGGCGAGGTATAAGGCAGGAACAGTCCAGACGCGGGTGAGAGAGTGCAAAAATGTATTGGATAGAAGTTAGCGACGGGTTGGATGGTGGAGAGCGGGAAGAGGACGGGGCGAAGTGAGGAGGGGGGCGAAAGGCGTCTCCGAATGGAAATTCGTCCGAGTTACCTCTCGCAGTTCTGCTGCTGGCGGGTGAAAAGAGAGAAAAATGGAGGATGCGAGGAGGGATGAAAGAGGAAAAGGGAGGTGAAGGAGAAAAAGAACCGACCGTCCTGGTGTTACTTAGCCTCACCTCACTCTTTGGCATATTTGTTTATAAATGTTAATGACTTATGCATTTCGTATTAGATTTCATGGAGGCACGAGTATCATGTATACATTATTCAACGTCGTAACCTTCTCGTTTACCTGGAAGTAGCAGCGGGGTAGGTAATAGTCTTTTTAAACAGTCAAGGTTTCGGTTTTTTTTCCTCGGCGTGAAAGAAATCTGGTGACAGCGGTGGGACGTGACAATCGAAAGATCGCAGAACTCCTAGCGAATAACCTCAGCAGGCCTAAAATTTACTGGAAATTCTCTATCCATACGAAAAATCTGTACAAATTTTTTCCGACTCTGTTAAGATTTTCATCTATAGCTGATGTACCATTTTTTTTTTTTTTTTTAGTCAAACTTCAACTTTGTTTCTGAGACACTTTTACAGGAGGAAATTTCTTTTCAGTTAATTGGCGTACGCATAAAATATGTCTAGATATTTGCATGTATTTTGTGACAGAGACTCTTAATTCTAGCGTTTACGATTCTAACCTGTATAGTTGATGCACTGAAAATCATTTTTGGACGTCTTCAAATATTCACCAAAATCTTGACACCTGAAGAAATGACGTGCTGTTGAGGAAACTGAATTATTAGATACTCAGGGCTCTGCCGAAAATTTAGTGGTATCAAATTTTGATTCAATTGGAAGAAGATTTTCAAATTACACAAATAACACTGAATTTTGATAGCTGAATATTTAATTGTGTGATTAGTAAACTTCATTGATGCAACTGAAGATTCAAGAACAACCCATTAACTTTATCGTAGGGTCATATACAACTAAAGTTCAGTTGCTCCTTGTCCTTCTGTCTTGCAATTATCACCTTCGAGAAATGTTGATTACTTATTAAAAATGTTCGCACGGAGATTCTACTTTTTTCAGTCTCTGACCCTTTTCCTTGCCAATACGCTTGGTAATTGTGTTTGTCCAAGACGGAACATGCGTTCAATTGCTGAAATAGATGGAGAATTCCAAGGCGTGTGTCTGAAAAATTTTCAACCGGTTCTTAAAAAAAAAGTCACTGATGCGATTAATCAATTATGAATTTGTTTTTCCTCGTATAATGAGGACGAGAGAAATTTGCATCTCCTGAGATTCTTCGGTGGTCTAATATTTCCATGGAATTAGAAAAATTTTGATCACTGTGCTTATTTCAACGAAAACAGCATGTTCGAGTGTCAACTTCGACTGGTGGATTAATTTTCATTGTGCTTGAACCACATTCTAAACTCTGTCGAACTAAAAAGCTTTGCAATATCATTTCAACCTCTTCGTGGTTTCACCCAGCAATCAAAATCACGAGTGCCTCGTTTCGTTTACTCGTTTTACTAAAATTTCCTATTAACTTTAAAAAATTAAATATTTTTTGATGCCTGGTTAGGTTGAATTCGTGAATAAAATTGACCCGTTGCGATTGAAAACGGCATACGGAATGGCGGGAATATTTCATTCTGTATTCGTATCATTAGCCGCTTCGTTGGCGCCTTGTTGGCGTTTCGTTGGCGCCTCATTGCCGCGTCACGGCTAAAAATTGATGCCATAATTGTGCGGGAAAACGGACAACCAATGCAGGCATCTAGCAATTTTTCCCGCGAAATAAAAGTGACAAGAAAAAAAAAAGAACAAGGATCTGATAATCACGAAGAAATTCTGCAGCGATAGGAAATGAAAAATACGCATAAACCGCAAAAGAAATACCCTGCGATGTTTGTCAACGCTTTGTTTTCTTCTCTTTTTATGTCACCACCTTGATTCGTTGGCGGTTTCGTGAGAGTGCATGATGAAAAGTGAGACATTCAGTTTCGAGTTACAATTTTTACAGCCGGTTAAACCGTAGTGCGGTAAAATGTAAAAAAAAGAATAGAAAAAAAAAACACCAGACAAGCTGCCGAGAAAAGGAATATAAATGAAAAAAAAAAAGAAAGGAAAGAAAAGAGGGAAAAAGAGAGTGCGTGTTACAGGAGAGTATAAAACAAGGATGTTAGAAGCTCCGATTTTGGCTTTGAAAATTATCGCTATTGCCGGGATAACGACGAAGCTCCGGGAGCGGGGAGGTTCGAGATTAATTAAATTTACTCTATTAAAGAAAATTACAGCTTTCCGCTCGCCGAGCAACTGGCTCTCTGCACTCGAAAGACGATAATTTTCACCCAATTATGGTCCGCAGCGTGTATAGTAACTGTTTGTTTGCTTCTTCTTAAGCCCGGCGAAACTCGCGTTATAATCATCCGACATAATTGATATCCAATTTCGGCTATTCTACTGCTCCGGTAGTGGAGGGAGGTCGAGGCTGGGGTCCTTAGGGGAGGAGTAACCCAGCCTGCAAGGGTAACGATCTTCTGATTGCCTACTAAGTGAAACGTGGAGGCATCTGCCCATGATTTATTGACTTAAAAATACACCGGCGTGTATTTGTATACAGTGCACGCACTTACTTCGGTAAGTAGGTATAATGAGAGACGCACAGGCACGTGTATTACACGTACGTGTGCACCAGGCAATAAATTCATACATATTTATGGTAGGTACAACGCATGTGGGCTGAAGTAAGTAGTCGCGCAAGTTCGCATCTTCGCGAAGATGTTTCAATTTTTCATTTCATTTTTTCTACCACCTGTTTAGGGGACGTGCCCATCAGCGAAGGTCCAAACTTTTTCTATCAGGATGAAACTTTAACTAACGGTGAAGTTTCGCAATACGTTGACAGAATTTTTCAACCTGTTACAATTGATTGCATTCGGTAAGATCATAAATATTTCAGGTTCAAAATTTGACGTTCAAAAAACACCTTGCGTCATTCTTTATAATCGTCCGAATTCAGGATAATTTCGATGCATTTCTCATGGTATGGCAAATAACAGTTGGCAACCAATTTGAATTCTAATTATTACAACTGTAAAACTGTGACTTCAACTGTAGTTGATATTTTAGTGAAGTGTCCATTGAAGACGGAAAAGTTTGTTTCTTCTTTTAAAGAATATATTTTATTTTTCTTTTGATTTGTTTTAGACGGAAAAACAGAATTCATTCGTTTCATCTGCGGCATGTAACTCAGAGAAAATATCTACCGGGCAGGCATCTTAACGTCTTTCCATGGTTGCGATCTTCCATCGGTGCGAGGACGTGTCGTGGCAAACTCGCGGACGTCTGACAACCACTCGGATGTAATTATAACCACATGGTGCACGTAACAGTAGCAGCAGGCAATCAGCGAGGAGACACGTTGTTAATATCAGAGTTTAATTATATCTACCTGGCTACATTGTCGTTGCAAGGTAAACGTACTGTAACGATTCATATCACCGGGTTTTGAAGCCCAATGAAGTCGCAGGAAAATGCGTCAGAAGGTCTGACGCCTTTTCCGTTGTGAAACGAAAATCGATCGTCGAGATTGGACACAGTTTCAATGTGTTAAGAAAAAAGATAATATCAATCTGTTACATGCCGAAGAAGTAGGTGAGTCTTGGAAATTAGTAACTCGGCAACCGATTATTCAATTCGATTGGGGTTCATTTTTGTCAAATTGTGTAAATTAAACTTCAGTGACACATTATTTTCATTCAAACCAATTGATGAAAAGCAATTTTATTGATAATTACGTCAACCATTTCTTTCCATGATCTGTTTTGCAGTCTTCACGACATCTCGAGATCGGTTGACAGGGTTTACTTCAAATTTTAAGACGGAAGTCTATGATAGTTTGTTCTCTTTAAAGCTTAACCGCGTTATCTTACCCATCAAATTTTTCCGTTTATTAGGTAAGAAAATCGTAAACTTTGGAATATGAATTGAATTCAAATTGCGAATGGTCCTAATTTAAATTACGAAATAAGGAGAACAAATTTCGGACCACGACTAAGGGGAAGAACTATCCAAGAACACCGTGTCTAAATTTGAAGTAAATAGGTTGAGCCGTTTTCGAGATACCTCCTATAGAATGCCTCCCATATACCATCTATTCCGATGGAAAAATGTGTTAACGAAGTTTGGTTCACATACCTTTGAATAAAATAAACCTCAATAGTTTCAAACGATTGATTATCGGGATATGAATCCCTCGTCAATTATTTCCGCAGAGTATTGAACTCGCGTTATTTTCTCAGCTAAATTTCTAGTCCCGATTCTAAGATAAAATTCTCGTTCCGCGCAAGAAGGTCGTATACTTCATGACTCGGCATGCTCGAAGAAGCAGCGTAGAAGTCGGATACGAGTAGAACTTCACACAGTCTAAGAAGAAGGAAGGAGGACCAAGACGGAGGGGGAGGCACGCCGAGTTGGGTAGGTGGATCAATTTGCTTAGCATCTGAAAATGGAGTGCGGAGCGACGCGAGTGGTCCGCGATTCGTCGGTTAGATTAATATCCGAAGGAACGACGCAGACGAGCGATTGTGGGCATATTTGCATAAGTAATTTTAATGTACCGACTAATTATACCCCTCTGCCCCGTTCGAGTGGGTATGTACAGCAGGGTATAATCATTGACATCAACATCCAGATATGTGCTCCACATGTAAGCCGACCAACCTGCCGCACACCCTTCCTTCACCCGCGCGTTACACTCCTCGGGCAGAAGCTCATTGCGGTGGACCCAACCTCGGGGCTCCCGCAATTACCTGCCTCGAATTCGTGTGAGTCTACGTACGTACGTACGTGAGTGCGACTCATACCCGCCCGCTCATCCCTAAGCGAAAATTAATGCGTTACAACCGCTAGCAGAAATCACACGGTTCTCCTTTCTCAATCCTCAGACTCAAATCTACAATCTCATTTATCCTGGCCTCCGCTGAGTTTCAATAAGCGGAACTGGCTGATGTTTGAAATGGCTTCGTTGATAATGTGCATTTTCCACTGCGAATAGATTTGAACATGACTTTTTACAAATTCTCTTTGAAATCGGGAGAATGTTTAGATTTAAACATGTACTTGTGACGTGAAAGATGATTTAAACATGATTTTTTTCAACTTTTGTCTCAAATGGAGAGAATGTTTAGATTTCAAAATGTACTTCTTACTTGAAATAGATTTAAACACGATTTTTTTTCAACTTTTGTCTCAAATGGAGAGAATGTTTAGATTTCAACATGTACTCCTTACTTGAAATAGATTTAAACATGAATTTTTTCAACTTTTGTCTCAAATGGGGAGAATGTTTAGATTTAAACATGTACTTGTGACTTGAAAAACGATTTGAACATGACTTTTTCCACTTTTGTCCGAAGTGGAGAGAATATTTATATTTCAACATGTAATTCTTACTTGAAATAGATATTAACATGAATTTTTTCAACTTTTGTCTCAAATGGGGAGAATGTTTAGATTTAAACATGTACTTGTGACTTGGAAAACGATTTGAACATCACTGTTTCCACTTTTGTCCGAAGTGGAGAGAATATTTATATTTCAACATGTAATTCTTACTTGAAATAGATATTAACATGAATTTTTTCAACTTTTGTTTGAAAAAGCGAGAATCTTTAGATTTGAACGTGTACTTCTTACTTGAAATAGATTAAAACATGAATTTCTGCAGTTTTTTTGTGAATCAAAGAGAATGTTTAGATTTTAACATGTACTTGTAACTTGAAAAACGATTTGAACATGACTTTTCCACTTTAGTCCGAAGTGGAGAGAATATTTATATTTCAACATGTACTTCTTACTTGAAATAGATATTAACATGAATTTTTTCAACTTTTGTCTGAAAAGGCGAGAATGTTTAGATTTGAAAATGTACTTCTCACTTAAAATAGATTTGAACACGATTTTTTTCAACTTTTGTGTGAAATATAGAGAATGTTTAGATTTGAACATGTACTTGTGACTTGAAAAACGATTTGAACATGACTTTTTCCACTTTTGTCCGAAGTGGAGAGAATATTTACATTTCAACATGTACTTCTTACTTGAAATAGATATTAACATGAATTTTTTCAACTTTTGTCTGAAAAGGCGAGAATGGTTAGATTTGAAAATGTACTTCTTACTTGAAATAGATTCAAACATGATTTTTTTCAACTTTTGTGTGAAATATAGAAAATGTTTAGATTTGAAAATGTACCTTTTACTACCAACAGATGTAATTTATGAATTTTTCTCAACTCTTGTTTGAAATTGAAAGAATGTTTAGATTCAAACATGTCCTTCTTATTTCGAATGGATTTGAGCATGCGTTTTTTATTTTCTATATAAAATGGAAAAAATATTTAGATTTGAACATGTATGTTTCAGTTAAAACAGATTTGAACATGTATTTTCCACTTCAAGTAGATTTGAGCATGCATTTTCCATTGAAAATAGATTCGAACATGCACTTTCTATTTCCTGTTGTATATTAAAAATACTTGTACATTCATCTGTTGCCAAACGCCTGTGCTTAAATGGATTGTACGCTTTTCCCAAAATTTCGTGGCGAACATCGCACAATGTTGGAATACATTAAATCGAATTGTCAGTTATTCGCATAACTTTGAGGTATAAAAAATTGCCGTTCCGAAAGCATTTACCACCATACTCTGCATGTAGATAGGCTGATCATTCGACTTTACTTGATCATCTAACGAATGATCAGTTTGGAAAAAAATCATTGGATTTCTCTTTATACAGGTGCAACTGTTTCGTAGAAACGTTCGTTGCTTTCTTACAGAGAATTTGTTCCTAATTTTAACGTATTCTTTGGCTGATCGTAGTCGAAAAGAATATCCAAAAAAGTTTGTTGCAAAGGATCAATGAGCATCAAGTTTAATCTCAAACGCATAAACTCATGTAACAGTGAGACTTGTAAAATGAAATTAACTTTGAATTATATTTAGAGATACCAGAACATATTGAATTATAGTAAATTATATTCGACGAAGGGAATATTTTCACCAACTTTATTCAACTTAATGCAAGTCTTACACAAGTTATACGTGTGAGCTTGTGATTTATCTCTGTGCGACAACATCGCATTAGATCTAGCAAAATTTTGAAAAGTTTTCAGACGTTGAAGATTGATTCGTTTCTCAAGAGTTGAAAACTCAAGACACTTGAAATCCGACCCTCCGAAAAAAAGAGTAAAAAATCTAATATGATCCAAGGAAACGATTTATGCTTGACTGTAGTTAACAAGTAAACATCTAATCAAGTATCTCTTTAAAATACTGACGATTCCATGCTACAGTCTTTTGTACTTTGGTTGTTTTATATTTTCACTTTTTATTAATGATATATTTCAACTTTCTACAAATTTCTTACATTCTATAAAACAGATTTTCACGTTTAAGAAAAAATTCAATAACGTGGCTCTTCTATTTTCGGACGATTGCATATCAAGGTTTTGGGTGTGTAATTTCTTTTCATAGAGCTTTTAATAGCTGCAAAAAAAAAAAAAAAAAACTTATACCAGATATATTTTCGCCTACTTGACTTTCGCTATTATAACATTTTTACCCTCTAATATTTTTTCCACATTTTCAGTCCCACTCGTATGAAATATCGATATTCTAATCCGTCTACTGTGTGGCCAATCGCATTTTGACGATTAGGTATTTCGGATTTCCATACTTCTACCCTTCTCCAATTCAACTTTTCTATACCTCGATCTTCCACCCTCGCAAATTCTGCGAAATAAATTGCCACATCTTTGTAAAACCCCGACATCGTGATCATTCTAAACTTCAACCCCCTGCGCCCGATCAAGTTCCGCTTGAAATTTTGCGCGCTGCAACTTTGCTCTCCGGCACATTCTCTCTATCTCTCTCTCTCTCTCTCGCTCGCTGCTGATTCTGCAGATATCTTGAGAACGGTGAGAGGAAGAGGCCTCGGTGTAAAAGATACGCCGGATGTATGCAGGCTGAGCACTGGATGAGTAGGATGACCGTGTTTCGCCGGCTCGTTGGCGGTCGCCGCGGCATGTTATGCGGCCCGAGTGACGCGGCGCGGCCCGAAGCGCCTGAGAATTGAGATGAGAGGACGGGGTTACCTTATACGCACACGTGTGGTCTCGGACCCGGCGAGGAAATTCAAGAGCGTAATTTCGAATAAATTTCACCATGGGCAGGCTTCGGATTGCGGTATTACGTACGCCTGCACTCTCCGAGCATCGCGGCGCTTTGACGATCCGCACGGTAACAAAATCGCCACTTTATTGAACGGAATAAACTTCTCCGCGTATATTCGGCTCTTAATGCACTCGTTAGGCAACTCTGTGGTTATTTTATTTCGATCCACGAAATGTAATAAGTGCGTTCGACACGATCTTCATTACAGCTCGGCTATGCGGAGCACCGTTTCGAAGGCTGAGCCACTTTTTCCTCAACGCTTTCGGATTTTTTTCAAAATTTTTGGAATTCGAATTCGACTCGGGGAAACTGACTTGCGATTTTTTTTCAAATATTTGAAAGGAACCGTTCTGGAGACGAAAATTGCAGGTATAATCATCGTCAGAGAAACGTTTTGTCTTAAGAAACAAAATTATACACCGTGAGTAAATTTTCGGAAAATTTTATGCCACTTCGGCACATTCTCATATTTCATTTTGTAAATTTAGAAGTTATTAAAGCTGAGATATTATAATAAAACACGTCATTAACTCGTAAGCTCGTTATTATTTAATGAAAGAGTAGTTACGGATTGTAACAAAAACTAGAACAACGAAGGGAACGAATAATGAAAAAATAGCAATCATTTTCCCGTGTAAAAAAATGCTAAAACACAATGGGGTACAATTTCTTCAACAATCGCACGCGTGTCCAAAAAAGTGGAAAAAATTACGAGTTATGTTCATCCTGATGTAAAAAAAAGTTTGTAAATTTCATTAGCAATCGGTAGTTTTAAACCTCAAAGATTTTTAACCGCTCGAGTTTGCGGCCAAAAAAACTCTGACAAAAATCATTACAATGAATTTAAATATCCACAATATACCTGATTGGGTCATAATTTTCGAATCAAAAATGGTGTGAAAATCGAATATACCAAAATACTTGGTGAAAAACTGTACAACGAATTTTCTCACATTTTGATCATTGCCTAAAGAACGTAAGTTCTTATGAATTTTTTAGTGGGATTAAACTAGTCTCACAATTACGAACTTGATGTCAAGTTCACATTTCAAAAAGAAGACGGAAATCTTGTCACAGTGAAATCCAACGTTCAACGGTAATTCCTTGCCCCACTACACGGAGAGAAAAATCTGTGAAAAATTACCCTGCTGTTACTATAATCGTGATGTAAAAGAAACCTAATGCAGTTTTTACCGTGCTGCATCAGAAAAATGGGTCGTCACATTTTGAATTTTGTGCTGCCGAAATACATAGTTTCTAAGCAGGGTAGTAATTTTTTTCACAAAAACCCATAATTTTTGTAACATACATCAATAAAAACTGCATTGGGTGTCTTTTACATTACGATTAGTAACAGCAGGGTGATTTTTCTCAGATTTTTCTCTCCGTGTAGAAACTGATTTTGCAATTACGGATGTTGAGCGATGCTGCCAAGATGGAAAGAGCAAAAAAAGAACGGCGCTGTCTTTAGTCCGATAGATTGAGACAGGATCAGGGCGAACTTTTATTATAGGAGATTCGAGTAACTGGCCAGATGTTTTGCTGGAGGCAGCAGCCACAGCAGAAGCGACATCTTTATTGGCTCTCGAACGACTGTTTTCAATCATCTCCCCAAAATGTGTTTCATCTTTCTTTTTTTTTCCCAACCACACAGGCCTCAAACCGAAGTGCCAATAGCTCACCAACTTGATGTAAATCTTATTTCAAGATTACAAGGATTACAAACGATTTCAGAGGTTCTAAAAAATTTCAAGATATTTCAGAGAATATCAGAAGGTTTCGACAATTTCAAAGGACTTCACAAGATTTCAAGACGATCCAGAGGTTGTCTAAGGATTTCTAAAGATTTCAGAAGATTTAAAAAATTATAAGAGATTTGAAAAGATGTCAAAAGATTTCAAAAGATTTCAAAAGATTTCAGAGGATTCCAAGAGATTTCGAAGATTATAAAAGACTTCAGATGTTTTCGGACCGTTGCCTGAAACTAATAATTGAATTCATTTATTATTAGTGTAACTAGACGGAAATTCGATTTAAGATTTTTTCAATAATAATTTTCCGTAACTGAAAAACTCGATCAACGCAAATGCAATATCACAGAACAATCAACATTGAACACTCGTGTGAACTTTCATTTTTTTCTACATCTCTGTCGAATTGAATTTTTTTTTTGTGCAGAAAAGAATATCAGAGTATCATTTTTTTGACAAGCACGAAGTGAACTGACAAGAGTCATAGTCTGAAAAGTCTTTCAAACTCGTTGTTCCGGCATGAGGCAGGACCGGAAATGACTCTTGTTAAGTGAAATAAAAATAGAAAAGCAAACATCGGTATTAAGTAAAAGCCAGAAAAGGTGCCGACCAAAGAAATTCTGCAACGAAATAACGAACGATCGTTTGACTACGGAAATTGCATAGTGTTTAACCAATTAGTTAACAAGTGGCTACCGGTTGGCATTCGACTCGTTGGGCGCCAGTGTGGACAAGTTTGCCGTAGCAATTATTACGGCTGCCCGCGTAATTCGGTGGTGAGCAAGACAAGCGCAAATAACATCAGTCGAATGTGTCGAGAAGTGGTAAGGAAAAATGAGACGTAAAAAATGATCCCGTATCCATCAATTATTAATCTTACATCTCCATCGACGTTCGGGCTCCGCTTGATAGTTGATCGGAAATCGCTCGTTGTAACAACATTTGATCGAAAGATAACTCCGCTCTTCTGTATAATTATTTGGGTAATGGGTCGTAATCGCTGCTGTACACGGGTCGAACGATCGTCGAGGAAGAAAATGATAAGAGAAAGAAAAGTGGGTTTAATTATACTTTTGCGGATATTATTATAACAACTTGGCCGTAATTACACGTACTGTACATTATCAATTCCTTAGCAAAATCAAGGAGGATGATATTCGAAGATCAAGGTAAATTTAGAATTTTGAAAAAAAAAAAAAACAATTTTATCCGTAGTAATTAAAAACCGTATAACAATGAGTAGACTGTTTCGAATTAGGGAAATACTGTCTGTATTTTTATTTTGGCAAGATCTTGAGTCCCGTGAACACAATCGTTTGGACGTTCTTTGTACAAAAAAAAAAAAAAAGGAGGAAAAATATTCCTCTCGACCAACGATTAAACCACGAAATTCGCATAACTGAAGAACATGAATACATGAAATTCACTGCAATAATTATCACCACTGTTCCCGCAGCGAGATGTGCGGTTTCGTAATTGCTTAGCCGGTGCTAAGCAGTCGAACCTGGCGCGGAATTCGCGTTTGTTAACAATTCCGCGTACTGCAGCTAAGAAGCAATTAGTCTCTTTGAAATCCGGCCTTTTCTTTAGCGCATTTCGCAATCCGCGAGCCAAGATTCTTGGCACAAACAAACGGCTTCTATACCAGCATTAACGTTGACATTATTAATGCGATTACTCGTCGTAGGTGTCCTTGCTGTATAGTTTGAAGTCTTTATTCCAATTTGAAAAGGCGACTCTGCTTCGTAATTGTATCAGAAAGTGGATTTGCAAAAAAAGATGCCAATTTAAAAGCATGAGAACATCAATTCGATGCTAACGAGTGACATTGAAATGATCGATATTCTTTTGAGGTAAAAACTAATTTTTTGGATTCGAAATAATAATATAGTGGCCATTTTTGGTTCCTTCGAGAAAAAAAAACATACCTCTTTTCTCTACAACAATTAAAGTAAACGCAATCTAATATTACGGTTTCAATCTTCCAGGTTGTCATCATTTCTTACGTGGAATAACGTGACGAGAGAAATCCCATGAGGAAATATTCGTTGGAGAAGGAATTTGCGAGTGTGATGCAGTTCCAGTTAAGCAGAGATGAGATATTTGTGCAAGTGCCAAGTTCATCGCTTCACTGCGGCATTGAAGCCCTCAAAATATGTACACATGATTATAGGATGTTTAAAATGAGTGAAAGTAACGGTATCAACAATAATACACTTCCAGTATAACCCAATTCCATCCACCTGAGTCAAAATTGTGCGTCCTCAAATGCAAGCTTGTTAGAACGGATTAAAAATTGCATTTTCGCATATCGAAGCCTTTATAGTTTTGCCAGCTAAGAACCTTGATTTATCGAACACGTTTTACTTGATTTGAGATTTTAAGATTTTCCTTGTCGTAAGAAATCAATTCTCTAAATGAACAATTGACGTATGAATAAAAGGTGAAAATTCAGTCGACGTTGAAGTTATTTATAAGTATATAGTAACGTTAAGCTTATAACGATAGATTGCAAATTCATTGATCATTATCTTCACTTCGTTATGGTTTATTGACGTTCAAGTAACGCTAAAATTGCAAAATAGCAGTTTTTTTTTCGAAAAATTCATTGTTGAATATGAGATCACTACGAACTTTAACCTCACAATACGCTGAACTCAACAAATCTATTTAGTCCCGCAAGTATTATGAACATTCACTTCTCTCACCCAATGTACGAAAAATAATAAAAAAATTTTTGACAGCACAATATTGAAAGTCGTTAAAAAGACGTCTAAAAGATGTCTTGTGGGTTGTTTTTTTGAACTTGAAAAAATAACTCCATGGTCAAGAGATGCGTGCCCTCCTCAAGCATTAAACATCAAAAAAAAGATCACAAAACATCATTCAAATATGGTTTTGAAGACTTTTACAGTTTTGTGCTGTTTGGGTAAAAATGCGAGCACATGTAGCAGTTGACTCGTTGTACGAGGTATCGATAAAGTTCAGAAGCCGAGATTTTAGATTCACCTGTAGATTTTACGCAGCACAGTCTCGTTTATTTCGAATTTTTTTTAACAACCTCTATCTGAGATATGATTGAATTTGTTATTTCCGAAACACTCGTTTCGAAAAAATTCAGTAAAATCTAGTCAAGCGTAACAACATTTTCGAGTCCTAGTAAAAACCGAAGTTTTCATTACAGTAAAACTCTTGTTGCAAAAGGTATTCGAATGATATTATAAAATATTTCAAATGATAATTATAAATATTTATAAGTGATATTTATTTGATGTTAAATATGTATATTTGTTACTATCGCCTAATCGCCTGAACGTGTTTTTTAACCCTTATTACTAGAACGCTTTTCTTCATTTCGATGTAAGAAATTTGTTTCAATTATCATTGTTATTATTTACTAGCTTACATAACAATATATCTTTTGCTGCAATAAAAACTCGACTTTCTTCAAGGGTGAAAAATTTTCTGTGACATTTTACCAGATACTACTGAATTACTTCGGGTCTTAATCAGAGGCACTTTGGAAATATAAAATCGAATCGCACGTCAGATAGGTTTGATTTAAAAAATGAGAAGAAAATGGGGCTCTGTTTTTCAACCAGCAATACCGAATAAAAAAGTGGGTAGGGATAAAAAACTAGAATAGCTGCTTCATAGAAGGAGCGGATTATCGAATTTTCATAGATACGAACATTTTATTCGTGGAATTTAAAAATGAGGGAAGTTCAAGTACAGAAAATTGAAAGCATAGTAAGTCGAGATATAGAAAGATAAACTATAGACAGGTCAAAACATGGAACAGCAAAATGGAGAATCTGTATACGATTATATATGTCGAGAGGGATTCTGACAATTCAACAGTTTGGCATTCTATATTCTGACCTTTCTAATCTTTCACTTCTCCATACTTCGATTTTTACCAGTTTTAAATTCTATACATATTAAGTTTGCCCTTTTTGAGAATTCGATACTGTAGCCCTTCGATTTTTGATCCGTCTACATTTTCACCTCCACCCAAAAAAATGGATCTAATCTGAAGTCACAACTTTGTAACACTCGAATAAGCCCGCCTAAATCGAAACATAATGTGACTAACTCAGTAAACGTAAAGGTTTGCCCTCCGTTGTTATGCCCATGAGTTCCGTCCTCACCATTTCTCGCCCCTATTACTTTGACGCCGAATGAACCATATACGCGTATCTAACTAGAGCAATACGGATCGCGCTCTTGAAAAGGAAAAACTAAAAAAGTTTATCGAATCCACGTTTGTCCTTAAATTTTAATATTCGTGGCAATATAACCAAAAATACCTAGTTTGCAAACAAACGCGGTTGAGGTAAAGCAAGCGTATAACTGACAGTTGTATCTAAACCGCAACGGAGGTCTATGAAAATGAACAGAGGAAATGGAGGCCTAAGCGAGGCAAAATCCTGATGGGCTGTTCGTGACAAGTTTTTACATTTATACATTTTATTTGTACACCTTATAGACCGATTTACATCCCGGTAATTTTATGGATTTCATAGTATTGTTCTAACTTTTTTTTTCGTCAAAAGAAGAACAAGATAACGGAAAATTTTGTGATTTGGTGAACGTGTTTCACATTTAATTTCAATCATCGTTATAATAATAAGGAACAAATAAATTCCGTTAAAAAATCCGATCCCGATTCGACCGATACCTCGTGGAATTATATCCCCAGCGGTAATCGACAATATTTGGTTAATTTCTTGCTGCTGGGAAACAAAAAAAAAAAAACGTCCGTTTCGAACCCAGCCGCACGGCGGCGCAAAGAAACGAATCGATGCCTATGCGCGCACTTATAAAGTAGAATAAGCGCAAGGAGGCGCGTAACACGTGTATGTAACATATCGGTTGCATCGAGCGCTGGGCTTGTAAGTCACGAAGAGATGCACCTGCTCTCACGATCGGCTAGCGGCAGCAGCCGGCTGCTGGACACCGGTCACCTCCGTTCCCAGAGTCCTGCCGATACATCGGGACGTTAAAGGTGTTCGGGTTGAGCCGGCTCCCTTTTAAATTACACTTGTTTTTTTTTTTTTTTTTTTTTTTTCTACCATTTCGTTATCGCGCTTGCAGCGTTGCGTTGCGTCGAATGGACGAGTTTCGTTATTCGATGCGCGCCGCGGGCTTCGCTGCTGTCGACGAGGTGAGGAGGGGAGAGCGGATTAAAAAAATTGGGCGAGAGATGTATGAACGAATATGGGATACGGGAGGACGACAAAAAAGAGTAATAGACGTATTATAATTGCCCTGCAGATGACGACACTCGATCCTCGCCGACTACGCTCACAACCGATGAACCTTTGTAACGCAACTGCTCGATACGAACGAAACAACATACCTACTGTGTAATGAAAATTTATCAGATCAAATTCGGATGAGAAAAGATTCTCCGACTTGCATTTATTTGATTCGACGCAGCGGCTCGCTTTCAAGTTTTGTTTTTTTTTTTTTTTTATTTTTTGTCTCTTCTAGTATCAAGAAAGAATTGTTTACCTGCGAAGGAGAAATAAAGAACCGTTCGATTAAATTGAGAAAATTCCTGTTCCATTGGACTCGCACATACTTCAGGGGTGTACCCAATTTATGGCGCGCTAAAAAAAGACTATTTTCATAAATTTTTTTAATAGACTTATATTATAAATATTGATATGTAAGTTGTTACATGTAATGATCATACACTCCAGAAATACATAGAAAGATTTTTTTTAAATTCATGTTAGTTTTTGTATACGAAAATGGTAGTTGAAGAAAGGTCCAACGAAAAGACGGGTCTGCGCTGTTGATGAAATCTCTGGGATCGATGGTCTGAAACCAAAAAATCGAACAGGGGAAACTTCACTCTATTTCTGAATAAGCACAGAGTGCACTTGTCGTTTTGTACATTGTTTGGCGAAGTTCTTTGACAGTTACAGCCGAAAATTGTATCGGGTGGACGGGAATCTGAGCTTGATTCTAAAAATCTTGAGCTTTTTCGACAGCGATATTTGCACCTTTTCAAATCGTCAGCTTCAGCGAAGTATGAATGCGGGAAAAAACATTCAAAACTTACCGATTTCCCTGTCGCTGGCCCTCCGATTTTTCATGTGTTAATCAGTTGCGGAGTGCAAAAGTCGCGTGGACGACCTTTTAAAATTGAGTTACAGGGCTCTGATTTCACGGGAATTTGTTTAAGCATAAAAATCAACTTTTTCTACGCACGCCAAAAAAAAGGTTTCTTTTTTGGGCCACCCTAGTATTCGACTCCAATAAATTGTATACTTAGAATTGTGTACTAGACACGAGTATTCGATTAATCTGATGAGAGTATATATTTTCTCGGTTATAATTATTTTTTCATTTTTTCTTTCTAACGATCTACAAAATGATGCCACAAGGGTAACGGAGTTTTTAGAAATTTTATTTTGTTACTTCGAATCATCATTGTGTTTTTTCGAAATTATGCAGCAATACAAAAATGAGGACACAGAATTTCAAAATCAAATCAACAGTAGCCGGTCGATGTATGACTATGAAATACATTATAAATTCGACGAAGTGTATTATATATCTATACATCGAATATTCCAGAACCACTTGCCATACATTTCTTTCCTGACATATTTATTTCTATCTTCACTTTTACAACTTCTCTTCTATTTGTGTCTCCATTTTTTTTTTGTTTTTTTCGCGACACGCAAACGGACGCACATGTATAACATATAATATATGTGTACGTATTTTCGCTGGACAAAGAGCAGACGAACGATTTTTTTCCCCTGCCTCTTTCATTTTTATTTCTGTATGAATTATTTAGACACAAAATTAAACGTAACTGCACGGTGGTGCGCTCTGGGTAAAATACCTCGTCGTTATTTAAATCTGGGCACCAGAAGCTGCTCAAAGTGTCAAGACTCGAGTCTCGACTCTCCACTTATGTCCCATTGTCAGCATCAAATATGTATTCATATGATACCTGTCTGAGGGTACGCGACGCATGCCCGCAAAAATACGCATTGTTAAACCCCTGTGGATCCTCAGATCCATCGCTCGGCATAACCTGCAACCGTCGGAACATTTCCTGCAAGAAACTAGCCGGTCACCGGTGGCGTCGTGCATTCCTTTGAATAATAAACAGCGGACCCAAATCCCTAATCCTGACCCTAAGTCGACCTTCCGAATTTTATAGCCATGAGAATCTGACGATTCTCTTTACCTACGCCCCTTTATAACTCCGCATATACCTGAATAATATATTCCAACCGTAATCATAAAATTCGCCACGTACATAATGTATGAAAGGAATTTTCATTCAACGAACTATGTGGGAATTTATTGGGGTAGCTTGGTTGTTACACGTGTATGACAGTTGTTGGCGCTCAGACTGTAACCATTGCATGGTCGATGATAATC
Organism: Neodiprion pinetum; assembly: GCF_021155775.2. NCBI lineage: Eukaryota > Metazoa > Arthropoda > Insecta > Hymenoptera > Diprionidae > Neodiprion > Neodiprion pinetum. The sequence goes on from NC_060236.1 coordinate 17,299,165, forward strand.
GCTTCGGTTGACGTCTAACTTTTATTACTTGAAACAGTTTCAGCCATTTTGTCAGGTGAATGCCCAAAACGTAACTTGTGATTATAATGGCCCAATAAATGATGTATTCCACTGCCAATAAAAACATGCGTGTACCTAAAAATGACGTACTACGTGAAAAGAATTTTTTCCTTGAAGTACCTTCCTATAAGTCATATAAGTCATTAGTATCTCTCGTACGTTTTCTGTAAGAATATCGAAATTTGCAAAAGATAAGATTTTTCAGGCGAATTTTATTTCTTGCTAATTCAGAGCTTTACCATTTTTTGAAATATATCGTGAAGATTATTTTACAAGGCACCATATAACTACTTGTTCTACGATATTTAAAGCATGTTTCACAATATCTTTGGCAAAATTGAAGGTACGGTTTTCACGCATCAGCCGTTTATAATACAAGTGAGCCAATTCGACCAGTGTTGCCAACGAAGGGTTTAATTCACTGTCAACCTAAGCATAACCAGGCTTCTAACATTGGCACTATAAATGAATTACTTCTTCGTTGAGCGACCAAATTCTTGAACCGCAAGGCAACAAATCCTTACTTCTTCGATTTGTATACCAAGAACAACGTCACCATTTGGAAATTTAATGTGATTCTGTTGCCGATGGTGGAATCCGTGCGAGGATTCCGTCGTCATGATGGAAGCATGGTTTACGGTAGTATGGCAGAAGGTTTGTTCAACGTACAGAAACTCGTCACGATCCGTGCAGCGGTGGTCTCTGAAAGTGGTAAGTTTTGATAGAAGAAAGAAGAAGAGGTGTGCGTGTGTATTTTGTGTGATAGAAAAATCGCTACTATCTGTCAGTAAGACTGCTGTTTAGATGTAGAGCTTGTTTAGCGTGATCTGAAACAATCGGAAGAAGACTGTCTGACGCAGTTACGCACGCTTTTTATAGCTGACCTTGCAGTGTCCGTTGAAACGTGTCCATTGATTGCAACAAATTTACTAAGTACACAGTGCTGGACACGTTTCCAAAGATTTATCACCTCACTTTGGTGCCTGGAACTGACGTTCCCAGCGCTTTTCTCCTTTTTTAAGAGCGCTCGCGCCGCACGCCACTCATTCAACTATCCTTTTCGGATGATTCACAGCCAGTAAATCCACCATTACTGCAGTGAATTCATAAATTGAGCCGCCAGCAGGCCTTCTCGTGAGCGTGAAACCAGGCGGCAGTCTTCATCCCGAAATAGATCAAAGTGTCCCCACAACGAAAACATTGGTCGGGTATGCCTCACCGTCTCGCCGTAATCTAGCCGCACAAAAAGGACATCCGCATTAGACGGTAAACAGCTCATGACGGTCATCGTATTTTACTAAACCTTAACTTCCGATGACACCTTGAATGCAAAGACCTCCTGAAGATCATTCTCCAATGGCCAATATTCTTGGAATATGACCAAGGCGTGTAAGTAGCCCGGATAGCACACTTGTCGTAATGTCGACTATCATTTGATCAATTAAATCTGGCATAATATTCACAGACAAAACGTTTAATTTCTATTAGAATTGGCAGAAAGTCAGCAAAGTGGTGAATGTTCACCGGAGCTGTAGCAATGACTGTAAATAAGCTTGAAATGGAAGCTGTGTCAATTCAATGTCGACAGATGTCTTAAAAAACGTTGAGATCAATACGAAGTTAAGACAAAATCTACACATCATACAAAACTTGTTACAGAGAATGTAAGAGGATCGACAAAGTCTGGTTATTATTGAAATTTCAAAGTATCGTTTGACCATTTTTTTATGACATCGGGTGCATTTACAGTCACCTTGCGTAATGTGGACTAAATTGACAACCTGGGTCATATTCGTAAGCATACGATTCCATGCAAATGCTAAAATATTGTTCGTGGCTATGTACCTACACCTGATGCAAGAATCTTATGGTGCAGCATTTCGCAGGAGCTGGCACCAGGGATAGAAAATTGGGTCATTTGTCATAGTTTCCTGAAACAAGTCACAATACAGGTAGGTAAGGCGAGCTTCCAAGCTGAATTCGGACATCAAACAGTGAAGATTTCTTGTGTTCGTAGAGAATCTCGCAGAGTTGACAGGTCCACTGGAAATGTGTTGGTTTCGCAAAATCCGGCGCGACGTTGTTGAAACGCAATCAATCAACAGATGCAATTTGATTTTATACTAGAAAATGAACCGTAATTCATCTCGTTATTGTACACTGAAAAATTATGCTGTACTCAAGTCGTTGGAGTATTTCAACCTAGATATCGTCCAATTAGGTTATGAACGTTAAAGTACCACTCCAAATCTGTAACTTCTACATTTATGTGATACCCAATAAAACGACACCCACTTATCAGAATACTTTCGTACTGACTTTAAGGTCGATTTTTTTTTTCAATTAACTTAGATGCAATGTTCCAGATCACTGAAACTGTCAGATAATACTACAAGACCTCTACAGAGCACGAATCTAAGAATATAAAATGACGTAACATAATCTGACGTGGCTGATTGAAGTCATTGTACGAGCAATGGTACAAGACATGTAACATAAAATGAAAATTTCACAAGAGAGCGCAAAAGTAATAGATTCAATAACAATTTAATCTGAGTATCAGAGGGAATGCATCGCTTCCAACCTTTCTTAACCCTCACCCTTGGTTTTTGGCATGCATGAAAAAGTGACCCGATGAGCCAGGGTTGTGAAAAGGTGGCTAGCGGGTGATTTGCTGCCTAATAACGCGGGTGGAACACTGTAGGGTTCCAGGTTTTCGAGGATTGGAATCGAAGCCGGAATCACTCTCGGGTAAATGATGAAAGAGGACGAATCCTCGACTCTAGGTAGGCATATACATCCATTGAGGAAAATGAAATCGCGTCTCGAGGGAACTGATCGCGTTTATGTACAGTGGAAGAGCGAGATTGACGACTGGCAGAGATTGGCTCTTGCCAAACTCTGGAATGCAATAGACGTCGAGCCGGGACGCGACGTCTGCCTTCGTTGCTCCTCCTCTTCACCCCATCGCTCGAGGCAGTGATTCGATTTCGATGGAAGAATACGACACGAGAAAGGATAGTGCAGAAAAAAGAAAAATGAATGTAGACTAGTCGGCCCTTCTCCAGATCCCCGACAGTCCGAACAACATCAAGTTCAGTAAAAAAAATTAAATGATTTCTGCAAATACATTGGTTTTCAACAATTCTGCGTAGGATTTTTCGAAACCAATTCAATTCCGAAGGATCTGTCAATGCTGTGAGTTTGTTTATGGATCCAGAATATCGTCCTGGCTTGATTCCCAAATTCAAGGTATCGGCCTGGATCACCAATCTGCAATGCAAGTTGTTTCAGGATATTATTGACCCAATGCTCTATCCTCGGTTCAAGACAACTTCTCCTTGATTTCTATTTTTGCTTTGACTTGATCTTGACATTTTTAAAGACATTCGTGGAAGCAGGGTGTATCAACACAGCTTCGACTTTTGGCTTACTGACAGTCGTCGCAACATCTTAGGAGAATAGTCACCGTCTTTCCGGTCTTCTTCCAATTGTAAGTCAAATTTGTCATATGATGACATTATGCCAGCTTTGACCAATCAAGTGATGCTCGCCATCTCGCCAAGTGTGCTACCTGGAAATTGGGCACTTATTTCGCTCATCCGAAGTAAAGAGCGCGTGATTGATGGACGTGGGTGTGGCTCCACATCCTCGACGCGCGGCTCCAGAATCCTTAGTCGAACCACCCAGCCGAGCAATCGAGCCCCACGAGTTAGCCAACCCCTGCTAGCTCTTAGAGGGAGAAACGGACATGCGTGTGCTGAACCGGGGCACCAATTGAGTTCGCAACTTTTCTGCACCTCCTACGAGAAACGCCCGGGAAGAGAGAATAAGTGGTGGAACAGCTCTTGGAGTCTTTTCACAGAACGGAAGACCCTGATTTTCTCAGGGTACGGTAATATATTGTTTTTGACGCATGTTGCAGTAACGGTGTGACAAGAATATACAGAACACATGTCAACACGGTGAATAGTGTCACGCAATTTTGAGACTATGATATTTTCGGGGATTCACATGGTTCCATCAAGTTCCTAATACGCGAGTGCGTTTAACCGTAGTTTTTCTTTCGTGTTTTATTATCCCAAAAATTTTAAAGGCTGTTGACGCTCTCTAATCACTATAAGTTGCTGATTAACGTCAAAACAATGAACCGTTAGAAGATCATTCAGCGAAGATTATTCTCATTTGATAAACTCTAGATGCTTACTTGGATCTAGTGAACATAATATTGTAATATTATCCAAGTTTAATTTTTGTTTTCCCCAATTGAGATTGCTCAACAACTTTCAGGAATGGGAATTACATAACAGGCATCGTCTCTCCATCCTCCAGTTTTCCCAAAAATCGTTTGAAAAATCATTCAAGACCCATTTGTTGCACATGTTCAATTGAGTTTTGAATAAAAAATAGCACGATGAATGCGTCAACATTTTTAGAAGATACATTTCATTCCTAAACACATCAAGTTTTGTATTATTGGCACAACGGTTATTCAAGCCGGCGACGAGTAACTGTTCACACAATTTACCAAGTCCCAGATTTCGGCTCCAAAATCGCATGACAAAGAGTCTCGACCATCAGTATTGGGATCCAGATCCCTTCGTAAAAATTCCTAAACAGTGAAACCGTAGAAAACAAGAGCACCCAAGTAAGACAACGAAAGGCGAAGAGAAGCAGCATGAGACACGCGTTTGTGCAGCCCTGGAGTGCGGATGAGAGATAAAGCGTGTGGAATGGGGTAAAGACTGTCGGCAAACTTTTGCGTTCCGAGGGAAAAAAATGTATAAGAGCGTTATTTATTTTATGCCGAGTGTATGATATTACAAGCGGGGAATAACTCGGAAGGTGGATTCTCGCCGAGGGTTGTTCCTCCCCTCGATGCAGGGGTTCCTATACGTGTTCAATGTGCTGAACGCGCTCACCTGCGAGTGTGCGTGAGTGCGTGGAGGAGGGGCAAGGAGGGTGATGAAGGGTAGGGGGATAATGCAAGAAGAGAGGATAAGGCGAACAATATATCAGCGGGGGTTGCCGGAGGACGCGGGTTCGACCCGCGGAGGAAGTGCTCCGTCTTTTCCTTTCCTTCGCTTCCTCCCTCCTTCCTCCTTCGTCCTGCCTCTGCAGCCCGCCGGGCGCTTCTTTCCTCTCCTCTCCTCTCCTCTGCTCTGCTCTCCTCTCCTCTCCTCTCCACGCCTCTTCTCTTCTCTTCTCTACGGAGCCTGATACCCTTACTGCAGCGCGCGAAGGACGTCACGACGTCGCGGAGCTCAAAGAATCCACCGTAATCCCGCACCGCCTGCAGGATTATCCCCCCATTTCCACCCCCAGCGATATTATACATCCATTCTCCGTGATATTATAACCCGTGTGATACCGGTGAGACGAGTTCAGCTTTTGCCACGATCCGCTGACGCTGGTTTTTCCTACCCCGAGAAAACCTTGAACCTCGGGCAGGTTCTTTCGGTTGAAATTCACACGCAAGGAGAGGTTATATACCAACGGCTTGAAAGAGGTTGAAATATGTGAGAAGACAGAATCTCGATATTTTGCAAATCTGGAATTACTTTTTTGTGTAGTTGAGGTTGTAAAATATTTACGTGTGTTACAACACTTCAAGTCTGACACCCGTTTCAATCAATTGGAGAAAAACATTTCACCGTGCCAAGTTATTATATTTGAATAAAAGCACTTTTAAAAACATCGATACTGATGAAAAAATTCGACTAGCACTGGAAGGTTACAATTGCGAAATAATAATTTTTCATAAAAATGCAAGGTTACGTCAATGTTATATGAATTTCAATCTTATCGACTGAGGCATCGTAATTATTCCTATTTCGCAGGTTTTTTTTTTATTCGAATCTTAATTGTATTAAAAACATTTTTTCTTCTGTGCTTCCAGGTTCTAATGAGGTAAACTTAAAGCACAATTGTCGCGTCACGCCAAATTATTATCGATTCAGAAGTATTGTTATCTGCAGCAATAGCGAGATCTATTCCTTGAGGTAAACATAATATACGCTCAATCAACGTCCAACTAAACAAAAACTACCCGCCACGTAAGGGTCGTTACTATTTTTCCATCAAATTAATAGAAATTTTTGACTTTACCCAGGTTTTTATTTTCCAGATGCCGATTATTCAGATACTCGCAATATTTTTTATTGGTACGTTTTATTACAAATGAAATCCTTATTGAATAACGCGACAAATTGTACGAATTTAAAATTCCAAAGATAGTAAAATGAAGTATAGTGAACGAAAATATTAGAAATTACGAAAAATTTTATCACTTTCTGCGTGTTTTTAGTTATATCTTCGAAAGATATTCGGTTCATCAATCGGGTCAATGCTCTGTATATTTCACTTTGTTAATCTAACGTAACCTCAGTCTGAAGTTATCCAATTCAATGGGATCGGATTCCAGAACCCTGTGTATACATCTAGATAACATGTAGGTTATTTCAAATGTATGTGTATCGTGTGCTACAGTGTCTTGGATGTATACACGAGGGCAGAGTAAAATCCGCAAGTAGATTACTGTGCTAAGTCGCGAGGGTTGACAGCCAAAGCAACAAAGGACCCAATCTTCTTTGGGATATATATATACACACACATACACGTTGTGGATAAATTTTATTATTATCTGAATATTTTTAGTGAATGCATTACATTACACGATCATATTATTGATTACAGATATGATCACTGTTTATACTGTATTTCTAATTGTCTAATCAAATATATTGTACAAATCGTGAACACGTAGTCAATTTCATTAATTTTATTCAAATTTAATGAATTACTTGATTTTTATCCACCAAGATGTCAGTTGATTTGTTTCTACTACTTAACGTGTCGTAGTTTTTTCTAGGCTTAAGAATTTACTTTTTTTTATTTAAAATTTTAAACTTATTCTCAAATATATTCAATCAGATGGGACGAAATTTTTTCATCGACGAGTCGTTACGAATTGTAAATTCTATTTCGTTTATAATGGAATTATGTGAATTTCACCATTATCTGCGCGATGACAACGTTCATTCAATCACGCAGTACAGGGCATTTAGTGGTTCTTAAAATTCTTGTAGAATGACTCGATTTTTGTAGAATGACTCGATTTTTGTAGAATTATTGAACTGAATTAACGAATTTACAATCAATTTCCAATATTACGTGAACGACATTGTTTTTCTGTAATATACATGAAACCAATTAGGATACTTAATTTTCAGCAAACTTTGTTAAATTTGTAAAGCCTCGTGGTCTCTTCCATGGTTACAAAAATTAAAAAAAATCTCAATCATTTACTTCTCGTTATAAATATCAGCCGATGTCCCATGTTGTCTTCTCTGAACAAAAAAGTAAAACTTCCAATACAATTGAAACCGTCAAACACAACATTTTGAAACAATTTTAACTCGACTGAGGCGGTTCTTATGAGAAAAAAATTCAAAAATATTCATCTTCGAACGACAGGATGACGATATTTGAACGATTCTCATGCTCGTTGAAAGTGGTAATACATTCCTTAAATTTAGACGACGTGATTGACACGGTCGGTTTGTTCGAGTCCTAAAAAAACACCACGAGACCCTTCCCCTTCTCGGTTCATTTTTTCTCGCTGATAAAGAAAAAAATGCTAACTGCCGTCTGTGAGGAGCATCCAGCACCTGGCACGAGGAGGAAGGGAAAGGGGAAGGGCAAGGGGTCCAGAATCGGGATAGTGTGACGGTGACCTGTTTAGCATGACCGTTTAGAAAACAGTGCCTCTGTATAAGGGTCCCGCTTCCCCGTATACACGTACATATAACGTTCTCGTTTCATCTTACACCCTGTTCAGTATTCTCCTACCGACACTCCCTATATTGATCTTTCGCTTCGCTCTCCCCGCCGCCCCTTTCCCCTTCACCGCCGCCACCACCATCACCATCACCACCACCACCACCACCACCACCACCACCACCACCACCACCACCACCACCACCACCACCGTCACCACTACAAGCAACATCACTGCCTGGTTACCGGGCGTATTCCCACCCCTTCGCACCACTTCGCGTTATGTCCTGCCCCAAGGGGAAAACACATGGACGGTATTTCGAGGTGGGCGAAGTCCGTGTGCATAGGCATTTACACCCTACGCCCGAAATAATTATGTGTGCGATGCAACGCGGTTCTACAACGTTTCGAAAACGAGGATCATTCCGGGAATGAGACAACACGATTGTGTTATTACACGGTATCAACCGTACAACCTACGATTTATTTTTCTCCTTCATTTTAGCGAAACCCCAGGGAAAAAAAAAAAACGGACCTCCTGTGAACTTGAAGGAATTTTGCCGCAAGCCGCGAGGCGCGGAGATAGCGACGGTAAGACAATCGAAAATGGCGGACACGCAAGAGGCGTCGGGATAGTCGAATCGATGTGACGAAACTCTGAAGAAGTTGATAAGCGATTCTGGAATGTGAATCATTGGATGTTCTGATAAATATTCGGCTTGAATCAACTACGAGGAAAAGACCAGAACTTTGAACCGGAAGGTAAGGTACAACCGTTTTTGGTTACTCTATCGCTTTCGGTCAACTTCAGAAAATTCTTAGTTGATGATTTGATTTTCAATCTTTGCAATCATTCAATTCACGACTGAAGTTCGACTTTGAGCAAGTTTCAACCAGAAGTTCTCAACACCTTGGTACAATTTTGTGTGTGGTTGACGTACCTGTGTACCTGCATTTCCAACCATAACTTCCAATTACACGTGATCAGTATGGCCATAACTGGATTAAGACGATGGTCGTAACTGGTACTACGGTGGCCAAAACCGATACATCGACGTTAAGTTTTTTACGCTCAAACACGAAAAATCACTCAAGGGTTCAAGTCTATCAAAGGAGCGAGAAAAGCCGTGTCGAACGAGAGTTTCGATTAGATGAATTTAGGGATCGTCGATCACGGGTCGATGGGCAGAAGGTCGTTAATCGATCACTAAAAAGAGGTGGCAGGTTGGCGGCAGGCAGATTTACCTTTCGTGTAGTTCCACCATAATGAGTCAACCGACGCAGCACTGTTTGATACACAAGTACATTTGTTAACGAGGTGAATTGTAAGTACTACCGAAAAGTACATGCAGGATATTGACGCATGCGTGCGGTTGTACGTAAAACCTGCAGGGTTGGTTCACGAATCGGACCAGAAATGAAGCGTGAACCGATGATGCAAGGCGTCAATTCGAACGCTCTGAGAAAAATGCGCTACAGAGTTATGTTGAGGATAATTTGGTGTTAATTCAACACTGTCTGATCTCAACCGAACATCACTGCATAATTACCCGGCATATTCTCACCATTGCCTAATCTGATCTCGATCGAACACCATACGACGTCAATTTAACACTATTCGATGTTAATGTGACACTAACTAATGACAATTCAACACTCCTCGACGCGAATCTGAGACTACCCGATGTCAATTTGACGCCACCCGATGTCAATCCAACACAATATGATGTCAGTTCAACACTATTCGCTGAGAATACAACACTATATCTATCTATAAGCCGTTTGATGTCAATTTACCGCTACTCGATGTGAATCCAACACTACAAGATGTCGATCAAATACCATACGATGTCAATTTAACCCTATTTGATGAGAATCTGATATGATTCGATGACATCTGATGTCAATTCAACATTATTCAAGTAGAATTCAACACTAACGGATGTCAATCAAACACTACCTGATGTCAGTGTCACACCATTTGATGTCAATACAACACTATTAGACGTCGGATCTAACACTATCTCATGTGATTTGATTAACAACATTTGATGTCAATCTACTGCTGCTATCTAATGTTGATTTTTCGAATTTAGCACAAAAATCGTTCCATGGCTGTTCCGCACCGGTCAATATTGGTCAACTAACTCAACACAACCATTTTTTGACAGAGTGTGAACCGATCGACGACGGATCCAGCTCGTGTGGGTGTAAAATTTAGTAAACGAGATACGAACGAGGAGGGAAACTAACATGAGTGTAATCGAGGACGGTTAGAACAATGCGCACGAGACTTCGCCAGTGTCAAAAGTCGCGGCACCATGGCCAGAAGGGTGATACCGTCCCGGCGCTGAGGGTCGGGCGGTCGGAGCTAGACTTGGCGTCGGTTCGTTCGTTAGCGGGGTCCGCTTGCCCGCCCGTATTAATTTGCCCCCCTCCGCCCCCGCGTCTTCGTCCGACCCCCCTTGGCCGCAGCCACGGAGGCTTCGTTTTCTCTCTCTCCGACTCTGTCGCGCCACCGTTCCGCCGATACGTCCCTCTCTTTCCCTCTAGTCTTAGCTCGGCTGGCTCCATGAGACGAGCCAGCCGGCGCATGCGGCCTCTGCTAATCACCCTCCCTCTTAAGGTCCTACGGACGATCGAGTAAACGCCGCAAAATTAACTCCGGATTTTCCACATCCCTCTTCGATCATCGTGATTTCTTTATTGTATTACGGGGGACGTAACATCCACCCTGATGCTACTAAGACCGACAAATTACTCCGTGCCGTGTGAGGTACTTTGATTCTCAGTGCGAGAAATCGTTTTTCCAGTTTTAAAATGATGCAGCGATTCGTTTTACCGTCTAGTCGAATTTTTTAGTCTATTTCGTTTACACCTAAGGGGTTATACCTGCCCAATTCACCGAACTTTCAACCGGATTATTTTCAATTAGCCTAGTTTTTCGCTTTCCGTTATATTTCATCCGTTCGAAGAAAATTTCAGAGTTTTTTTATTTTTTTCAAATTCATGTTTCATCCTAAGTTACGAGTTCTGGAAAAAAATTTCGCCACAGAGAAAATGATTATATCGACAGAAACAAGTACATCAATTTCTTTACCTCGAGTTGAACTTTATTACAAATATATTACTGAAAAAATGTTTTATAATTTTGTGGCCCCGTAGTCCAAAAAAAAAAAAAAAAAAAAAAAAAAATGAGGTTTCGTCGAAAGCGACCGTTTCGATCATTTTTACTTAAATCCGAAAACAAAACTGCTGAGAATTTGACGCCTCTTGAATAGTGATAAGGAATTGTCGTGAGCGGTGCGAGACTCTGAAGAAAAACTTATCGTGTCGTGGAATGTAGTACTTGTTTAACCTGACAACCTTTCCATTTATCTAGCTGTCTGATATTGATTGCCGAAAGTGTTTCAGTGACAGGGGAACTCCATCAGCCTCTTTTAGTGCAGATTTCACACTGTTTTTTCACTCTGGAAATCCCGGTCGCGATACCTTTTTTACGTGATAAGAATACTTGGACTTGTAAAGTGAATAAATCATCGCGAATGTCATTTTATCCAGAATAGTATTCCATTCTTATCGAACTGATGCTTTTCTTCGTGAAAGAGATATTGCTAAGGAAAATTCTTCGTGGGGTCGAAATTCTTTCAATTTCTGAATGGTGGATGATCTGATTTTTTTGCATTCAGCCAAGTTCCAGCCTTAGTAATATCAATCCTGAAACTAATTAATCGCTTATGCTTTTTGAAAAACAGGGATTCCTCATGATATTTATTACAATGCTTCTCCTAATTCATTTTTCTGATCTTGATACAAAGAGTCGACTTCAAATTCGATCGCACTGGTCATTCTGTACATCGGTTTAGAAATTACAGAAGAACAAGTGAAAGAGAAGCAAATGAGGGTGAAAAGAAAGAAGCTTGGGGAAGCATGCTTAGCTGATCTTGTTAACCGTTGTCCAATTAACAACGACATATATTTTCATCAAGTTTGTTTTTTCGTCTGCGAAGAGTACGTATATAATACAAAAATATCATATACGTTATTACGTAGCACAGAGAGTCTGAAATTTCAACACACTCATCTTTGCAAAGTTTACGACGCAACGGTCAAACATCTATGCGAGATAAGTTTTGGATTCGAGGAAAACAAATTATTTGAATCACGAACGTCCAGACGACGTGACATCTCAGATTTCGTAGAATGATGAAAAACTTTCACCCCGTTCATTTGTTGTTGGTAATAAATTTTCCCCGTTCGCTTATTCTTAACAAAATCCCACCCAGCTGTGATCATCGTTGTATGAAATTAAGCTGTAGGTTTTTTGTCAAGCAGACATCTCTTTCCGTCATCCTCTTCAACGTTTTTCTGAACTTTCCACATTGTCGGTAACTAGAAAAAGTTCGTGTCCTTTCATTATTCTTCTTGTATTCAATCCTTGCGGCTTTATATCGAATGCGCTTTTTACGATCCGGTAAAATTACAGTCATTTATCCGTAGAGAAGACTGGTCAGTCAAAAATGGAAAAAAATTACACGAATGACAATTCATGACGTGAGAAAAGCATTGCAGGATTATCAAAAATTTACCGCGTATGTGGAGATGACCCGTGTAATTTTTTCACTAATCTCGCTATACTTTCTGAAAAAAAAAATTCGACCAGATCTAAACTCTTTCCAAAATTCTTCAAGACTCGATAAAAAATGCGACAGCACTACGGATAAAGTGAATAATCGGTGCAATCGTTTTTATCGCATAAACAGTATCCGGTGACAATATTACGCTACGAACGAAGGGGGAATTTCCCTAACGAGATATACGAAAGGAGCCGGTAAATTACCTAGATAAAAATGTGCTACCTGATCAGCATCGCAAACTATATCGCCCCAACACTGAAACTCAACGCGAGGAGTCCATAAACCATAGAGGCAAGTAGCTGCCCGATGAAAAGCGACGGGCCTCGGGCTCAAACGGGCGATAAAGCGCCTCCTTTCAGTGTCCAATGAGCCGAAAAATGAGGGTTTTTTTTTCACCGCCTAACTCTTTCCTTCGCCGGTGATGAATGGGCGATTGACTCATGGGTGACAGGGAAGGACTTCCAAAGGAATTATGAACCGGAATTCCGTTTCGCTCTTCTGCGTCTCTTCCCTGCCATCGGCTTAAACAGTATACGGCACAGTTTATTCCAGAGTTAGCAGCAGTGCCGCCGCGCATCATTATGCCGTATTGATCGCAAGTACCTCGACATAAAGGGTAGGCGCAAGGCTTCGGTTGAGAGAGGTTCGAATCAAGGTAAGCGAAAGTGGAACCCGATACTTGGAAAATTGGCACGGCGACGCTTCGCCGAGTTTCTGATTTTCAAAAAAGCATCGTTCCGAAACGAATTGGTCAACGCTTGACTCTTTTTATCTTGTGATTCAAGTGTGCATTTCCAAATGTTTTCCTTTCACAGGTTATCGCAAGGCTTGTCTGAAATCATACGAAACCCTTGGTCAAACATCGGAGAAACGTAGAAGCTGCCTCGGTATCGAATTACACTTTGATAAGTTTCAACCAAATATACAGCTGTAAAGTGCAGTCTTTCGTTAGTTTTCATAGGGTCTTACAAATACTGCTTATTTATTGCGCACGGACAGGTTTCTGAATTTCTTGAAGTCAGTCACATTACCTGGCAATGCCGCGTACCAGTTTTAAACGACTATGAGGTAGTCTATCCCATATTTTCTCGCCAACAAAATTTCACTCCGTGTAATTATCGCAAATGAAAAATGACCTGATACCGCAAGCCTGAGCTTGGTATTAAGTTGGAGCACCAGAAGCGTAGAAAGTCAATTTTAGTCCGATGTTGAGCTCCGTTTTAGATAAATCGGTTTTCAAAATAAGGAAAAATTCGGGTCTACGCTTCTGGTGGTTCTGTAATACCGAAAGACCTGAATATTTCAGAAGTATCTGAACAAAATATAGCACCATAGTTTATTAAAGTGGTAACCACGAAGGATAATTCATGAATCATTTTCAAAAAAAAAAAAAGACAAATTGACTATCTGCGAAATAATTCGCATAAATCCATCGAAACTATTCGAAATCTAAACTACTGCCAATGGTCTGTTATAAAATTTGTTTCGAGGAGAAAATATTAATCAACAAATGCAATCGATATCCATGTAGGTGATTTTAAGATAAGATGTAAAATCATCTGAATTGAATACAGTTTTTTTGTTTGAATTTCAGGCTCCGGTGAACGAGCATGAGACCGGAAACTGCAAGGTACGGGATAAAATTGCTTCGTTATTTATTAGAAGCTGACCACGCAACGCGGATCGCTGAGGACTGCCGGTCAGAGCGGCTATAGATCGCATGTCGAAGAGCAGTATCACTTAGCTTGATGGGCGTCACGTGGACCAGCGTCGAATGCGCCGGATCGCTATCTCGGCCTTTTTATTACTTCAACTCTTATTTCCGTTGGGAATAGTTAACAACACCCTATGCCATACATAACCTGTCCTCCCAGATGGCGCAGGCACTCCGGTGAACTTCACTAATACCAGCAGGTAACCAAATTCGAGGTTTGAATGCTTCGGATCACGAATCGCGGCTCGGAACAAGCCGAGATAAAAATCCATTTTCTAACAATCGAGGCAATTCATCTCCCGACTAAATTCTCTCTACCAAGTATAAAACTTACGCTGTACACTCAAAGTTCAAATATACAGTTAGAAGACTGATTTACAGTGATCGATATACTCGCGATCAATGGAAATCCAATAGCACTGTATGTGAGTATATTTTTACTGATTGAAATTTTGACAAGTCAGTTTGATACACTTAAATCAACCTGCCAAACTTCTAAGACGATTCTACATTTCGGCGGTTCAATGAAGTCGGACATTTTCAAAATTAGACCTTTCCTGGGGCTACCTTTGAAGAAATTTTCTTCTCGGCGTTTATCTAGGTAGCTAAATATTTTCAGGAATAGATTCATACGAATCAAGTTTACTTTCTACAGTCGATTCCTCGTACCAGCCGACCATATTTCACGTGTTTTCTATTCCCACAAAAAGCATCAGTCGAGTTATACAGCCTTGTTCAAACAACATCCGAGGATATGATCGTAAAAAAGGTGGGAAATGTTGAACTCTAAGAGAACCTAATCACGCGGGTAGATTTTCTTATCTCGTTTTCCATAATGATTACTTCACAAGGTCTACACAATGAAAGAAGAGTGCTGTTCCAGCACAGTAAGAGCTTGAGTGCAGACTGGCTCTGGATGTATAAAATGGGCAGATGAATTCATGCTAGATGTAAGAAATCTAGCTCTCCATGGCTCTGGCTATCATGACGGAAAAAATGTTGATCTCAAGTATTTGTTTTACAGAGAAACGATTTCGCTGTGGAATACGGACCATCACCTTCGCTGCCTTCAGCCGCTGGCAGCGCGATTTTCGTTCCAGCCCCGCGTTTAAGTCCACTACTAAACCGATCTACTTCAATTTCAGAGATAAATGAGCTTGAAGAAATTGTTTTCTCTCTCTATTGGATCATCATCCGTCACCCAGGATCGACATGGAATGATAAAAGGCGTCTCAAGTGTACCTTACCGAGTTTATTCATTCCGTGATATATATTGTGGTAGGTAGGTTAAAAATCATCAGACAAATATTTTTTCCCGTGCTAATTCAGGCTTTGAATAAATAAAAACCACCTCCAAAAAACAAGTGATGCAGCCTCCGCGGGTAAAGACCACTGCGCACGTTATCGACTATCGATAACGAATAATGTCACACTGGGATTGTGAGAAAATATCACATCTTGATCGAGAAATCGTAAAAAATATATTTTTGGTAGTGAACTTTAGAAGTGGCTCTTACCCATTGAACGGCTAAATCGGCACGTAGAAAAAAATAAGTGTCTGAAGTTTTTCGATGTACCGCAGCATATCACAGAATGAAGAAAATCGGCGAGGTACACACCTTGGATACTTTCCTTGTGCGTGTAGACGGGCGGCTAACTTAGCTTTTGTCGCATGCTCGAATCCCGTTCCATTCCTGGAGTGATTACTCTAAATGCCAATCTGTCGCAGCATGACATCCGTGCCGTAGCGTCTCCCCCGTTTTGTTTGGTGCACTTTTTTCATAGATGGAAAAGTGTGCGGGTGCGGAGTACTTTGAGAAATTACTAGTGAGACGTGCACCTCTCTTTCTCTCTTTCTCTCTTCGTGTTTTTTTTTCTGCCGCATATTATTGTCCATTCGCCAAATGCACCAGAAAATAGGAATGATACTGAGTAAGGCTTGGGTGGGTGAGTCGTGGGGTCAGTTGGTTGAAAATTCTTTGCCATTATTTTTCAGCCATCAAAAACTATACTTGAAATAAGTAATACTTTAGCGAAATTGTTATGTATTATAATGGAGACATTGAGGAATCGAAATCGACAGACATCCGGGTAACTGGGAATAATAATATGAGATAGTGCATTTGACGTGAGGAACGCGATGTTTGAAGCAACTTCGAATATGATCAAAATTGGTAGCGAAAAGATTCATAATTATCATCATATTAAGCAGCATACGTATAGTGAAGATAGATCGTAATCTTCTAATGAAAATAGTTTTCCCAACTAATTGTAACCTCATATATGCACCTAAATTTCACGCATACGGATAAAAACAAAAAGGGTTTAAAGGATTTCGTATATTGGTTGATGTTCAAAATTACTCACATTCAATCACTTACGCATAGAATATGACGCTATTCTTCCCGTATTAGAAGAAAACTTTGGATGTCACATGTCAATTAACCGCATGTAATATTTTTTCACCCTAATTCTAAAGTGAAATGGATGCACTTTTTCGCGAACAATGAAACGTAGCCGGGTATCGGCATGATTGCGAATACCGGAGAACCGGTTGCATGATTATCTCGTAACCAGAATCAGCCGCGTAGGTGCGTAGGCGCATAACTGCGAAGGTCACGTCTCATCACCGCTTCGTGAGCCGAGGCAACGTCTTAATCTCTGTACCGCAACCGGTGGTGTTTATTTCAGAGATGGAATAATCGCGAAACGCTAATTCACCTACGTTCGCCACCTTCTCCACATCCCATAATGTCTCGTTTATCAGTACTCACAAACGGTTTTCGCCAGCTTTCAGCTCATCCCAGACGACTCTCGAGACTCTTCATCTTCTTCTTCTTCTTCTTCTTCCAAAATGGCCAACTCCTGTTCAGGAATGCGCCAAACGGTTAAGACTCACTCATGACTCGGTGATCCCACTTCAACACACTTACGGTGACTTTTGGCGCGATGAATCGCGGCCCACACTTTGGACTTCGAATTGGGCTCCAGAGGCGTAAGCAGTCCACGAAACTCACAGAGCCAACTAACCAAGACCAAGTCCCAATTGACGTAAGCTTTGCCACCCGAGGGGCACAGGTAGGACCCTTTGGGCTCCGTCATCCCCACCCCGATAGAGGTGCTCGGGAAGGGTTGAATCCTGGCTGCAAGGGTGACCTAGCGACCCTTGGCTCTTAACGAGCCCCCGCTGGCAGTAGGACCTGCGTCCCGGGCCTGCTTTGTGTCTGCCGACCCCCATTCATCGAAGTTGATCGGTGATCTATGGATCACCACTCGACCCCGAAACGTAATCGTATATTTTATTAGTAGGCCAAAGAGCGATGTTTACTCCCCAATTGTGCTCAAGTATTGTACCCGACCCACCTCTGGGGGGTTCGACGACTTGGGATTTAAAAGTTAACGCTTCCGCGAAGAAAAGGAATCGAACTCACTTCAAGGAGTCATCGGCAATTTGAGACAGCGGCGAAACGTGGAAAAAATCACAGAACTTCAAAGGAGGACCGATTGAAGGGGTGTAGGCGAGCATAAGACGGCTAGAGGATGGAGTGAATTTTGGGAATTTGTACTCGACAAACAATTATTCGATTCGATTGCGGTTCGCTCTACTTCGATGTGCAAATTTAACCTCTTTTGTATTTCTTTCTTATTAGACGAAGCGGATAAACTATCTAAGAATAACGTCCCCGAATTTCAAGTAAATCGGTTGAGCTGTGCTTGAAATACCGTGGGCACCGCAAAACATGTTAAAATTATGGATTCGCTTGAAATTTTCAGGGCTGTTTCTTTGGTTCAAAATGTGAAATTCCTGATGTATCATTTCATCTGATGGGTTATCCATTCCTCTATTTACAACAAGTCGGGTTATTGAATATCTATAATTCCTACATTGACAATTATTGCTTTGAAATAATACATCCGTTTGTAATAACTGAATCCATGAGATCGTATCTTTGAAACTACGCTAGAAAATTGTGAAATTTTCGTAGAACGTAGAGAAGGTTGTTACAACAAACTACATATCACAGGCTTCATATTTCAGGCCAAGGCAACGACCACGGTAGTTTGAGTAGAATTTATGATTTAGCATCCTGATACTCTCCTTGTTAGTAGTCGAGTAAGTTGTTCGATTGTGTATAGCTTTTACTCCTCAGGTTCGACCTTTCATCAATGGCAAAGTTGTTTACGTTTTAAAGTCATAGGATTGAATTTATGAAAGTCATTTGCTAAATTCAAGAATTGATCGAGTTAATGGAGGAAAGCGGGACGATGACTCGCTTACAGTTGTAGTGCTAGTGACAATGCATATTCTTACATCGCTCAGACACTTCGGTATTCGAACGATGTATTCTTACCGATCTAATCAGGAGTCTCACACTCATTTCAAGTGCTTAGAAAATATGCCATATATAATCAGTGACAATGCTGGAAATCGGACCACTCAACTACTATCCATCGACGACTAATTGACAACCGTTTACTTTACTCCGAGACCACAGTTTCTGTGCTTGAGCGATTAAATACGCTTTCATCACTTTCGACACAATGGCAGAGATAACTTGAACTTTGCCACATTAAGAATTAATGTCTCTCATTGCAGCGCCGTTGCCCCGTGTTGTTTGAAAACCATGCGAAACACCTTGGGACTGTTTTGGAAGGTGGATGTATTGGAATCACACATTCCACCATTTGCCGCAGCCTTTCTCCTGACTCTCTCCGTAACTCCGTGGAAGCCCTCGTACATTGAGACGTACAGGGCACAATATGGATGCGTGTTTGCCAACGAGCGGGCATTTTTCACCAGGTCTAATATACCCGGCATGTACCAATAACTCGAACAAGTATCGAGCCGCGGTACTTGTGATCTAAATAGCTCTCATCAAGTACAAACGACATGGAAACGAATCCTTTGTCCCGAGGAATATAATCCCGCCGATGTCACATAAATAACTGCATGGTCGCAAAGTAGACGCGGAGATGGGTCGCACGCACTCCTCATGGATGGATGGACGGACGACCGAGTGTGCAAACCCACCTTTCCCATTGACGTACCTACGTACCACGGGAGTTTAACGAACTACGGAACGGCGACAGGCGGAAATGCAAATAGCGCCAGAGCCTCGCAGTTCTTTTCCCCCAGAGCTTTTCACCATGGGCTCACCATGAGGACCCCATTGTCCCAGGCTAGGTCGCGCTCCAGCCTTTCACGCATAGTGTTTCGTATTTAGCGCGCATATTTCACCTCAGGTATGTTCCCGCATAATTACCATTAATTTTTTCTCTCTTCTTCCCCCTCTGTATTTCAGTCTCTCCTTTCTCCGTGCGGTACGACGCATCGTTGCTAAAATCGGGGACAATGCGACGCATGTTTTTGACGTTAATTTTTTTCCCACAACCCCGAGCTCCTTGCCTCCCCCCCCCCCCCCCCCCCCCTCGACGCCGCTCACCTTTGCACCGATACACGTATTTACACGCCATTTTTTATTCATACGGTACGCTATTTGCCAGACAGAATTTGCGTCCTGGCTAAGCTAAATCGTCGAACGGTTTCGGGATCCGCAGCCATGCTCGGTACGTTAACCATGGGGTCGACCTTCCTCCCCGTCTACAACATGCTCGCCAACCCCCGACTCGGAGCTTTTGTTTCGACTGAAAATCTCGAGAGCACCCGTCGCCAAGTCTCAGCTCCTGCCTAACCAGGCTGCGCGGGACAAAATTTACAGGGTTGAATCGAATCGGAAAGAATAACTACGGCCGATTAGAACATGAAAGATTTATCGCCGGCGGGGGAAATTTAATTTTGGGGATAAAAACGACTAGAGGAAATGCCAAACTTCATCTTTTTTAATATACAGAGTGTTTGAATACCATTTGACATCGTATCGTTTCTGGTACTGAGGAAAAAGTGTTGTATTTTGGTAAAAAAAAAGCATAATTTTAATCATTTCAACGAATTCTAACGTGCTCGAACTTCTACGGTATAGGAAAAATACGTTTTTAGAAAGACGTCGTCTGTCAGTCTGTCTCGAAAAACTGTCTCGAAATGATCTCGATGAGAAAAATCTGAAATCTACGGTAGTTTTCATTCGGATGTTGTACACGAATAATTGTCACAAAACGTTCTTTGTTTTAAGTATTTATTTTTATTTTGTTTCAACTTTTCGACCCTGTGATCTAAAATACGGTTGCAAAAAATCTGAAATACACGGCGTTTTACACGATGCTGGGAAATATGACGAAATTATTTTTCGAAGAAAATAAGGCAATTATTAACATAATATTTCAAACATAATTCATCGTAGTACTTCCAGTAATTAAATCGCTTTGTAAGATGACGAAAAGAACCGGAAAAAATACTGTTTTTACTGCTTTTTATCCACAATTATGTACTACATGAGCCTAGCGTGATCATTTTCAGGTTTGAAAAGCTGAAGAATTAAGTGAAAATGATCGTATTTTTCGGTCCTAGACAAGCATCTGTGTCCTGTAAGAAATACGGGTGTATGGAATGAATGAAAAACATGCCTGCATATCGATGCCACCTTTTTGAATTTTGTGTGGGAAAAAAATAATCAACAGCGATAAGTACGGTAATTTACTTGTTTAAAGTGTACAATTGTCTTTGCCGAATGGAAAATGAATTCAGGCTTGATGTAAAAGACTGAATATTCAACAAGGCCAATTTCTGCTGCTGCCGTGTAACGCTTCCGGACTAAAGTAGATAGTCACAGGTCTGTTCATAAATCAGTGAATCGTTTACAGGGTCGATGGATAATTTTAATTTTATTTATTTTTTTTTTTCTACATATTCTTCTTACGAACATTATTTATCGTTTTTGTTATTCCACCTAACCATTAAATCGATGCGGACAAGCTTATCGGGTATTAAATTAAATTGCCTGGATTCCCGTGCCTAGTCCTGATCTACGTACGGGATAGGATAAAATTTATTCAATTGCAGGCCCGCCGGTTCGCCTCAAATCACCTGCAGCGTTGGATAGTTTTTTTTTTCACTCTTTCCTTTTTTTTTCTTTTTTTTTTTTTTTTTTTTTTTTGTACCGAGATCTCGCTGCAGCGACGGGATTTCTTCCCACATATATTAAGTAGTCGAGTTCGGGAGAAGCTGCAACACCTTTACAACACTTCGGGTTACAGCGAGGCTCGCTTGGCTGCTGCTGGTCTTGTAATCGGAATATCAATGGAGCCGCAGGTCGCTACAGGTAAAGGACAGGGGCCAAATATTCACGGTCACGAGACCCGGAATTCACTCGACTACCAGGCACCGTTACCAACTCCGTACAATTCGAATACGATTAATTATGCCTTCACTCGGAGTAAGGTTTATTCGAGTGCGATAAAATTTTCGAAATTTTAACCAAATTTTTCCAACGGCTTTGATACAGTTGAACAAATTCGTAATTGAAGAAGTTTTACGGAATTCATAACCAAAAGAGAAAAATGTACAGTTGTTGCTTTACTTTGAACAATTTTTTTCTTTCTTTCTTTTTTTTTTTCAATATTTAATAAATTAACTGACACGGTAAAATAATCTTTATTAAACTTGTAGAACTGTTTGAGTCGAAATTATATCTTTCATTCGGATTTTTGGTTTGTCCATTTCACACGAAACAGTAATTTTTTACAAGAACTGATGTTTATTCAACTGGGAATGGAAGGATTGAACATAACTTTTTAACATCATGAAAAGAAAATATTTTTCAATTCGAGAATAAAGAAAGAGAAAGGAAAAGAAAATACTGGCATCTGCCCGAGAGTTGGGATTGTTAAATAAATCGCAATATATTTGAACGAATCGCGATACTTATGTATAAAGGAATCATTTTCTTGAGATTGAATCCACAATATAATTAGATTCTTGATTCTGCGCGGTAAGGAAAAAAACAATCAACTAAGTTTGACGAAAAAAAAAATTAACCGACGGCTAATTATAGGTATTATCTTATTTTCCCCTGTCGAAAAAAATTTCAAGATTTTTTCTTTTTATAAAAATGACAAACAATTCTTTACAGCGAAAGCAGCAGGTTGGCTATTTCTCGAACGCTTACCTCGACCTTGACCCATTCGGATCCTCGTTTCCATTGTTAAAGGCGCGAGCCCTCGGGCGCAAATTGATTAAGGAAGACCACTAAAACCGCAGGGCTTCCCCGCGTCACCGGCCTTCCGGAGGGAGAGAGGGAGAGAGAGAGAGAGAGAGAGAGAGAGAGAGAGAGAGAGAGAGAGAGAGAGAGAGAGAGAGTTTGCGTGCGAAACTAATCACGTGCGCTAAATTCTCTGACCAATAACTTCTGTCACGTATAAATGCATAATATATATATATATAAATAAAAGACAATTCATTCTACATATTTGAAATCATCGCGGAATGGATTTTTGTCAAATTTCAACCTTCTGTGATCTGAAAGTGATTGCAAAAGAAGTGTCTATATAAAAATTTTTTCGGAAATAAATGTTATCGTAACGATTAAACTTTTTTTTCATATAAAAGAAAAAACGGGAAACGAAATAAATTTTTTGATTCATTTACGTGACATTCGAATGACGAATAAATGTCTATTCGTTTTCAGAAATAAAATTTCATATTCCGAGGAGAGAAAATATTGAAATTAAATATAACTTCTTTATATTCGTTGTCAGTGAAATTTATTCATACAAATGAGGTAATTCCGTAAGATTCGTTTTCAGATCAGTTCTTCTATACTTGGGTAACGAATTTATACGGGATAATTTATCGCGACACATGCTTCGATAATTGAAAAACATGTGTAAATGACAGTAACTTCATCACTATTTTTCATAATTATAAATTAAATTAGCGAGAAATTGATCCGCTGTTTAGCTTAAACAATCATATAGTTGAATTCAACGAATTTAAAACATTTTAAAAGAACTTCTTTGCCGAATCATACTTTTCAACTCGCACCTGCGATACTATCGGATTTTTTACCCTGCCCAAAAGCCTTTACTGCAAATCCAAAGTGCAGAACGAAATCCGGCTGATTGTAAAATTGAGAGTGAAGAAAAATCTGCACAAGTGGAAAAATTATACAAGATGAAGAAATTGAACAGTTGTTACGAATATTGATAATTCGTACGCGCAATGTTTACTTTTTTTGTCACGACAACAATTATCAAACTCGCACCTCTCCCCGTGTTTCTTCAAATCTTTTAAACGATAACTGACAATGAATCATACGAATTTGAAATTACGTACTCAAGCGCACACGCGTTATACCGTTCCGATCGACAGTTTTGAGAGCGACTGTACGCGTGTGCGTAGTTGTACGTATGTGTGTGTATGCATGTGGCTTAAGGGAGGAAGAGCAATTGCTGGACAAGCCTTGTTTGCCCAGAAGCTGGGTACATATTGACCGTCATGTACCACCGGTAGCAAGACAAATATCTCTCGTCGTTTTCTCCTCGGTTTCGCACGTTCTTTCAGATTGCACTTGAAGTCGACCACTGCCGTTGAACTTTGCAGGTACTATAATAAGTGAAATTGAAATTTTTCCATTTTGCAAAACGAAACGAAACGTAGAGAGCGCACTTTTTTAATATTAAAAATTAAACACAGAACTCAAATCGATTAATTAGACAAAATAATGTACCGATCAGAATCTTCCGTCCATGTTACAGGGAAACTAAAAAAAATGATCCCTTATTGTAGAATTTTCTATTTATGTTTGGTCAAAAACTGACGGTGTGATGAATTGTCTGTTTTTTGATTTTTAGTTTTGCTTTTTTAGATCGTGCTTAAAAAAGAAACGAAGACTTTCAATATCGCGCAAATTCTATGCATATCGTCATCAATCTGTACGAATTTATATTTCAAGCTTTCGTCGGAAGTTCACAAAAATGACGTTTGAAAATTAACATCCAGTCATTTTCCGAACACTTCGTTGACCAGAGAATTTCAACATCAAATATAAAACGTAAAAATATCTATTCATTTGTCGTGTTCGTTTTTTCACTCGGAAATAAAATTCAAGTGACAAGGAGCAATAAGCAACCATAGAAAACAATAAATTCGTCGGAAAATTATGTTCCAAACATGACAATCCATACTGGACTGCATCGTGCAATTCGGTGTCACGTGTCTATCCTCAAGTCTTTGCTAAACGACAATGCACCGATTGTTTTGAGCGAACAATTTTTTCTTTTTTTGTTTTATTCATACCGATTGTTGTTATAGGTCTTATTACACTGTCCATCGCTAAAGTTCCGGACGCCTGTTTCCTTTACTAGGATACTGGGATACATGTTGCGAACGCTTATCGCGCCTCGATTCGTAATTCGCTCTTTCGCCGTCTAGAAGCAGCACTTTACGGCCCTCGAGAATCCGGGCATAAAGTTCACCCGAGAATCCCCGTAGAATCAATTTTTTTTTGTTCACTCATTAACGCGATCTTCCGACGAGTGCAGTTATGCATAACTTATAGAATATTCGTACATCAACGAAATGATACGAATTCGGTATTACACAATAGAACGAGTGAAATGATATATTTACCAACAAAATAAAAAGAAAAAGAAAAAAAAAGAAAGAAAAACTGGATTGATCTTACAATATTGTGGTTTTACTTGCTTGTTTGAGCTTGACGTTTCGATAAACGAAGAACAAGTCTTTCGGTAAAATGTCTGCAGCGAAACATTCGGCAACGTAGGAAAAAGTGAAGGATAAAAATAATAAAGAACATGGAGCACACGGGTTACGGTTAAGATTCAAATTGACGTTACCGTCTAACTACTGTTAACCACACCTGAATCTAACTCCATTCTTATTCGAGTGTGTTTTCGAACCCTTGGAGAACGTCTGAACCAATTCAAACATGTTCATTTTATATCGCCGAGGTGCGGTTCAATATTTACGGCATATTGCAGCCTTGTCACGCGTCACTGCATTCTCGGCATAGAATATTTTTGCAACAGGCGTACAGAGAGACAGGATGCTGCAAGCATTGCAAGAGATAGCCAAGGTCTGCTGGATCCGCTTGTTTAAAAGAGCTAAAGGTGTGGGTGCAAGGCGATGCTTCAAGTATTAATCTGTCTATAAATTCCTGCACACATCGTGAGCGTAGAACAGCTCGACAGCTGTTGTTGCATGCACGGTTACGTGTCGGATGAAAATAGAATAACAAATAAATTGTAGACGAGAAAAAAAAAAAAAAAGAAAGAAAAGGAAAACAGTCGACAGAAAAGAAAGAGAGAGAAAAAGAGGTGGAAAAAAAAAAAAACCAAGGAGTGCGAGGGGGAGGGATAAAAAGACAATCGCGCATCGCAGCGATAAATTACGTCAGACTTTAAACATTTACTGGATATAGTCAGCTCACTTGTCAGCCACGTGAATGTCGCGGTGACGGAGACTCCACACTTTACGGCTGCTGCTGCTGCTGCTGCTGCTGCACCAACTTTTAACAGGAAGTGAAGTGAAGTGAAGTGAAGTGAAGTGAGGCCTTCGCTTTATGCTGTTTACACCCAACGTGATTCAGAGCTCACCACGACTTGTTGTATGCGTGTATACCAGAGTGCAAAAACCAAACGACGACGCGGAGCCTCAGCTTGTTCTTGACACTGATTTATTAACAATAATCAGTACCCTGGTTTATACAGCCACGTGCAATGTATATCTGCATTCGTCTACAGGGTGACTCGTTTCAAAGTAGACTGTCAAATATTCCGAAAACCGTGTGCACTGAGAAGAATTGCATTTTATAACGGTAACCAGATTCTAGTAAAATGCGAGATCGGTTAACTCGCAAATAAATTTATCACAACTATTCAGTGTGTTCGGTTCGTTCCGTTTACTACATCTTTTTGGTCAAACGAGACCTTAATGACGGTTCATTTTTCCGACAATATCAAATTTTCGCAATAGTTACCAGAGAATATAGTCGACCGAGGTTTATAACGAGGAACATTAACGCGTATAATAGATTTTCTGGTTACATATAAAGAGCTCATATTCATTTTGTGCTCAGAACTAAATTTTTCGGTATAAACACAACCGGAAATTTGAATATTCACGGCACTATAATCGGTTTGTCCTGTTTCACATCGAAAATCTCTGACTTCCATCATCATCGCCTGACGTTGT
The DNA here is from genome assembly GCF_021155775.2 of Neodiprion pinetum. Lineage (NCBI taxonomy): Eukaryota > Metazoa > Arthropoda > Insecta > Hymenoptera > Diprionidae > Neodiprion > Neodiprion pinetum. Next base: position 17,325,464 of record NC_060236.1, read on the forward strand.
TAATTACATATCCTATTTTCACCCATACATTTACCACAGGAAAACACATGTATAGTTGATATGGTTCGAATATTTGACACGGTTTTCCCGTTATTGTACATTTCTCTGTAAATTATTGGTTTCATGTCATTATAATCATCATCGCTACAAGAAAAATTGAAGAATTATCCAATATCGTATTCCATGGATTCAAAACAGACAAAAGAAAGCTGATCCTTTTTCCGTCGGTGCAGTTTTAAGGCTTCTTTTAACGCAATGACTTTCGAGACGTTTGGTTGCTCGTCTGAAAATAAAACACACCCCTTATATACCGGTGTACATAGAATCTCAGAACCATACCTTCTAAGCCTACAATGCGTCTGCAGCAAGATTTTTTGTCCGACATGCAAATTGGCCGTGCTTATAAACCGTGAAAAAGTGTTTCGGTATTATAATATTCGTTTCACATTATATTATAACTGAGATGCTATTTCTGTTCACGGCACTCTTTTATCCTCGCCGTCGATTTTGCGGATTTGTAACTCTGTGACTTTCGACTATGCAATGGGAAATAAAATAATAATGTGATTTATTTCACCGCGCTGGAATACAGAAGTTAGGTTGATACATAAGCGCAATATTATTCAGTGATCTGTAAAAGATTTTTCGTCAAACTTTCGAAATTAGAATTCGGAGAAAGCAACTTTTACAAGAAATTACAAGTTTGTTAAAATTATTTTTACAACGTACCCGAGATTTGTTATTGTATTGTTTTTTACACGAGGATAGCGTGGCTGAAATTGTTTTTAATGTGCAAATATTTGTAATCGCTTCAACTATTTGCATGTACAAGTGGACGACTAAAAACGTGGGTGAAGGTTCAGAATTTATAACTGGACAAAAAATTATTTCATTATATTGGAGTTTATTTCGTTCAAAAATACATTAATCAAGTTTTACATACGTAATTTTTTATCCAAATCAATCAACGGGAAGAATAATTATTGACAATAACGTACGCTGTTTACCTCAGTGACGTGTTTTGCAGTCCCGACGTATCTAAAAAATGTCTCAATCAATTTATTCCAAATTTCGCGACAATATTCTTGAAAAATTTGTCCTCCTTTCCACTACCCAGAATTTTTTACTTCAAATTTTCATTTTTTTTATTCAAAAAAACACAAAATTATGGTGGTTAAACAAAATGGAATACGGTGTCAAAGTTCTACGTAAATCGTTTTCAGCCGTATTATCGTGGACATTGCAAAACATGTCACCCGACAAAACAGTTGGCTTTATTGGCAAAACCCATCTGTCCTGATAACTGATTTCATGGAAAAAAAAAAAAAAAAACAAAGAAACAAATGCAGCATAATCGAAACACTTTTGAACAAAAAAATTCTAAGTCAAATTTAACAGTTTTGTTTGTCGAGGTATAAATTCCGAAAATTGCCCCACCTTTTCAGCCGTCTCGTCGCAGGTCACTTTATCGTTTCTTTGATTTACAATTCGATGTTCCAACTGTGAAATTTACAACTTCCCTCGGTGAACGTGGCCCCTCGTTTGGGCCCAGATGCAGCTACCGAGCGGCAGGCGTGTTAGACACGATAATTATCCTCCGGCCGCGTACAAAGTGGCGCATTCAACGACGATATGGGACGAAATTTATACCGCAAAGGACACGCCGAGTCTCTTATTGATGCGAGGGTGCCTGAGTGGACGTATCGGGGACCGTACAGCTCGTCTATTCGGTTCAGTCTTGGTCTTGTAAGTTGTACACGCAGCGGAAGGCTGACGTCATACCGGAAATAAGCCCCGAACCGAAAACATCGATATCTGCTGCTGGTTTCAACATATTGTACCGGAAGAATTAAAAAAAGGAACGTCAATATCCTCGAGATGTTAAAATATGCTAACGTAAAACGTACAAACTAGAATCGTATACAAGTTCGATAAAATTATTGCGATGATACTTTCTTGTCGCCTGTAAGTCTGCTATCTTCTTTCTTGTGGTGAAAAATTTGAGTCCAAAATGGCGGCGTGATGAGACATATGAATCGCGACCGATGTTTTCAGCGTAATATCGACAGTTCGAAATTATCTACGTTGTGGAACTTGATGTCATATCAGAAATGAATACCCAACTACAATCATCGATGTTTCCTACTTATTTTGATTTATACCGAGTGAGTTGACAGAAGAAGTATAACTATTCTCCAAATATGAAGAGGTACGTCAACGAATGAAAATTTTCCAATCCAATTAAGTTACAACAACAATGAATGCGACACTTTCCTGTAACCTCTAGGTCGGTTATTTTTCCGATTAAGAATTTTTCAGTCGAGTTGTTCAATTTTCTGAAAACAATTAGCCTCTCAAACAGCGGCGTAATAACAGGAAAATTGAGACCGTCGTTTTCAGGACGATATTAATAATTCGAAATGAGTCACGATGCTTCAATTCACCCGCAACTAAACCGAATAGACAAGATGTAGATGCTTGTACACTTGGGGACAATGAATCTGACAATGAGACGGCTAATTTTTTACACTAGACAGTTATCTTGGCAGCACAGAGAAACCCACAGCGCCACACTCGGCCGAGCGCAAAACTGACTCAATCTCAATAAACGTAACATAACCCATGACCGTCGAATCTAACTTGACTTGTTGGATTGACGCGTATTCTGAGGTTAGATTCGACGGCCATAGGTTATGTCACGTTTATTGAGATTGAGTTTGTTTCGCGCTCGGCCGACTGTGGCGCTGCAGGTTTCTCAGTGTTGCCAACACAACTGTCCAGTGTAAAGAACGAGCCGTCTCAGATTCATGGTCTCCAAGTGTACCTCGCGAGCAGCACGAAGTCAGCGCAGGATGCGGAGGGTTGAACAACTCCGCGCATAAATATGCCTAGACGGCGAGAAGGTTGCCGCTCTTCGCATACCAAATGTTGCCCGTGTAGCCGTAGAGCTAGAACAAAAAAGGCTGGCCGCGTAGCGAGCAACCCTTTCTCTCGGGCGGCGCTGTAGCCGCTGCAACCAATAATTACCCTGTCTCTCTACTTACGCGCCGGGAGAGCGGCTGTATTGTAATTAAACAAAGGCGCCCGGTGCCCGCCTGGTGCTCGAACGTATGCCGTCACAGCCCGCGTCGGTTGGACCGGACAATTCTCTTTCCTAACGTACAACCCGGCACCTCGACGCGTGCAGCGATCGGTGAACGTATCTACGCTCTACGCGCATGCGTTGTGCTCGCGTCTTGGCCAATCTCAAGAAAATTTCGAGCTCTTCTCTGACCTTGCCGGTTGACGGTATGGCGCTCGAATTTCTGCATTTGAAAGAATTGTTACCCGACCAAGCTGCAGCTTCGGAACGATCGGTCTCGTTGTCAGAGCAAAGTTTCAATGGACTTTTCCGTTTCGTCTTTGATTGTCCGGTGGCAGTATTTTTTAATTCGTTTTTGATGCAAATGAAACGTCCGTTTGTTTTTTCAAATTACTACTTCAGCAAGCTGCAGCTTCGGAACCATCAGTTTCATTGTCAGGGCAAAGTTTCACTCGTCCTTTTCTGTTTCGTATTTGATTGTCTGGCGGCAGTATTTTTTAATACGTTTTTGATGCAACTGAACGATGCGGTTTTTTTCTCTTTTCAATAGTACTTCAACAAGGTGTAGCTTAGGAACCATCAGTCTCATTGTCAGAGCATAGTTTCAAAGGATTTTTTCGTTTCGTATTTGATTGTTTAGTGGCAGTAGTTTTTATGTCGTTTTTAATGCAAATGAAAAGTCCAATTTTTTGACACATTAGTACTTCAGCGAGCTGTGGCTTCAGAACTATCAGTCCCAGAGCAAAGTTTCAATAGACTTTTTTGTTTCTGATTCGATTCTCTAGGAACGATATTTTTCAAATCGTTCGTCATGAAAATGAAAATTCTGATTTTTTTTTAACCAGGACTTCAGCAAGCTGTAGCTTCGGAACGGTCAGTCTCATTGGCAGAGCAAAGTTTCACTGGACATTTTTGTTTCTTATTCGATTGTGTGGTGGAAATATTTTTTATTTCGTTTTTAATGGAAATGAAAAGTCTGTTTTTTTTTTTTTTTATTTATAGATTAGTACTTCAGCAAGCCGTAGCTTCAGAACTATCAGTCTCGGTGCAAAGTTTCAGGGGACTTTTGCTTCTTATTCGATAGTCGGGTGGCAATATTTTTTATTTCTTTTTCAATGCTAACAAAGAGCCGGTTCTCTTTTTTGTTTTCGCCAAATTAGTACCTCATTATCGTAAACAATATTGCTAAAAACTTTTCAAACAGTGTTTAACATTTTCTTAAATTTAGATTCAGACTTTAAGTTTCTCTCATTCCGAAATATCAGAGTAGCGATAATTTGAGCCAGATTAAAACAAATTGTCGATGACATCGACAAAACATGAATTCTCTAATATACTGCTTATCACGTGCTTCGTTTCTGTCAGTTCTAGCAAAATTGGCGAATTTTCAAATTTCGTAGCATGATATTGCAGGAAAGGAGTTCATCGTTCACGCACGATATGCACACCATTTGACACCTAAGCTCTCAAATTACCATAACAGATAAATTTATTACAAATTCATGTCTATAATAAATAAGTGATCGATGTCATCCAAACTTTGATTCTCTCTTCTGCCAAATATTCAAAAAATTGGCACATTCTTTATGTAATAAACAATTTAGAATTCCCATTTTTCCCACAACCATCGCGTTCCCTACGTCCGATCTCCGTGGCGAATACGCTCTTTCTGTATCCAATGGCCGGTACGTGCGCGAAGGATCGAGGAAGGGTTCGGGGAGGAGGGAAAACGCTCGATTCCGTCACTCGTCACCAGCGGCAGCAGCTTCCGGCGAACTTCGACAGCGCTAGGGGTTGAAATCGGCCGAGGGTGGAACCGCAACGAAGCGTTTTGCCGGCTTTAAGGGTAGCACTGAGTCACCGATGGTAGGGTAGCGATCTTTTCGAATGCTGATAAGTACGTTTGGTACATTAACTTGAAACAATTGTGCCGCATTTATGTCTTTTTTCTCAAAAAATAACAACTGCGAATGTTTTAAGGGATTGTATTTCAGTGCTTTTGCTACGTATGGATATAATAGCTAAGCATTAAAGGTAACGTCGTAACCCTTTTTTTTAATCCATCGTATGTACGAGCTATAACTTTTGTACACTTGCAGAAATAAAAAATATAACTCAGTTATTTTTTTCGCCAGCTATTCGAATTCGTGAAAAAGACACCAAAATAAAACAGGACTTCGTCCAAATTCGTTTTCACACGTAGCTTTTTGGGATCTGCTTCTGGTCATCAACTTTCTTCTTTACCGCATTCTTAAAATATCGATTTTCGCTTTGTCTCATTCTTACGTAGCTGCAGATCATTTAATACTATATCGACTTAACTTCGCTCATTGATTCGGTAAAGAAAGGGGTTAGTTTGAACCAAGAACATGAAACTGTTTCATTCGTCTGTCGGTTCAGCAGTGATCTACTCTTCACTCACAGAAAACTTCATTCGAATTCAATGAAGCTCTTTGAAATCCAACAAATTTCTAAATCGTTGTTTACAGTTGAACAGGTTCTTACTTTATTTCAAAGCATATTATTTTGTCTAGCCTTCTTTGTCAAACTTTAATAAATTTGTGTTTTTTTGTATCAGGGATACAGCGCATTAATTACACTTGTATTCCGAAAAATTTTTTATTGTTTTTGAGCCCAAATATACTCAATTAAATCTGTAAGATATATTTACTTAATATTTGTGAAAAAATGCGTTTTTACGCGAAGTAGGTTGATTTTTTTACATTTCATGAAACCAAACCGTTTTTTTTTTCTACAAGTGTTAGGTTTTTAACTTTTTCGTATTTTTACCTTCCTCTCTTTTTATCTCGTTTTGTCTTTCATGAATCGTTTGTCATCAGGTTATTCTTTAATTCCCTAGCAAGAAAAAATGTTTGTATAGTATGCATTGACACAAGCCTACAAAGAATCCATTCGGGGGAGCACAAAATTTTAATACAAGTAAGAGTTGAAAAATGAAAGATAATCTCATCTGTGTATTCTGAAAAACTCTAATTCAGAGTGATTAAAAAAATTATTTTTGTTCGAAGAGTCAATTAAAAACTGAATTAAAAACAAATTTTTTGATTCTACTTTGTTGCAATAAAGTTCCTGAATTATTATTATATACAGCTTACATTACATACATTTTTAAATTCAAAAGTCGTCATATTTTTCGTCGAAATTTCACATGGAAAAAAAGTGTCGAATTTGATTTTCTCTCAACTAAAAAATGACGAAAAGAGTGACGTTCCACGGTGAAAAAAAAGAATACAACATTTTTTCAGGGTTCTCAAATTTACCTTTCACTTATCTAGCTCTGAGAATAAAATTTTATCTTTCACGTCACATTTATCACTCGCACATCGTATTACATAATGAATATAATTTCAAGGCGTCTTGTACGCGTCGACAATGATTCATGGAAATATCGTAAGCGCGTCTCGCTTTTAAAATATTCATTCTCATCCTTTTGTTTGTTCGCTTGTTTCTGCTTGACCATATTTATGTATTTCGAAACGAAAACGAAACCGCGGATTCCAGCTGAGATACCGAATGATCGTAACGAGTCCCCTTCATCGCAATAAGCTGCATGATCGGTTCATCGTCGCTTGCGGGTAGAAAGATGGATAGATAGATTAAAGATGGATAGATAAATGGGCAATTAGATGCATACCAAGACAGATCTGTGAGAATGCAGAGGAAATTTTCGCAATACGAGACGGTGGCGTTTATATCTCGAAACGGATCGTAAGTTCGGCCATCAAAGGCGAACTCTCTGAATTTAGGCGTGAAATTCACCGCTGAATCGTTCTCTGCAATTCTAACACCGATAAAATTTCCCATCAGTGGATTTCGGAATTTTGCACATGATCGAGCACAACTTTTGTCTTCAAACATACTGAGAGAAATTTTAGTCCTTAACTATTTTCATTTTTTTTATAAAATTTAATGTTTGTGCAACGATAAATTGACGTTGAAGTCTTGTTTAGCTAAAAAAGTAGAGTAAACCGAAGAAACTGATTTTGCGTTACAATTACCAAAAAAAGATCGCCAACAGCGCAAAATGGTTACGCGTACCTCGTTTTTCCTAATTCTAACAATATTCAAACAGTTTTTTTAACGATACCTGTTTTAGTGAATTTTTCTAGTTACTGTAACAAATGAAATTTTTCGTAGTGCGCGTAGTGAAAAAGTCATTGAATTGAAAAAAGGCATTCCATTGTAATTTATGAATAATTTTATAGATTTATTTATTTATTTTAAGTCAATCAACGCCGTCAAATAGTTTCATGGCGCCTGGCGATTTCTTTTTATTCATTCTGAAATTATCTGCCGATGTGTACAACTAGATTTAGCGAGTAATCGATAAACCGATTGACGTGACAATTTTTCTCAAATTGTGATAAATGAGATCAAAGTTTTGTTGACATTTTTGGAATGTGGATTGAAAAGTGAGTTTAGAAGGTTCGTTAAACCGTTTGCATAATTAGATAATAACTATTGTACAAACGATGGAATTAAAAACAGACGCTTCAATTTTGTGACCACGTCACAAATGAGATGTACAAAAATCGTTCGCGATTTGCAAAAGATGCGAAGTGCTGATATATTAAACGCTATGTTAATGTCGAGGGTGAAAATTGACGTTACTGAAAAGTGAATTTTGGCAATTGTTTTTTCCCCATTCATAGTGTAAAATAATGCAGATTCAAGCAGACTTGAATTTCGATTCCCAGGCTGGATCGAAATTATTTGAACACTTGCCACGGAAAATCTGTTAACAATAATAAGTTTCTTATTAATTGAGCTATTCGAAATTAATCAATGATAATATTAGTGATTGATTGTAAAGCTGCGGCGCAGTAACTGCAGCCAGTTTTTTCTTTTCATTAAATGACTTGGAATCTTACTTCAGACTCGAAACTCTGCTGTTAATTGGAAAATGAGTTTTTACACAAAAGAGATTGGTGAGTCAAGAATAAATACGTTTTCGCTTACTTTCTTACGAACTGGTTGCATATTGAGGATTGACAAAATTTACATATTTATAAAATTATTACTAAGATTTTCCTGATAGAGAAAGGAAAATAAAATATACAAAAACTATAAATCAAAGCGTAGGTTGACTTTTCACTTCAAATCATTTGAAAATTGTTGAAAATTGCGTAAATATTCGTTCGATTTTATTCCAAGATAATTTATTTTGTTGGGAAGACTATTTTCTGCAATTGCACTCAGACACAGAACCTTACCTAGGTCAACCCAACCCGTCATGGAATAAAAATCGATTAGGAATATTTTGGTTTTTTGCTCATTTTAAATCAATTTTCAGTAAAGAAATTCGAGTTGACAATTTCAGTTATTGCTTTTATTTAACCTCCGTGAAGAGCGTCGTAACTTTGTACACTAAGAAAAATTTCATTTTCTACAGTAACTAGAAAAATTCAGTAAAACAGGTATTGTTAAAAAAAACCGTTTGCATATTGTTGGAATTATCAAAAACGAGGCACACGTAACCATTTTGCGCTATCGACGATCCTTTTTTGGTAATTGCAACGCAAAATCAGTTTTTTCGGTTTACTTTACTTTTTTAGTTAAATAAGGCTTTAACATCGATTAATTGTTGCACAAGCGTTAAATTTTCGCAACGGTTACAAGAAAATCTAGTAACCGTGATCGTAATGACAAAGAACAGTAACGGATACCAAACTTTTCGGTAACAGCTATAAAACTAATTTTCATTTTAAACCTAGAACTATATTTTTCGATCGTGGTAAAAAGTGAAAGTAGTCAAGGACCGAGCGGTAACAGGAACTAAAAATTTCTCTCACAATCAGTGTACATTGCATAAAAATTTGATAAGTTCTGAATGTTCGACGACCGCGTGACGGAATTAAGGAAAAGGCATTGAATTTCGACTCCACCGTCTTCCGTAACGTAGAAGCAGAGAAGATACGCGGCGAAGAGAAACGAGTAGTTTTAAAACGCGTAATTGGCAGACAATGCAGGCTGCTTGTCCCACGAGAAAGATGTCCGTTCATCTCTGTGTGCGGCTGGCGATTCACGTACGTACGTATGCCTCGAGAGTGAGGTGAACCTACACTAACAATTAGCGAACTCGATGTGTAATTGTAATCTCGCTAATGCGCTCTTGAGTCCCCGCTCATTAGGGATCGAGCCGATGATTCTCAAACAACAGCTGGTAATTTCCTCCTTCCTTCATTCTCGTTTTCTTTTTCGCTTATTTATTTTATCCGTAATTCAATCGCGGCTCATTTTGCGCAAATACGTGATAATATCATAACTCGTCGTGACGCGGGTAGGTATTATACGGTCTTAATTATAAAGATTCAACGAATCACCGACCGCTCGATATCTGAAAATTATAGACTATTATAAAATTATAATGCCAAGTTTCTCCGTATATAGTAATTCTGGGATTATTTTCAGAGTTATGAATTTTTCCAACTCTTTAACCGCGCTGGAAGCTGACAATCATCCAATTTTCTTGAGGCAACTGTATACAATATTACACAGATTCGAAAGAGAATCGAGGCCGTAATGCGATGTAATTGTTGGAATTTTATGGTGGATATACGAATTTTCGCTTTCTCCGATTAATTATTGTTTTTTTTTTCTTGAAGTTAATCTTGAAGAATCGTTAAAGTGAAGTCTTACAAAGCTGCGTTTTCATTTTTCACTGTACATTAAAGATACAGTTCTTGATACGTAATGAAAATCAGTTGTCTGGCTGTAATCAGAAAATCTTACAGTATGTGTTAATATTCTTTTTGATTATACAAGCGTGTCGATGGATTGCTGTTGGTATAAAAATAACTTCGTGTAAAGCGCTTATTGAACTGGAAAAATTCATTGAAACTGACCAAGCAGACTTAATTATACGCTGTAACCAGAAGATTGACTGCCTAGTTACTTTTCGGTTAAATAACTTGCTAAAATGGATACCTAAATTGAAATCAATAATTAATTTCAAAACGGGCAGAAGATCAGAGATTAGTGAATAACACTGTAAATTGTACTGTGAAATTACCGTTGTTAAAAAAAGCAGAAGCTTTTAAATCGGAGGTGATTGAAAATAATGAGACATGATAATTATTTACTACCAATTTTCTCATGTTCGGCTCAAAAACACATTTATGTGCTGTGTAAAACTGATGTCTCATCGAGATCATCAAAACACGAAAATTCCTTCAGTTTAAACATTTTTTATTTCCGTTATTCCTTTAATATAAACAAAACCAGCAATTTTCAAACGTGGAGAAAATATGATTTTTTTTTCAAATTGTCAGAACTCGATTGCATTCGATGATACGGACTTGATTTTGAAAGTATTTTGTAGAGTAAAATATTCTATACGAGAGTTTTTTGGACTTTTATATTTTTAGTGATGTTAATAGCTTAGCCATCAACAGAATTTAAGAAAGAATTTGAGGATAAAATTGATTTTCAAGAATTATAGCTTGTGAACCGCCGGAGCTAGAGACGTTGCTCTTAAAAAATTTTCGTATAGAATTGTATATCCTACAAGTTGGTCTTTGCATTTTTTCTTCTAAAATCAATAGTTTAATCGTTGAAAACGTCGGAGAATGAATTTTCATGATTTTCAAGAATCGTACAACTGATATGGAAACCGTTTGAGCTACGGGTTTAGTTGAAGGAGCACTTTTGTGAAAAAAAAAAGTTTACTTTTCTAGAAAATGGGTTTCACATTCAACCGCGTATGATTAAGCAACGCCAAATGTTAACCATTTGAAATAATGACATTTTTTCCATGTTATTTGAATGGGAAAGCTACGAATTCCAAAAACTGAAACGCGCTCATTGGGTTCATCATCGGTTGGAAATAATTCAACACTCCTGTTTTCATTTTGGCGTTTGGCGTTAACAAATTTGTTTAATAATGAATGTAGATACCTTAAATTGTATTCAAATATACGACACAGTGAAATTGTAATTTGAATTTCATAGATTTTCAAGTCACACATTACGAAATAATGACTTGTTTCATCGAATTAAGGTGTTTTTGTGAGTGAAAACTTTTTCATCTATAATTTGTAACTGAGAAGGATGCTCTTTCTGGCTGAGATATACAAATTATCCATTCAAGACTATAATTTATCTGGCTATAATCACGGGAATTCAAGATCTTAATTGCAGCTACTGGTGAAATTTAAGGAGAAAAGAAATTCTTCATTCTGTAACGTGCGCAAAGTACCAACTAAAAAGTTTCTCAAACCAGTATGGTCGCATTTTTTTGTTTTCGTCATTTCTTTCAATTTTCATCTTTCTCTAACCATGTTTCAAATGAAAAAAAAAAAAAAAATGCCATAGAGAGAATTGAAAGAGAATGTATGAAACATTTGAAAAAATGAGAAAGTTGAGAAATTTTTTACGCATTTCTGGAGAAATTTTATACTTGAAACTTGATTTTGTATGCTATAATTAAATTTTTTTCTGTTTCTCATTTTTATTCCTACGAACGCAAAGAGATTCTAAAAAATTGCAAATTTGGGTTTGGAAAATGTGGAGGAGTGAGGCAATCTTACAATCCAAAGTTTAGTCACATTACACGGCCTTTAGAAATGAGTCCGCCCAGATCTTTGGCACTATATTATGTTATCCGTGTTGTACTTCCTTTTGTCTATGCCCATGCTTAGAGGTTTTCAACGCGTAGCGAATAAAAAACAAGAAACGAACAAAAAACCGCCCTTTGGAACTGGATCTCTCGCTGGTTTTGGTCTCACGGAAGCCTAGGATCCCAGTTTTTTTCGCCACTCTCTTCGGGTCACGGTAGAAAAAAAGCTCTTTTTGTCTGTTCGACGACAGAAATAAAACCATTTTACACCCTTTATTGTACCGTTGGAACTCCTTCACCGGAGCCATTAACCATGATACAACGCCCTGGGTAATATTAACCATAAAAGTGAATTCAAGTCGTTGGGAACATTTTTTGAAGATTTATCACGCATGTTTGCATTTCGATAAGAATAAATATTTCAGAAATTTGACTCTTTTGACGATGATTTACTGAGAGATTGGTAAATTTGTAAAAAGTTATTCAATTCTGGTTTAACTTTTAGCTGAATATTTATTTAATTATTTGGGATCCAATATTTATCAATTTATACGTGCCAGCTAATTAGATCTTGATTAGACTTTCTTTTTTCTTTTTTGTTTTTTGATTGACAAGTGATTCGTTGCTCAAATTGAACAAGCAGTACTAGAACTTCTAGAGAGTTTTAAGAAAACTTTAATCGGATTTCTGCATGCTTAATGTAGTCTTAAAATTATTTAAAATCGTTCAAAAATTCTTGAAAAATCCTTGGCGAAGTTTTTAATTTTAATGAAACCCTGGATAAAGTCAGAGATTTGGACATCTTTCATATTACGTAAATAAGATTTGAGAATTGAGGCGAACAGTTTTTTTCAACGGAACTTTGAAACTTCGGTCAACTTTTCAATATTTGCAAACATGGCTTTTCTAAGCAAAAAAATTAGCAAGAAATTCAGAGATGTTGACTTTTTTCAAGATTCTTCCTCACGTAACAAAAGCAAATTAGTTCGTGTATTTTGAGATTGGTTAAAAAATTAGGACGTGAATAAAGACAAGGTTTTAAAACAGATGAAATTATTGATGCATAAATACGCATTTTTTTAGGTTTGTTGTCGCTTCTGGAACGACAATTCGTTTTACTCACATTTGTTAACTTGAAGCGAGTTCTGTGAATTGGATCAAGCAAAATTATAAGCATCTCTGAAAGCTGGAGGAAAAACAAAATCAAACAGGAAAAATTGAGGCACTTTATTCGCTAGAAGAAGAACATTGAGAAAAAGTAATCAGCATGAAATTCAAAGACCACGACGCTGTTCTGTTTCGAAAATATTGTCACTTCGAGAATCTGATTGTTTTTCTGTTCCTTTCAATGAAAAAAAAAAAATAGTAACCAAAAGACATTTATTTGAATCGACGAAAAATTTCATTCGGTATAATTGGAAAACTCGGAACTTTTTTTATTTTTCTTTTTTTTTTATAAAGTTAACTCCTTAGATGCGTAGTATACGTACAGTGCATATATATATATATATCAACCTGTCTCCAAGGTAGAGAAGAAATATTTGTAAAGAGTGAAAAAAAAAAGATCATCCGGCTAACCAATCGATCAATCAATGTCCCGAGACCCTGTAATTTAGGGTATAACGCACCGATAACAAGTAAGAGTTTTAATTGCTTCGTAAATGCTAAGCGAGTACGTATCATATGTATAATATACATACCATATATGTGTAATTTACTTACGTATACATGTACGAATTTTGTTCGATGATTAATGGCAGCGATCAGTGAACGATGCTGCAGTCCAATCATGCATCTTGCGAGAAAAAAAATTGTCGGTTAATCGCAGACAAGATGCAGTGGTCCAAAATCTTGAGTTTTCGTTTCCCAGATTATTACGAGCATTTCTGATAGAAAAGGATCGCTTTATATGAATAATTAAATTTCGGTTATTTTATATACCGAGAAAATCTATTGAAACTGGAGAATCAACTGCGCATGCGTGAGTTTTATCGGCTGTTCATGCAGGCTGGCCATCCCGAGTTTTCAGCTATCAAATTGTTTCTGGCGGCGATGTAGTTGATACGAATTTTCGAGGTTAGAATCTCAAATAATTGAGGTAGAGACTCGGAAATGTTTGGGAAGCATTTGTTGTTGGGTCGGAAAATTGATTCTTCAAAGAACGGTCGGAATTTAATGCTTGCGCTCTTTGAAAATTCAAACGTACACATTTTGCGTACGTTGGCCCGCCTGCATCGCAAACAAGAATATCGCTGTGGGAAGATTTCGCCGACCAATGAGATTGATTTATTTGGCGCATGCGTGCTTGATTTCCAAGTTTAAAGAGATTGTTCCGGTATATAGTTCAATCGAATGTATTTTCGGTTATTTGGTTCGTCGTTTAAGCGAAAAAAAATTGATTGAAAGGGCTGATCAGCGATTGTTTTAATAAACGACTAGTTAATGATTTGTATAAACAAATAATCGGTATCTGCGATTATTCGATTGATTGTTTTTATAATTATTCGAGAAATCGTTGCATCCAGAAAGCGATTAATTAAAAATTCCGATTAATCGATGATTGTTTTTTTGGTGATGAAAAACAATGAATCTAGGTTTACGATTGACGGTTCGATTGAAAAAAAAAACGATTCATTAGAAGGACATGTATAATTGATCAATTAATTAACCACACATTTTTTACAATATAAAAAGTCTGGCAAAAACTAAATTTTTGAAAATAGTGCTTGTAGCTCATTGTCAAAACCTTAGAACGAATAAAATTGATCGTCAAAGTAAATATATAAGACTTATAAATACTCAAACAAGGTTCTCATTAACTGATTTCGAAAATACTCGACTTTCTTGGCTTCATAGTTGACTTTGTTGAGCATTTTCATTGAATCATTAACAAATTGACAACTCCCTGTTTTGACCAATTGTTTCTCGTTAGTTAAAAAATAAATGAAATACTTCACGTGATTTGCAGTTTGTGCAAATTATTTTTCTTCGTTCAAGTGTTTGATATTCGTATACTTCTTAAAAATCGTCTCGTGGTCGATTATAAAATGTTAATTGAGCCGGCTGCGGATTTCCGGGTTTGACAAATGAATCGACTGATTTTTTTTTTTTTTTTTTTCTACCAACTTATTTGGACCTTCAACAGTACGCAAAATGCACACAAGCTATATGATTATTTGGTAACGAAGCGTAATAATTGAGGCTTGAACCGCATCGAAACGCAATTTCAGTTGAACTAAAAGTGAACGAACAAACAGCTCTCAGAATTCGCAGTGAATTATGTAACGAGAAAATTACTGTCGCACGCTTCAATGGAACTCAACTTGACTGACATCTGGACAAACAAGGGTCTTCATATTCTAGCAGGAGAATGAGAACGAGAACAATGCATTGAATTTAGTCGATACGTAATTTGTCATCGTTCTTGCACAATTAGTCTGGCTTTGAAGTTGTCATTTAAAAAAAATTCTGCCGATTGAGGAGAAAACAATCGCCCAGATTCACGCAACACTCTACTATATGAACAAATTGCGATATGCGCTGCATATAATAATTTTCCGTCAATTGCATTCTTTTTTTATCAAGTCAGTTGGTGGGTGAAATTAAATACCTTTTCGATAACTTGATTAAGGGATAGTCGAATATTTAGAATCTACCAATCTTGTATCGTTGGAAGTTGCGATAATCTTGGTAAAATTTCAAGAAACAATAATACTAATATCATTAGCTTGAGCTTAAATATATATTTTACCTATAAATCGCTTGATAATGGGTAGAAACGTAGTAGATTCATTCGATTTTTACCCCACGATGTTTCATTTTGTTGGGGAGGTTATTTTTCTCGCAAATTCACTGAAACTGATGTAATTCTTATTTCCGACAATAGTAAATTTAATCTAACTGTTTCCTTTAACATCAATATCAGAGCGATCTTCAAAAATTTAGTGTGCACCGATCTTGACGTGACGAGAAAATGTTATCTAAACGCAGTCTTTTCCATAAACTGTAATTCACGATCTCTGATGATATTATAAATTGGAAAGTGTGTTTGTTGGTTTGTTGAATTGACCTTCTTTCGAGCAGCAACGGAGCGACGTGATTTTTTGCATAGAGATTGTTTATGAGCCGTGGAATGACACAGGCAATATGTTATGCAAAATGGGTTCCGTTGCTTGAAAAAATGATAAAAATATGATAAACATGTTGACTTTTGACACGGAATGTATACTACCTTACAATACTAGCCAAACAGCCAGGTGTTGCTGCCTCGCTTACTTACGTTAGCCAGATGGCGCTGTTGGCGAGTCAGCGCTACAGTGGGTCTAGGAGGTCTAGGAACAGTGTGGCAGACGCCATATTCAGGAACAATAAACCGCGAAATTCAAAATTGAGAAATATCACTTTTGGCGGTATGACATGATGCGGAATTCGTACGTTACATTACTAATAGCACATCGCTGTTTTGATGAAAAATAAACATTATACAATCAACTTAAAGTAATAATAAAAAGCGTAGAGCAATAATTTTTAAACGTGTATCCACTTACACATTCAATTATCGGCCTAGGCTTTACGCTCCGGCGGAATGGATTCCGTACCATATGAAACTATCTTTACGCGATTGTTTCTTGGTAAACTTTTTTAAAATTAATCGAGAGCCTCATTCTTATGGACTCACGTGTAAAATTCTATTAAATACATAATGAATATTTAATAATAGATATACATATTATGAATTTTATTGCAAAATTTCTAAGAGACTATGTAAGGTAAACTGTAGATAAATGTATAGAAATCAAGATTTGTACTTGATGTAAAAGTAGATCAGAAGTTAATAATACATGAATATAAAAACATCAAGAAACAATAAAAATTTGCGTACATTGTAGAGAAATGTATAGAAATAAAGTCGTGAAAAATGATGATGAAAAATGTAAACTATAAATATACGATTATTTACGCGCATAAAAACTTGTTTTTGCATAAATCTCAATTATAAAAAATATTGTAAAATAGTCGACACAGTGACATTGAACAAATGTTGATCAAAAATAAATTAATACAAAAATAAATACTAGAAAAAAAACTAAGTTTTCTTCTGCGAGTTTCCGAGTGAGTTTCAAGTATCACAACCTGAACCGTTCTGAAGCTGGTGTGCAATTTGCCCAATATTTTGAAATTCGCGGCATCGTTTTCCTGAAAATGGCAAAACCAATCAGTACGCGGTACGCGTTTGGGCCACACGCCAGATGGCGTTCGCCTCTCGCGATTGAATCGCATTCTTTGAGTATATACCTCGCGATAGGAACCGAGAGCTGATGAATATAATATCAGGCCCCCTAGCGGAAATGAAATAATCCGTGGCAAAGTTTTTCGCGTTATGACAAGTAGATAGCGTTAAGATAGAAACTAATGACTTTGGCCACATGTCCAATGACATCCACATTTCGCGGGGTTTTCAATAAGATAACCTCAATTTTAATCTGTTTCGTACAGCCATAAGCGACCTCCAGTGTGGTTTCGGCCTAGTGGAAACATTGTTCACTGAATCTTTCGCGTCTGTCAAATGGTTTTTGACTCGAATGCTTTCTTTATTGCGTGAAATCGTATGTCTCTTGACAGTTTCATGTGTAAATGTTTTGCAAATTTTATACACTCCTAAATATTGGTTCATTTGATAACAATCAAATACCAGACCGATGTCTGGCACTTTCGATTTTTCTACACAGCTATAACTCATTGTATAATCTTGTATGATCTATGTAATTTTTGTACCTATGTGTTATATCATTGTGTCTAATTTGAAAGAAAGAAGACATATAAACTTTGAGAATCTGAGATAGTTTTGCTGTGATTAAGAAATCTGAAATTTGTATAATTAGAGAAAATAACCATTGTACTATTATCACTCACAAGATTCATTATGAGATAAATATTTTAAACTATGTATTTTCATTACAACACATACGTGTTGATATTGCATTTTACAAATTGATAAGTACCTATATACTAATAAACACTAACTTTATATTTCCCATTACACATACCTGTAAATAGACCAAACGATACATATAAAAAAAAATATAAGGTATTATATAAATAACCAGACAGTAAAATATCTTGAGTTATGAAAGTTGAACCTTCGGGCCACAAAACAATAGATAAAACCGACCGACATGCTCTTAAATGGATGTAAAAACTCAAAACAATGTAAATAATGTTTTAAATAACTCTTAAGGCACATTTCAAGCATAATTAGATTTTTGCAAAATACTTTCTCCCAAAATCAATACATCATACAATATTATACCATATTAATTAGCAAAACGAACAATACTTGCCATATCTAAAAAAATTAAGTGAAGTTCAAAGGCCAGGTATCAAAACTATGTACAACCCGTTGTAAAATAACCGAAAATTTAAGACAATAAAAACCTTTGAACATGAACCTAAGCGCAAATTAACCACATCTAAATTCTAAGTTACGTTTTGGCGGTTAATATTGTACCGAAGCTGCATTCGCATTACGTATGAAAAATATTATTCTCTGTGCTTTTCGGAACACACTTCTGGTAATGTGGTTTCTTCTTTCTTAGTATACTCATAATTCTAGTGTTTCACTTTCCTCGCATTTTCACAAAAATCTCATCACACATACGGGAACATAAATTTGATACATCCTCAAAATGTGACAATTATAATTTAACCCGAAACCTTCGTAAAGTAATGCTATCAATATCTTTTCGTGCAGGCGTCTCGACTATGTGAAAAATCTTGAACTTTTTTCAACGTTTACATGAAGTCTGAAACCATTTCAAAAATATTCCAGATATTTCAGACAGGTGCCAAAGTTGCATTCGGCGTACGTTTCAAGGGACGATCAAGAGGACGATTAAAAAATGGATTCTCTGCTTGATTCCCCTTCGAATTTGACTAATAATAATAATAATAATAATAATAATAATGATGATGATGATGATGACGATGATGATGATGATGACAAAATAATGGCCATACCGGGCAATGGAATTAAATCAAAAATGCATTTTCTTTAGATGCTACTTTTGTAAAACCTCTTTATTTCATCGACCGAATTATTTCCCATCACTGACATCTTCCTTCTGTTCGTTCTTCTTCCTCCGCGGTTTCACATCCGAGCGGTTAGAAAATTTTTCATTCCGTAATGGTCGAAGAATATCTAGGTCACGAGTAAAAAGTGGTTGAATGTATGCGCGTGCGTGCGTGAGTAATAGAAATGAAGAGGGAGTGGGTGAGTAGCGATAGCACATAACTATTAGAATTAACATAACGTTAACGAATAAGATCCATTCCACACAGAGGGTTTCGTTGCGAGCGTTGCACAGTTACACCCAGCTGATGTGTGCATATATGGCGTACGTATTAAAAGGTATGTGCCTACACGGCGTACGTCCCTATGCTGGTTGTATTTGCATAATACCGAAGTAACAAACGTTCGGTGCCCGTTCAACTTATTCGATAACGATCAAATAGCTTTAAACGTCGGGTAACAAGACGGCAGTTTATTACCCCCCGTGTGTACTGTGTGTATTAATGCACACTCGTGTACTTTTCCTACACGACGGTTATAACCTAACGAATAGAAATTTCCGTCGAGGCGAAGCGGGAATATAAGGGACTTGATACAAGCCAGGTTTTATTGGGCCCCTCGCCGGCAGTTTCGGGACCAACTCTCTTTTAATAAGCGGCCCACATTCCCTCTTCCCTTGAAATAGGTATTATACCCGTACGGACCCCGAGCATTCAGCGGGCATTAGGTATTTCAAACGACGTTACGTTGGCCCTATCTGTCCAGCCTATCGCGCACTAAAAATCACCTACTTATTTTACGAGACGTCCGATGTTGTCGGTCGGCCCGTCGAAATTATCCTACCTCAGATGAAAGGCCAGTTCTCGAAGAAAGGGGATCCTACCATTCGGAGAATGCTGTTTTCGGGGATTTTTTTCAGATGAGAAAAGACTGGGAGACCTGACGCAACTTGATACGTCCGTAAAGGTCGTTGGACTTTCGATAAATAGCCCGAACACCGCGTCGAACAAAAAAAATAAATCGGAATTTCGGATATGAGTATAGAAAAGTGAGCTACGTTCCTTTCGAACCTTGTGGGGAAAAAAAAATTAAAAAGAAATCTGTGGATGTTACTAAAAACGAAATAGAATTTCAAATTTCGGCGGATGAAACACGTTGGAATAGAATCACAGAATGTACTTTCGATTGTTCAAGTATCGAAATCCGACTAATTGTCGATCGTTGAAAAATACAGATTTCTTTGATGGGTGAATTGATAAAAAAAATCATAATCCGTCGGAACGAAAGTACGTGAAATCCGATATGACGTCAATCAATGATGAACAATATTGATAAAAATTGATATCCGTCAAGAAAAAATAGCTAATCAATGTTCCATGAATAACAGTAAAAATGAGAAACGAGCTGTTTCAAAATAAAGAAATTTTCGGAAAGGATTAAACGAAATTCTGCGCATATTCAACGACACCATCTGCATTGCGTTTATTCGACGATGATTCAGGTGTTGAATTCCTTTCAAGAAAATCTTTGCTGCCCCTGATCGCCGTGCACAAGAGCTAAGACTCAGGCTGTAGCTAAGGCGGTGAAAATAATGGAACGTACGATGTCAGACGTTGATGTTAGACCGCGGCCTTTGATGAGGAAGGCACGGTGGAGAATTACACGTGTAGGGTATAACGATATGATTGACGCGCATCTAGATAGTGGAGCAAATGAACTCGGAGTACAACGTGTTATACAAACCATTTCGCGAATACGTTTCACGTGTACATGATTCCGTTTTCACCATCCAACACGCCTCTAAAAGCTTGGTGAATTGAATTTCGCTGCGACGTCGTTGATGAATACACGACATCTGCGAACGCCAATCAAAGCGTTGTGGGTCGTTATCACGGGTGATGCACAAGTCACCGAAACCTCACATAGTATCCTACTACGCTTCGGTTTATGAGTCTGCTTTTATTCACAAGTGAAAATAATTTGAGTACGGCACCAGTTTCAAACTTTTCGAACCAGTACATCAGGAGAAAAAAGGCTTCGGTCGTTGAATTTTGCTTGTAAAGCAAGTTGACCGGCCCAAAAGTTGCTGGTTTTTTATCAGACCGTTTGACCAACTGCTCCACCGATTCCGGTAAGAAAAATATAACTTTACTGTAGTCGATTTCTTCCCCAGGGATTTCGGAGGAATTAGACGAGGTCACAATTCGCTGATTGTCAGACTGTTTGCAGAAAACATGATTGGTCGTAAAGGGAAACATCAATTCACCGCAAACTAGTCTCTACAACTGTATAATTTTCTTATACCGGTATTGCAAATACGTGTGTATAATTGAAGTAGAATTATGCAGTGCAGAGTTGTTTGATAGAAAGTTGTGTTAATTGTAAAATCGATGCCAACACGAGGCAGACAACGACTATCTACTGCAATCAATTACATGAATTTGCGATAGGTATACCGAAGGTGATATAATGACCATCGCGGCTATCACTTTCACTGTACCTGGATACTGTCATTTTCGGCATCCGATTATTAGTGGGTACTGGAATAGTATTTATCGTCCAATTTCATTTCGTTCTATCTTTACACGTGGAAACTACTCTAAGATATTCTATTATTCACAAATACACGAGTGAACTCTAGTGCAGGATGAATTGTCGAATGACGCCAATTAAGGCTTGAGTCATTTGGAAACGAGAGGTTATCATTAGGGATCTGGAGAATTCAGTTCCGAGCAAAATGTATTCACTCGATTTCTGATATCGAATCAATACCAAGAACATACTGAAGATAAACTAAACCGTGACGTTTCAATAATAATTCAAATAGCAGGAACAATTGCAGGTGGCGTAATTATGCCAAGAGGTAATGAAACGACTTGAAAAGTTGGTGGCTGAACGCACATCAGGGGAGCCAACTTGATCGAAATGGGGTAAGATACGTGAAACAAAATGGTGAATTGAAATTATGTTGGTAGGATGACGCGTAGCAATTATCAGTCATTAGTCGGTTGGCAAAAAAGTCACTTATACAGCGACTATTTAAAATCTGGGCAACCTACAAAAAATTAGCATCACCTACATAACCTCAATACACTACCTGCGACGGCTGAAGCTTAAGTTGGCTAGCCTGCATGAAAATTCTGTAACTCGCGCACGCGCAGTCGGCTGCTGAATTTATCAAATTTTAACATTCTCTTACTGAGAGATCTTAGATATTATGCAAAAAGCCGTAGACCATTTTCCAAGATTATTTTTGAAATTCCAGAGTATAAGATTGAAAAAATAAGAAAAAAAAAACAGGGCTTAAGTATGTTGATCGTTCTAACCATAAAACCTTTTACCAAATTATCAGCGTCTCAGCTTATGATTTATGTTTATTACACGAGAATTACATATTTTATTTTACACGCATTCATCATCGTTAGCGCAAATAAAACTGTCAGAAATTTAAAAAAAAGAACCTTCGATTCAGATTATAAGTTTCATTAAATCGAGGAGCTTCTCGTCTAATTTCACGCGATTTGATAATAATCCAACCGATTTCAAATCATTTAGATTTCAAGCAACTTACATCGTGACAATAAACAAGATCGAGCGATTTCCGCTCGAATTCCAAATGATTATTATTTGACTTTCGAACTACTTCAAACTATTTTCAACGATTTCGAATAATTTTCGACAGATTTGAAAAATCGACCGGATCCTCTGGTTGAACTTACTCACGTACACTTAGAGACAATGAATCTGAGACGGCTAATTTTTCACACTAAACAGTTATGTTGGCAACGCCAAGAAACCTACAGCGCCACAGTCGGCCGAACGCGAAACTAACTCGATCTCAATAAACGTAACATAACCCATGACCGTCGAATCTAACCTTGGAATACGCGTCAATCCAACAAGTCATTATTCCCCCGGCATTCTAAGGTTAGATTCTACGGCCATAGGTTATGTTACGTTTATTGAGATCGAGTTAGTTTCGCGCTCGGCCGACTGTGGCGCTGTAGGTTTCTCTGTGTTGCCAACATGACCGTCTAGTGTAAAAAATTAGCCGTCTCAGGTTCATTGTCCCCAAGTGTACATCACGAATAGTTGTACAACGTCCAACGGTAGTCGGCACGAATGCGAGGTAGAATTTCGACCGGTTTCGCCACCAGGAGCGCTGGGTGGTTCTCCGGCTGATCGGTGGACGGGCCTTCCGAGGCGGTATCGGGGGATCGGTCGCGATCGTAGGTGATGGATCGGTACAGGTGCTCACTTCCCGCCGGCTGAACACGGCCCTTCGATGACCTCCGGTACCTACGAATAATGCGCGACGTGGGAGAAAGAGACGGCCAGCCAATTACGGCTCGGCATCGAGGATCGTCGCCCCGTTAAGACGGATGACAAAACGTCAAAATATTAATCGGCGACTTCACCGTCGTCGCCCCGGGCGTAATTACGGCATTCTCGGACTTCATCGTTTTCTCACGATGAATGGACAGAAGCGCTTCATCGGTTCGGTCTTGCCTGATTGATGCACCTTTAAACTGTACAAATAAAATGATAAAAGTTTCGTGGTGTAATAGTAAAAGATTACAAAAAAAAAAAAACGAAGCGACATTGCTCTGGTCCTAAAAAATTAATACTCTGTACTCGATAAGTTGTGGTCAGTTTTTGAGTACTTGACATAGAGAACTGGTAATGGGAATGCTCCAGATTTATTTCATGTTTCTCAGTGACAAGACAAGAAAGGAGCCATTTTTGATGCCATGAACTTCAATCTATGTCGCCATTATGTTGCATCAGAACTGTTGATTGCGTTATGAATACGTGTTCATATAAATGAATGAACAATTTCATTATCCAGCTCAATACTTCTTACAACCCTCGTAAAAGATGGTAGAGAACTCTGATTGTTTTAATTGTATTGGAAATTTGGTAAACTATTTTCAATGATAAATCCAGTGACGAAGATCGAAACCATTTCTTCTGTAAAATGCTTGTATTTAATAGTATGCGTTTTTGAAACAAATCGTTCTTCGAGATTAAAACTAATGATCTTGATTATGAAAATGAAAAACGAATTTCTTAAGTAATGGTAAAAAATCGTGGAAATTTTGAATAGTTCAAAATTCACAGCGCGCGCCATTTTGTATTATAAGAAGCGGCAATTGCAGAAGCTGGACAAATTTTATGCGTCGATAGCTGATTCACAACTCGATTATTAATAATGAATGTTATTGAATATCAATCGATATATAACTGGCTCTTCATATCGGAGAATATCAGTATTTATATATGTATAAGAGAATTATAAAACACAAAATGAGAGGATAGTAAGAATCGAAAGTGAAATTTTTGCAGTTTTCTATTTCCTCTTGAGAATTTTCGTGGAATGATTTCCCTGCGATATTCCTTAGCATTTTTGGTTTTTGGAAATGACTATAAAATGATTCGGCATTGTCAAGGAACATCGCCCGAAAATTATAAAAATTTCAATTTGACTCTTATTATTCTGTTATTTCCCATTTATTGGTTATCATATTCATCAACGAGTCTAACCCTTTTCTTTTTTCGGTACATTAAATTATTTATTTAATATCCTGAAATCTTGTGCCGAATACGCGCTTGATAAAATAAATATAGCCGGGTATTAAGGAGGGGGAGGGGGGGTAAGGTTTTGCACTTTCGAAAAATCGAATTTTTTTTTGTCTTATCTTATTGTTAAACATTTCAAGAATATATTCCCAAAATTTTAAGTCGATCTGAGCAAAACTCTTGAAGTTATTGTCTAGTTAGTCTCCTGCCCTTTAACACTATAGCTCTGACAGCAGGTATACAGCTTATTCACTTCTATCGTTCTGGTCCATTATCCTGTTTCGAGAATATTTTATTCAGTAAAGACAGGTAAGTAAAGCCATAAAGACATATTTTATATTTGTATGTATACTATACATTGTACAATATTTTAAAACGAGAGACGAGCGTCAGTTTGTCGTTGTACGTTCGATCGTGCGCTTGTGATTTTTTCTCAAAACTACTTTTTCAAAGTCCGTGTTCACTGCCATTTAAAAACTACTTGACCGGTTCATTTCAAACTTGGTACACATTTTCTACATATAAAATACCTCCCCCCAACGTTTAGTTGAAACTTTTTTTTTACATTAAGGGGGCTTCCCACCAACAAAATGGCGGAATTTTTCGTGGAAAATAGCAGTTTACACTTTAGATGGACACCAAAAATTTTGAAATGAAAAAAAAAAAATAATCAAAGAACGCTGGGGGGAGGATTTGATGATACTTTGACTAAATTCTAACGGTTTTTGATATCAGATAATTTCCGACCGAGATATAGTGAACACCGGAAATTGTTTTTTTTTCTGAAACGTTCTGGGGCAAGCTCTGTCACCGGCTTGTTTTTTAATATTTCCGTATGAAAAAATTACAGAATATTGTTACAAGTATACTTGATAATGTCAAAAGGTTTGACTAAATTTGCTGGATCCATACTTTTAAAAAAAATTCACAAACAAAGTGTTTTATTTTACGCTGAAACCCTTACCCCCACCCCTAAGGGTCTAAGAATTGCTTGGAGCAAAGGCAAAAGAACGAACACGCGGATCGGTAATACGGTTTAAGACTTATTAAAAGAATTGGCTTGCGAGCGTGGAGTTCGGCTGAACGAAAGCCATTAATTAGCCATTTCCGCCGACTGCATTGTGCCGTACAGTTATAATAATGTCTCGTGTATCCAGCGTGAGGATATTACGCCTTTTTTGATGACGGGTGTCCTTCGAACCTGGCCAAGTTATTCATACCTGCCTCGGGACACTTGCAGAATTAAAACATGGACGCCTTCAAGGAATTTATTATGCCCCGTGTATGCGAGTATCTCCGACTGTAATCGGCGCGTTACGTTGTTCGGCCCCGCATTGAGTTGTACGAAAGTATTGGGCGAGTGGAAGAGGAAGAAACAAGAGGAGGACAATTATCCTCCACAGGCGCAATTGAAAAGAAATACTAATGAAAATTAATTACCGCGTGTTAATTACTGCTCCGAGATATTATCGTAACAACACTTGTCATTGTTCGTCATCCATGCCGAGGAATTTTAGGGTGAGGACTGCACCGTGAGGATTTAAAAAGAATAGCATGACAATGACACTAATGGCGTCATGGTTTTCATGATGATATTTTTATTCACAGTGTGACTGAAACGCGGCACGTTTCGCGTACGTCGAGAGAATTATACTATGAAAACCATAAGCCAACGGTTAAAGAAAATTTAAAAGCACTGCTGCGGTAGATTTTGAAGACACCTCACTGTGAGAAGACTGGATAGTGAAATGGAAAATAACGAGAGTTAGGTACAAGAATTAGCTCGAAGAAGATGCCAATAATTTTATTCCGAGATCACAAATTGAAACGTCGTTTTCTCTTCAAGTTCATCAAGTTCACGTTTTGGGTACCGTGTACACAGTCTCTGAAATTTAGTAAATCGTCATACACATTTCGAAGATTCAAGTCTTTCTACTTTTGAGGATTATGATTTTTTCGCAAGTTCAGGTATCACAGTCTTTTGACCGGGAGTCAAGAGATATAAAAAAACATGACGTGATGACTCCACCGAAAAGTTGATTTTTTTTTTTTTCTTGAATTTTTTCTGAAAAGATTTTGCCGTTTGTTCGAAAATCAGGATGCACATAACTAAAAGTAGTAGAAGCTTGAAAAGCTTCGTGACATATCTTTACCGAATGCTTGATGTATCACTAGAATTTCGTCTAAATCGGTCAAGTCATTTTTTAAAAGTTAAGAAAGTCACCGTTCGGTAACCGGAACCGGTAGAAACTTGAAAAGTTTCAACGATCATCTCTACTCCATGGTTGATTTTTTACCTAACTTTTATCCAAATCGTTAAACCCATTTTTCCAAAATTCGAGGCACGGCATTTTCTGAAGACACACGTACGGACTGTCAAAAAAATTTCGACAATAGTTGCGCGAACGATGAAACGTACAATTTTCAAGCGCAAGAAATTTCTATTAGTCTGGAAACGACGTCTTTCACGATGACAAATACTACGGGGACTCTGCTTTAAACTTGTGCCTTAAAAAAAAAACAGTAGTTTCAATCGTGAGAAAACGTTTTTTTAAATGGATACAAAGCGAATACCTTCATCGACATTTCGTAGTTCATTCAAACGTCAAAGTATCGCAAGTTCTACGCCATTGGTCGAAATTGCTTAAGGTAGCAATTGTCCAAGTGCTAATATTCTCGTCGAAGGTCTTTGATCGGGGTTCGTTTATTCGTACCTTCGAACAGAACCGTACGAGGTGGCTTCGATTAACGGGAACTTTATTAACAGAGCGATAACGAGGCGACAAAGCCGCGAGGCGGTATTTAGAGAAGGGGAAAGGCAGCCTGCAGTCAACGTGTTTTATCATCAAGAGCCTCCCATAAACCTGTGCTCAAGATAAAATTCCTCTGTACGTATGTAGGCAGGCGAGCGGGCAGACACGGGAAGCACAAAGCACCGGTCCTGACTGCCTGAAGTGGGATGAGCATAATTTAACATCTCTCGTGGTTATTTTCGAGACCCACCTCGGCGTACGTAGGCTTAAAGACACCGATGCTACCATGCGCGAGGAACAATACCAGCGCCTGCTTTTTCTCTTATGGCATGGCCGTCCGGCATCCGGACACCTAATGGCCATTGGCTGATTGTGAGCCGGGTGGTCCGTCCGCACCGCGGGCCGCGAGGCCTTATTTATTCATTAACATTCGCCGCACGCGATAGTTCGGGATGCGTAATTAAGCTAGAAATAACAGCTCCCGATCCTGCGAGTACAAGGTACTCGGAGTTCCTTCGATGCGATTGACCGCTCTCACGATTTGTTTTAACAATTTTTGGATATTCGACGAATCGGTTCTTTCATTAGTATCAAGAGTAAACGGGACACATTTATTATAAGTTATAATTTTGCTTGGAGGGGGGGGAGTAGCGTTGATTCGGTGAAAAAAAACACTTTTTTGAACATTTTTTTTACAAGATACAAGCAATGTATTTGACATTAACTGATCACAGTATTGTAGAGTAACGTTTCACTCGTCACTGGGTAATCGGATATCAGGGAGTTTTCCCAAGTTACGCTGTCGAGTTTTTCTTTTGATTTGTTGTTATTTTTTATTTTACATTAATAAATTTGCCAATTTGTTGTAGCTAAAATCGCGTCTTTCAATTTCCAGTGTTAGCAAAAGTTGTTAAATTAATAAAGAAATAGAATAAAAAAAAAAATGGGTGCGTGTACTTATGTACGCGCGTGAGAAGTTATACTTCTTTGGCATCATTAAAAAATACACAACATGTCAAAATCTTCTGTCACACAATGATAAAGAAAAGAAGTATGTAATAAAAAACAATAAAACAAATAACGGATGTCTTACATTATATTTAAATAATCTATTAAATTTTTGTCACGAACTTTTTATTAAATGTTCTATTAAATTTATTTCTTTATTTTGTAAATATTAAAAAACCAATAATAAATATTCAACATTGATAATTTAATAATATTTAGTATTAATTATATTAAATAATGATATTTCAATTTATATCAATAAATAATACATACGGATAACTAACCTCAATTATATTGGAGCACTTGAAAAAGTATTTTAGCACAATTTTTTCACTAATATTCACAAATTTTTCGAGACTTAATGAATTCGGTTGAGTGGGCAACTTCATCCTGTTAATTTTGTGTTACAATTTTGTGTTACAGTGATGCGCGCGCATCTTGAAATTTCACTCTCATCAGTTTTTCATAACGCGCCTAAAGAAGTATAACTTCAAAAAACTCGTCAGCGTTACCTGGGGAAACTCATAAACTGATAAAATAAATTTGATTTTTTGATTTCCGATGACCCAGTGATGAGTTAGAACTGTCACCGCAAAACAACTTTTTTTTCGAGACGTCGCCGGAGATTTGCTGCGAACGGCTTGATTTTTAATATTTTTCATTGAAATTTTTTGCAAAATATTCTTGAAATGTTACTCGACAATGCTGTGATCAATTAATTTAAAATACATTGCCTGTATCTTGTTAAAAAATATTTGAAAAATTGTAGGTATAACACCAACGTAAAAGACACTTTCTCTCTGTTTAACTAATAAATCGATTCGTAGAGTATAATTGTATGAATAAAATTGTGGATATTAACTGTTTTAAATCATTCATTCGTCCATCCATTTGTCCGCAAAATTAGAATACACCTTTCAGACACAGAATACTCAGGGTAAACTATTTTTGTGACAATGCTTTGAACTAGTCTTCTTCTTCAAACAACAACATTTTATTCCTTGTTCTCCTTTTTCTTCGTTTCATATGACTTTTATTTCTGTTTATCGTTATCAAAGTCGTTTCCGCAATTTTCGTTACACAAACTTCGTTTTC
Organism: Neodiprion pinetum; assembly: GCF_021155775.2. NCBI lineage: Eukaryota > Metazoa > Arthropoda > Insecta > Hymenoptera > Diprionidae > Neodiprion > Neodiprion pinetum. The sequence continues at coordinate 17,354,629 of NC_060236.1, forward strand.
GTATATGGCTTTTCACTGTTCATTGTTATAAGCTCAATAAATTTCTCAACTTTTTATTTAATTTGGAAGAAAATTTGACTAGAATGCTAGAAATTAAATCGAAGGGTACGTTGTAAAATTGTCAAAGAATAAATTAATCGGCGATCAAATCAGAACATCCAATGAAAACAAGTCATGCAGTGGCGCGAATCTTATTGAAGAGATTCTACTCGTACCGGCATTCCTCGCGATGAGGAGAAAACATGAATTATAGGCGAAATAGCAAGGAACTGAAAGTATAGGCGTCGAAGATTGAAGAAGGGGGAGGAGACGAGTAGTCGGTTTCATGTTTCACCGGAGTCCCGATGATCTTTGATAGCCTTCTCGAGAGTAGGATGAAGAGGAAGGATAATTCTCGTCATGGTCTAATCTGACAAGGAGGGGTGACGCAAACGGTAAGACTGATTTAAACATGACATTTTTTAGACGCTCTTCAGCATAAATAAACAGACCCGTGTTTCGACGATTCATCGAATGGATATTTTTTACGCAGAAAAAAAAAAAAAAAAATATATCGAAGAGTTGTTCGTAGTTCTATGTTTTCTGACGAACACTCCGGTATCTTAGAATTTTCTCAGAACATACCGGCACGTAGGTAATTTTCTTCAATCACGTCATATCTTCTCAAAAAAAAAAGTTAAAAATTCGCACCCAGCGTAATAACCCGTCGAAATTATTCAAGCTTATTTGCACAGCAGTAAATTCACATATATATTTTAACCATCGTCGCTACAAAATGAAAATTTCGTAGTTCGCTGGTCGAGTACATGATAGCTTGTGCTGTCATATTTCCTCAAATGAGTAGGTTCTGTCGAATGTGATGTACTTGAAAATCACTAGAAAGTAGTTGAAACAAGTGAACGAAACCTTTCTTAGATGAGATTTCTCCAAACCATTTGTTTTCGGCACAGTTTTCATTACCAATGAATGCCCACCGTTTCGTGAAACGCCGGACCATGGACCTGTTTATTTCGTTCCAAGAGTGTGTCGAAAATTTTCGATTCTAATCGGTCTTCCCTATTGCGTAACTTCGTCTTCCGAGCGCGTGAGGAACCTCCGGGCGTTGAGGAAGATTGGAGGTGAAATACGAGTATCTGTGAATCAGAATTTACATTGACCCAGAGAAGAGAAGAGAGTCTGCTACTGTGGGCTCGGCTATTTCCCGGTGGTATTAAATCATCCTTGAGAATGGTAATCATCCGGGCAGGTTAATAAATTTAAGACATCGCATCTCTTTGCCGCTGGTGATACGTAGAGGAGCTCAAAACTGTCGGACTAATCTCGATTGAATCGTCTATCCACCGTAGAAGCGAATGAACCTGCAATGTACGCTCATCGGTTCGATCTACGCACACTTGGAATCCAACGGAAATTGATCCTCTGATAGAATCTTTTCTATAATAACAATCAACCTCCGGAATCCGACAATTGCGCAATCCAACTCTCACCGGCATGTCAGTTAATCAAGTCGATCAAGATCAAGGCGATCATCATGGTGGTCTAAGAAAGGTAACATCTTTTCAATCTCAGCCTGATGCAGAAATGTTTGGTTATGTCCTTTCGATCAAAAAAAAAAAAGGTTCCCTCGAGACACTGAATCTAGTAATTGACGTAATTTTCCTAAAAAACTGTAATTCCTCGGACAGTTCGATGGGGAACGGATTATCGATTTATACAGGGTACACACACTTGCTTTCACTTACGGGACCAGTGAATGGAATCATCATTTTCTCGCATAGCGATGTTTTAATACATCACGCACTTGAAGGATTTACCTCGATATTATCTGGAATATTTCAGTTAGGGTAAATCTATCGGCTTTGATTACCTTACAGACCAGTTGTCGTCACAAATGATACAGAGGTGGTTTAATCTCAGTCGACGGAAACCAATTTTCGAACAATACACGGTAATACAAATGCTCGCAAGGACTTTCCAGACTATAATTGAGTGTCGCATGTCGGTCTAATATTGCCTGATGCCGAATTTTCTAATTTACCACAAACAATCTTCTGTTATGGAAGTTCACACCGGCTAATTTTAGCACTACGTTTCAAACAGTGTAAAGTATATCACATGTTAAAAACTCCTGTTCAAGTCTTGGTCGAAGTAACAATTGTCAAACGGATTGAGTGATTGAATGGATTGGAAGTCATAATGAAAAATGCGCCAAAATTCTGAGTTACTGAATGCATGTGGACTTTGGACCTTACAATCGAAACTTGATCTATAATTTTAAGAATACGACGTAACCGTTTTTTTTTTCTTTCGTTTTGTCGAATTTATAAAACATTCTATTTGTATGCACCAATTACTTGATGTTTTATACATTTTTTGTTCGTCGTATTTTAATTAATATTTTTGTATCTGTTTAAACTGTTGAAAATACTATTTTGACATACATTTACATTGGTATGGATTTAAATAAACATCGAATAACAGATTTATGGAATAAAACTGCATTTCTCTCGATAAGCCGCAGACTGTGATTTATACCTATATATGTTTTACACATTTTTCAAAAAACCGTTTTCCTAAATTACTGTGGTGTCAGACTTCCAAATAATTAAATACGCTCGGTGAATTTAGTAACATCGTTTATTGTTACTGTCTAAACAAAAGTATTGGAATGTAGGCTTATCGAGAAGAAGACTATTTTATCTATCAAACCTATTTATCTATGCTCGTTCGAATCGGGGGTATTTAACGATAATTCTTGTCTACATCTGAGATTCTCTCTGAAAATGTAATATGAAGAAATCTTTTCAACAACTCAACGAGATACAGAAAAACTGACCGGATCTCTATATAAAAAAAATTGGAAAAAAATGATGTCAGTAGTACAAGAAAACAGGGAAATTCAAAAATCACCCAAAAAATACCAAAGTATACTTTTTGAAGATGCATCTATCTAGCTTACATTTTCTTTTTCTACACCGAAACGTTTCAATTATTTTTACGGATCTCGAAACCTTCTTATGGAAGTGAAAAAAAAGTTTCATACTTGATATTTTTCAATCAAAGTTGACGGTTTTTTCAAAATTGACCCAACTCGGAGGTGTTTCATTTTTTTTAAACAATATTATATATTTACTGAGAAACGATGATTGATTGGTGATAACAACACAATCAGAGAAAATTTTCAATAAATTTAACAAAACAATTTCTTCCAAAACTAATTTCTTCACTCGAAAAAAAAACTGGTTAGATTATACGTCGGGAAAAAAAAAAACCATTTCCATTCCATCATCGAAATTTTTTTTTGTGCCTCTTTTTATTCTAAAATAAAGGTGGTAATTGATTATCGTTGTTAATGCACTTAAAGATTTGAAATACAAATTTTTATTCATATTGAATTATTAGGAGATCAATTCTGAATAAAAAAAAGGTCGTCCAAAAAATTCATCAGTCCTGCGATGCGGTATCCACATTGCAGATGATTATACATATACATATCACGAAATTGAGGTTAGGATCGCGTAATGTCCGATTTGCTCGTAGCTGCGCATGCGCGGGGTAAGAAAAAATACCACTTTCAACTCCCAGAACTTGAAAATGCTCTTTATTGTACTCCACGCATGCGCAGTCGTGACTCATTCTCACCATTGCTGAAACAGTTACTTTACATACCGAACACAAGTATGAAACAGTGTCTTAAACATGCTTGCATTGTATAAATATCTACAATTAATCGTACATAGGGAGAATTTTCACTGACAATGAAATAGCAAATGTTTTGCGAGCATAGCGAATCGGGCTTCCCAATGTAACTACTCGTTGGGTAATCCTGCAAAATTATACCTGTTGCAACATTTTCTTGCTGTCTCTATATCAACACTTTAACTCGCTGGTCCAGTGAAAAGACATTTCACGTACAGTATCAAAGGTTATAATCATCTCCAATCGATCAAAGTGGCTGATGACAGACCGAGTTCCAAAGGTGTCGAACAATTTATTTTTTGAACACACTATGTTCTTCTTAGAGGACCCAGCATCCTAATAGGACGTTAATGAGCGCATTTCCCTCTCTCTCTCTCTCTCTTTCTTCGGGAATCGTCTTCGTTAAATATCTTTAAAGTAAAAGTTAGGGATTATTTGACCAGCAATACCGCTTATTCCTAACCGATACCACCTATGCCTAATTTAATATGTCGATACCCAATTTTTTCAGAGTAATTTACAACTCATACATACATCTGCTTTGTAGGATTAGTTTTTAGCTGACCAGTTTTAGTAATATTATCCTGATAAGCGTATGTTATTTGATAAGGATAGATTCAATTTAAATATTTGATATATTGTTATACGTTTATTTTCATTTTATTTTACTTTTTTCTTTCTTTTTTCTTTGATTTTATTTCACTTTCTTCATCGAGAGCTGTAAATTGTCGGTCCATTTGAGTTGTCCTTAGGGGACGCATTGCTCCAGGACATTTCTTAATAAACGCTTCTCTCTCTCTCTCTCTTTTTTCCCGTCATGCGACTGGCGTGCGTGAACCACCCACACGGTGCCGCGATCATTGCGGTAATACGTTACTCGTCCGAAGGGCAGTTATACAGTATCCACGGAATAATGTTCAGGGTACATATAATGAATTGCGTTCAATTTACGACTCGAGGGGGAGAAGAACGCCCGGGGTTGCGGTTGACCTAAATATTTCTCGCTGAGGTGATGGATGGTTATTGAAGCGGCCACTCGACAGTCACCTGCTACCGTTGTACGAACACCCTCACCTCTGATCGTCAGCCCAAATACGGCCGCCTGCATCGTGCAGGATTATTAACGTCAGGAGTGCGCCGTAATTCCCGCCCTAAGATTGTCGGCAATTGGATATTTCGATTGGAAACAACTTGCATGTATATGTACAACGTATTTGAACGGAAGAAGCAAAAATAATGAGGTAGTATTTTTTCGTTTTCATATTCGATTAAAATTTAGGCACATAGAGCCGATTTGTCGAATTTAACAAACATGGCGAAAGACATTTTTTTACCTGTTCAAATAAACGTGGCTTTGTTTCGTAACGGATGTTATTGTTCTCACAAATTTTTTTGCTCAATCAAACGACACTTTTGTCAATCGAGATGAAAAAATTTCTTTCGCTATATTTGGTCAATTTCGTAAAGTTCGTTCGCCGTGTGTACAACAAAACGACGTCATCGATGTTACGGCATATTTGCATAGTACTAAATCAGTAAAATTTAATCGGTTATAATATTTGAAAATGTTTTCATTTTGGAAGAAATTGGACAATTTGGATACCTTGAGAGATTTTTTTCAGTCAGTCTTTCTAAATGTCAGATGCAAATTTTTGAAAACCTTTTTATTTTGCGTTGAGTTTCAACAGTGATTGTAGACTGCCGGGATATGTGTCATGGACTGGGCGAGAATACGGGAGGTTATTTAGCTGCAAATACTTTGAAATTTCTGATGCAAATTCTTCAGCTTGGTATGTATATCAGATCGCGACTGAATTAGCCTGCAAGTGCCGTTCAACCTCGGAGTTTATTACCCGCATATTCAGCTGTTAGATAAATTTACCGACGTAAATTGTTGGAATACTTTCACCAACGTCATTAAAAATCTCGCAAGTTATCCGAAAATTCTGTACTGATTTTTCGAAGCACTTTAATAATTCTTATGACGATTTAAAGGTGCGCAAAATAATGTGTAGGCAAACTAATAATTACGCTCTTGACTTAGAGAGTTAGGGCCAGTCTTGAAGTTCTAAGTTTACTAAACAATTGTCATATGTTACTCATCGATACCCAATTTTCCAATGTTGATTAGAGAATTCTTTCAACTTGAAATTTTGATGAGTTACCTACAGTTTTAGTCAGCCACAAAGGAGCAACGGAAAGATAAGGAGGAATATCGAAAGGAGATTAAAAGGTTGTTTTAACCGAATGAAAATTTCTTTACAGATGGCGTAAGCTTATTTTGCTGCTGTAGCTGACTTTTCTACGCTTTGTCGATGAGAGAATATACAAGAGTGAATTGCTAACGACAGAACGGTCCGTCGTCTGCTACAGCTTAATGCGCATGCGCTACAATTCGAGAGCAATTGTTTGCCAGAGCGACCAGCCGTCGTGAAGATAACCTCGAAAATTTTGGCACTTTTCGCTGGTACTTAGGCGTGTTCAACACCGACATCTGTCAAAATTTTTGATCTTATACACATCGCGGTGAACTGCTGTCTAAATTTATGACTGTTGGTCGCCTTGGCAAACAATTGCTCTCGAATCGTAGCGCATGCGCATTAAGCTGTAGCAGACGACGAAGCATTCCGTCGTGAGCGATTCACTCTTTACAGTTAGATGAAAAGAGTGTTTTATTCGTTTCTTACGAAAACACACTTTGTCAAGCCGGCAAACTATTTTCCTCGAGGACCGTTCTTCGTCATAAAAATTGAAACAATAATAATTGGATTACGATATTAGTCGAGCTACAGGTGAATAACGAACTGGCTCAGTGTCAGTCATGGTTTCTCAACTCTCTCGATCTCTCTCGTCAATGACCAATTTGCATTTAAGAGCATAAATGTGAGAAAACGTCTTCGCTATCTTTCAACCGGTGAGACGCGACTGTGTGCAGTAAACCTTCTTTTTGCCCTTCTTAAGGACAGGTCTAGTGTGCAGGCAAAGAGCGAAGTGCACACCTGATGTTTAGAGGGAAGAGGAATACGAACGGTGAAGCACATAACGGGCATAGAGACATCAGCTTCTTAGCTTCGGATGAACCAAGGGGTTAATTGACAAGTTGAGAAACGTACGTGAGGTCGAGCCACCGTCGTAAACGCCTACACCAAGGGATCAGGGGGCGTAGATAAGTCGCAAGCAGCATGGATGGCTGTGGTACCGAGTATTTTCTTACCTCCGGCTAATGGACGTGCAGGGCTGAATGATAATCGAAATGGTTTCACTAAAAACATACGTCGAGAATACATTCGAGCATAGATTTTTCACTGCAAATGGATGTAGGCCGGCGTTATCAACTTCGAATAGATTCGAAGATGCATTTTCTATTTGAAATATGTACTTGATATACGTTTCCTGTATTTTTCACTTCCAATTGATTTGAACATTCATTTTCCAAAGCAAATAGATTGGGACATGTCACGTATCGTTCAATTCAAGTATGTGTGCGAAATAAATTTGGACATTTATTTTAAACAAATGCATTTGAACATGCATTTTCTATTTTGTTTTCACGTAATGTTCAACTTGAGAAAAGTTTACTTAGCGATGCGTTAATCCTGTTGCTCCGGTGAAGCAGTAATTTAATTGATAAATATACTCTACCGAAATCAATTCTACAGAGCAAATTTTCTACAGAATATGTTCTATAGACACATTTCTTCAGAAAAGAATTCGATATTTACATTAGAAATATTCTTGCATAAGTTATTCTACAGAAGTATTGCTTTATACAATATTTTTCTACAAGAAGGAATTCGAGACTCTCATCAGAAACAATTATCCGTCATTTATTCTGCACAATGTTTTACTGCACAAAATTTCTTCACAGATACTATTTGACACAACGTAAATTCGGAGCAATCATCGAATTGTATCAAAATCATACGTTTAATCGTCAGTTTCGTACATTTTGATTTAAACCGCGAGCGTTGTCAATAATGCCTATTTTTAATCATTAAAATATTCTTCTTGAATTATCATACTTGTGTAAAACCGTCCGCATCAGTTTCACGGTTGTTCTCATACGGTAGAAAGATAATGTGGTTTAATATGAGACACATCGATGACAGAGAATGGCACGTAGAACTGCTTGTCGAAAAAAATTACTCGTATGTAAAATGAAATTACAACCAGCGAGGTATATATATACCCAATTATCAGAAATTATATGAACATGCACTGTATCCATACGCTATTTTACATTTTCGAACTTATTTGAAATACCCCGAAACCCCGAATTAACATTTACCGTATTAAATAGCGCAGAGGAAAGCATTTCTATTTGTCAATTTGAACTACGTATATATCTAAAGATCTTTAGCTTTCCATTTCAAGCGCATTTCCGAAAGCACACATGTAACACTTTTCACAGTCCCTCTCCTGCGACACAGCGATGCTCAGAATCGCGGTGAGACGAACTCGAACAGACGTTTTACGACCGTTCTTCAAGGCACGCCGATTCGGCGATAATTATTATACGCCGTGCACGCCTCGTGTAACGTATACTAAAATCAGCAGACAAACGCACCAAAGCCAAATTTATTATTCACTCGTTACCGGATTGTTTATTATTACTTACTATCAATTGGCTCGTTTAACGAGCCCATCAAAAAACACGATAAACGATGCTGCTCCGCTATGCGTGCATATATATATATATATACGTAATCGTATGCAGGAATTTCACCATACGTCTGAAGATAAGTAGTTTATTTCACTGCCGGTATAAGGCTTCACTTTTGTTCCTGAGATACTGAAGTATTCGGGATTTTTTCATTTTACAAATTGCAAGTTCCCCGGCTTTTCGGTTCCTCAATTAGCAATGCTGCAGACACCGCGGTTAGAATTAATGGAATGAAACTAAATCTTGGAAAGATTCTGGATCGCAGCAGCTTCACAAACTTCCACAATTATCGGTACGTGATGTTGATCTGCAAAAGAACAGTCAAGTCCATAGCAAAATGATTTCTCAATCGCACAAAAACAAGTTTTTATTCACTAAATGAATGAATAACTTTCGCTGAATGACTTTACAGTCCTGTGTTGCGCGTTGTGAAGGTAAAGACATCATAAGAACTGCATTTCCTCCTTATCCAATATTTCTCATTCTAATTATCGACACCGCGATGTTTATTAAACATTCTAAACATATTTCTGAGGTGTATAAAGTCAATGTCCGATCGATATTATACGTAAACCGGTTTTTCTCTGAACGTTTTTAGTATATATACTTAGATGTGAATTTGATTATGCTATGTGTGGGATGTGCAACTGAGGGATGTCAAATAGCTAAGAAACATTTTTGATCTCTAGGTGAATCTTTAGCGATTTTTATGACGAGTCTGATTAACATTACGAATTTGATGTGATGTATCAAGATTAGGAAGAACGGAAACTTTGGTACTGTAATGAATTTATCGAATTCTTGTTGTCAATTCTGGATAAGATACTTTGGATTACCTAATAAACAACTGCAATGTACAATATTTCGATATTATTGTTTGTACACGTCGGAATATTTATAACTTTTTTCGTCAATCTGAGATTTGCACTCCGTAGATTTCACCATTTCCGGTGCAAAATTGGAACTGATATAATTAGAAAAAAAAATCAAAACGCCGATTTTTATCAAAATCGATCGGATGTCTTTGTGTTTCTTTTTTTTTTTTTACTTCTTCCCCCATTGATTGACAATATTGAAAAAACAACTGTTTATAACGTACGATTTTTTTAACCAAATTCATTTAATATTTTTTATTTGAGGTTTCTTTTTTAATTTAACTTTCTGCGTGACACGTTTGTATCAAAATCGCCGTTTCTAACTACATCGATTAAGCATTTGTGGATTACGCTGGTAACGTCATAAAAAAACGGTCGCAAAGTTTAGATTCCGAAGTTTACCGGACTAGTTTTGAATTTTTCCCTGTCGCGTACACGCGTTACTGCATCATTTTGCGATTTACAATTTGAACTTGTAAAGTCCAGAAGTATTGTGTATATTGGTCATTCAAGCAAATCCTGTACGCAAATCCGGCCTCGAAATTTTTGATTTTTTTTTACAGGTTCTTCGTGTTATAATATTTATAACCAAGAGATTTTTCGGGTGTGAAGGATCTCTGACTTCAGTAAATAGGAGTTCTCGTAACTATTAGATTTTGCTTCGAAATTTTCCAATCAAATTAAACGGTTCAAAAAATGCCTTGAAAAAAAATTGAAAACACGGTTGTCGACCGGAAATTTTCTGAATTTTTCGAAAATGATCATTATTTTTTTCTTATTTTCCATTTTCAGCGCAAGATGCAAACAATTGAACTTAAAATGTCAATTCCACCATGTTCTCCATCGTATTTTGAAAATTGGATTTTTTTCCGAAAATTTAGGAAATTTCTGATTCAAATTATGTATATAAATTTTCCGCTCGTTTGACCTCCAAGTCACAGGGTATAATATTAATGAAAAATGTTGAAAGATAAGCGATCAAATTTTATTTAAACCGAAACTGTGACTTGGAGATAAACAAGGGGACAATTTGCAGGTATGATTTACATCGGAAATTTTCTGAGTTTTCAGAAGAAAATCTCATTTTCAAAAAATGATAGGGAACATGGTGGAATTGACATTTTAAGCTTTAGTTTTTGTATTCAGCGCTGAAAATGAAATTAAGTAAGAAAATAACGATCAGTATTTTCGAAAAATTCAGAAAGTTTCCAATCAAAAACGACGTTTTGAATTTTTTTTAGTCATTTTTTGAACCCTTTAATTAGGTTGGAAGATTTCGAAGCAAAATTCAATAATTACGAAAACCCCTATTGAATTTCTTTGTTAGCACCTAAATAACGTGAGGAATTGTTTTAAAAAAATCAAAAATTTGGCGGCTCGATCTGAGTGTAGGATTTGGTGGAATGGCCAATATTCTTTACCATTTTTGATAGGTTTTTACTACTTCGTCAGGAATCACAGGAACAGCTGATAAAATTGCTATAAATTATCCATAAACAATTTCAATATCTATGGATATCATGCATTGTTTAGTATATTTTACAACAAAATAAAGATTATTGAAAAATTTGAAAATCCCTAAAATTGATCACACGTGGATCAAATCTGTCCGATAACTTGGTGGAAACTGTTATTCGTGTATCTCATTTTATTAGTGTGAATAAACGGAAATGAATACATACACAAATATCACGCATGTTCGTAACAAAAGAAAGTAAATACATGCTGGTAAACAAATCAAGTAAGTATATCAGTTAAACAAACATTAACCGCCTGGTAATATTTTGGAATATTTATTTCGTTCTTCGGTAGGTATAATCTAGGCGATTTAACGACCTGCAAAATGCGGTAACAAGGTATACAAGAAATGGTAGAATTATTATCGTCGTCATCATAATTATTAAATTTATATTACATGCATAAACTAGGTGAAAAATGGTCGCGCCATGCCTCTGGGACTATTTTAGAAAAGAATTGCTGCTATAATCGAAGGAATTACAGTTTCTTCACGGCGTTACCGAAACGCCGCGACGCGACGCGACGGCCGCAGTTAAAACCTGACGAGTTTGATTACGGCCGCAGCGGAACGGCGCGGTTAGCGGTTAAAGACTAGGCACTTACAGAGAGTAGGCAGGCACACGTATGAACGCGGCAGGACGATTTCGCGTAATCTCAGGTGCATGCGCGGATTGCAAAGGTAGCTGCAGCAAGCCTACTTTTCCGCAAGAAAGCGAACCGCGATCTTTTACCCGCGAATTCCCATTACGCGAGCAATTACCATCGTTTAGTTTATTTTTATCACGCCGTACCGGCGCGCTCTCATGCCTTATACATCTGATGGAATTTTTACCCACTCGTCGCGGGTTATTCTCAACTGAAAACTGCACTCGCGCCTACATTTTCTTCACCTCAATCACCTTTATTACCCACGTCGCCTTTCGAATGGTGTAAAAACGACGCTCGTCAAACGCGGCATCAAACCCGGATACATACGGATTCGTAAACACCGACGCAAGCTCGCCGTTTCGCACAACTTACGATGCAGTAAAATCACCGGTGCCTCGTGTGTGGATCGCAATTGTTCGAAATGAAAATCATACACACTTTGTTCGACCGTTCGAATTTATTGAAACCCATCTGTTATACTTACGCATATAGAGAAACGCGCAACATATGTTCACGATTACTGAAATCGTGTCACAGTTGAACAAGAACGCCGCTGAAATGATTCGATATGCGTTTGATGAAACTGCAATGACTCGTGCGACTTGGAAAGAAACCGTTTTCTGTGACTGAAACGTGGTAAAAACACAGTACCGAATATGGTTTTTATCGAAGATAATCATGTGCACATTTTTTTGGGGGGTTATGTTACCGACTCCACTAGTTTAAACTACTATCTATATGCTCTGTTTTAAAAGCATAAATTTCAACACGCTGATATTTTAATTCGAAATGGTTTTCCAAATCAGCCGAAAAAACGAGAAAGTCATTTGTGTGTAATACTATTTTGTAACAACCAGTGCAGTCTGAGGGGCTATTTGTTGGAATCACCAGCCACTTTTGGCTATAATTGTTCAAAAATTGCATGAAGTTGCTTGAATTAATTTTAAATCACTCGGAAACTGTTCGAGGTCAGATTCTGACATCGTTTGACACTCCTTGAAATCAGTTTAAAACCATTAGTGATTGTTTGGGACTATTTGACATCATTTGAAACCATTTAGCAATCACTTGCATCTCATTGAATTGGATTGTAACCACTTGAAATTACTTCGAACCATGTAGAAATCGTGTTAAGATCCTCGAAATTAGTTTGAAACAGCTTGACATCGTTTCAAAACTTCTCAGAAATCCTTCAAATGTCCATAAGACAAGTTTCAATCTGTTTGAAATCATTTGAAACGATTTGGTAATCGTTTGATACTTTTTAAAAATGTTATAGTTTGAAGCAGCTTGGAATCTCTTTCTAGCCACCTAGAAATCATTCGAAACTCCTTAAAGTTAGTTTTAAACCGTTTTGCAATCATTTTAAAACCACTTGAAATTCGTTTGGAACTGGTTGAAATTAGTCTACGGCATGTTGGAACCGCTTTGAAACCGTTTAAAATCACTTCGATCGCAATTCGAAACCGTTTGTCACTTGAACCGGAAGTAAATACGACCTCCTGGCTTGCAGAGAATGCGACAACTTGTGAAAGATATGTAACTTGCGAGCGTTTAGAAGCGATAGAAATCGTTTTGGCGGTGAGAAAGAAAATACAAGCCGTTTGTGTCGTCGAGAGTATTCTCGGCAAATGGCTCTTTTTTCCATGCGACTGGAAAGGCATAACGCACGTTCGCATCGTTGGCGGAAGTACGATTAACGCATGGCTGTAGACGCTGCGCAAAGCTCCAGAGAGAACAATGCCGGAGGCTGGCTAGGCGAGACGATCAGTGGAAACCGTGAATAGCACGAAGGGCTGCGGGATAGGAACGTCGGACGACAACGAGCGTAAATAATCAGCCAAGTTGCACAGCCGGACAATACGCGGACAGCCACGGAGAAATGGCACGCGAATTATAAACGGCTTCCTGGATGTTAACCGTTGTTCATTTCACCCAGGAGGCTGATGGTTGTTTACGTGTTATGAAACTGGCATGTGTTAGCCGATCCTCCTCAATGACCGGCTGACTAACCCCGATGATCACGCTTCTTTTATGCTATTCAAATTTATATTAATAGACAGAAATCGAGGGGATATTCACTCGAAAAAATCGTCGATCTAACCGTTGGAAGTGGAATTGGGCTTCGAAGGAACTCGGATGACTGAAATATTCTTTGAAATACAGAGGAATCGATAGAGGTGACTGAGGTGATTGGATATTGTTGCAAATCACTTGAAACTGCTTGATAACGTTGAAGAAATTCCGCGGCAATCCTTGGAAATCGTTGCAAGTATTGCGGTGCGAACGCCAAATGGTTTCACTTCGTTGAGGTGTTATTGATTTCTATCTCGTCATGTGCTTGGTTTATTTTCAGTCCATCGAGTGATTTCCATTGATTTCTAAATATTTCCCAGCATTCCGAGTGATTTTATGTGATTCTGTCCAATCCGGAAATGATTGAAAACCTTTGGAAATCAATATATTAATGAGTCGAAATCAACCAGTCCACTTCCAAGTGAATAAGTCCTCGGAAAAACCCGTTCATTCAATATCCGGCAATGATATTTGTACCAGTTATGGTGAACGTAATTGAAAAGAAATCCCTACTATGTCTTAGAAATGAAACTGAGAAAATTCGAAAAACAGAAGCGTAGATACCGATAATCGTAGAAAACGTTGCAAATTAGGACGTGCTAAAGCACCGAACTTGGATGTTTTTGATTGACCGATTTTCAGGCTTCTGATTTCATTTCACCCATCAACCAGACCTAAGAATATTGTTGAAAAACCATTCAAAAAATGTTGCATCGCAACGTAGTTACACGTGTGATTGTAAGTACCGAAGAACATCAGTTCTACCCTATTTAATTTGGTGGAAATCCACTTTTTTCAACCATGGAGCAATCCGTAAAGGTCTCTATGGTGAACAAAACAGGTTAAAAAATATTATAACCGAATAAAAGTCATGAGAATTCAATGAATTTGAACGTTGCTATTATAAAGTCATTTCTCAAATTGTTAACACCTTCACTCGCGTCGCTTAAAGTTGTTTCATTCGTGTTCATGGTGTCCGACGCAAATGGAACTGGTGAATATAGTTTTCAAATAGTTTTTTTTCTCTCCTCGTAACTTTTGGTCAAGACGGTCCAACCTATTCATCCTTAAATGAGCGACGCGTGTGCTCAGCGTGTGGAAAGGAGAATAACGAGAGGAGCAAAGGCGGTAATTTCATTAGTATGGTTTACCTCTTCTTCTTCTTCTTCTTCTTATTCCTTTTTCTCTTCTTGCCCAAGTCACAACGTCGTCCACGCGGCACGGAGAGCAAGACCGCCGCATGCTGGCCACGTGCTGATCGTTGTTTCCTCCGGCGGTATCGAAAGACAGAAATTTCGGGCCGGTTTGATGTTTGCCCGATGTACCGCCAACCGCGGCTCCGAGACCACAGGGATTTTCATACAATGCTCGATTCAACGTATTCATTAACTCTTCGTAACCCGCGAGGCGCAGCGGCCATACTGATCGCAACTCTTTGAGATTCCATCTCGCCGGAAAAACGAGCAACGCTTCATTCCTCTGTCCTTTTTTTCCGCTAAGTCCCAAATCGTACTCTCGGCGATAACTTAAAACTGCACGCATATCTCTCGAGTCGACTCGCCCATTCATTTGGTAGTCGAAAAAGACTAGCGGTGACTCGAAAGTTGAATTCTTCCGAACCTTGCGATTACAGTGTTCCATAGTTTGGTTAATGATCTAGAGAAGAAGTACGTTGAACTAAAAGGATCATCGTATTCTTACCCAAATCCTTATCAACAGGTCCTTATTACCAGACGTGTCACCGACGATAGATTGCTGGGAACTCTGACTGTTCAGGTTCTCAAAAACGATCCAAATTGTTACGTGACATTGAGTTTTCTGTCGTATTTTCAGTGAGATGAGTTCATTTCATTCAGATTCAAGTTCTTTGATTACACCGAATGTCGGTACAAGTCTCAAAAAAAATCATGTCGACAATTTGATCCCCAACGTGTAATCGGTCAAAGAGATTAACCAAATCAAAGCCATGGTTTTGCGTATTCCAAAAAACCAAATCAGAAATATTCGTTACGACACGGAACGTTTCCATTTGTTATTTGAAAAGTGAACCGTTGACGCATGATCCTATGTAACCATAAACCAGATACAGAAGATGAATGCTAATAAGCGTAGGTACGCTTTGATTGGACTCGAGTCGTCCTCACTCCGAGTCTTCAATAACCGTATTCAGAGTCGGTAATACATACCGATAAACAGAGCGGTCATATCAATCATCCGTCTTGGGTCGATTACCGGACTATGGCGGAGTGTAAAAATGTGTCGGCCTATCGCCGATCGCTTAGGATCTCTAGTAGTCGCAAGGAGGGACCAAAAAGACCAGGATGCTGGACCGATCAGTTATCGTGCGGCTGATCTTCGGATGGAAGCAATTAGGAGTAGTAATAGTACCTGATACTTGGTAGTCATCTGTTTCACGCTGCACTGATTCCCGCACTCCAGCAGCGCTCGGAGTATCTGTACAAGGTTTTAATTCATAGGTAGGTTCACCTACCAGACCTCCATTGCCGTTGAGCGCGCGTTAATATCACATCCTTGCAGACCAGGACATTGCACCAGCTGTGCACGGAGGAGTGCGAGGGAAATGAATGGATCTGCAGAAGGGGGGGATCAGCATTTGCTCATGGTGACACATATGGGGACGCCGACATCATGAGAGCCTCGGTGGCTTCGGCTGATCGCCACGTTGCATGTAACCGACGGGTTAACCACTTTTTAGTCGACGCGCATTTCAAGGATTTTATAGGCTTTCACGAAATTTCATGTGATTTTACATGATTTTAAAGAATTCGAAAGAATTTCGAAGGATTTCAACAGCCGTTAACGGATTTTACAAGATCCCGCAAGATTGCAGAAGATTTCATAGGATTATTTATAATTTCGAAACTTTCAGAGGTCTCAAATGCTTTTACGGAAGTTCAAAGGATTTCATAGAATTTAAGAAATTTCCTGTGAGACTACAGACGTCAAACGATTACATAGAATTTCAGGGTTTTTTGTGACTCCGAAGGTTTAAGATATTTCAAAAAATTCCACGCAATTTAGAAAGATTTTATTTCCAAGGTGACTTCACAGGATTTCAAAAGCACTTGTGGGATTTCATCCTGAATTTGTTGTGATTTCGAAGTTTTCACCACGTTCAAAAGCTTGCTTGCGATTCGCAACAATACATTTCAGAGATTTCAAGCAATATCGCAGGTTTATGACTTTGATAAGTTCCATGTAAATTCGAGAATTTCTTAAAATTTCAGGATTTCCTAAAGTTTTACAAATTCGCAACACATCATCCATCATTTCAACCGATTCCATGGTATTTCAATGGATTTCACGATATTTCAAAGATGTCAAAAGGTTTCGCATGAAATTTCCCAGAAAATTCACACGATTCCACGAACAGTGTGCACTGGATTTCGAGGATGATCAACCTCTGGAGTGTAACTGATGATAGAGATGGTACCGTATGAAATATTTGCGAATCGTTCTTACAAGAAAGAATAATAACACCTACATCTCGGCACCTGATCGTCGTGATTAGCCGTCGGCCAGTTTTCTTTCTTTCGTTTTTCATTTTTTTTCTTCTCGTTTTTGATTCGTTCTTCTCACTGCGCAGGTGTAACTTTGGCTAACGAGGGCAGCAGGCCGCTCCACGGTCTCCACTTGTCTGTGATCCGTCATGCTTCCATGCCTCGGACGAGGACACTGCAGCAGCTAATAGAACGCCACAACCTGTCTGCGCACCGTTTTCGCATTTACACGCTTGCCGCCACCGCCGACCGTCAATTCGACTTTCAACTGATCTCTGCCCCACGCCGACTCCGGTTCTTGCCCAGAACCGTGTTCGTCTATCTGATTAAACCACCGGCGAAACTGATCCGAATCTTTCCCAACCACTCCGCGGCCTTTGTACCTACGCCTCGAGTAGCAGCGCTTCAAGAAGAAAATTTCTATTCTCAACTTGCGATCGTGTTCCGATCGCAGACAAAAAACAACCGATTAGACCGTGCCTCGTTGAATTTTTATTTTCATACACCCGATAGCCTTAAGCTTTTGTCGCAAGTACATTAGGTTTCCGGATATTCTTGTTGCGACTGTTATTGAAATCTCCTCGTCGTTTGGAATGGTGACCGTTTAGGAAATTCTAGCTACAAAGGATGAGGACTCGCTATTTTCTGACCGATTTTGAAGTTCGTCCATCGATGCAACTCTTCAAATTAGATCTGATATGCTTCTTCGTTTCAGGAAAGAATATGCTTTCTGAAGTGATGAGTATAAATTTCCTCGGATCTTCTCACTGCTGCAAAACGGCTTGATACTTAATATTTACTAATACTTTCAGACATTCGACGATGTCCGGCATTGTTATCGCAATTGGCCAAAAATCTCTCCAACGGTCTTCCGAAAATCAGACGTCACTTCGATCAAGTACATTATCCGTGTCTCCCATGCTAAGATTCGGTGATTTATCACTTGCAACGATATTGAAAAAACCTCTCGCACCATTTTCGTATTTTCTTTAAAACAAGACCGGGAAATCAACATTCGTTTTGTCCCTTTATTTCGCTGTTTCCAAAGTCATGAAATCAAGGTACACGAAAAATTCTGCCAAGTACAGCGAGTCGGGGTTATTCACCTGATGGTAGTTTCAAGAAAGAAAAAAAAAAAAAAGACGCAAACATGGCGGAGCTGTAAAAAACGACCAAGGAGAATAAAAATCCGTTCGAAACGATGAAGCACGGCGATTGTTGTTTTTTTTTTTTTTTCTCATAGATCCAGAATTGCGATTAGATGCGAATCGTGTGGCCATGTTACCCGCATTGGCCGTAACTTCTGCTATTGATTGCCCGAACGCAGCAGCATGTTACGGAAAGAGTTGCCGCCGAGTTTGCCGGCTAATTGCCACTTGATCGCGAGTCGTCCGCGTTGGTAAGGAAAGGTAGGGAAGGTATAACGTGTCCGACGGCAAGGAATTCCCGTCGCATCCCCGACGCCTCGTCGACAACGTGCGTCCTGCGTCGCACGCACACGTCTCCTTCGGGTGTATAATAAACACCCTGGTAAGAACCGGTGAACATAAAGTTTGCATTAGCAAGGTCCGCCGGTTTTTATTGTTATTTATTACATGCCGTACGGCTTGTTTGCAATTGCTTGTTCAATCTGTTACCGTACGCGTTTCGATAATTTCCACAGGCTCGCACCTCCTTCGACTTCCAGCCGACGAGCGATGGCCGGTTTTTTCTTCTTACACCTACGGATAGAAATTTCTATATACCTTCGACCCGTCACTTTGTCACTCCTTTATGCGAAGCTTACAAATTCTGGGATGCTGGCAAAACTTTTGCGATAATCTTCAACGTTGGATTGGAGGGTGGGAATGGTCATGGAAATTTGTGTAGGAATCGTCAACGCTTACCCAAATTCGTGGAGGATCGTCAAACTTCTGTATACGTCAATTTTAAGAATTTATTAATATTTAATGTTATTTTTAATTAATGAATAAACTTTACGCATTTTTCATAAGGTACGACGCACATACCACAAATTCTTTCCTTTATCGATATATAAAACACGAGCCGTCGTTAAGTTTAAAATTCATTCGTTCGTCCATTCCGTCATTCATTCATTCCATGTGTATATTCTTTAAAATGGTGTATATATTGTTAAATTTGTAAATAATTGTCTTTCATCGATGCACTTTACTCTTGGATTTCACTTGGTTTATTCTGCACCTTCCTTTTAAATCGTCCCTCTCTAATTTTGATATGGCTTTTGGAGTTTTTTACCGTTTGAGTTTTAAATTTCTATCTTTACGGTAACTTTGCTTCGATAAGACGTTCGTCCATCTTCGGTATCTCATGTTCGATTACGGAGACTGCAACCTCCTTACTTCCTTCCTCCAAGAGAGTCGTTGACCAAAAGCCCCGCTTCTTATGACTATATCCGAAATTGGTGAAGACACACGCCACGTGTCCCACTCCATGTGTCAACTTTCATCCGCTCTCGTTGTGCTCATTTAGCGGGTATATTCGAATCATTACACAATATCAATCCAAATTCCTGAAATGGTCTAAAAACATCATAAACACTAATCGAGACTTCTGTGAAAATCATCAACACTGACCTAAATGCCAGGAATTACCGTGAAACTTCTAAAAAAATAATCTACGTCAACCTAAAGTCCTGAAATAGTCGTAAAACTTATAAAAAAGAATCATTAAAACTCTCCAAATTAGGTCTGAAATAACTACAAAACGTTTATAACAACTATCAAAACTGATCCAAAATCCTGGAATAGTCATAAGATTTCATAGAAATATGATTACACTAACTCTAGTTTTTGGAATGGTGAAAAAATTCTGAACAAGTCATCGACACGGTTCAAAAATGAGTATGCTACTCTTATCCTGAGACTAAATTTTCATGGAGACAGTACAAACCTTAAGTCCTAATCTACAAAAACTATCGAAGGATATTCTGCATTGTACAGGAATCATTTAACAGGACAGTTACGCGAATATTAAAGAACCAGTGTTTCATCTACATTTCATCAGCAAGACGATTGTCACTGAATAACGTATTTAACAAGTTGCTAACGGATTTGATCCCTTCGAACGAAACTGTACCGTGTTTCCGTAATTTTTTGATAAAACAACTCGAAACCAAAGCGGACAAATTCGGAATCAAGTTTACAGGATGATGCAAGTGACGCGGCATATTATTATGCAGAAGTTAATCAACGACATCTTTGCTGAAAAGTGTGAAATTTTCACTCTCACGTACGAAACGTAGCCAGACGATTGAGGTGGGAAGAAATTGTAATTTTTTATTTAAGCTTCTCCATTCGTGTTCCTCGTGACATCGAATACATACTAATTCACCAACTCCTACATCGAGCACGTGATCTATCCAAACAACCGTCTACCCACGCTTCGTACTTTTTTCATTCTCGTAACGGTCGAAGCGGCAATAATATTTTCTCAGTTCGTTTTTTACATCATTCCTCTCCGTCTTTATTCGGAACGGTATAAAGTAAGCGAGAATTCAATCGCGATGTCACGAGTGTCAAGATACAACGCAACACTTTGTCGAAGGATGTATACATACCTTGTATCACACGCCTGGCATCCGTGATGTAAGACATAAAAACGCACGATGTACGATCCGCCAGAATATCCTCGTAAATATGAAAGCTTATACGCGACCCGTTGATGTGAAAATAACCCGCGGAGGAACTCCGTTACACGTATTATAGCTGCTTGAAAATCTTCTTTCGCAGGTTGTTACGAAACGACCGCGACGTGAGAAAATCTCCCTGCATTATTCATCCAGATTCAAGATTGGTTGGGGTCCTCTTTCGTACGCAGAAAGCTCGTTAATTGTCGAAACTAGAAGCCCCCATCGAGAGACATGCGAATCACCGTTCCGGACGAATTTCGTATACCGGCGAATAAGTGTAAGCCACGTCATCGATGAATTAGGAAGTCGGAATTTTTAGAAAATCTATTAGCACCTCGCTGTCGGCGTGAAATTTAAATACGAAAATACTTGACTAGTCACGCCGTTTTTATTCAGGCTGTATAATTCTTCAAAGGAATGACCAGCCGGTCTTGTATAATGTCTCAGAGAAATGGGGAACAAAATGTATGCGGATTGAATTCAGTTGCAAATAGCTGTTGGAACTGATCAATTTTCCAATTAAATTGGTTCAAGCGTTTGGTAATTCGAAAATCAATACCATTTTGGCAACCAATTGATTACGAGATGATTGAACACTGTGAATTCGTCAAATTTAGAGATTCGTGAGATTTCAAGAGAAACAAGTAGTAAAATTTTTAACGAGAGTACAGTTATGAATGTTTTATTTCAAAATGCTCGAAAATGTAGTAGTATCGTTCAATTTTCACTCCATCACCGTCCGTTTTGTTGGATAACTATTTTGCACAGATTGATTACAACAGAGTTTTTCTCATTTTATTTTATTTTTTTTTTTCTTAACCCAAAGTCAGTATCAGCGCAATTTTGAAAAGTAGAATATTTATCTATACCAACGTAATGATAAAACCGTGCATTAGTGAAATTCTAAAGTATAGTCTTCTTAACGAAATGAACAATTATGGAATAAAATCGAACGAATCTGTTAAATTTTTAAACACTTCAAAGCAATTTGTATTGAAAAGTCCATCGGCTCAGAAGGCTCTCGTTTTTTAATTTTTATGAAAATTATCGTAGCTTGTGAACAGAGGATTTGATAAATCTGCAATATGTGACTATTCCACAATAAAATAAGAGAAAAAGTACTGATTCTTGACTATTCAACCGCCTGTGAATTGAGGAGAGTTTAAATCTGCTTTCATTTCGCACACAAATAAATCATATTATCGGATATGCATCGGAAATATTTCTTAATACGAATCTGTCCTTCACCTTAATTACGTATCAGCAGTGTTTATCAGTCGGCATCTCATTAGTATCTTATTGGGGTTGATTCAATCACAGGTCATAGTTTCTTAGAACCAAAATATCCAACCAAGAGATTTGAGCATTGAAAGAACCTCGTCACGGGATTGAAGGATATTTTTGAGAATAATTTAATGAAAAATTTTACGGCAAAGACTGTTCACTTTGTTTTTCATTGAACAAGGATAAACATTCCATGACTAAAATTCTTCGGGGTTGAGCAGAAGGCGAATATTGTAAATACGCGAGGCGAAACGACCGTCGCTTCCTCGTTGCGCACGATTCATTTTTATTCATTTATCGAAACCAGCGAAAAATTACAAATACAACGGATTCAAATGTCCTCAAATACAATGCATTAGCAATCTTGCAGAGGTAAGAATTATTACGTGTGCACAGGGCTGGAAAATATAAATTTTACGACTCACAGCTAGGAATTTCTTAAAGTATATGAAAGTTCACCACTTTGTGTGCAGTTATAAATATGAATATGAAATATAAAATTTGAAAACATACGGTAAAGAACCCAAACCTAAAGTAAACAAATACAAAAAACTCGTGTTACACTGAGGATAATTTCATTTGTTATAATAACTAGAAAAATTCGGTAAAACATATATGGTTGAAAAATCTGTTTCAATATTGTTGGAATTACGAAAAACGAGGTACGCGTAAACATTTTGCGCTATTGTCGATTCTTTTTTGATAATTTTGAAATTTTCGATTGCGGTAAAAAAATGAAAATAGTTAAAGACTGAGCGGTAACCGGAACTAAAAATTTCTCTCCGTGTACATTTAGCATTTTGCAGCATCCTCTAAAAAACTCCCTTACCTGTTAATTGTTAAATACAATTTATACGACAAGCGTCGGTACAACAAGACAACTATATTAGAGGTTTTTTCGCAGGTTGCGGAATTGAGGTTAGGATAGCGTAACGCCAGATTCGTTAACGACGGCGCATGCGCGCGGTACAAAAGAGACGACTTTAAACTCCTAGGACTGAAAAGTGGTCCTTTCCGTACTCCGCGCATGCGCATTCGCAGATTGACTCGGCCGTCACAGAACCAGGCAATTTTTGTTCATAAAAACGCATGGAAAAACGCGCGAAACATCCTCGCGTTAAATACGTAAATTTATTCGCCTTACGCAGAACTCAATTTTTCCTGATGCGGTTTAATCGAGTGCCCGCCCATATCCTCAAAAGTACCTCACATAGCGAAGGGATCGAGGGGTGCAGTTGCACCTGCAATGAGGTTTACCTTGCAGATAGTAGGCGCATCGTGCCGAGCAGGAAACTGCAGTGATTTGATTATTTTTATCAGTGAACAAGGTGCAATCAAAATCTCGTTATTTCCATTACACTTCGTGACCCGCGGCCCGTTACGCTTCAGGCTTGCTATCAACTTCGCAGTTTCGCCATAACGTATCACGTGACTTATTGCAGGTTGGCAACTTCGCCGTAATACGACCATCGCATTCCTTCGTTACTGGCTCATTGTTCCGCGCTTCAACGCTTATCGTTTAACAAAAATTTACGGCTTCTTCTGCGCTTGCCTGCGCTCTTCCAGAGAGGATTTATAGGAATTATGACTGCACTCGAATGCGATTCTCTCGTCAGTCCATTTTATCCTTCAGGGAAAATGCAACGAGCTTGACTTCAGGGTGGTTACAGCTTTTTTTCCATTTTGAGACTACGGATCAAAGTCTCTGGAATAAGATCGTAAGAGAATTTTTGGCAAAAATTGAATAATCGCGGACATCATCGCAGATTTGAATCGAGACGATGAATACAAAAGAATGGAGAAGACTAAGAAATTATACAGAAATTTTCCAGGAACAGGAAGGATGCTTTTTTCGCTCAGAAATTAATGGATGAAGATAGATACCGAACGTCTTTGAGCAGAACTTTGAGCTTGATTTTCAATCTCCTGGTGTGCATGAGTTCTAAACTAACAAGCCCGATTGAATTGAAATTTATAGTAAATATTTCTATAAGATATGTCTACCGGATAAAATTTAATTTTTTTTTTTTGACATGACAACGTCCCGAAATTTTTTTGCAAAATCTGTTAGGTCAACCTAAAAAGGCTTTTCAGATAGCGCGAGAAAAAAAAGCCGAGTTTTTTAGTGGCACACTTTTGGCTGACATCAGAAACAGCGAAATATCCTTTACAGATATAAAATTTCTTGTTTCCGCAAAACTTTTAAATAATGAAAGAAATATTTCCATCTCTCAAATCTCAATAGCAACAAGTTTATCGAAAATAAAATAAATATTTCATAAGCAGAAAAAAACTGTACCTACATTTATACGTTTGCTAAAATTAGCGAAGCTTTTTGCCAATGTGCAAGATAATTTCACCGTTTTGAATAATGGATTTGAAAAGACGTCTAATTAAATTTTGAACTTGGGCACAAACGGATAACAAAATCTCACCCGGGCCATTTCATTCATTGCATCTTGTCAAAAGTCATGTGTGTTAAAAATAAAAAAAAAAATAAAATGAGGTCCTCGTCTTTCAACCGTACGCATAGTTTTTCTCTTCGATGAAAAGTTTGTTTTCAATCTATCGTTTTTATGAAAGTTATTTTAAAAAATAAGTCGGAAAATGAATCTTTTTGAGATGCAAACTCTGGACGTAAGCTTCTCACGTTAGCGAAATAATCTACAAAGTGAAAAATCCAATGTCGATGAAAACTGCCCTTTGTCTGCTTCCTTCCTCTTCCACAGTAATTTCCGGAAACTTCTTTATATCCCTCGTACAGTTTATGATGCACCAAACTGCACGAGTTCATTACATTCGACTGGATGCAGCTATTTGTGTATTTGAAAAACGTACGTCTCGGCTTACGACTTCCCGCAGTACGAAGGCGGAAACCTTCGCCCAACGTCCCACGGCAAGAGTGAGCGGTATCAATCAATCAAGGTAGCTGATATCGTTCGAGTCGATCTTTCGAAGAACCGTCACGCACCTGCAACCATCAACGAATATGCGACGGCCATTTTGCGTCGTTAAACGGAGAAAAATTTCATTTGTTATAGTAACTAGAAAAATTCAGTAAAAGAGGTATCGTTAAAAAAAACTGTTTGAATATCGTTGGAATTACGAAAAACGAGGTACGCGTAACTATTTTACGCTATTGTTGATCATTTTTTGGTAATTGCAACGCAAAATCAGTTTCTGAGGTTTACTCTACATTTTTAATTCAATAAGGCTTTAACGTCAATTTATCGTTGCACAAGCATTAAATTTTCGCAACAGTTGCAAGAAAATATAGCAACAGTGATCGTAATGAGAACGAATAGTAACGGATAATAGACTTTCCGGCAACAGCTAGAAAACTAATTTTCATTCTCTACCTAGAACTACATTTTTCGATTGTGGTAAAAAATGGAAATAGTTAAGGACTGAGCGGTAACCGGAACTAAAAATTTCTCTCAGTGTACCCAAATTAATTTTTCGTTGCTTGAAACTTGAAGTGTATTCTCTCCAGGTTTGATTCGTTGAATAAGTAAATTACGGCTTTTGCGATTTTTCGTGACAATCGCAAAACATCCGAATGATCATGATTTATAAAAAAATGGAGTAACGACGGGATATTCAACGTAATTTTATTTAAATTTACACAAAACTCTGAACTTGCATAGTAATGACAATTTATTGTAACTATTATTTTTTTCAGTCATTGTGTGCACTTTTCATATTCACTAAAATAAACTGGCGATCTGTTTTACAGGCGAGAATCGATCGAAGAATAAAATCAATGAATGCGAGGCATGAAAAATATACCGAAAAATAAAAATGAACCGCCTCAGCTGGTTCAACTGATTTCAGAGTTCCAGTCCGTAAGGTTTCCTCCGTTCTCTGGTAACTTGGAAGAAAAATAAAAACCACGTTACCCGGAAAAAACATGTCGAGATTAACTTGAGACAATCTGTGATGGATCGCGGAGTTGCGGAAGCGGCGTTTTATTGCAATACGAAGAAAAACGTGAGGCTGCAGGAAATTTGCAAGAGAATGACGCATTTCCCACAGAACAATGGGCGATTAAATTGCATATTTGTAAGAATGACTTTTTGGTGGCATCTACCTGCAAACGGAAACTTCAAAGCAATTAAGATTTTGCTGCGCTGTTGGTTTAACGCAGGAGGTGCAATTATTTCATCACGCCACCATGGGCGAAAGGTGTTCATCTGAAATTTCTGCTCGCCTTTGATTCACGAGTTAGATATCTCGAGGAATTGCCTTCAAAACAGACGCTAAGAGCCCAAGGGGGCTCTCAATTCTGAAGGGTGTTTGTTCCATTATAGATTTAATTTGATATGTTCTATTTCTGTAAATTTGATAAAGCTCGATGCTCAATGCTCGATAATCAGAACAATGAAAAAGTATCGAATTTCAAATCACAAACCTTGTACTGAGAAAAATTTCATTTGTTATGGTAACTAGAAAAATTCAGTAAGACAGGTATTGTTGAAAAAATTGTTGGAATTACGAAAAACAAGGTACGCGTAACCATTTTGCACTATTGTCGATCCTTATTTGGTAATTGCAACACAAAATCAGTTCCTTCGGTTTACTCTACTTTTTTATTTAAACAAGGGTTTAACGTCAATTTATTCTTGCACAATCATTAAATTTTAGCAACAGTTGCAAGAAAATCTAGTAACAGCGATCGTAATGAGAAAGAATAGCAACGGATACTAGAATTTCTGAAAATAACTACAAAACTAATTTTCATTTAGTACCAAGAACTATATTTTTCGATTGCGGTAAAAAATGAGAGTAGTTAAGAACTGAGCGGTAAACGGAACTAAACATTTCTCTCAGTGTAACCTTTTTCAAATCGAAGCACAAACAACACCTTCTTCCTCCGATCCAACGATTTATTGTAATGCAATGCTTCTTTCCAAAACAAACGAATAACCTCGAAATAAATTTTCGATGATTATAGAATTAAATCTCGCATCGTACTTTTCCGTCCATGGATGCGCGTAATATATGCAATGAAATGTTTCCGTTTCTAAAATTGCCTGCGTACACGGAACGGCAAGGAGCTGTTGAAAACAGACCATCTGACAGTTAGAACAATGAATAAGATTTAATTGTTATTCACGTGAATAATCTCGTACAAAGTTGAAAGATCGATAACTGCAAGGCGCTGATTAGGTAAGTGTACGTAATTATAAAGGTGTTTGTTTTCTCAACGCGCGTCACAGCCACCTTTTGCAAATCTTGAATGGAATGAAAACGGAGCCCGTCAAAAACAGATGTCACGGTAATGAGAATCGAAGGCGTTAATTATCCAACTAATTGCAATTCGCGGAACTCTGCCTCGCGTCCATATTACACAAATTCGTATTGACGTACGAAACCGAATTTGACAAAAGCTGCTGAGAAGACCGACCGTTGTTCCGATCATTTGTAAGCTATCCTCAATCTCTAATTTAAAATCAAAGGAATACGGTTGAACCTCGTTTATTCGAGGTAATGTAGGAGAGGAGGTACCTCGGAGAACACGGAAGAAATAAAAACATGGAAAATTTTAATCATTATTATATAATTCATATAAAAGTGAAAATCTAACGAACGTAGATTAATCTTTGAGGTAGAAAGCATCGTCACTGCGTATAAGCAACAAAGTACGCAAAGACATTTTTTTGAGGTACCTAAACAACCGAAGGTTGAACGAAAGTTTTCATTCGAATAGGAAAAAAAATTTTTAAACATCAACTTTTGAAATCTGATTCTTGTGAAGCTTGTTTAAGGAAAATGTTTTTCCGGCTTATTTCGTTCAGAAATAATAATTACGACGACAATGTTATAAGATACGAATGCCGTTACGTACGAGATAACAAATATAAAATTATTTCAATTGTTGTAATTACGTTTGGACGTGAATTTTGTGATTTTGCGAGAGCGACGCCATCGTTACCAAAGATGATTGAAAGCCAGGATACGATTGATTCGTTATGCGCGGTGCAAGCGCATCTGAGCACATTCAGGAGGTAAGGAGAACCGTCTCATATGGGGGAAAAGTTGAAAAAGTGTCCAGCTGTAAGCTAGAAATAACAGTTCAAGAAACCACCAGAATAGCGCTAACGCAGCAAAAGAGTATGACATGAATTTAACTGTTGTAATCGGAGTGAAGTGTGCTGAGTTGATGAAATCGCAGTATACGAAACATCAACTATTTACGTAGTCCAAAATAATTTAGTAAACATAACCTATAAAACTGCTGCGAGATAACGCGGAGAGTGATTTAATATTTGGGAACTTTTGATAGTATTTTTCAGTGATTTTATAGCATACACTGTAATGAAACTTTTGAAAATAATCGAAAAATAATGAGAGAAAATTTGTATATTGAAAAGTTGTCCAAGTGAGCGAAAAATGAAAAACAAAAGAAACGACGAGCCTCGGTCTCGTTTATTTTTTCGTACCAACGGTATGTAAAATAATTTTTTATGAAATATTTATTCAATTTACGATTCGTTACTTTTCCAATTTTCTTGTTTATTTGAAAAAGTTCGCCATAACAAAGCGGAAATCTTACTTTCCTTGTTTACTTCTCTATCCTACTCTAATTACTTTTGGCGCTTTCTTTAAAATATCACCCATCTGCTACCGTAGCGCCACCTCAATTTCACGCCTTTCGACGGACACTTTTTCTTCCACAGAGACGGTTCTCCTTACCTCCACCCTCCATAATCGGAAGCCGTATAAACCGAGACGCCTTCGCTATTAGTTTGCGGATTGCCCGGTAGTGTCGCATCGCAATTTCAAACTCCCGATACAGAAACGAGGACGTTTTTGGTAACCTCGCACTCTTCTCACACCGCTATGCTCGGGACTGAATGAATTGATTTATCGTTACAATCGTGATGTGACTCGTGGCAACGGGTCGAAAAATCTCTTTAAAGAGTCACCGTTACCATCCTCGATTCGACAGGCATAGTAAATGGTGGAAAATGTCAACTGCGGCAGTGTCCGGCCGGCGGCAAGATCAGGATCCCCTGCAGAAATGCCGTTTTAATAGTACGACATGTTGACTGTCGTCAGTTGCACTCACAGACTGGCATCCTTGGCTCGAGAATCACTCGCGTGCAGGAATTTCGTCTCCTTTCATCTCACCGCCGCCGGAGCGATGATCGGCCAGAGGCTGTAACTGGACGCAGCGATTTTTTTGCTCGCTAAAACGGTGAGGCTAATTCAAGCTTCCTTGATTGATAAGAATTTTCAGAAATTTATGCACTTTTCGCACTTCGATGGTTTCGATCGATCCGAGGAGTTGGTAGACTGATTGCGATTGCAAAGATTACAAACCTTGTTACAAAAATCGTTGGGATTACCAAGAGATTGCAAAAATTACAGTAGGGTTATACGGGTTACGAGAACTATTACAATTTACGGAATTGCAAACATGATATGAAAGTTACAAAAGCATCGCACATCATATTACAAAGGGTTACAAGGATTTCATGTAATTACAACGATCACAGGGCTTTCAAGGATCACAAGTATATAAAATGGAGAGTGCCAAAATAATTTCAAATGATTACAAGGGATGGCTCAGACAACGAGCGATCAAGAGGTTTTCAAAGATAACGTGAAAAATACAAAATGATTACAAAAGACTCGAAAATATTCGAAAGATTACAAGTGATTGCGAAATTCATTCGTAGAATAACGTAGATAACATGAAAAATATAAAGGAAATGCAAACGGTAATAAAGAATTATAGAGATTACGAGTGATTGCAATGATTATAGGGATTTAGGGGTAGCAAATATGACATGAAAAATAACAAAGGGATTACAAAAGATGACAAGGGAACGAGGATTACGAATGGTGACGTCGATGACAACGGTTTCGAGATTAATATGCAGAATTGAAGGAATTCACAAAGTATTGCAATGAATTACACCCGTTACAAGAATCACTTGAGATTACAAGAGATAAGATGAAGTGCGCGAAATTGCGGGACGTATGTTTATCAGATTACAACAGTGATTATATAGTGATACAAGTTCTGGGATCAACCGAATCTAGTCCCAAGTTATTGCATTTCTGCTCTGTGAATGAACAAATGTTTTATGAAGGTTTAGATCAAAGATTTAAGAGTTGTACAATTGGTGAGAAGAAATGCTTTTATGTATTAAATTAATTGGAAGTCAATCAAGGGTATACCGTGAGATGCATGACCGCAGCTTTCGCAGAATTCAGATTTTCGTGGAATTTAATGTGCTTCAATGTTTTGAAAGCTATTTTCCTCATCGATCAGGAAAAGTAACGACGAGTAATGAATTCAGGTTAGTATCGATCTGAGATCTGATAATACTGAAAATTGTACATTGTAGCGTTCTTGCATAACAGACATGTTGCTTTCAAGTTTTTGAAACTAAAGACATTACGAGATCAGGAAAGTAAATCATCGACTGCGCAGAATCTGACGCGAGAAAACGAGTTTTTCTACTGAACACGAAAGCGGTTACTACGAATTGCGAAAACAGTGCCATTCGTATCCAAATATAAATGAGCAGGATTGAAACATCGGAAACCTCTGCTAGAATTTCTTGATTTCGTTGAATTTGAGAGAATCGCAATTTTTAAACTGGGCAACACGGCACATGGAATGACATCTGTGAACAAGTAACAGAGAAATATGTGGAAACTGTAATACCGACAGCCCGAGGAGTCAAGCACACATTTTAAAGTCTGGTGATGGCTACTTTAACAGTTTCAATACGCCCGCCTAACTCAAAGTACAACTTGACTAATTAGTTTTTTTAGTAATAATTAGTTAAATTTAGTAAGTAAGCCTATAGGTGAAGCCTTGACTCTTTGTGGTTACTTTGACGACGACCGAACAATAAACACGTATCTGACTAGAACAAATGTGGAGTGTGCTCTTCGAAAAACTATAAACGTCTGTAAAATTTACGTTTGTCGTTAAATTTCAATATTCGTCGTGATAAAACAAAAAATACACAGTTTGCAAACAAATACGATCGAGGTAAAGCAAACGTATAACCGATAGTTTCATTCAGAGTGTAAAGGGTATCAATGAAAATTGAAAGAGGAAACGGAGGCCTAAACGAGGCAAAATCCTAAATGGGCTGTTCGTGATAAGTTTTTTTTTTTTTTTTTATATTTATACATTTTACTTTCCTCGACTTAGAATCATTCGTAACAGGTTTCGTCGTTCTATGAATTCAAAATTAATTGAACCGTTTTAATGTGAATAAGTTGGATGATGAATAGATGTGTATACTTTTTTGCACGTCTTTTCACATTGTGCAACACTACGTCAAGATTATAAAAAGTGGTATTGTTATCCATTTGTCGTTAGATACATGTCAATATCCTCTTTAGTAAACACATCTGTCCATATTGGTCCGAATGCTAATCAGAATATGTGCCCAATTTTCTTACCCGACCTCATGCCAAAGTTTAACTAATGCTCTAATTCTACTTTCGCTTATTAAGCTGTAGATAAATGAAATTCGCTACAACTGGAAACACTGAACGGTAAGTTTCACCCAAAAAGAGGATTGTATAGCGAAAGGTAACCTGAAAATGAGTCGTAAAATCCATTGAATTAATCGATATACGTAATAAGGATGAAAAGTCGAGTCGTCAAACTTTACTAAGTTTGGTCAATTGTTTCCAGCCGAGGTTGTTGAGGATTTTAAACTTCCTCGACGCGATTCCATGGAATATTTTAATCATTGACAAAATTCCAAATAGGAAAAAACGAGGAACCGGTAAGAGATAGAAACGTCTAAACTAAAATACTGAAACCCTTAAGCCAAACATTTCAGTTGCCAAGTAATTCAAACACAATTGTGATTTTCTATGAAACTTTCTTGCAGTGTTCAATTACGTTATTCTCTCTCATTTTGTGTTGTAAAAAAACGCTACCTTTATCTCTGCCACGTCTTACATTCGTCCATCGTTTTTTAACAGTTCCCATGATCAAAAAAAAATTCTGTATTATTCCTGGCAAAGTTGGAATTATTCCAGTAATATCTGAGCAACTTCTCGAAACCGTATAGATTTTCCAAACATAGTTCATATTATTTTACAAGTTATTTTTTAATCGATACTCTGATAAACTAAAAGGTTTTTTTCTTTCTGATTATTCATGACTGAATTGAATTAGACGTGAATATCAAAATGAATTTTCGGAGTAACTTTACCGCGGAAAATCTGATAAACGCCCGGTTTTGAGTTATTGGCTATTTCTGACTAAATCGAACTCAAGTTTAAGGACAAAATTCTAGACCTTTATTAGAAATTAAGAACTAATTTCTAAAGAAGCAATATTTTTTCAGATTTCATTTTGTGTCGCGTGTCTGGAAAAATCTGTATTCTAGGGTGCCGTATTAAAACGAATTTGAATGTATGGAATTCAATGAGATACCGTAAAGTCTAATGAAATCCAGCGATAGAATTTCATAAGAAAATATCTGAACGTAAGAGAAAAAAAAAATCGGACGCCCAAATCAACGAACATTAACCTTGAGATCGTTGACAGGAAATAGCTAATTGTGACATAAACATGTTTCTTAATGTAGATACGAAGATATCATAAGCAACGTTATTCACATAACCGCGGTATTTTAAGAAAACTTGAATATTTCTCTATCTACTCATTATCATCGTTATTGGTTTGTTTTTTTTTTTTTTTGTTTTCTTTCCCACGCTCATGTTTTTACATTTCGACCAGATGATCCGATGGAATATTCAATTTACATGTAAAAGATCCAATTCTGACCCTTGGACGGAGATTATCATACCTCGTACAATAGACGCAACTTTATATGGTAGCGTTTGACAACCAATTCGGCTTCCTTCGAATCGAGGCATCGTGCAAAACGTAGTTTTTTACTTTTAAAAAAATCACTGCGTAGGATAAAGTCACTTCCACGTATTTGACGAGCATTTTTTATTTAATTCTCGGTACCGATTTCTCGAAAGGTCAATAACTATGTTATACACTCTGTTGAATATCTCCATACAAAGTTCGGTCCATTGCCATGTACGTATAGAGAAATGATAATCTCCATCCAATAATCGGAATTTGATTTTTTTACGTGTTATTCAAATGTCAGAAACAAAATGTCGATGCATGAGCGCTAAAAAAAAAAAAAAAAAATCGCACAGCGGTTTCCTTTCAGGAGATACAATACGATGTTATTGACTATAGTTTCGCAAAGTAGCCGATAGAAGAAGAAAAAAAATTTTTTATTTCGAGTCACCCTACTACACGTATGTATTATTTATAAATAATGTTCGTTTTTTATTTATTTTTTTTTAATCCAATTTATCCTGGCACAACTTCTAACCTCAGTTACAACGTGCAGTTACAGATTTGTTTTCGAACGAGTGCTAGTAATAAAAAAAAAAAATAAATAAAAAAACAATCCGCACCTACGGCACGAAATACGAGGAAGAAAAAAGAACAGCTCGGAGTTGGAAAAAAAAAAAGTTTCGAAAAAATTCTACCTCAGCAACGAAGCGAAACGCGAGATGAAATTCGTAGCAGGGGACTAGTTGCAGCTGCAATATGTGAGCATCGTGTCTAATTAAAGATCGGAGTTACGGCACCTAGGTACGCGCCAAGCGGAAACGCAGGTTCTCCAATTTGTCTCGTCAGAAGAAGAGTTGTGGGCGTCTCTTGACTCCGCACCGCGGTCATGCCTCCTTATGCACGGTGTGATGGGGTTATTCCTTCTCTTTCGCATTTATTAAGCGCAGACAAGCTTGTCCGCAGTTCCTTCTGCACACGTACACTCAATATATTGGACTCTAAAAGATTCAGGGGCACGCGTATTTGGCAGAAGCATGATTTCCGATGAGAACCGTTTGATACGTCGGTAACACGCGCATCGGCGCTGTGTAATATCCGACCCGCTCGTGATCCAGGCGCACGATTTTACCGACCGATTTATCGACGTATCAGACGGTTCTCATTGAATTTCGTGTTTGAGCCCCATAATACGCGGGGTACCGGAATCGGCAAAAATCTGACACGTTGAGTGTACGATCTACGTGTAACTTCGCGTATATTTATAACGATGCTTGCTCCTCACTCGCACTTTTTATTTAGGGTGTAAATGAAATGAGTTATGGCGATACGGCGAAGAGCGGATTTCTGTAAACGGCAAGTACTCGGCCAGAAAACTCGTGGATAATCACCGCCAATTAATGTTGAAACCTATTTGTGCCGTTTTTATTAGTGATCAGTGGAAGTTCAGAAAGTCAATGCTGTAATTTTTCAATTACATGTACGAGTGACGCTTAGTTTTACATTGCGTGATTAAAAGAAATCTAACCACGATTTACTTTTGTAATGAGTAATTCGGAAGGTGTGGTACTAATCGATTTTTTAATGGGTATGTGTAGGAAAAAATAACGATGAATTGATTTTGTAATATACATACGAGCAGCTTGTGTGTGTAATATGAAGAAACTTAAATGGAACGTCAGTATTGTCCTGTGAATAAATAAATATTATAAGAATGTGAGAACAAAAACGATGTTGAATTGAATTTTCTTTATACACATAAATGAATTTCAAAGGTAATTGGAGTAATACGAATTTTGTAAATTACATGATACGAAATTGATTGACGGTCAATTTTTTTCTTCATTTCTTATTACAGAATTCATTGATTCTCTTTATTGCACATTACAAAAGTAATTAATGATCAGAGTGTTGTCGTTGTCGCCGTTGCTGCTGCTGTTGTTGTTGTTTTAGTGTTAATTCGTACAATGTTGCAGACGACGCAATTTACGATTTCACGCAATGCGATATGCTTGAATGATAATAGATATGGACATGCACATGTTTTGCCGCTAATCAATTCTGGGCAATAAGTGAATAACTATACCTATAGATGTGCACGCGTATCCACCTGCCGATGAAACACTGCGGGGTTTGGCCGTAAGCTTCAATGAACTTTTGGTAAACCTGAGGTTCGTTGTAGATTTACCAACTTTGAGGAAAAATGGTGTTATCTTATAGTTTAACGGTCCAGGTGTTGGAAAATGAACAGTTTTTGAGGAGCAGATTGATTTTCGAAGTTATTTCTGAAATGGTTTTCCAAAAACTCGTTGATTCTATATTCTCGCTTTATAAAAAAACACATTTCGAGTGATTTCTAACAATTTCTAATCGGACATGTGATTTTTATTAATCTTCAATGCAGGAAGTGATTTTCACCGATTTCCAGTGATTTCTGAGCGTTCAAGACTATTTTCAGTGATTTCGAGATTGCATAGGAACATAGAAAATAGGTTTGAATCATCTAGAACGCTTGTAACACATTGGAAATCAATGAAAGCAAATTACAAAATAGAAATCAATAAAAGTTAATGAACTCGAATCATTTGCGTTCGCCACAACACTTGCAACTGTTTCTATACGACTTGGGTTCAGCATTCAAGTGATCCGCAGTGATTCCCAATGAGTTTCAGTTACACACCTCGAATTGATTTCTCGTCTCGATTTCAAAGAACATTTAAGTCGTTCAAATTCCTTTCATTTGCAATTCAATTTCCCACTGTCAAGCCTATTTACCTTCGTTGAGCGAACGGCCCCTCGCACGTAACGTGACTATTGCTCAAAGATATTTTCCATCGGTGCAGCTGTGCGGCGGCGAGCGATTAAATCTAGTAATTAATATACCGATCTAGGAAGCTGGACCACTCGTAGATTACGGAACCTCGCCCATGGACATTAATCAATTTCGGATACGTGATTCAAATTCGAAACGCTTCTGTAAGGTGAAACCGGTAAGTGGATTACAGATACAAAGGTACACGTGTGTCTAGCCTGCGGTAATTAAGTTATCCTAATTACGTGGCCCGATGTGGTCCGCGGGTTGCGTAATTACATTTAATATACCGGCGTATTATTATGTACACCGGCACGCTGTATATAATGCTGTAATATATTTTTAAACACACCTATGTAACACCCACGCGGTAAGTATCTTGCCCATTACAGGTAGCCATGCGTTTAAATTAATTGGGTAACCCGGAATTATTTCACACCCTACTTACAAGTATAATGCCTTCCCTTTTCCTACTCGCTGTTATTATCTCCTCTAGGAAAAACTTTCCCACATCTATACGTCGAGAAACATCGTACAGAAACTTGCCAATTTAACATTCTATCCAACTTACGCTCATTCTCGATACACTACGTTTGTCAAATTAGGTATATCATTTTTGTCTCTCGTCCATTTCGAGTCTCTGTGATATTTTCACGACGGTCAGGGACATGTTTTTTCTACACGACGCTAAAAATAACCGAAAATTTTAATCCCACGGAAGCGGAATCGATTTATTTCGTAAAAATAATGACGCTTGACGCGTGAGAAAACATTTTTGAAAATGCTAAGAATATGCATTTTTTTTCCAGCTAACCGGTATGTTGATGTGACAATGAATTTTTTCATATCATTTGCCGACATCTTTGTAATGAACCACGAGCTAGCGTTAAGTCAAAGGCAATGAGTAATTGATCTGAAAAACGTGATTTGAAGATCATTCAAGTATTCTCGCATTGTTTTTTAACTTGCCATAGAACTTCTTGATCAACGGATCAACGAATTATTGTATCGTAGATAAATTGCTACGCTCAATGACACAAAATTATTCACCATGCAATAGTTACAGTATTTGCAGATAATGTAACGATATAAATGTTTATCTAATAATTTTTTGCTACTTCAAACGCCTTATTTTGCGACAGTTAAAGCTGGTTCGAATTCTTTCTATTGCCACGGTGAATATTCAGCATTCATCTTTTTTTCTCCAAGGTACTTTTCCTCGTAAAATTCAAATCGAATACAAGAGAACTCTGCTTCAATAACCCGTTCAAAATCGATCAGGAAACTAAAAATTTTCCTAGTACCTACTTCGAATCAAACTCCTCGGCGTTCTCCTGGTTTTCAGTTTATAAAAAAATAAGCTAACCGACCTATTGTAAAAGAATCGATGATTGCGGTTCACAATTTCCAGGAGTGAATTTCTCTATCCATAAGCCGAGAACTATAAACTGTTGCAATGGCGAATGCCGGGCACTAAAAATGAGCTGCAATGGTATCGGCTCAACGGAAACGAACCTGCAGCACGTACAGTTACGGCTTGTACTTTGCGGATCATAACTGAACGCTTCTAGGAATATGTTATTGCCTCAACAACCGCAGGTAATTTATGCGGCATAAACAATTACATTTACACCAATTTAAACGCTCTGTGTAATAAGCTGTTTGTACTTCAACCTGTACTTACATTGCGTTGTAAGAATGCCGTGCGATTTTCCACACACCAAAAACGCCTTCGCAACGATTTATAATTTACTTGAATACGTGCCGACTGTGTATTTTCCGCTCAGCGGAATGTTTAACATCTTTTACTATTTTAACTATGGTAATTTTTTACCATAGCATAAAAAATATACAGCTCTGGGTATGAAATTGAAATGAGTTATGTACCTGCGATCGCAAAATTTTTCCTGGGTTACTGTTATTTTTTGGGGGCGGTGTCAAAGTTCCGAATCCGAAAAGTTCCGAAAGCGCAGAATCCCGAATTTTTTTGTGGCGAAACTTAAAGTAAAGAAACAAAACTTTGACGAAACATCAAACTTTCGAATGGTCGAAAATCCGACGCACAAAGTTCCAAAAGTGCAAAGTTCCGAAAAGGCGGAATTCCGACAGGACAAAATACCGAAAAGACAAAATTCCAAAAGTGCGAAAAGAATAAGGAGTATAAAACAAGCCATCGTGACACTGTTTTCATGAAGACCATTCTGATTACTGGCTTTTTTCTGATTTTTTACCCGCACCCGACAAAAATGTAGTAACAATTGATTTTGTGGATGATAAAATTTCCTATCATTTTTATTCGAAACTTTTTTCTGTATAATGCATAGGTTTTTATTTATAGCGCGTCAAACTTTCTTTAACACGGTTATTGCTAAATATATAGTTAATGGTTAATGAAACATTAAAAATGGTGTAAACCAAATTTGTAGTAAATAAAATTTTCGATAAACTTTGTTTCGAGTTTTTTGTTGTATTGGAATTTTTGCTTTTCGGAACTTTACTTTTCGGAATCTTGCATTTCGGAACTTTGAGCCGTCGGTTTTCTGGCCATTCGAAACTTTGATGATTCCTCGAAGTTTTGTTTCTTTACTTTAAGTTTCGTCACGAAAAAGTTCGGAATTCTGCGCCTTCGGAACTTTTCAAATTCGGAACTTTGACACCGCCCCATTTTTTGTTGCTGAAAAAAATGTAGCGGACAGATTTAATACCTCTGTAATTGGAAAGTTTACTAATCACAACTACGATCACACTAATTTTCTAGCAACACCAATAATATTTGTATCGTTATTAACTTTAAAACTACATTTTTCGATTGTGGTAAAAAATGAAAATATTTAAAGACTGAGCGGTGACCGGAACTAAAAATTTCTCTCAGTGTACCGCTTTTTCTAATTAATTAATTGAAATAGAGTTTGAATCTTCTGTTCCCATAATTCGATAAATTTATTAAAATTTCACCCAGAGTGCAGCGACGAGTTCACAGGTGAAGGTTTCACGAATCGTTCGTACATTCACCGGCATTAAAGCGACGGACAAACGCACGTGACGAAACAACGCGGGGGAAACTTCACCCGGCACAATTGATCCGGAGAAACAATAGTTTTCCGCTTCCATAGACGGAAATACGATACCTACTCGTAATACACGGCTATGAATTTTTCACTTTTAATTGATATTAATGACGCCCGATTGTCTGGTGAATGAAAAATTACCGCAGGCTTGTCTAATTGACCGGTAACTCGTGTTTTACATTTTTTTTTTTATACTCCGCTGACTGACCTCTGTGGTATATGAAACAAAAAGTACTCGAAATTCAAGCAAAACCTCTAATATTTGTCAATGGTCTGAATTTCTCCGAATATCGACGTCAATTCCGTGACGAAACTGCTTCTACTGATTAATAATTAACGATAATGTGTAAATTTCTCAATACTTATTTCCGTTTCAACGTTGCGCCGCAGTACAGTAATTTTTATCATTAAATATTCATTTCCAAATTGATTTCTAATTGTTTTCGATAGTAAACCATTTTAGTTGATTGGTATAAAGCCGAATGTCAAAATGGTACTTTAATTCCGAAATTTGATCAATTCAACAAACATTCTTTTCTTATAGGTAATAGTTTTTAATCTCATCCGGAAAGATGCGGAAGTCAAAGCAAATCATCTTTGAAATTGGAATCATTGGACTGAATTGAAAAAGAAGGAGAAATTGAATAAAAAAAAAAACTCCTTTCTGCAAAACACAATTTGATAGAATCATAATTCTACACCACTGTGTATAATTCTACAACGGAAAAGTTTAGATCAGGAATCATAGAATGTAAAATTCATGAACCTACTCTTCACTTTGATACTACATTTATCAACACGTTTAGTAAAAATTACTTAAATGTTGATATATCTCATATTTCTTGGAAATGCATTATCAAAACGGATTTTCGAATCCATTTATTCAAAACAATGAGTATTGTTTATCGTTTTTTCTTCAGCAATCTTCAAACGAATTCAAATTGTTCAAATCTTATTGAATTGTTGATATCGTAGCTTGTGCCATTCGAATTTCGTGAGATTCATTTCCATTACACGCAGAGAAAGGATTTGTTGAATTCATCGAACATGGCGATCGAATATGGCGGGAAAGATTTATTTCGATTAAACCAGAAACGTATTCGGAGACAAAATTTAGGTTATTGAGTAAAGTCACATTTACTTGAATCAAAAAAAAGTTTCTTTCGCCATACATGATCGCCATAAAAGATGTGTTATTTCATTGGAGTTTACAATCATTTTTACAAATGACATTGCCGAAGATTTTTAAACCTGTTGGCTCTCCCTTCCTAACTTTTGATCCAGACGGTCCAGTCGATCCGTCCTTAAAAAGTTTTCCTATCCAGTCGCAGGACGCCTGGTCTCTGACCCGAGTTTGAGCAGCTGGTGCCCATACAATCCTCAACGTACCTACAATACACACACACACACACACCGAATACAGCATGTACAATTACACCCGCCCGGCATATTTCCCGTCGCATTATAAGTGGGTGCAATGCGCGTAGGTTACATGTTCCGAGAATCGGTTGTACCTACGACTAGAAACGGGGCTGGCCCACAGCAAGCTACACTGACAAAAGTTTCGTTTGTTACAGTAACTAGAAAAATTCAGTAAAGCAGGTATCGTTAAAAAAAAAACTGTTTGAATATTGTTGGAATTAGGAAAAACGAGGTACGCCTAACCATTTTGCGCTATTGTCGATCCTTTTTTGGTAATCGCAACGCAAAATCAGTTTCTGAGGTTTACTCTACCTTTTTGGTTAAATAAGGCTTTAACATTAATTTATTGCTGCGCGATCATTAAATTTTCGAAACGGTCACAAGAAAATATAGTAACAGTGATCGTAATGAGAAAGAATGGTAACGGATACTAGACTTTCCGGTAACAGCTAGAAAACTAATTTTCATTTTCTACCTAGAAGTATATTTTTCGATTGTGGTAAAAAATGAAGATAGTTAAGGACTGAGCGGTAACCGGAAATAAAAATTTCTCTCAGTGTACGTATCCCGAAGAGATGATGAATATCGGCTGCTGATTGAAATCGCGCAACCAGCATGCGGAGTTCGAGTGTCCATGCATCCACGGCCAATCCAGAGTTATGATCATTGGGTTCGAGGGGCGTTGGGCGGGCATTAGTGACGTTCCAGGAAACGAGTGTCTCTTGTGTAGTCGTTTTTTCGTTTTTTTTTTTTTTTTTTTTCAAAACGTTGATCCGCCATTCGCGAGTTACAACAGATACCGAGAGGAAACGGTAAGCACTTGGGACGGAATCGCGCATGCGCGAGTTTAGTCGTACAATTTTCTTGCAGGCTTGCCAACTCAAGCTTTAGCCGTGAAGCCTAGCTTATGCGGGATTTGTAAGTGAGGCGAATTCATCATAAGCCAAGGTGACACCGTCACGTAATCACACACTTTGTGGAACACTTTGAAATTCAAATACATGAAAAGAGACCATTTTTCGTTCATGTGTAAAAAAACTTTACACCGAGTCACCGGGTGAATACCGCAGAGAAAAAGGTATAAATATAAATGTTGTTATAAATAATAAATCTATCTTTGAAAGTATAATCACCGAACAGCGAGGCGCAGCGCTGAGGGTTTCATAGTGATTCTAAATTTGATCAAAAAACATTAGGATACCAAACGGTGAGAGCAAATACTCAATTTCGAAGCTAAAAAGTGAGGTTATGATGCATGATTATGTCAGATTTTCATGAAAGTTGGAAAGATTTCAGGCTCAGCGGCAATGAAATGATTCTCGAATAAGTGTTCTTGGATGAATAACTAAATTAACAAACCGTGGTGCTAATGCCAAAAGGGCTTTTTCGCCTTCTTGGGTTTAGAGAGCTATCTAAAGTCAAAATTCTTTTTACACCCAATTGTTCCGTAGACTTGTTTCCAAATTGAATATTGAAAAAACATTTTAAAGCCAAAAGGGCGTCCATATTTTTTTCCATATTCAGCTTGAAAATAAGTTTACGGAACGATTGAGAATGAAAAATAATTATACCCCGTTTTGGTATTCGCACCGGGAAGTATTATCCTCCTTGTTTTCTTGTCTAAAAATGTATTTGATAAGATAACACCTCGGCTACCTTAAACAGATCTCAAATAGCTTATTCAGAGATTGGGTAGGAAAACTTTTTATTGTTTACTGATTGATCACTGATTACTGCTACGAGTCATCCAAACAACATAATTTCAATTCGCAACTTGACGGTGAAAAGACAGATTTTTTGAATAAGTTGGCTCCCCTGACCAACGGACGAAAATATTACCGCGGCACGATTTAAACGACCAAAGAATCCGATTCTGCGACAGCCTTCTGCGGAAATGCTAGGGCAATTTTTTTCTTTCTTGTACAAATATTCCAACAAATTTAGCACTGAACACGAAATCTCGTGTCTGAAAATTTTATTTTTATGCAAGATATGCATATTTACAAAATTATTGCACAATTTTATGAAAAAGTAAAATGTACTTGACATAAAACTGAATTTTTAGTTGTAAAATGAACAGCAGCAGTTTTAAACAAGAATTTAGAGACTAGATTAATCAAAAAGACTTATGATAACTTTTTCTACTTTCTTCAAAACTACTGTTCAATCTTTTTATATCGCACTTACGTAGCTCTAAGTATGCCTAAAATCACCATAAACAACAACTAGTGATGGTAGATGAATATTTAAATGTCAACACTACCAATAAAACATGTGATTAACATAGAAATTGGAATTTGACACTAGTAGTACTAAGAAACAGACAAAGAAAAAAAAATTTCTCAGAAAATTTACGTGATAGAATTTTATAAACATATTTTTCATACATTCCTAACTAATACCTCTCGAAATTACTACTCAGTTTTATCAGGGGGAAACCATCGCAGGCCTGTGCTATCAAAGATTAGTTATGAATTTACACGATTGTCGAATACTTATAAAGAATTTCGATATCATCTAACTAACCGTGAATTTCAGTCGAATATAACTGTTGAAGGAGAAATCGCATGAATGAACCTTGAATTTTAGTCGACTTCAATTTCGAATGGAACTCATCCGCTACGATGAAATTTGGTACGTGAAATATTGGATGTAGATAGAAAAGCCGTTACTACAAATTTATTTTTCGAATCTACTTACAGCTCCTATAACAGAAATATGCAGCGTCTATAGACAATGTATATCGTATGTATTTATTTAAAGTATGTAAATTAGTGTTGAAAGGAGATGTGGAAGCCTGGGGATAAAATAAAGGCAGGCTAAAAGAAATTTTTACTTGTGGTTGCTTTCCAATCCTGGAGTGTTAATTTTTTTTTTTTTCAATAAAAATTAATTTTTTAAATAAAAATATAGTTCCGGGTACGAAATAGAGATGCGTTTTGTAACTGTAACCAGAAAATGACTAACTTTGTCCCTTTATCGAAAAATCTTCTTCCGGCAATTAGATATCTCTGCAGACAAAAATCTTACCTGAAACAGAAGAATTGAAAAAGAAGGTCATTTAATAAATAGAAATTAGGTGCGTCAAGAAAAATTGCTGGTTATAGTTACTATGCGATATTTAATAGTTTACATTTTTTTCCATAACCTGATTTTCACCAAAGCCTTGTTTAACTGAAAACATATGGTAAACGAAACGAACAGATTTGGTGTTGCAGTAACCAATAAAAGCAGCATTGATTACTGTATAATAACATTCAATAGTTAATTAAACCACATTTTCCCGTCAAACGAATGATATTCTATACAATAATCATTTTATACTGAAATCTTCTAGTAACCATCAGTAAAATTAACCAGATAAAAAATTTCGGAATGTAATGAAAACAGAAATCGGGGATGTTTCAAAGATATTTTCTTCCTTTTTTCACGCTTTTCAGTTCTTGCTATCGAAAATGATGAGAAATTAATATCGAAGAAAACTCATCACAACAATAATTAATGTTTGTATACAATTGTTATAACAATTATTCATCCTAGTATTTTTGAAATTAGTATTGAAATTTAAAAACAGCTATAAAATTTGATTTTTTTTTTTTTTTTTCGGAGTAAAAATTGTAGCAAAAAATCAAACGTATTCCCGCGTAGGATTACGAGGCAAGGTTTTGCGAGGCTTGATTCTTTGCGATGAAAAATCTGTACAAAGATTTCCGCTAAAAATCAAAAAGTACCAGTCTGGAAAGAAAAAGGTGAAAAATTGCGCATAAAAAATAAAAAAAATTAACCCAAGGAGAGGAAGAAAAATGCCCGGAAATGCGCGATTAAGAGATTATAACGACGGTGAAATATGGTCGATGTACATTCGGATGTTCAGTCTGCGTGTTTCTGATCGTGTTAACCGGTTTCCGTATAATTCTCACGTGTCATTGGACGCAGCTTGGTGTGCGTAGGATCTGTAAGGCCTAAGTACGCACGACGACTCGACATGTGCAACGGCAGAAGGCTGCAGGACGATGTGAAGGAGGATGAGGAGGATGAGGAGGAGGAGGAAAGAAGCAGCATGCCGTATTTTATTTATAGATATTGCATGACTTTATATATATATGTATAAAGAGCAAGAGCCGTGCCGATCATCATTTGCAAATTAAAAGCTCGGAGAGTGATATCCGCGATTTACATTTAAATTGAATAAATGAAAATATGACCGGCGATGATTGTAACGTGCATGCACGGGCAATTATTTATTACTGATTGTGAACCTCGCCCATTAGCTGAGAAGAAGCGATGATATACGCATGCGTGATCATGCTACGATCGATGCGGAGGAATTCGATTTGAAATGTCTAGCGACTTTAAGATCGTCGGTTGAAAATTTCAGGGGAGAAATTAGAAGCGAATTAGAAGCGAATCGTGTTCAACTCCTTTCTTCGCACGATTATTTTCCAAACAACATTCGCTGGCAATATTTGCGATTCACAGTTACATGCACCGATGAACCGATAGGAATTATTTATCAAAATATCGAACGATGAAACAAATAATTGATTTTCAAACATTTTTAATTCATCGATATCGAATCATTTTTTCCCTTTTCGTAAAGAGGTTGATCAGCCG
This sequence comes from Neodiprion pinetum, assembly GCF_021155775.2. Taxonomy (NCBI): domain Eukaryota; kingdom Metazoa; phylum Arthropoda; class Insecta; order Hymenoptera; family Diprionidae; genus Neodiprion; species Neodiprion pinetum. The sequence continues at coordinate 17,399,291 of NC_060236.1, forward strand.
TAATACGATACTTTGCACTAAGGATCTTATTACGATGAGGCCGAGTATTTATCGAATTAGTATATTAGTCAGCTACGAAGATTCTCCTAAAAATATGAAAATACGAAGATCTGGAATTACAAATGCAAGCTTGAATATCGATGCTTCGTTTCGAAACGCTTCGAAATTGTTGAAAATCTAGCAGATTCGTTAGATTTAACTACACGATGGCTATTTTTATTCGAAAAACTGTTTTTTCCGAAGTCATTCGGATAGTTCAATGTTGCCATTTGTTAATCATAATGTTGAAGAATAAAATATTCAAAGATATCAACGAGCTATAAAAAAAAACGCGTTCCAGAAAATTTCGATATTTAAACTTTTGTTTACACACTGAGAAAAACTTCATTTGTTACAATAACTAGAAAAATTCAGTAAAACAGGTATCGTTACAAAAACTGTTTGAATATTGTTGGAATTACGAAAAACGAGGTACGCGTAACCATTTTGCGCTATCGTCGATCCTTTTTTGGCAATTGCAACGGAAAATCAGTTTTTACGGTTTACTCTACTTTTTTAGTTAACGTCAATTTATATTTGCACAAGCATTAAATTTTCGCAACAGTTGCAAGAAAATCTAGTAACAGTGATCGTAATGAGAAAGAATAGTGACGGATACCAGACTTTCTGAGAACAGCTGCAAAACTAATTTTCATTTTGTACCTAGAACTAAATTTTTCGATTGTGGTAAAAAACAAAAACAGTTAAGGACTGAGCGATAACCGGAACTAAAATTTTCTCTCAGTGGCAAGTCAATTATCTTCCATTCTTGTACTGTCAGAGGGATCCTCGTAGTTTTATACAACAATAATCATTCGTAAATACCGAATGTCATGTACGAATATCTCCAGGTAAAATTAAATTGAAAGGTATGGATTTTTGGCCGACCAGCCTCCTCAAACCAACGAGTAAATTAATCTCGGCGATCCTCGTAACGTCTCGACGCTCAACACGCGCATACACGGATGTTATTATACTTCGTATAATGTATTATTTATTATATAGAATTATATTACATATACATATATATACATATGAGGTATTCCATGCCAACTGAGAGGACATTTTCCCTGACCCCGCCAATTTGCTTCATTATTTTTTATATGATTCTATAACCTAAAAAAACGAACTCACTATTTTTTTCAGATTTTTCGTCTTAACCATTCTTTTTTAAAAAATATTACAAACATAACATATGTTTTGTATACGTACAAAATATGAAAAATTATCCCTCTGAAATAATACTTAAAAAATACAAATAATCAATTCTCCACTCTGAACTATGGCTCAAAATGTTTGTTTTGGGACCCAGAAATTATGTGAATTTTTGTAAAACAAAATGAAAAATGGCGTTTTTTTTTACAGGACCGTAAAAGGGTTTGTAACATTTTTTAAAAACGGACTATTGGCACGAAAAATCTGAAAAAAATGGTGAGCGCTTTTTTTAGGTTGTAGAATCGTATAAAAAATAATGAATCAGATTGGCGGGGGTCAGGGAAAATGTCCTCTCAGTTGGCATGGAATACCTCATATATATAGAAAGGGGCGTCGTTGCGTACGGATTATTATTATTATGCCTCGAGATCTCAGAAAACACGTCGAACCCAAGTCGTATAACGTAGGCACGCCGAGAGGCTAAGTACGCTAATTAAATGCGAATCCACTAATTGCAAGAAAAATGGCCGCGACTGGGCGTTGCCGTGCAGGCGGCATAATCAATACCGGAACCCTTGGAGAGGCGTCACGTGACAAAATGAGTATATAATAGCTGTTGCCAACCACGAACCGCGGGTAAGCACCCCCGTAGTTTCGTCGCGATATCCGTTTTTCGATATTTAATCGCACCTTTCCACGAGATTTAACTAATTTCCTTGTAATCCCAACAATTACAAACCGACACGCGTTTCGCTAAAATTTTCCAGCGACCATAAATTGCATGAAATTCATATCTGTATGCAGGTAGGAGATCAAAAATAACGTGTAGAATATTGACTTTTCAAAAGGAATTTACAAGGTACCGAAAAACTCGATTCAAAAATGAAATTTTGTTCGTGATTATTTTTTAAAGATTATTCTGCTGTTGACTGATTTTTGCTTGCAATTTTATTACCGATGTGATTTTTCTTGTGCAAATATACGGAGAAGTATTAAATTTTTCTCGGACTTATCGGCTTGTATATTTAATCTGATGAAATTCCAAAACTCAACTTTACTTGTAAATTTAAGCCGATCGGATTACACCGGCGAACATGAATTTTGGGTTTAGGTTTTCGATGTCAAATTTTTATTTCTTTCACGTAACTAGTACGTGAAAAAATAGTTACATTGGATAAAGTTTGCTTTTGTAGAAGCCAGATGGATATTTCAGATTTTAAGAAAAATTGCCTATTTTCTCAAATATTTATTGTTAATAACAATTAAACAAACTTCAGTTTTGCATTTAAATCACTTTGATTAAAAAATTCCAATTTCAAAGTTTAATCGTTATTTACAATAAATGTTTGAGGAAAATAGGTAATTTTTTTTTAAATCCGAAATATTGTTTCGGTTTCTACAAAAGCAAACTTAATCTAATAAAACTGTTCTTTCTTTTATTAGTTACGTGGAAGAAACAAGAATTTGACATCCAGAACACAAACTCAAAAATCGTGTTATCCGGTGTTATTTATGAACGTCAGAAAGACGAAAGAAAACTTTATAAGTAATAAATGAAGCTTTGTATTATTATTCGATGTATAAAATCAAAATTTATTTATTTAAATACTGACTTAAGAAGAATCAATCTCTTGTTCGATCTGTGTTATTGAACGTTATTTTATTTCAACGTAAGTTTTATAATACAACGATACGTTGATCATATACACGTAAAATTTTCATACAAAGCAAACTTGTTTCAGTTTTGATTAAAAAAAAAATAAAAGAAAGTAAACCACTGGAAACCCATTAACGAACATTACTGTACAATTTTCATGTTCCATTGCACGAAACTTACGCTGTAGATGTACTTTCACTTTTCATTATCAATACGGCGTTTTTCCTGCGTGAGATATCTTTGGACTGTTTTACTTCGATCCTCAGAAAAGGTCTGCTATATTCTCCCTTTTACATTTCGATTCACGCAAGGGTTACAACATCGCTGTAAGACAAGAATTACAGAGACGATGGAACAAAGAAGCCGGAGGGAATAAAAGGGAAATGCGAAGCTGGAAAAGGAAGACAAGTTCACGCCTCTTCGTCGCTCACGGTGCGTCAAGACTTTGGATAATGCTTGAGAATGAACAAAAAATGAGACATAAGAGCGGGGGAAAAAAACACTCTGCGTACGTACTTTGTATGAAGGTAAAAAATAAGAAAGAAGAACGTGGAAAAAGGAGGAAGGAGGACGGAGCTGGAAGGGGGCAAAAGGAGCGGGCGCAATATCTCCTTATATTAACGCCTCGCGGGCATATGTGCTCGGATATTAATTATAGCGTCCCTGCAGCGATAATGAAGTACAAGTAGAAAGATCAGAAGTAAATAGAACAAAAACAAACGAGCGCAGAATGCAGGCGGCGTTGAAAATGCAGCAGAGAAGATAACCTCGTGAAATAATTTGCATCATTTGCGGCAAACTCGCGATATATATTAATTTTTGATAGATACACAGTGGCATAAAATTTATTCCGGATTTATTTGAAACGAAAATATTATCTATTTGAATACAAGTCTGTTGAATGATTTACTTATCAGGAGCGTAATTGTTTTTCATTCAATTGGAATGAAAGATTTCATCACGATAAATTTTTGTTTCAAAGAAGCATATTAAAATGTAGGTCATTTTTCTTTGCTATCGGACGATCTGTTATTTTTTGTTCTTATTTTATTCATTTGCGATTTTGTAAGGCTGATTGGGCCGAATGAAAATTCAGTTGAACAAAGAACGATCGTTCAAAAAATCTCCAACCATGCGATTTTCGCCGATTATTGTAAATACGAACAAAGAAATATCGTTACTACGTAATAAAAATGAACCTGTGCAAATTCAAACAAAACAAGCTAAGATATAAATAATTTGAGATGAGTTTTCAGATGATTAGAATGTTCGACATAATTAAATTCTAATATGTTTCGTGCAACTTCAATGTTTTTGGGCTTATTGTGTTAACGTTTATTAAAATCGGACTTTTCTTGAATCGTCTTCGGAAAATTTGTAACGATCTGGTGCGCCGGCAAAGTGAACCCAAAAACATTAGAATGGGACCAAAAGTACCAAAGTTGAATTATTTCACACGTTCCGATTACAAAACTTTTCATCTGACCATTTCCTGTTCGAATTTTCTCAGAATTATTTCCATTAGTCAGCAGTGATAATATTTCATTCGAGTCCATGCTCGTCGGCACGAATAAAATTTATACCAAAAACTTTCGAACGAATGAAATGCAAACCTAAAACTCGCGATAAGAATTCAGACCGTCGGATGTATATTTATTGACAGACACGGTTCTTCGCAATTGACTCAGCAATTCGGCAATGTTGACCAATAAATTGCATCACGTTCAGGCGTGACAAGACGTTGTCGTGATATTTCGTAAATGAACCGTAAAAATTCGAACGATAGATTCGATCCGAAAATAAATTGTACCTACATGAAATTTTTATTTATGAAACTTTGAAAAACAAGAACGGAATACATCATAATTTATTATCATCCACCATGGAAAGTGGCAGGTTTCACATAAAATTTTCATTCCTAAGTCACAGAACCTGAAAAAATAACGGGCATCAAGTTTTTCCATATCATAAAAAAAAAAAAAAAAAAATCTTCGAAAATGTGGAAGTACGATATGATCTGTGGAAATATCAGCAGAAGAGAATGATTATTGACCTGAAACTGTGTTCACCGCGCAAAATCTCCGTGCAGCCCTTTGACGCAGCTTCGAACACACACACACACACACACACACACACCCATATATATATATATATATATATACACACATACATATCTACACGCATATAATAAAAGGCAAGGACTGAAGAGGGTAAAAAGAGACGGTTAAAAAATCTCCGATTTTGCAGAGTGGTTGGGATCTACACCCCCTCGCGAATACAGCGTATAACGTGGCTTGAAATCACGGGTGCTGGGGCAGCGAAACAAAGGGATCAGCGCTATAGCGGAGCCAGCGCCACCAAAGGCCTAAAGTATGGACTGCGGGTGAGAGGCGAAAAACACAGAGAACCAGAGTACGATGTATGGTGACCCCTGCACTGAGAGAAATTTTTAGTTCCGGTTACAGCTCGGTCCTCAACGATTTACATTTTTTAACACAATCGAAAAATATAGTTCTAGATACAAAGTGAAAATTAGTTTTCCAGCTGTTACCGGAAAGTCTAGTACCCGTTACTATTCTTTCTCATTACGATCACTGTTACTATATTTTCTTGTAACTGTTGCGAAAATTTAATGCTTGTGCTAATATAAATTGAAGTTAAAAGCCCTGTTTAACTAAAATAGTAGAGTAAACCGAAGAAACTGATTTTGCGTTGCAATTACCAAAAAAGGATCGCCAATAGCGCAAAATTGTTACGTGTACCTCGTTTCTCGTAATTCCAACAATATTTAAACAGTTTTTTTAACGATACCTGTTTTACCGAATTTTTCTAGTTACTGTAACAAATGAAATTTTTCTCAGTGTAGTTCTGTTTCTTTCTACACAAAACACGGGATTAATTTCCTTGTACAATTCCGGTCGTAAGGGTTTGCAAAATTTTAACCTCAAATTGGATAAGGAAATATGTAGCTAAATTGCAAACTATGATATCATGTCCTTAGTCCGAACGTATTTTTACATCTAGACGAATTCATGAATCACATGTAAATAAACTTGGATCAAAGTATCGATTTTTTTACAGTTTCTATATGTTACAGTACGTGGCTGAGATGCGAAAATTCTGCAAGCTTTAGACCTCTGGTTTTATACCGCTTAGCAGAAACGCATTGATTAATTCTTCAATTTATGGACGGATTGATTTTTACATTTTTTACCGTCGAAAAATAATTATGATCCAAGTTGGTTTTACTGTAGAAAAATCTCTCTCTTCCGATCATCGAATCTGTTCTATAGGCTAGATTCTCAGTAACTATGAAAAATACACTTTATTAACAAGAAGGTGAAAAACCGTTTTTCCACGATGTTCCCAAAATTCAGCAGATCGAAATTTTTCACATCGTAAAATAATATTTTTGGAAGGATGCTGGAAATTGAATCATTGTGCAGGAGCTCATATACTTGATTTTAAAAGGCACAACATTTTTCATGTCTCAGCGAAATATATCTCCGTCATTTACACATGTAGCAAAATAACCTAACTTGACAAACGTTTCTGAAACTTGCCCAGCTACAAATATCGTTGAAAAAAAGTATGATACTTCTTAAAATCAACTGTAGCTCACGCTGAAACGATCCAATCACAAGCACCTTGCCGGAAAAGAAACTTAATTTCTATCCTGAAAATCATCGAGCACCTAGATGAAAATGTAGAATTCGAGATAAAATTTGGAAATCTTCGAAGGGAGAACGGATTTATGCGAAGTTAAAAAAAAAAAGAAATCGTTTAACACGTTTCCTCTCCTGAACTGAAAAAGCTGGAGTTCTGAAATTTAAAGGAATTTTGCATGCCAGTACACGAAAAAAAGATATTAAAATTTCGGCAAAATGGATAATTTGGCGCCGAATAGTCCAGGGATAATTAGTGGAATGGATCGTACGATAGAAAATCAACGGCAACTGCAGTTCGTACTTCACCTCTTTCAGCGCCGCCACGGCGCTCATGCGCAGTTAAGGTCGTTAGGTTAGGTTAGGTTTGGCCGCGTATCGACGCGCGGTAAAGGCAAGCAGCCATCATGACGAGGGTGTGACGAGGGGTGTAAGCCCGGGACTTGTTTCCCTGGTAACGGTTCTCCGTTCGTCAGTAGGGTTCAAAAACCGTAACAGAATTGGGCGGGGCGCTTCGCCGCAAAGCACCGAAAAACCGGAAGTTCGTGGGTCCCGAATCTTGCGACGCCCGCAGCTCAACGCCCAGCTAGAATCCATCGCTTAAGTGTCGGCCGCCTTCTTCTACCTCCTCGCCAGATTATTAAGGGACGAAGAAAAAGGCCGGGGAAGAAAGAGAAACGAAGGAGCACATCTTGTGTACAATCTGATTCAGGCTGTAATTTGAAAGTCGATTTCTTTCAAAAATTCTTTGCGCTATTCTCTTTCAATGAGAATAATTTACTGAACATGCATGGTACAACGGAGTATTTGAATAATTTTATTACAATGCCAAGTAAACTACGATTCAAATTATTGCTGGCGAATGCAGATCGAGATGAATAATGATTTGCAAGTAGCAAAACAAGTCTTATGTCTATATAAAGTTCTGTTCTTTTGGAGACGGCTTGCATTTTTTTTTTTTTTTTTGGCCACTAGTATTTTGATCTGGAGTTTCTTTTTCTAATTCTAATTCTTTTGCCTTTTGGCAATGTCCAATGACGAAATACCAATCCCATTGTCATTGTAATTTGCTCTCAGACGCTTTTTCCAGACACGAATTGTGGTTGCAGATTTCAAATGTGTTCAGATTTTTTCGTACAACGAATAGACAGACAGCATCTTAACCGAGTGTTGTTAGCTGTTCTTTGGAAACTCCCAAACTTCGGAACAAATTCTTACGATACGAAGGTTCCTTTCAGAGATCGACAAATCGAACGAACCACAAAAAAGTTTCTTTTCAATAACATCTATTTAAGGAGAAATAAACAAACTGCCTTGACTCGACTCTCAATAAAATCTCAGCAATTCGTGCCTGCAGGAACCATAGTGAGATTCCTAATGATTATTAATAATTGTAACTATTTATTTCGTGTAACTTCCTAGAGGCGCAAGTTGAATTCGAATCCAAGAGTGAACTTCCCAAAATGAGAGCTTTTGAACAAAAAAATAAGTAGCCAGTAGAAACTTGAATTAAAAAAAAAAAAAAAATCCTAGAGGCTAAATAAAGCAAAAATAAATGTCTTCAAGACGATGAAAATACAAATTTGACTCATGTATCCATGTACAATGTACATGTATTCAATAATTTTTCAATCCTATACACAACAAGGAAGGAAAGTTCGCGTTACCTATTTCCATGAAGTTCTGTCCCACGGATACTGTCCCAATACATGCTGAGTATATTCGATTACAATACAGTGCAAAAGCACATTCGACTCATGATCCCCGAATTTCCAGCAATGGGCGATTGACGCAACGTTGATGCTGATAACGGTGAAGAATTCCGAAATACATGGGCGGAGAGACGGAGAATCGATCGCTGCATGAATTCCCCATCTCCCTTCTTTCCCCGGTCCCTCTTTGCTCGTCATTAAGGCGAGGAGCTCGCGTACTGCGCCAAGTTGCCCCGCCGCTTCAGGTCGCGCAATTAAAAAAGTGAAAAGTAGGGTACGCCAGTTTCGCAGGCGTCCGCCATTGATTCCGTCAGTCTCGACGAGCCCCGTCCCCCGATTCCGCAAATGCAGATGTAGGTATTCATACTCAGGGAGCCCACGAAGAGTGGCGGTCGCCATGACGACCGGGATCAGATTCACTTTCGCGCACCCCTAGGGATCAACTTCCCTCCGTCACATGTACCCTGTACGTGTAATGTACCGTGCATCCAGACCGCCCGCCAGCTTCCTGTTGCCCCGCCCAACCGACCATGAAGAATACGTATAATCCATTTCAGGGAGCATCGAGTGGGTGGGTTTCAGGCACTGATGTTCGTGGCTATGAGTGTGTTGAGTGAGTTTACGCATGGCGCTGGTCTTACGCAGGTGGCATGCGCATGACCCGCGACTCACGACGCCATTCCTTATTCCCCTGGTATAGATTCCTTCAACTGGGTAAAAGTATAATACCTACTCGAGATGATTTCTCTTGGGGTGAACTTTGATGTCTGGGAATACGTTCAGTGGATACGGTACGCTTTTCGCATTGGACTTGTGGAGGATCGAAGTTAGAATGGTACCTTGTTTCGGTCTTACCCTTATTTGGAAATTATGGATATCAGGAAAACATTCGTATAATCTGGTGAAAAAACATTCCGACTCCAAGTAAGGAAGTTTTCTTTTTGCGAAAGCACAGTACTTCCATTTGTAGTAAAGTATGATGTATCTGAGTCTTTACTAGTAGCGTTCTGAGGTATGTCTACTTATAGGCTGCAACTGCAGACTCGACGTGTCTACCTCCACATTTGACTGCGGGTCTAACATCAAAATCTGCATTATTCAAAATCTTACATAAGTCTGTTGTCAGATGGCAAAAAGTTACTGTCAGGAAAGACTCTGTACTGACTCTGTGGAGAAACTTCCCGCATTCTTCTCAAATTTGATGGATCTGAAGACGACGCTAGTAGGGTTGTTCACAAACTTCATTCTAAGACGGGGTTATCCGTTGAAAATGTTACCATCACCATAAAAGTAGTAAAATCTATACTTGGTATGCAAGTGAGGACGGTTTCCGTTTAGTAAACACAAAACTTTCGCTGAAAGATAAATATATGGGAACCCATCAACTGTCCACAAAATCCATTAAAAATATCATCGTGGTCTTTAAAATGGGAAAAAAAACCACTTGGAATTTAATCTTTTCAGAGGCATAATATATCTACCGAATGGAATTTGATGAAGTTTGGTTCAGGGGGATTTTTTGGATCACTGATCACGAATCAATCATCAGAATTTCGATTTCATGGCTGTCAACTGTGGAAATTGCCATGTTCATTCTAATTTGGGTGCGAAATCAAATCTGCCATACGGATGAAAGTTGATATAGGATTGGTTTTTTGGTCGCTGATCAGGAATCCGTCATCAGAATTTCGATTCCATGGCTGTCCACAGACAAATTGCCGATTTTTTGTTACTATGGTAATCTAGAATTGGATTATTATTTTTTTATTTATTTTTTTTTCTTTTGTAGTTCAATCTATTTTTCATAACATATCGTAAATATTAGCTTTCTGAAAACCACGTCAACTCTCTCAGAATTACCCAAAGCTAACGATGTGCACGTTGGAATGTACTAGCTCCATTTTTCGTAGTTTCTTTCTGTCGTTTTTGAAGTTCCGGTAGCCAAATAATTGAGTAATTCATCCGTGGACAGCCATGAAATCGCAATCTCTATGATGGATTCGTGATCGGTGACCAAAGAAATCATCTCGTATTATATTTCATCGAAATCCGTTCAGTAGATTCGACTTCGAATGAAAATTCTCATGACGAATTCATAATGATCCATTGAAAATACCCTCCTGTACCAAATTTCATAGGAATCCGAAAACATTTCTACTGAATGTTTCGTTTTTTCCTAGTTCATAAATTTTTTTAGGGGACATTATAAACTTTTTTCGTCATCAAGCAATTTAATGCATAAAAAAACACATTTTTCAACCTTCAATTGCTGGTATCGATTGTTAAATTAGCAATAAAAAAAAAGAAAAAAACAATTCGTTATGTTTATTAACTATCTTGAAGTCTCAAAAGCTTAAAACCTCGATTCTTATTGCTTCATTTGCAGAAAAAATTTGAAAAAACCGCATAGAACGACTTGTCATGCTCGGAATATCACTGCCCGCAAAGGATTAAGTAGAGAAGACTCCTTTTCAGGAAACACGATATCCACTTCTACTGGAACAAATACATGGTACGTAAAAGTTGTGCACAGACTTCATTGAAAGTTTATGGAACCATAAAAATGGTACAAACTACAATTGAGATATCATAAATCAAGGTTGAGATTCTATACAACCATGCATCATTTAGTATATATCAATAATACTAAGCACGAAGATGAATGAAAAATCCGCTTTGACTCGAATCTCAATAAAATCCGAGCAATGGAAGTCTGCAGAAAAAATATTGAAATTTGCAATAAATATTGGAACCATTTAATTTATGAAAAATTAGAGAGATGGTACGTCAGATTTGAATCGAAGTGCAGTGGCATTTACTTGAGTCTCTAAGAGTACATTGCCCAAGTGAATTTCCAATCAACTCGAATTAGCTAGAATGAATCCAATTCTCGCCTTGCCCTTTGACGAAACACATATTTATTTGAATTGAGGAAATTGTTTGTTGAGTGACTTCCGTAAAGTATTTAATTGTACAATGAAACCGTATGTACTTACGACAAAATAATTCATTCAAAAAATCATTGGATTCTCAGTGTCGCAACGAAATGCTCAGTTGATTTAGAGTTATTCCATTTATTTCAGTGAAAAAAAAGTCCTTCAATCGTAACGATTTGGTGAAAGCACTAAATTTCTTTAGTGAATCCTGCTTCTTTTACTACCGGCAAGGCCTTTCAGTACTGTCCATATAATATGCTGTCATAATCCAAGCCGGTCACATTGTCCGTACACTTCATCGCGGCTGCTGGACAAGGTGGAGTTGAATAAATGGCGTTAATCACATGTCACGCAGGTAAGTATACCGTACTTACAAGCCACTGTGCGTACCCAAGCTCAGGGATTCATTGTCAGTGTATAATATACGCGAAAGTATCTCGCATTCGGTAACCTGTGGTTACCAAAGTCCGACCCTTACTTCCCGCTACTACTTGCCTTCACTGTCTGGCAGCTTGAATGCTTCGTTAAAACAAAGCTTTATCGTTTTGGAAAATTGCGATAATGAACTTCAACACTTCGTAGAACTTTAAATAAGACTTGACTGAAGTTCACTTGATTTCATAAGACTTCGTGTGATCAATGAGGTATCAAAGAGTGAACGAAGTTGGGGGTCAATATTTAAAAAAAATTGACATGATTCCAAGTCATTTTACGGTATTTTCTGTTGAATGGAGTGTTGAATATTAGATGGGTCTTTGTCTGATTCGAACATGTTTCACAAGACTTCGGTGGATTTCATGACATTGAACTATAACACAAGACACTAAAAAATGCGCAGAGAGTAAAAATCGCTGGATCACTGGCTTCAAGAGTAACTCATCCGTCAATTGAATCAGTCATTGACTTGTTTCTGATCATTTACTAACGCATTCACCGTGTGGTTCAGGAAAACTCACATTGCTCATCCGTTAATAGGAAAGCAAACAGCATTCTTACATGTCAAACGGAACATTAAATGATGATCAATAAATTTGTCACTAATTAGTGTATACATACTTGGGAGATCGGCTTCTCATTGAAATGAGCAATAGCTCCAAATCAGTTTACAAATACTTGATTGAAATTAGTAATCCAATGATTGAAACATCTACTTTAATTAATTGCATAATACTCACTGCCATAAAACCAGAGATTCGGTGGATTCTATAAAATCACGATATACGACCAACCAAATTATTTGTAGAAACATAATACATCTGTCACTCAACTAACGATCATTTGATAGGTTCCGACTAAAATTTGCAGTAGATAACTAAACGATTTGCTCAGGCCACGTAAATGTTTGATCGAATTTTAATAACTCGAGCAAGTTCCGATCGATTGGACCAATTTTTTTCGAACAAGTCGGATAACGATGGATATAACGTGCAGGCGCAAAATTGTGCAAGCCGAGCCCTTTCTTCGCTCCATCTCCGTTTCTGGTTCTCCTGTAACTCTTCTCGTTCTTATTTGTTTTATTTTTTTCCTTCTTCATCTCCCTTGACGATTATCAGTGCAAGGTACAGCGGAGAGGTGAACGCGTGACCGAAGACCGTGTTAAGTGTGGACGATTAAGATTCGCCGAGTTCGACTACCGGTGCGGCGGCCGGAGTGCCGAGCCAAAGCCACGACATCGTCAAGGCGCGACACCGTCCTCGAAAACCAACAAGAAACCCGTCAAGCAAGTTCCTTCTCTGGCGGGCGCTTTTTCCGGTTCCTGGTTCCTTGTTCTCGGCGGTATGTATTCACATTTACCTGTGTGCGTGTATAGAAGAAGAAGGAGAAAGAAAGAGAGAATACGAGGCACCGTATCTTTTGCCATCCTAAGAAATTCAAACCTCGACGCTACGGCGTACGGAGAATTTAATATTCCTGATCTTACATCTCTTTTATTCGAATTCTTTCAATGGTGTGATCATCAATTTCAATATATCATTAAATTAACCGCCATCAACTAAGAACAATCCTCCAAATGTGATTATAGCGATTGGACCAATGTTCGATAGTGAATTGTCGTTCACCAGTGGTTAGTTATATCATAAGATTTGGATGGATGTACAAGTGCCTTAAATCAGTTGCAAACGTTTCTCAACGTGTCGTTTGTACTCGTACTGCGAAATTAGCATTCAACAATTCGGTCGTTATTATAGTAATTCGGCAGATTGTTTTTTCTGGCAACAATCACCAGCAACAACAATTGGTATTGATAACAATTCACGTTGACATTGGTACAATCATTCCGAATGATTTCCTCAATAGTTACGTACAATAAAATTACTACTCAACAACCGTCACTGTAACTTGGCAGACTGTTATGTTAGCGACAGTGACCAGTTATAATAGAAATTATTGGTAACAATTGCTTTTGACATCAGTACAATCATTTCAAATGGTTTTCTCGACATTGTTCGAACAGTAAAATCACTAATCAACAATTGTCACCGTAACGTTTGCAAAAGTGACCAGTGACCGCAGGCTAGCGGTAATGCCAATAACAATTGCTGTTGACATCTGTACAACTATACCAAATGGTTTCTTTAATAATTAGTAAAAAAAACATATTAATATAACATTGACCACGAAATAGTACAATACACTGAGAAAAATTTCATTTGTTACAGTAACTAGAAAAATTTAGTAAAACAGGTATCGTTAAAAAAAAAACTGTTTCAATATTGTTGGAATTACGAAAAACGAGGTACGCGTAGCCATTTTGCGCTATTGTCGATCCTTTTTTGGTAATTGCAACGCAAGATCAGTTTCTTCGGTTTACTCTACTTTTTTAGTTAAACAATTAAGGCTTTAACGTCAATTTATTGTTGCACAAGCATTAAATTTTCGCAACAGTTGCCAGAAAATATAGTAACAGTGATCGTAATGAGAAAGAATAGTAACGGATACTAGAATTTCTGGAAGTAACTACAAAACTAATTTTCCTTTTCTACCGGAACTAAAATTTCTCTCAGTGTTTGTCCAATTTTCGGCGCAGACCGTTCGACTGTTTCAAAGAACTGCATAATTATTTTCAATGGACAAAACAGTACTTTTGAACTTTTTACTATCAAGCTTTCGCGCAATCGCGAGGAAAAAAGGTTTTTTTCTAATACAGCGTCTTTCTTGCGTGACCTTCGTTTGTTACCATCCTCTTCCATGGTAAGAAACTGCAGCGTATTTCTGCAGAATGAGTTTTAGGATGTCGAGACGGGTTTTACCCAAGTTTCATAGGACGAGTTGCGCTTTGGCGCAAAAGTTGAGAGCTCAGCTCGCAAGCCCCAACTCGAAAATAATTGGATCGGGACAATTAGAGAACAGCGAGTCTTGCGCTATCGCTCTTGCGGCGTTATTCCGCCCGGTCTAATGGAATCGCTCTTCACTCTCCATACAGCCATCCCTTCTCTCTCCTACCTCCCCTGGGGCTGTAAGAGAATGATAAGTTTCCAAGGTTTCACTTTCTTTTTCAGTGCGAGTATGATTCCGCCTCGTAAGACACTTTGACATCAACGTGTGATGCGATCCTAACGAGACTCGGCCTTAGAAATGCATTTATATACACAGTTCATCTATTCAGCTATTCACTTTATTCTGGAACATTGAGGCGATCTTATGCGAAATGAAAACTTGCGTTGAATGCCGTGAAACCATTACTCAGAAATCCAAGAAGTACTATGTTGAACCCACTGGGTTTCAACCGAAAAAACCACCTCAAAAAACGCAGTATAAAACAAATGTTTTTTTCCTCTTTTGATATTGCTTTTTAAAAATGACGAAAAGCATATATTTTTAGATTATATGAGTTTATGCATTGAAAAAACGACAAGGTGAACGACTGACCGTGAAATAGTACCTTATAGTAACTATATTTGAAAGTAATAAACATGAGCGTGAACTCTTTCGTAGTATTTTCTGAACACCTATTAGACGAAAACTGTAGGAGCGTATTTGCAGAAACCCCAAATTGTTTACAGTGTGATTTGATCTATACACTAAAATATTGATCATCAGTTAATAAAATAACCAAATGGGTTATCTCACTAATTCCATGTTCAATGAGAGCTAAACAAAAAAGCACCACAAAGATTTAATGAATCCACCTCAATTTTACCCAGGTTATTTTGAGGATCTGGGATTTTTTAAACAAACCCGAATTTTTGTCTACCCCCTGGCCGATCGAAGCTGAAATCATCGAACTCCGTTGATCTGTGCTTGAAATATCATCAATTTCTTGGATAAAAACTTTTTTTCGTGCTGCTGGAGTAACTCAAAAAGTACCGGACTGATCAAATCCAAAATTTATTCAGTTCTACGTAAAGAAGGCTGCGAACTGGGAAGAAAATCATAAAATTCACCAGACGTTTGATCCTTCTCGACGTATCGTCGGACGATAAATTGACCACAGACAAGCACCTAGCCATTCCCTTGGAAATGGTTGAAAATAATTATCTACACCTAAACATGCGAGAATCTAGTAAAAACATAACTTTTCATTATCGGGTTACGTGAAATAACCCTCCTTCAACCCCCGCACCCCCTTACAATCCGTAGGCCGGAGGAAGTTAAATATGTTCGTTTCTCATGAGGAGGCAGCATTTCCGTTAATCCCTGTTCCTTATTCCCTCCCATCGTAAAGAAGGTGGGAAAAAATTCAAGCAGCGGTTGTCTAGGCGTACGTGACTCGAAGATTCGAGCAGCGGATCGCCGGCCGCAGTCGGTGTGCACGGGGACGTTTCCGTCGACCGACAATGGGTCGCGTCTCCGGCTCACCTCTTGCTAATGGAACGACCTTTCCTTTCCACTTCTTTTGCGTCCCCCGTTCAACCATCCGAGGCGAAAAACTTTCCCGCGATGGAGGACCTGGCCGACAACCGACAACCACGTGCGCAGGCGCGCGCGCGATATTCGCCTACGGTTGCGCCACCGCTACTGGTGGTGCTCAACCTGCTCGTGGAGCTAACTTGCCGTCGCAACATTGCGATCCTCTTCCGGGTAACGAATACCTCCTGGAAAAATAAAGTCGTCGTTTTTCATCGATCGGCACGATTCGTTAATCCAATTTTCAACTTCTTGTCCCTCTTATTCCACGGGGGAAAGAGAATGAGTGAAGTTACTGTAATCACTTCAAAAGTGAAAAGTTAAGTTTTCACTAGATCGTGATGTTTTGAAGTTTGAAGTATGCAGGTGTGTGTGTTATGAACTTTTTGGCCCACGGTACCTCAGGAACGAATAAACTGATTCAATGATTTTGGTCCCAATCGATGGGGCCTTTTTAAGTTAGATTTGTGAGAATTTTGGCAGTTTTTGGGTTATTACAATAACAAAATCAGTGGTATCTCGAGAAGGAAGCAACGGATTTGAATGGTTTTGGTCTTAATCGACGGGGCTTTCTTAGCTTAGAACAATGTTATTGAATTTCGATTTGATTGAGCTGGCAATTTTCAGAATATTCAAATAAGAAAATCAAAAAAATTTTCGTTTCATTGTTGAGTGTTTTATGAACTCGAAACCCATCGAAGCGGGAAGTTCT
The DNA here is from genome assembly GCF_021155775.2 of Neodiprion pinetum. NCBI lineage: Eukaryota > Metazoa > Arthropoda > Insecta > Hymenoptera > Diprionidae > Neodiprion > Neodiprion pinetum. The sequence continues at coordinate 17,416,015 of NC_060236.1, forward strand.
CAGGCTGGCCCATCAAGGTCAGCCAAATTACCTACTTGCTTACAATCGATGTATTTAGAAGGTTTTCATCTGGATTCTTACGTAACTTCATCGTCTAGGATTCACCGTTTGTTTCATCTTTTTACTACGGACCAATCAGAACCGTTTGGCACATACATTTTTATTTCGCTTCTTCGCATTTTCTCGCTTTGGATAAAACAACGTATTTTTTCGAGCCATTTTGTTCTTTGCGATTTGAGAATACAGATAATCAAAGTTTTGGCAAACTGAGAGCCAAAAAATTGTATCTGACTTGAATTTGATCACTGCCATCTAATTCAATGGTATTGTCATAGTTGTCAATGAATCGAGTCAAAACTGGTAATGATATAGTTCTGTTCTTATACCTATTGCGCAATAAAGAATATTTTTAGCTGTGGTTTTGTACCCTCGTTGACTATTTTCATTCCGTATAATTATGTGAGAATATAGATCTGATTAGCAAATGAAAATTAGCTTCGTCTGGCTGTGACTTGTAAAAACCCTGGTATGTATTACGAGTTTTTTGAATTCGGTCACTCGTATTATATTTTCTTGTGTCTGTTGCAGTAATTCGATGTTGGCGTAACAACGACGTAATGCAAACGCCTCATTTCGCTGAGACTATGCCATAATTTCTTGTGATTACTACAACATTATTCAACCGTTATTGTAACGATACCTTTTCCTGTGATTTTCTACTAATTTACACAACAAGATGAAATATATCTCCTTGTGACTTTCAAGAAAACGATTGAAACGATTACTTAGGAAAACGACATTGCTTGTAAAACAATGAGAATAGAGTAATAGAGTATTCTGCAGTCGTACTTATCGATATCTCTTAAGAAACCCAACACGGCATCCAAGATTTGATAAATCCTTTTGAAAATTTGTTGATATATCATTCTATGAATATCTGCAGACTCGATTTATACCAACATTTTTTACACTGGTAAGATGAGATGGAAGGTTGTATGGTGGAGGAGCACTTACGGAATTTTTAGCTGCGTATGAACCCGTTAAAAATTTAACAAGAGCGGAGAATTACACATTCGTGAGATTAAGGCACTTCATTAACTTCAAGAAAATATGTGTATATGTATATTTATACATAGCAAGTAGGGTCACATATGTGCAATGAAATTGAGTTGCTTTTAGTATTCTATTTTTTTGAGTAAAGGGTAAAGGACCCGTCTTTAATAGGGTGAAATATTCAAAATAATCGACTTTCCAATTGATAAATTAAACTCTCTAAAATCAGCTCTTGAAAGAAGCTTCGCAAAGTTCGAAAAGAAATGTTTTTTTCAGACTGAAATATAAATAATGAAATACCAAAAAATAGAAACATTAGATTTGTGGGTAATGTATCGCCCAGTAAACGTGGAATGGCCCTTAAGAGGATGCAATAAGCAGTCTTTACCGACGGAGTAAGCGTCCCTTATTTTGAGTATTATCAATACTTACGTGGCACCGATGCAAAAATACTGCAATCAGAGAAATTCTACATGCAATACCGAACAAAACTATCCAAAAACTTCTCAATGTCATGCGAAAGTAACTCTAGGAAACGTATTCCTGTAGTAAATGATAATTTAATTATGGGAGTACATTTCTTGGCATTATCGTTGCATAAAACAAAACTTTTTTTGAATATTTATACTCAGTGTTCCATGCAGAATTGCGTTGACTGCGTTTTTTCACATCAGTGATGTATAAGCTTTGATAATAGTAAAAATAAGGGAAACCCAACGCAGTCGGTAAATACCGACTACAGCATTCCGTTAACCCTTTCAGTCTAACATTTTTTCACTCAATATTTTTACCTGAGTTTTGACGCTCGATGATATCTGGGGCCGCTGATCACGAATCTGAAGTCAGAATGTGATAATTTCTACATCCAATATGGCGGATGTAAAATCGAAGAAACCATAAAAATTCTATAAATACGGCCGAGATTTGTCACTTCCATATTTTAATAACCATAATACGAAGCAACAGAGATCATTTCAAGTTGTAAATAAACTGTGCATTGGACATGGAAATTTTTCAAGCGGGACCCTGAGCATCCCGCTGTAACTAAAAGGGTTGAGAAAAAAAACGGAATTCCCAAAGCGAGTCCACGTGCTGGATTCTGCCGGCCGACCAGCGAAACTTTTTCCACTTAATTCTCGTTCTATGAATACAATAGAACCCTCTGAGTTCCTCGGTAAGTTGGTAGTCGCTGCACAGGTGCGGGACCGCGTGTTTGGCGGCGTAAGTTTACCCAAGTCCAATGAGGGTTGTTTGTTTTTTTCCCCCCTCTAGTCGTTTTTCTCTATCGTGGGAGGGATGCACTTCAAAGTAGCCGGTTTGGTACGGGCACAATGCAGGTACCAACGCGGATAATTATTGTTCGGATTATCAACGGTTCCATTCCGTTGTACGCGCGCATTTCGTCGTCTAGCTAGAATAATAGACTCGGTGAATTGTCGTCCGGGTAAAAGGAGTCTTGGACGTTCTTTATTATCAGAGTGATTCAGAGGTATGTTTCTTGCAGTTCGCGACGAGCGTATTCCGATGGTCACCGGAAGAGGAGCAAAAATAACTACAAGCTGGGCTTACGTGGCGAACGAAGATCGTGTACAAAGACAAATTTCTCTACAAATTTAAGCATTTGGTTATTTCTTATTTTTTAACGGAGCATAAAAACTTTGTGGTCATGGATGATGAACCAGAATTTATTTTTCACCTGTGACCAAACAGTTAAGCCTGTTTAAAAGTACCTTCTTTTGGATTCAGCCATTTGTACTGTATTTTCTTTTGAGCGTTGCCATAATTCCATGTTGGTGCAACAATAAAGTGACGTTGAGATCCCATTTGGCTGTGAGGAAAAGTAGTAAATCGAACAACCGGATTGTTGTTGAAATTTCTAAACAATGTAGTATTTACAACTATGATCATATTAAATTTTCGTATTTAAAACTATAGTCATATCAAATTTTTACTTGTACTCTGTATTTAGGAGCGCATAATTACAATGTGTAACTATTCCCATTCCAATTACAAGGAATTACAAGGATGAAATAAGTTTTATATTATATTTTCATTTGGTAATTGTGAAAAAAATTACATTTGTTATTTACAATCGATGATTTGAATTTCGTTTGAACGAATAAACTATTTAAAAATTACAAAAACGAATCTAAATTTTCGTATTTCCATATATATGTATATAATATAACTTATATTCTATTTCGTTCTATGATCGCAATATACGATGTAATTTCTATGTTCTTTTTCCTCGCATTTCAAAGTAAGAATATAACTCGTATATTATTGTAGTCTCAATTACAAATCACATTTGTGTAAGATTGACGCGTGTCAAAAAACTACACATTTTTTTGACAATTTTCGGGATATGAGTAACTAACTATATGAGTACAAAAGAGCGATGCACCGTTGAAATTTGGATCCTTTCCGTTCGTTTGTTTATTTAATATAAAACGAAAAAAATCGTGCCCTGGTCGTTTTCCACGTTGACGTAAATATCTCCAAATATCGAAGTGCACGTATCTGAAACGCGAAAAAGGGCTTAACAGTCCCATTCTATACACAATTCTGAACAAAAACACTCCAATGGATGTTCATTTGCAGCAGAAATAAAGAAATGGCATAAATTCTACAAATTTACTACTGCGACTTAGTTTTATTTATGACATGACTATCTCATCATTTCGAGTGACGCGATCGTTATCAAAGATGAAATTCATTTGTCTTGAGAAAACTTTACCTATAAACCAAATTACGGTTAGTTGATTCAAATAAAAGTCGTTTGCAGTATTTTATAACGAGGTTTGATTCTTCATGTGTGAACTCATATTTCACCAATTTTCTGAGAGTTCCCATACAAAGTTACATCAAATCATTTGAGATCTTCTAAATTCATCTGAAATTTCGTGAAATTCGTTAAACTCCGTGAAATCTTCTGGCATCCAATGAATTCCCATCAAATCTTACTTGAAATCCTCTGAAATTTCATGCAATATTGTGAAATTTTATGAAATCATTGAATTATTTCAATGAAAAATCGATATCTAAGCTCTCGTTCATGATAATTATTATTATTTTCATCTTGCAATTTTATACATACCTTTAGTTGTTTACGAAATTGAGAACTTTCTTTATAAACCGTGCTTTATTTTTTCAACTTGCATTATTTGTCAAATGTCAAAGTCTTTTATCTTTTGTCGAGTTCATGAATCATGTGATTTCGTAAAGAACGGTACAATTTTTCTTTGTAATTCCGTCACATTCCAGACCAAGGAATCACCTGACAAGACATCCTGCAGCAACAATACTCTACGGGCTATTCGAAAGCAATGATTTCACGTCAAATAAAAAAAAAAAAAAACAATTTATTTCCACACGTTTCAGTGCGCATTAAAAAAACCCTAAAAGTTTGAAAATCGATGATGCCACAGTCGTAAAAAACATAAATCCTCCAACTTACCGTCAACCTATCTAATTTCTACCGTCTATATAATCCCTGAAACGGAAAAATTTTCTCACAGAATGCGGGACTCATTTTATACATTAGCCAAGAATATTTCTCTAATTATACTTGGGTATGATTTTTATTTCAGGATTATAAGACTACCGTTTAAACCTCGTTCCCGCGTAAATAATATCTATATATTGCCCTGTGATCTGACAGAGTCTAATGATGATTGATCAATACCACGAGTCGGTCCTGCAGGGCGTGAAATCCTGTTGGATGATCGTCAAACGGGACGCGAGGCGATGCGACGGCCGTTTGTGCGTGGCGTAAGGCGCAGAACTAATGAAAGGAGGGACTTACGGTCTTCCCGTGGGCCCGAAGACCCGTTTCAGGGACCGGGCAGCGCTCCCAGCGGGGGCCTAACTCGATAATGAACCATTATACGAAAGCCCGGCCGGCGAAACTGACCACAAAAAATTCTCACGCCTGTGTGCGTTTTTGTCCTACGTGTTTGTGCCCAACATATATTATATACACGTGTATATATATATGTATAAATACACACGCTTGTGCTTCGATGGCCGGTTGGTACGATATTTATAATGCGCTCGTTTGAGCCCACGTCGTTCAGGTATCAAGTGGTACCTACCCACACACAGGTGTTCTTCAATCAGTATTTCAATAACACAATGCACGGGAATTATCCATGCAGTGCAGGACGGAAGGACTGGACGTCAGTCCGTGTGCTGGGGGATTTTTTTTTTTTTTTTTTTTTTCATTGAGAAACTGAAAACGGTAGGAATTTTTGAATAACGGTTGGCAAGTCGAGGATCGAACGAGGTTGACGTTAGTAATGTAATCGTAACGAAATATCAGGGTAAAAATCACTATGTCCTATTATTTTTATACTTACTTTGCAGGATGTGAAATTTGAAAATGTGATTTTTTTTTTTTTTTTTACAGTATACTGAGTTTCGAACAATTCCAAAAATGCAAAATGACGGTTTTTTTTAAGCACGAATCGTAACGATAATGTTACTAACTTTAATACGATAGGACCGAATACTTTTCAGATCGTTCTATTATCAGATTATGTTTGGAGAGATTTTTATTAAAATGAAAAAAACAAAGTACTGGATTTTTCAAAGAGTCTAGGTGTCGACTTTTCCTTTTAAATCGCTTCAAAATTGTGGAAAGATGATAGATTCATAATTTTATTTGTTTCTATCGCACTGAGAAATGTTTTTGAAACATAGATAATAAAATTGTTATATCGACAGTAAAAATGTTGTTTCAGTAAATTATTTTTAAAAAAACTGTTTTTCGAATCAATATAAGATAGCGTTGAGTAAAATTGAACAAATCAGGTGAGTTTTTGACAATCTAAAAGCGTTTCGAAATGGAGAATTCATATCCAAGCTCCTGTTTATAATTTTATGATAGTAAGAGCCTTTCTTGAATTTCGAAGAAGATTATCGTCTCACGGATACGCAAATTTCATAAACAAATATCGTAATTAGATTAAACAGAATGGTAATCGATTTCCACTCATCGATCAAATTAAGTTTGATTGCTATCGACGCGAAAATCATCGAAGAAAAGAAATGTGCACATAATTTGAGCAACACTTTTTGTTATAAAATTTAGAAAAAATTCGTTATTATGCATTATACGTCATGGACGTGTCAATATTTTTTTACTGCATGACTGTGCAAAAAATTCTCACCTCCATAGAAACTTTTCGCTGGCCCAATCAATATGTATAAGATTCGAGGCGATCTTACGGCCCGAAATGTGCCAAAAGCATTTGAGAATATTCAATCTGCAATTTGCAAATATTCCACAAGGATTGCAAGTCATTGCAGCTCTAACCTTCAAGCAACACGTCAGGAACATTTCAACGTCCGCAAAAATGATTTGGCAATTTTTAAACTGCCGGAATATTATCTCGTCCCACGTAATTTCCATCCATCGAGAGAGATTTCCGGTTGTAGATATTACACAATCCTGGACTGTTTTCGTTCATTACCGAAACCGAAAAATGTAGTTCTGTGTATAAGATGAAAGTTATATTGTATGTATATTGGAATTGGACATTCTGCCGTTCAGTGATTTATTTCAAACATGTAATCGATTTCGTAGATACTCCTGATTTACCTGGAAAAGTGCGATAATGCTTGGAAATATTTCAAATATATGAAAAAATATTCTAATAAAAATCATTTCAAATCACCTTTACATATTTTTGAAGCGACTCGTGTTTTTTCCTGTCAGCAATTGTGTTTTTCGAGTCAATAAAGTGTGAATGAATTCAAAAAACACTGCATTGATCGGTTCGATTCAACAACGAATTGCAGAATGTGTTATAACAGTTCGTAGTTGAGCATAGATTGGGTTAGAATTTCACGTTAGCATTAATTTTTACTTTTTTCCAGCTCCAATTCATAACCAACAATAAGCTGATAATTGACTAGTAATTTTTTTCCTCCCAATGCCACATACCAAAATTGTACAATGGGGCTCAAAGGTGAAGTTCTAAAAGTATCGTGGAATCTATGACGGTTAAAAAAAAAAAAAACTTAACGCATCCAGAAATATTTCTCATGCAAATTTTTATTTGCAATCTTGTATTTTTAACATTGCCAGTGACTCGAACGTCAAATTTATCTGTACAGTACTATAAAATTACCGGAAAATTGCTTCAAAGAAAATCCAAGCAGCATAAATAAACTGATAATCTCAAAAGCAATATTCAGTCATTTGTATCGTTTAGATTAAACCAGATTTCAACGTATAATATTCGGATGGAAATCAAGTGTATAATTATTACAAAGGGACTGATCGACATCTTTTTATTTTTCCAGAAATAAATGTTCATTTTCGAGCTATCATCGACCAAAAGAATACTGTGCTCAAATTTTTTTGAATATTCTCAAATAATTGTTATTCACAGTAAGCCACTTTGAACAATGAATTGCGATTTCAACGTACTAGTGCGAATTATTCAAACGAGAATTTGAATACAATGTTTAGGCGATAATTAGTTCGACACATTTTTTTTTTTTTTTTTTCTAGCCACCCTGTATGTGTTTTACCAATTCACAACCGGCTTGCCACGATCGAGAAACACACCCAGCTCTTTGTGAAGCGATGACAGTGAGAATTACAACGTACAAGAAGGTGGGATGAAAAAGTATAAAGCGAAGCGTAGGCTGCAGTAGCCGGCTCCACAACTCGCCACACGAATGATTTTACTATGGAAGGTAGAGGTAAGGAGGACTATCTCCGTGCATAGAAAGTGTCCATTGAATAGAGTACAATTAAGGTCGTGTAGTACTCCTACATTTACCGACCGAGCAAACTCACCCTTTTTCTTCCTACGCGAGAATGATAAAACCACACATGTTTTTAACGATTTTCGGCATATCAGTTACTTTCCTGAATTTTGCTAGAAAAGAGCGATGCACCGTCGAAGTTCGAAGCCTCGCGGTTCGTTTGTTTATTTAATAAAGGAGGAAAAAGGGTGAGTTTGCTCAGTCGATAAAGGTATGCTTTGGCAAAAGTTTCGCGCATAAGAGAAGAAGATCATAATAACGTACCGTTGGTTGAAAAACAGGCACAGGATGTTGTGCTTTTTTTATTTCCTCTTTACTTTTACGTCCACTTGAGGAACTTTTTACTGCACATATTAATAATTTGAAAAACAAAAACTTTTTGTAAAAACTACAACTTTTTATATTGTTGTTTCAAAACGATTGCGTATCAACAACGTCTTGTTACAAGTTCAGGTTGTATTGAGTATATTTTCATCTGACTACGCTAGCAGTCGACAATGCATTTACGGCACTTTTATCAACTTATCTAGTCATTATGACTAATTCTATGTTTTGCTACTTCCCTTTGACATACTTCTACTGGAATGGTTAGGCGTACCTCGTTTTTCGTAATTCCAAAGATATTCGAACAGTTTTATGTTAACAACACTTGTTTTACTGAATTTTTATAGTTACTGTAACAAATGAAATTTTTATCAGTCTACGAAAGTCTCTTCAAGAATAAAAATAAAAAATTGAAAATACTGGAATTATAAACAACGGCTTGGATTTCGAAGGTCCGTTTCGATTCGCTTCAACGTTATTAAAAATCTGGGAGATTCGTTTCACCGCTTGGTTCATTTAGAATGCTATTTTCTAAAAACGAGCACTTTCACGAAGCAAAGATGAGTATTGTAACTTGTATTGTAACTCTTGGATGATTCGGATCGTTTGTTGGATGTGAGGACATTTTAAATACGTCTAGTAACAAATCATATCATCTCTGGGAATAAAGAGTAGAATTTATAACGCACTTTCATCGTATTGAGCCGCTGGTGTTTATTCTGTGTTTTAGTTTTCTTTTGGCTTTGCCGAATTTCGTACGTGAAATAAAAAGTGGCAGTCTCAAGTTGCTCAAATTTCCAACATCACGCGAAACATGAAACAGTAAAAAGTGACTGATTATGCTATGAAAAGTAATCGTAAAACCCAACACTGAATATTAAAATCTTGAAAAGCCGTTGTGTTTTCGAAAATTCAGACGTGAGCATTCAAAGATTCAGAAATTTCAAAATTCGAAAGTGTCCTTAAAATTATTAGATACTCGTCTTGACGTTATCGGCTTCGATATTCATACCTCATACTTCTTTACTTGCACATATTTGTTGTACTTGGTGAAGCCTAAAAACGTGTGCAATAATAAGCAGAAAATCTTGAACCCTCGAAGAGAGCGTATAAAAATTTCAATTCCCAAGTTCAAATTCTTTACTCTGAAATGTGAATTCTTGAAATGCCTCAATAGGCGCTTGTATCAATGTTACAAATTTTCAATACATTAACGAAACTAAATTATAAATACCTTGTAAAAATCCGCAATTTTTATATTGAAGATTGAATGCCAGGTTAATGATGAAATATGTGTCATCGAATCACTGCTTTATTCGATCGCATGGATTGATGATTTGCTAAGTAAACTCTCTTCTAGTTAACGCTCAAGTGGATGCGCCTGGAGTTTCTAATATAATTTACTCGAATTGGAAAAAATTATACTGAAAAAAAATGTAAAATACGTTCGAAAAGAGACATTCGGTAAACGGCTAAAAGCAGACATTTTCTCATTTTTAATGACAAGTAGAAAATGCATTTACGAAGCTGTTTGAAATGAGAGACTTCAGATTGAAGTTAGCGACGGTATTGTAACGATGCATGTTCATAAAAATTCTTTATCTTGCAATTTCGGGCTTGTGCAAAATACAGTGAACTTGACGAACGGAAATGTACTTATACATTTTGAAAACTCAGCTCCTTCGAAATCATTCCGAAATTTGAGAATAGTAATTTTTCCGCCAATGTCTTGAGTGGTAAACATTACTGTCTACAACATTGTGCGAAATATGTATGTACGAATCTATTCGTGGGATGAAAATAAAACATATCTGCAGTTCACACGTGGTAGAAGTGAAACCTTCAGAAATTAAACTGCGAGAAAATGAGGAGAATGCAGTATCAGGAGTGGAATAATTATAGGGTTTATTTATTATATGTAATGTTGGTACCAAGTTTAAAAGTTATTTTACATTTTATTATTCCGACACCATGTTTTTAATATCAACAAATGACACGAGTGGCTTATGGTAACTAAAGTATGAAATAAATGCTTTGGTTTGGATTCGATCGATATATCTTTGAAATACAGCGTCAATTACTGTTTTTGATCTTGTTCGTTCCGTTTCGTTATATCGATGGTCGTTTCATTCCGTTTCCATCGAGTTTCAAATCACTCCCGTGCTGCAGAAGTTTTCACTTCAAAAATACATTTTCGAGTTTATTTTGAATGAAAAGCGCATGTTCGAATCTCTTAAAACTGCAACACGCACGTTCGAATCTGGTTTGAGTAAAAAATGTACGTCCAAATTTATTTGAAATGGAAAATCCATGTCCGGATCTGCTCGTGATGGAAAATTTAGAAGAAAATTCTTCAATTCGAGTAGAAATTCAACCTAAAACCATATACGCAGCAGACGGCATGTGAGATGCAGAGGAGATAGCAACGAAGAAAACTCATCTGGGAAGTACCTTATTCATTGGCCTGTGGGCAGGAAACGGCGCAAGTTATCTTGCGGCATGTCAAGTTAGGTTGCAAGTAGGCGCGATCGGCGCGAACCGGACTTTTGCCACTTTTTCGTATCCTCTTGCAGGGCGCGTCGCGTCGGGGGTTCGAACTTACGATTATTGCAAGCGGAATATCGGGTCCCGTTTGTTGGGAGAGCCAACAGCTGCGCAGCGCCGGCAAACTTGAAGCGGAGTACAAATGAGAGGCCGCTTCGGGATGCCCGAGCAAAGATGGAGAACTCCGCCGATCTGAACTAACGTCGTAAATTCAATTAGTCGGCGAATATCTCTGCTCCGAACTATAAACTACCAACTTCTTTACAACATTTGCCATACTGGATTTTCCCATCGTTGTCGCGCGATCGGCTCGATATCGCAAAGTTTTACGCATACCGTTGGGGTGGAAAAATGCTAAAGACCAAAAAGCCCGAGGGACCAAGTCCCGAAAGTCAAATTACCGACGGTTAAAAACGTATAAAGACCGCGAATACGAAAACATTTCCTGTTGAGACGTAAAAGTCGAGAATGCAAAAATGTATAAATGAATTTGTAACGATATTCTATACATTTTTTTTTTTTTGGAAAAGGGGCAAGATTGCGAAGTGCAAATAATTGAATTGCGAAAATACCGAACGGTCAAAAAGTCGGCTTTTTAAATGTCGGACTCGTGCCTTTTTCGAAAATGCACGAATCCCAATTTATCAATGACGACTGACCAAAGACTCGAAAGGTCAAAATCCCGAAACTTATTAAGATAGAATGGATGGAATACCGAAAGGTTGCAAAACTTCGGAAGTAAATTTATTCTTTCCAACGTCACCAGTTGCAGCTAAAAGATGGAGTTACGCTTGTGAAGTGAATGGGAAAAACGATTTACTATTTGAATATCATTAAAAATATCTTGCCTTTTTCATTGCGTTATTCTTTTTCTTTCGTGACACGGACGATTGTCTAATACAATGAAATGATCTTGATAAAACAAGCATCGCGTTGACGAGTTTCACAAATTCCGAATTTTTAGGAGATTCGGTATTTCGTTCTTTAGAAATTTTGATCCGTCTGCATTTTGCGGATCGAAATTTTGTTTCTTCTGTATTTTCATTTTCGACATGTAATTTTTTTGGTTATTTAGCTGTTCGAAGTATTTATAGCCGCTCTCAATTTTTAATTTCCGAACTTTCATTTTTCTAGATCTTCACATTCTGTGATTTGTTCATTCGGACTGCAGACTGTGCTGAAAATCCTTCTTTCACTGAGAAAAATTTCATTTGTTATAATCGTAACTAGAAAAATTGAGTACAACTGGTATCGTTCAAAAAACTGTTTGAATATTGTTGGAATTACGAAAAACGAGGTACGCCTAACCATTTTGCGCTATTTTTGATCCTTTTTTAGTAATTGCAACGGAAAATCAGTTTCTTCGGTTTACTGAACTTTTTTAGTTAAATAAGGCTTCAACGTCAATTTATTGTTGCACAAGCATTAAATTTTCGCAACAGTTGCAAGAAAATATAGTAACAGTGATCGTAATAAGAAAGAATAGTAACGGATACCAGACTTTCGGGTAACGGCTAGAGAACTAATTTTCATTTTGTACCTAGAAGTATATTTCTCGACTGTGGTAAAAAATGAAAATAGTTAAGGACTGAGCGGTAATCGGAACTAAAAATTTCTCTGTGTTGGATAAAAGAGCATTTGTGTGAATAAACTTTCGGGAAAAAAGTTATTCCACTAGGCGATTCATCGAAAATCTCAATTTCGGTCCAATGACCATTCGTTATTTTAAAATTCGTGTCTCGAAACTTTCGGCTTTTCGACCAGTCGACCTTTTGATCGTTCGGAATTTTAACCCCCATCCTCGTTTTTTCAAAAAAGTATAGCTTGATCATTTTGATTGCCCAAATTAGCAGAAACAACAACGATACCATGTTATTTAGTGAAAATTCGTAACCAGGTAGATGCTTAATAAATGTAGATTTCGTCGGTTGTTGGTCATTTTTTACAAACGTAGAAAACGACGTTTTCCAGGCCCCGTCAACCATCTTCAGGCTACGTAAAAAATTAACAAAAAGGCTTAACAAAACATTTGTTTTTCTTTCTATCGATACGTCTGTTTTTGACGTGACATTGTCTGATGTGTTTGTTAAATTAAATTTACAACAATATGCGATACCGCATGTTCCATAATTTTAAGGTTAAGCACGAAACTATGACGTTTGCGACTTTTGAATATGAAATGTTAAAGTACCTCAAGGTCGTCGTTTTCCATGTTGGTAAAAAATATGTATATTCTGTAACGTGGCATTTTTGATGCCCGTTACAAGGAGCTCTTTGAACCCTGGGCGGAACCAAAATTTAGGAATTTCCGAAATTGAGTCGCGAAGTTTTTGCAAAAGAGCGCCAGGACTAGAGTCACGCATCCGAAACTACGAGAGGTGACACCTTAGCGAATAGCGTAAGATATTTCAGGTTTTTTGTTTTTTTTTTATTCTTCGAGCTAGAACGGCATCAGGCAAGAAGTCGACACCGAATTCGAGGAAATTGCGAAGTGGCGGACTAGCGACAATTGCGAAGGAAGGATGTCGAGGCTGCGGAGGGGGAGCCGATGCATATCCCCGCATCGCGGGAATCCAAGGTGGACGCGATTCCCGCTGGCGGCCGGCGCGCCGCAGCCTCTCCCCCCTTCACCCCGCCAACAATTGACCGGCGAACTTGCGACGGACCGACTAGCGACGAGGGAGCACCACGCTCACCGCCAAGACGTCATGGAGCTGCGCGGAGGACGAGATTGCGATCTAGCTTTAAGTTCTGCGCAGCGATGCTATCGAAGGTGCGCGTCGAGTTGCGCGATCGACGAAATCGATGACGGATCGATTATTGCGTATTCTTGTGGATATGACGTCACGTATGGGATGGCGTATCGAGATCCGTGTTGCGGCAGGTCGTAGGTTTTTGAAACCACTCTAGTTCTGGCGGTCGTGATAAGTAGTCACGTTTTGGGGAGTTTCGCGAAGTAATGGAGTCGCCCAAAAATAGCGAGGGGAATGGAAAGGGGGTTGCAAGGATGTAGAAGGTAAGCGCTGCTTCTATCCCCGCGATTGAATTTCGAGCATAATTGCGAAAAGGCTTGCCGAGTAACGGATAGCCGTTTTCGATTTGCGTTTTAGAAAAGTACTCGAAATTCTTTTGCCGATTCTTTTGCTTGATGACCTTAGCCTGAGTACGCGTGTTAGAGTAGAGTAAATTTTGAGCTCCTGAGAAAGTTGAGTAGAGTCACGGGTTTTACTTGAGTCTCTCTCGTTTTTGAAATCAAGTATAGCCGAATTCCGCTGTACCGGGTCAGGCCGCGTTATCGGGTTTTTCAGTGTCATCTCTCGAGGAGGTCGGGAAGTGCCGAATCGGAGTGCTCGGATTAGCGGATAACGTTTCGGAGGATTTTGAGAAGGTTTGATTTCGGATGCGTTGCGATAGCGAATAGTTGAGGTTACGTTTAGTTGCGCCTGCGTTTAGTTCCGTACCCGTTAGTTAAGATAATGTCAATTGAGTCGTGTTACTTTGAGATTGTGTTTAGTTGAGGTTACATTTAGTGGTGCTTGCGCTTAGTTAAGTTGCCGTTTAGTTAAAATAGTGTTTAGTCGAGTTGAGGTGATGTATAGTCGAAATTGCCGTTGCGTTGAGCAGCAGTTGAGACGAGAAGTTCGAGTATTGAGTTTTGGATGCGTTTGAAATATAGTAACGTTTGCGGATTCGTTTAGTTGAGACAAGTAGGAAATAAGCTTTAGGTTAAGTTATGTTGTCACGTTTAGATTTAGGGCAGCTCGCGGTAGCGTCAAAGCTCCGAGTCGGGTGAGATCTCGGGTGAGATCGAGGACGCCGTCTGTTCGGTAGCCCGACGGCGCACCGTCGAGTAATTAGTTTTAGTTTCCGTTTCGAGCAATAATCGCCATGGAGAAGAAATGGCGAATTTGCAAATTCAGAATTGCGTATGAAGATTTTGTGATTATTGAGTGACATTTTAGTTAGGGAGCCGCGAGCTCAGTAGAGTAAGAAATAGGGTAGGTTACGTGTAGTTTTCTGTTTAATTTTAGAATCGCGACGAGCGATTTTTGGATTATATTTTTTTTGTTTTTGTATCACCGCTATTGATAAATATACGATTTTATTTTACTTCTTTTGTTAAGTAGCGTGTGTATTTCGAGTGTCGCTCTCTCTCCAAAAATTACCCCTCCCCTCTCCGCGGTACTGAGCTATCGAGCATATGCCCGAGGTATAGCGCATTGATGATTTCGAGGCGTGTTGATCACGCCAGGCGCCCAACAAATCTTCGCGATATTGTTTTTAGATCCAGGGTACATCGTGGACGCCAAATTATTGTGCACGCGGTAAGTTCTCGGTCATTTTCTCTGAGTGACCGAGGAGCGGGAAAAATCCACGTCACAATATATGTAATATGACCAACAAACGAACAAATCTACATTTATTATGATACAATGTTAATCGTACCAGAAAACGGTAACGTGGTCTTCAAAAATATTTAGTTCCGTCAATGGATCAAGATCGCGCCAATTTCATTAAAAATAAAATGAACGCTGGCAATAATCGAAGAACAAGAATTGGGAACATACAGAAGACTTGGCTCTCATTGAACAACTCATTTTGTAAACAATCCGTCAGCTCCGTGACACATGACGCGAATGAACGGATGGAAAGAATATCAGAGCCAGTGTTGAAAAGTTTTACGTAAAAAAAAAAAGAAATCAGCCAGTATAATTTTCATCGTTTTTTTCATCTATAATAATATTGTTTAATATTGCAATATAGAACACTTACGTAACTGACAATGAGATTCTTTGCCTTGTTAGTTACGTCAACTTTCATGTACAATGCATTGGAAGATTACATGTTTGCATTTTGTCGTATATATTTCTTACAGCGTTTGCATGAGATTTTATTTCATCAAAAATACTGTACCATAAAATTTCATCGGGTCAGACAACCGTGGAAATAAGTTTGAAAATTCCTCGAGATACCAATAATGTCCAGATGTTTCTAAAGGCTAAAGATTGCAAAAATGTTCGAATAAAAATTACAATTATACGCCTAGAAACCTTACGAGGATGATAAATTTCGTTCGAAAATTATTCAAAGAACGATATTTTGAGCAACGTACTTTTCACGACTGATCTCCGTGACAAACGGACCGAATTTTTTCTACAAATTTAAAATTAACACGAAGACGGAAGAAAAAAGTACCTACCTAATTTTCTCTCGGCTTGGCCACGTTTCCTTGGATTCTATTTTCGCAAATTTCGAAGTCGAGATTGTTCTTCAACGTGAATAAATGCACGCTATGATACGTAGAATATCGCATCGGTAGGAAATTCCGAAGTGAAGTATCGACAGCTCCCAGGCACGTTTAGAGGTCGGTTATTCTGTACAAATGCGAGTGCTGCGCACCGTGGCAAATAGCTAATTTGCGGCCTGCAGTCGCAGCAAGAGCTTCTACCGCACAAGAAGTTGGTATTGCTTTCCTAATTGCTTTGAGGTTTGTACTTCTTTCATGGGAGCCTCTTCTTCCAGCAGCTCGCGATCTGACGAGAGTCCCATATGACGTATTCGCGATAGGATCAGCGATCGATGGAATCCCGTAAGACCCGAAGGCACGCATTTAGTCTCTGATGAGTAAAAACGTCTGGCGATGATTGAGCAGCCATTACCGTTTCACTAATTCTGATCAGAGCTTCTCGCATTCAAGTTCAACACGAAGAAAACGAACTTGTACGGAAAAATGAATGTCTTCTTTTTTTCATTCAATCAAACGTTGTTTGAATCATGAAAAATATTACGAACTACGTGAATTTGTGTTATCAAGTGTAACTTCAGGTGTTTGAATCGAGAAAGCATTCCTTTTGCCATATTTCTTCGGTATCATAAGTCAATCAAGGACTAGAGTCTCATTTGCGTTTCGGCACTTTAAGGTGGTCGCTCCTCAGAAGTGCAATTAGTTTGTTTACAATGATACAAATTGAATTAAGAACTAATGTAGACGTCAAGAGAAAGAAAAAACCAACCAATCATCCTATATTTACATTAAGAATACGTGAATAACGAGTGAAATAATCGAGTCGTAACTACATTCGGAAAACAGTCAGGTTAAGTTAACCGTTAATGTTAATATGCACCTGACAATCAAAGAAGAACTTTAATTTTCCTTCGAAACCATCCTTACCGGGGTACAAAGCTTCCAACTGTTCACTTATCTGGGTGTTTAGTTAACATGTTGGCATTTACAAATCAACAAGTTTCTCGATAACTTCAAACACCGTTACCGGCACTCAAACGTGCCCGTAGAGAAAGAGAGGGAGAAAGACTGAAAACATGGCATCTGTTCACCGACATCATCTTGGCGCCCACCATCCAACTATCGACCCAATACCGACTACAACTTATTCTCCGTGAAAAAAAATAGTATCGTTACAGTATCGATACTTTGGGGATAGTAAATTCAATCTCTCAAAAGCATGAGTAAACTGTGAACTCGAAATTATCCCCAGATTCACGTCTGTTTCTCATCAAGGTCATGTACTACTGCTACCTTTACCGACCGAGCAAACTCACCCTGCTTCTTCCTATATTAAATAAACGAACAAACGGAAAATGTTCAAATTTTGACGGTGCATCGCTCTTTTGTAACGAAATTCAGGAAAGTTACTCAAATCTCGTAAATCGTCAGAAATATGTGTGGTTTTTTGACATGTGTTACTATTCCCGCATTTCTCGCATTTCAGGGGCCAAAAAGTGCATAGCTG
Source organism: Neodiprion pinetum (assembly GCF_021155775.2). NCBI lineage: Eukaryota > Metazoa > Arthropoda > Insecta > Hymenoptera > Diprionidae > Neodiprion > Neodiprion pinetum. The sequence goes on from NC_060236.1 coordinate 17,433,468, forward strand.
TGATACTTTGAGCAATTCCGCAAATTATTAGGAGTTAAATGAGCCATCGTGAGACTGTTTTCGTGCAATTTTTAGGACGCCAGACAAGATATAGGAATTACAATAATTTCTTAGCATTTTGTGATTCCTAGTCTCGTTTAGCGACCTCAATATTGCATAAAAACAGTCTCACGATGGCTCATTTTTTCTTCATTCTTTCCAGAATTGCGCAAAGTATCTCAGCTATGCGCTTTTTAGCCCCCGAAATACGGGAAATGTGGGAATAATGACACGTGTCAAAAAACCAACCATTTTTTAAACGATTTTCGTGATATAAGTAACTTTTCTGAATTCCGCTACAAAAGAACACCGTAGAAATTTTAATCCTTTCAATTTGTTTGTCTATATAATCTAGGAAGAAAAAGGGTGAGTTTGCTCGGTCGGTAAGTGTAGGAGTACTACACGACCTTAACGATAAGCTGCAATGCCCGATGGACCAACGATTGTATTCCAAAAATCTGGTCACATTTGGTACGTTTAGTTAGTCACTCGGGAAATTTTGGAAGACCTAACATTTCGCGTTTTCGACAATTCTTTAAATTCTAGGATGAACAGTATTATAATTCATTTATCATTGACATGATTGAATCAGCCTGTCGATTGACAGTTGTATATAGTGACATTTGATTCACGAAGCATAAATGACGAAACGACAATTTTTTAAGTTACAATAATTCAACAATCAATTTCCAACCTTCACAAAATGACTTCATTGCGAAAATCTGATTTCGCAATCGCAACAGAATCATTAAGATTGTTGGGTGAAACCTTTGCTCAAATATAACTAGAAACATTTCCACCTAAATTTGGTTTACGGGGCCATATTTTGGTCATTACAAAAAAATACTTTTCCGAGTGTTTATAAGCTTCCCAAATTTGCCCATTTTTTCAGCCGTCGATCAACCCTTCAGCACATTCAAGAACCGCTTGTATTTTTTTACAGAGATTTTTAGGTGGCATAAATAATGTTTTATCGACAACCGCGATTTATGAGGCATCTAAGGATTATTATTTCCACCTGGTAACAGTCATTTGGCCTTCCCAACGACGCCGCGAGTCCGACGCGCATTGACACTTGACACCTGATGTTTGGCTGCCGGGTTTACGGGCAGTAATATGGGGATTCGATTTAATGACCGAAGCTCGACGGCGTTCTGAAGGCGGCGATACTTGGAGTAATGAGTGCCTATGCTTGAACGACCGGATACGTGATTTACACCTAAAATATACCGCAGCTTGTCGGTAATTCTACGAGTCGAGTCCGAGTCGTTGCCACTGCAGCGCGTGTGAAATAAATTTGACTATCGCGCACCTGGATGAAGATGTGGCCAATTTTTTATTAATAATTGATATCGCGATGTTGATAGTGTAAAATTTTTTACTCGCCCACGACGGACTGATTTTCACTATTATGAAGATACTGTTCAGTCGAGATCATTTCCAAACGTTGGAAATGAAAAATAGTGAAATTATTAAATGGACCAAACAAACGCGACTGCCATCAATTTTTTGTCAAGTTGTATCAGACCCAAATAATGCCATCTCGATATCGTAAGAAACAAAAACAAAAAAAAAAATCAAAAAACTCAGTCATCTGGAAATTTTTGAATAAAATATTATGCTTTCTTAATTTTAATGCAAAAGCCATGCCACGTAAACGGATTATCTGCATATCGGGCATTCCATATCAACTTGATCGATGATTTTGCCTCACCGTATTTGATTAGCCTCAGAATTTTACGTACGATTCTATGGTCACGAAAAAGGGCTTCTTAATTTTATCAGATTTTTTCCTACGACCCTTAATTTTTAACGATTATTCAAATTTATCTTGGAGTTGGCAGTTTTTGAAAATCTCAAAAAATTCTCATCAATCTTATTTTTTATCCCAAATATTCTGACACCCGACTGACGCTCATGCTGGGAGATTTTTTCTTCTATTTTTTTTTCCAGCTCTTCAAACATTTGAAAAAAACAAAACACAATGTCTCAACGTTCCGAAAATTCTCAAAGAATTATCGAAAATTTGATATTCAACTCTGAATCTTTTTCCGTAAAGACGCAGAATTTTCGGTAATTTTTCGCGAATTTTCGGAACGTTGAAACATGGTATTTTGTGTATTTTCAAAATGTTTAAGGTGGTAGAAAAAATAAAATAAGAAACCGCCCCACCAGGTGACGAATGTCAGAATGATCGAGATGAAAAATACGATTTTTGAGAATTTTTTGAGATCAAAAAACAAAGCCAATCTTTAGATAGATTTAAATGATGATAAAAAAATAACGGTTTTAGGAGAAAATCTGAAATAACTAAGAAACGCTTTTTTGCGACCAAAGAACCGTATAAAAAATCATGAAACAAATCAAAAATGGTAATAGAAAATCATCGGTCGAGTTGACATAGAATGCCCCATATGTACTGAACTCTGATTTTGATTGAAAAAATTACTCGTGATAAATGAATATAGTCTGTATACGATAAACTATATGCTTAATTTCAAAATGCATTAATTTCATCGAAAATCCACGTTCAGTGAATACTGTAGAAATTGGTTATGAAAAAAAATGATCCATTATTGTTGGAATTGGGCAAACTATACGAATTTGGTATTGAGGAAGTTGGTGAGTGAAGAATTGATGCTTATTGTTCCCATATTTTTTTATGAAATACAAATATCGAAAATTTTTCCCAAATATCGAATTTCGTTTCGGATCACTTCGAAATGGTTGAAAGTGTTGTATAATTATTTTGGTGAGAAGACTGTTGGTACGATTTCACTCCAACACGATTGTTTATAACGTTGTTATCGATAAAAATGGCATTCTGCAAGATTGGGCCAATGCCAATCCGGATTTAAAAAAAAAAAAAAACGGAAATAGCAAATTTACTATTGACAGTAAAAAATCGTTTCAGTAAATTTGTGAAAAACGGTTTCAGATTAGCCGTCGTGGACTGAAATCGAACGAATCTGGACTAAATCTTTAAATGTTTTCAATCAGTTTGAATGGAATGTCAATAACTTGACTATCCTTTTCAATAAAAATATTTTTCGTCCCGAATTTTAAAAACATCATCGATTACATAAATTTGTTGATTTTTCAATGTTCGACGATCTGATCAATAAATTAGCGAAAAGTTATTGAATTTCAATTCATCAAGATCCTTGATAAAAATACACGATACTGTAACCCCATCTCAGATTATCAATCACCGAACTATTGGATCGAAATTGACTGTTTTCAACTTTACTCGTACTATAGGGTCAATTTTTTGCGAAATATCGCCAGAACCTAAGTCATTTATTAATTTTAAACCTCTGTTCACGAAGTTCTCCGTTCCAAATCTTTTTATACGTCCTCAATTCGTCCGGTTTCACATTTCGCCGCTGATTTTGAGGCCGGGATTACGGAACGAGCACAGAGATAAGAAAAAGGTTCTTCCGGCGCTAAAATAACTCCCCGCGATGCGGCGAAGCATTACAACGGTGTCAAAGGTTAATCGGGGTTGCTATACGTCATGCTAACCCGAGATCTTAATTACCGAACAGAGTGATCATCTGCCGTTACACTAATGGTTAAAAATTTGAAGGCAGTTTTTTTTTTTCTTCCCGCGCAGAGAGAGAGAGAGAGAGAAAGAGAGAGAGAGAGACAGGAAGGAAAAGAACCTGACGTGCGGAGCATTGGAATCTGTGAAAGGTGAAACCGCACGTTGATGCAGAGGACATTTTTTTTTCTCTTCTGTAATAATTGATGTACTGTGATATAATATTTGAAAAATATTATCAGGGCATTTATCTGTAGAAGCTAATTAATTCATTCAACGAACATTGCTTTACAATTGAAAAACATTTTGGCGCAAGTTCAAGGGATAAATTTGGCACGTTGAAAATTTGACCATTTGTTTTTTATCTATTTCAATCTTGTATCGGGTCGAAGAAAAAGATTTTTCGCACCTCTTTGCACTCGCAAAACCAAAACCAAGAAACTAGATGAAGATTGATCCTCGAAAGGATTTGAGGAAGAAAATTGATCTAAGTTGGACAAAACCCACTCTTGGTTTGTATTGATTTCACGTCGATTTCCAAATTTCCTAAACTAGAAGCAACAAATTTTTATTTATGAAAAATGTAAAACATGATGAAAATAAAAAATAAAAAATGATAAATGATGCAAAAATTTGAGTAAATTTTCTGGAAAACGAAAAATTCACGCTTTGAAATATCTCATCGTAAATTGACGGATTCCTGTAGTGTTCGAAAGAATGGGTGTCTGATTGAGCGACTCCTTCGACGAATAAATTACTCGTTGGCTGATTGCAACGTTGTTGCGAAATACTCGATTGAAAAACGAACGCGCCTCGCGGAAATCTGAAGAAAGGATATTGTGATGAGATAATTCGCGAAGAGTGAACCGCGTGGCGCTTATTGCCAAGTGAAACGGGGAGAATTAGCAACGTAAAAGGTAGGATGGCTTTTAATTCCGTGCGGGAGATGCTCGGCTCAGTGAATTTGAAACTTTTACCATCCCGCATTTACAAGGCCGTAAAAAATTTCATGGCCTCTAATAGCGGGCGGCAAATTCTACCCCCTGTACTTAACGTCCGGTGCAGCAGCAGCCTCTCGGCGAATCCCGCAGATCATGCAGCTCGTACTTTACCGGCACCCGATCATCCAGCAAAACCCGATGAGAATAAAACATTCCCTGCAAAAACTGAGGGAAATTTCTATCGCGGTCGCAATACGGTATAATAATCGAAAAATTCAGTTACGGCCACAAAATCGTCATTTGTTTTTCAACTGTGAGCAGAAAAACCTATTATCCGTATGTTTTTATTATTTTTTATCATGTCGATATATGTGGGGAATTTCATTCGAGCCCGACCGACGTCTGATTTTGATAAAAAAAACATTTTTGCAATTATACCGTACTCCGAAACAGTACTCTGAATTTTTTCAGATTTTTTTTCAACTGCTCAATTATTTATAAGTATGTAAAGTGGCTTTGAAAAGAATGTTTGTTTTTTTAAATTCTCAGAAATTGAATTATCTATTCCCAACATTTCAAGACCGAGTCCATAAAGGGCCGATTTTTTTTCGAGGAGGCTGCTTAAAAATATTTCGCCACTTGTTAAATTTGTACAGTACGAAGATATCTTCAAGAATACAAACGTATAAAATATTGAAAGTATAATCAGAAAATTAGGCATGTATGCTGCATTTCAAATCACTCCAAAATAGTGTGAAATCAAGCAGATTTATTCAATTTCATTTTACGCTGGGTCATTTTATCGATATTACAATTTTTTCCATCAAATCTATTCCAGCGACTTTGTAAAAAGTACTCGTCCAAATAAAATGAGCCGTCGTATATTTAAATCTAACGAATTTACGATATTTTCCAGCAGTTTGAAAAGGTTTAAAATAAGGGTTCAACATCCAACGCTTTCGTACGAAATTCCAATAATAGCTGTTTTTATTTTTTTATTTTATAAAAAACCCTTTGAAATTTACAAATTTAATAATTCGATGAATACTCAATGTAGTCTCATGAAAAAATTATTATCAAATATTGATCTTCGATCGACCAACCTCTTTAAAGGACAAATGTGAGTTCGGAGCTATCGAGATAAATTTCATTAATTATTTTTGTTCGTGTTTTGTGTAAATGATGCGATTTTTTAGTCACTGCACGGCTTGAAGAAGTTAGTACCACAATTTAAGCCTGATTCTAGACACGGCGACAAAAAAAGTCACGCCAAGACTAACAAATTGAAAAGATTTCGCACACTTCACAAAGACTCTTGAGCCTAATAAACTCAAAATTTAAATTGATTCACAAATAATCATAGCATATGATACCGAAAAAATCGATAGGCTATTAACTTCTTAAAATCGTTTATAACAAACCGCATATATGAAAAAAATTCTCTTAAAATCGCTTAAAATCGTTAACTGAAGTCACGTTAAAACATGCTCGAAATAATAAAAAAATCTTGGAAATTGAGATAATGTAAAATCGGATGTATTTACAGAAAAGGCGTTCGTCAATCAATTTTTCGAATACAACCCGCAAGTCGTATTAAAAATTGACTCTCGTCATTTCAGCAGCATGAGTCGAAAACTTCGTATGTATTGTCAAGAGGCGTTGTTTCGTTCACAGAGTTATTATTGCGAACCGGTAACGAGGAGAGAGTCGCTATAGAAGGGTGCTGGGGAGGGTGAGGGAGAAGAAAAATCGACACACGAATACAGGGTTCGTACGTTTTTTGGAACCCAAAATTCCCAGACTTTTCCAGGTGTTCCAGCCTGAAAATAGGATTTTTTTCAGTAACCTTCCAAAAACTATGCCGCTGATTAATGAGAATTTTTTTGCTCATTAATACTAATACCTTCAATATCACCTAGTAATTAATTTACCGTCCGACTACTAATTTACAAACAACAGCCAGCGATTTTCAGTAATAAAAAAACGAAAGGAGGTTTGATATCAAGTAATTTACGTACAAGAACGAGTTCGTTTCTTCAAAAAACTTAAAATTCCAGTCTTATTTTCAAAATTCCCTGACTTTTCCCCGAGTTTTCCCGGTTTTCCAGGTTTTCCCTGTGCGTACGAACCCTGGAGTAATAAAATCGTAGGCAGTCGGCAGCGATACCTGGCCATTTACCCATCAACCCACATCGTCCGGCTATGCATGTCCGGCAAACACACCGAACGATGCCCGCTGCGATGCTGATTACGAGTGTAAGCCTGGCTGCAGGTGTTGGTTTCTATCCTCGAGATGCCTGCACAGCCGTTACACACACCGCGTGAACAATCGGTTAAATTCTTACCGCCACGCTGGCAGTGCGGGATTATTATCAGCTCTAACGGTTCGCTGCAACTGCACATAGAACGTTGGGTATGTAATACCGTCGACAAATCGATACACACAATGGTGATCGTCTCTTGGCGTTAGACGGATCCAAGAACGCCACAGCCGATGGATTGACACTTAATTTTCTACGGTTAGATTCCGAGACTTTTGAACCCGCGACGCGGCACAGCGTGTATAATATTTAATGCTGAAATATGTACTCGAGTACACTCTGGAATTGTTGTACAATACATTGTGAATCGCTTTAGCTTGATGCGCATGCGCTACGATTCGAGAGCGGTTGTTTGCCAGGATGGCCAACCGTCACTAACGTAACCTCAAAAATTTCTCACTGCTTGTCGCTGGCAGTTGCGCGGTCAACACCGGCAGCTGTAAAAATATTTTAGGTTACATGCATCGCGGCGAATTGTCGTCTGAATTTATGACGGTTGGACACCCTGGCAAACGTATACTCGTACATGGAGCATGGACCCACATTCCGGGTGTTGGTGAAAAATCAGAAACACCGAAAATCAGAATGGTCAGAATTTCGAACATAAATATATCGAAAACTTACAATTACGAAATAATAAAGTGGTGAATCTTTGTTAAGTCAGAAATAATGGAAATAGGATGTAAAGGTATCGAAATTTGAAGTTATAGAATTTAGATTACACAACTGGTGAAAATTCTGAAAGGCCATTAGCGGAATGACGCAACTGCGATTGCTCACAAACACAAATAAATAACCTTGGGATGGATCATAAAGTAGAATTTTCTATTAGTAAATAATCTTCTAGTAAGCTCGAAGTGAAAAAAAAAAAAAAAAACTCAAAAACATCCAATTCCTGGAACTTTTCGCAAATTTTTCTAGAATTTTGCACACGACCATTCGTTTTTAATTTATTTTAATTCATTGAAACTTATTTAGACGTAATTCATTCCAAACAGTTTAACTGGATTGTTTATTTTTTAATTTTAATGGAACATTCGACGATCTGAATTTACCTATAATTGAGAACTTGGAATACCTGTCCGTGCCTAAAGCAAAACAGTAAAACTTTTTTGCTCGCCTAGCTAGTTTAATAGTTTTTACCTTTCAAAAAAAATAATTAGCTCGAGAAATAGAAGCCACCTATCTTTTTGTGAAAAAAATTTTTTTTACGGTATCTGATACTTCATAAATCATTACAAATTTTCCAACCATTCATTAATCGCTTTTAACTTGTTTGGTTAATCAAACTTGAAATCTTGAAATCCTGCATGAGAAAATCTCTCGGAAAATCTACTCAAAATCCTCAAAGAGATAATTCCCAATTTTCGTTGAAATTGATACTGAAATTCTCTGTCTCGGAAAAAAAAACTCTCGTTGATGAATTCTAATGGAGACAAATTGACGTCCAAGTTTCCTGTATTTTGGAGACATCGTTTGTGAGTAAACTTAATTAAAAAGTCATCGTACCGCAATTGAAGAATATCCTTCGCCATAAGCATACACGCATTATTTTGAGAGTTTCATAACTTCTACGTAAGTTCCCGAAATGTTTTGAAGTGTTCGTAGTGATTCTTTTCAAAAATTCACCAAAAATCCTGTTGGCAGTTGATTTGTTTCAACAATCCATAGGTCGAATTAACTTCCTCGACCAAAAGTCTGGGAATATTCGAGTGTAATCGAAGCGCGCAATTCGTCATGCGGTACGAAACGGAATTAAAAGATCTTGAAATTCGTGCGAGGCACTTGAGATCACCGCATCATCAGAGGCTAAATTTATTTACCGCGTATCGACAGTCGAGAGTGTTGAAATTGCAGGTTAAAATAAGCGTTTTATAGAGTTGGATAAAAAATTGGTCCGATGATTGTTGTAATCTTGTGAAAATTGTGCGTAGCTGCCGAGCTCGTAAATTCCCAATATCCCGAAGTAGGCAATGAAAGTTCAAGAGGGAACAACAAAACAAGCGTCCGGTTGAAACAGGCCGTGGGTAGATTCACGAGCTATTGCCACAGTCGCATATATATATATATATATATATATATATGTACCTACATTCATCTGGTTGTGTAAAACTCTATTCCCGCAGCACTTGCGGCTATTATTCAACCATTCCCATAAATCATTGTATAATAAATATTACCCGCATGCAGCGGTTGGGGTCCAGGATCGAAGATGAGGAGAGAAAGAAGAGAATGAAAAAAAAAAAAAGAAGGCAAGGATAAACGAAGAAGAGGAGGAGATTGGGCTCAATATAAGACACTGTAAAGTTACGTGCCAGAACGGAATGCCTTGACCAGTACCGATAATAAAAATTTAAAAAAAAAAAAAAAAACGGGAATCGCGTGTTTTACTTTTCCTCTATTCACGTCTCGCACAGACATCATGGACGGTGTTCTTTGCTGGCGCAGCTTCTCTCGGAATTCGACGAGGTTGTACAGTTGAAAATCCCTATTTTTTCGTAAGTTTACTATAAGATATTCGGATGTCGAATATCTACGAACTTGTTACATATTACCTAGGCTGTGATGTTTTCCTTCGAAATACAAAAAGAAAGACTAAAATTGTATACAAGATCAAGAGACAATTTTAATTTGCTTTTTTTTTTTTCACCACATTCGTATCGCTGAATATGCAATTTTTCAACGTTCTACTGGTATTGACTTTTAGTGAGAGAATAAAAAAATCTGTACCACTTAATTTGTGAAAATCAGGTGGCCGAATAAGTCATCGGAGGGTAAAATCGAACGAGTGGAATAAATTTTTCACCGTTTCTCAAGCGAGTGCAAATGAAAAATAGATATTCAAGCTCTTGTTCGTAATTCGAGTATACTTTTTTTTTTTTCTTAGCATTTCTAGGGGAAACACAATAGCTTACAAACGGTAATAATTTGACAAATATTCGCTATGCGACCATACTGTTAATATGTTACCAAAAAGGTATTGATTTTCAATTGACCGGTTTTCTCAAGGCTCGAAGTTATGATAAGGAATCCAAGACGAGTATAATTAACGTTATGTTGATACTAGCGTTTCGGTATTTGGCAAAATCACAACTTTCTCAAGTCGATATCACAAAAATTCGCAATTTCGCATAACCTTAGAGTCAAAGTAATACTTGAATACTTTCTATCGAACCAGATGAAATGATTGTTGTTCGGACCATAGTTATACTCGTATATTTGAATAATCTTTTTGAATTTTGGAGTTTAGAACAACTGGATGTTCAAAAATTACGTCAAACAGTAAGAAGCAAACTTTTTACGCTATTGTACTTACAGCCGCCTTTTTCTAATATCTTGCAATAAAAAAAAGTCTGAAAGATAGTTCGAAGTTTGTATTATTGACCACAAAAACCTGCATCCAAAAATTCCTCCTAGATTTTAACGAAAAAATTCGGGAAAACGTAAAAAAAAAAAAGTGCTCACCCTAGAATCCTCCCTTAAGACCGTAGCTTGAGTTATCAATATTTCACTGATTACTTTTCTACGTTACCATTGTATCGCTGCGGAAACACCGTTTTCTGAATTTTACTTTATTCTCGCAAGCGAATTTAGAAACGGTTAAAGAATTGATATAATTTTGTAATTTATATCTCAACAACAAACGATCCATTTCAATTGGGGCTTATTTTATTTAAAATTATGCACATCGAACTTCACGTTCATATTTTTTTGACTGCAATCAATTAACAGTAAACATTGGTATTGATAATAATGTCAACCATTTCGCTGCATGACATGCTTTGTAGTACCTACGATATCGCAAAACTGACGCTACCAATTCACTTCAAATTCAGTGACAGTGTTTTCGAATAGTTGTCCTCTTTGCCACTATCCTACTTTTTTCATTATTTCACTAGTCAATTAATTGCCTGAATAGAAGAAGTCGTGAATTTTTTATGAAAAATCGAGGTTCGACTTCAAACTTTCATCGCTTTGTGTGAAAATCGAAAGAAACTGAAATATTTTTAGACGACTTGCGAAGCTCTTGCAACCGAAATGAGTCCAAAAACATTGAAATGGGAATGAAAACACCAGCATTCAAACATTATAAACTTTGTCCTGATGAAAGCTTTTCTCAAATCGTTGATATCTTGACTTATCTCATTCGAATTTTCTCAGATTAACTTCCAACACACGTAAGGGTTGCTATTTCATTAGTGTTCACTATATCATTGTGGCAAACAGCGTTGCTTGAGATTTTTACAAACGATTTTTTCTCTCTTCCTAACTTTCCATCCAACTAGTCCAACCAATTCCTGATCATCAAGCAAGTTCAGAATAAACGACCATGCTATTTTATACCTTTCTTCAAAACAAGTTCTCATTAATTAGCGTTATTTATTAAGACATTAATTTCAGTTTTGTAAATTCACTCTTGAAATCCATACCAGGCAGATAAATATACGTATAAGGTAACGCGGTATACTCAAACCATAAGCAATTATTCCCGCTCGTTCCCCGATCCGTCTATTATCTGTTATTACGTCAGATGTTCGCGGTGGTCAATTATAAGATTTTAATTAGGGGTCCATGTCGATGCGCGGAGTGCGTTTTGCGTTCGTGTGTGTTAGCGTGTATAAGAAAGGGCAATTTTTTTGGCTTCGAGGCAGAATTTTAAAGAGAATATTTTAAAATCTTAATTAACTTTCTAGCGGCAGCTCGGAACTCACGCGAAATTAACGGGCCTAATTGCAAGGGCCGGTTATACTAACAACGCGAATTATTAGCGAGTGAATGATTCAATTTCAAAAATATACGGGAAATTCTCATCCGAGAATCTACCGACCTGCGTAATTACGGTTTAAATAATTACTGTGACACACCGCTTATTATAAACCGACTATAATAGATACACGGTGTGGCCGATGACAAAGAAAATAATAACCGTGCATAACGCTAAGCGTTACGCAAGTAATGCGATTTTTTAATACAATCCATTATGCAAACTACGATAATTATTTTGTCGAGATCGCATTCGAATCGAGTTTGTTTCTTCTTCTAGCACCATGCGACTGCTTTTGAACTCAAACGATAATGATGATTTAATGTTAATGATTATCAGACTGTTTAATTGTCACTGAAAATGTTTCTGCTCTGCTCTGGAAATTAGTAAATCTGTATATCGAACGAATTTATTACAGTCGATCAATTTTGTCGATGACAGAATCACCTGCAGTTTAAAATTTCAAAGCAATGACGAGAAAATAGTCGAATGAAAATTCAAAGTCAAGTTCTGAATATTTTACACGTCGGAACTTTTCTTTTTGGCGTATCTATCAACAAGATAATATAGCAGCTACAAATTGTCTCGTTTCGTTATATGTGATTTAAACATTAGCTCCGAATTCACAGATAATATTACTAACAAATCCTCATGATGGATTTTCTAATCGCTTGCTTTTCTGATTTAATTCGTTTCACCTCAACTAAAATACAGCGAGGAATATGATCTGGTATTTGAAAAAAATAACTCCGGTCGTTAGTTTCTTATGCCAATTAATCACTATTTTTAAACGTTGTGATTTTTTTTCTTGATGATCAAGTGTTTAATTATTTTAGGAAATATTATTCGACTTTCAGTAATAGCTTTTCTCGAACTGTAGTGAATATACCGAAAAAAAAGTACCAGAAACTTGAATTTTTAATTCGAACATGAAAAAACTCCAAACTGTTCGAAACGGTTCACAATGAAATTACATAGATGCGATCTTTCGTATCACAAGATCGGAGAAAAATAACGAAACTAAAAATAAGTTCATTTGATCGATTTAAACGAATCATATTATTAATTTTACTGAACTTTGGCGAAACGTGGAATGAAGAAATCGAAAAGTTTAGGAAACTCTCACTGAGATTGAAATTTTTAAACGCTGTGTTTTGAAGCAAAAACACCCAGTTGGGCGAACAATTTCAGAAGACCGACATTATTATATCATTATTCACAAAATTTTTATTTTTTTTGAATCATCTCTCAATTTCCGTTTATGAAATGACGGTACCTCAGAAACTTCAAAAAAAAAAAACACATAATTTTCAGAAGTCTTCTAGAATTTTCTTAGAATTTAATAGACGACCTTCCGTTCTCAATTTATTCTAGCTGACTGTTACATATTTAGATACAATTCATCCCGCAACGTTTCACTCGATTCTTCAAATAGTCTTTTTTTTTTTTTACTTTTGTTTTGACGTTTACTCGTTTCTTCGTCAGTACCGTTCTTCATTTCAAAGTTTTTCTCCTACGCGACAATTTTCCCCAGTTTTCCCTATTCGAACGCGTAATAAAAGAAACTAAGCTATTTGGGACTGAACGACACACGAGCTTTCTTGTTCGTCCAACTGGCTTCGATTCAATTTAATAAACTTTAATTTCACTTTTCAAATCTTCGTTGTATCACGTTTTTGGTTGAAGAAAATTTTCGGGCTGACTGTACATCCCGTGCATGCCTAATTTGTAAGTGGTTTAATCGTACGTATGGCGTACATACACATATTATACATATGAATATACATACCTAAGCAATTGTTAATACGTCAGTACATATTACACATACATACAGGCACGTCGGATACACATACGGCTTTATCAACTATTGCCAATTATCGTTATTATTTTAACAACTATTATTGATGATTCCGCGGTACAAATTACTGGTGATGACCGCTCCATTATTATTGCAGAATGATTGTAGCCAGAGGATAGTAAACGTGTCGGTTATAATAGCGCGATAAAAGTTATACCCACAGAGGGGAAAAACAAGTTGGACGTTTTTATGTATATACTAGGATAGTCCTTGTCTAAGGGTAGAAACATTTTTTACTGCTACGCTCCCCAGACCAATTTGGAATGATGAAAAAAAAAATATGTGTAAAGTTTCACGAATAATTCGAATTCGGATTCCTTGCTGAGGCGCGCCTGATGTGGCTATGGTCAGGTTAATATCAGGCACGCCTGATCTGACTCTGAGCAGGCTCAGGTCAGGCAAACTCTACTACGGTGCACCTGATCTGACCCCGACCGACCCTGACGCATTGCAAGTACCGCGAGTCGCCACCAGTCGTCGTGAAAGTCCTTTGCGTTCTCATGATAAAAGTATCAGATGACTTGTAATAAAGTGTGGCCACCCACCGGCAAAATCATGCGAAATATCATTTCGCAATTCAATATTTTCATAGACATCTGTCTACAGATATCAGATTCTGATTCTACTCGTCTTTCGCTTGGCATCCACGTAGGACTAAGTAATTTCTCGCGTTATTTCAAAAATCAACAAATTTGAACATTTGTTGCCCGAGTTTGATCAGGTAGTGCCCTCAGTTTGCCCTGATAAACGCTTGATGAGGCCATTATCCATTTCTGATCAGGGACTGAACGCATCGAGCCTGAACTCAGCCCGATCAGGGCATTCTGGAACGGTGCACGTTGCATTTCCGGTCAGGCTCTGATCAGGCGGTGATGAAAATTTCCACGCGGGTTGTTGAGGCATGAGTCACCATTGACGTAGCGGCCTGAAACTTTGCACAGTGTAACGATTTTAGTTTCTTCTACAATCTACGCAATAAAATCAGACAAAGACATAAACACATAAAATCAGACACCAAGAGAAATTGAGTCATTTGTACGATTTTTGGAATTTCTTTTTTTTTTCTTTTATTTCTCCACTCTTTCTTAAATTCGTTATTCTACGGTGACAATATAAAAGGGACGCTACTCGTCGCAGGTCTGACGAACTTAGCCTGATTGAAAAAAGAAGATAAGAAAAAAACACTTAATAAATGACACACAGACGTATAAATTAAAAAATAAAACGACGAGTGAGGAGAAAATTGTCCGTAAAATAAAATTGAGACGAGAGAGGTTTTTTAGTCGGACATGTAGATATGTACCAGAAGACGGTGATGATTTTAAAAATGAATAAAAAATATTGTGATTGAAGTCTGTGTATTCTCAGTCCTATATTCTGTTAAAATTTCTACCTGGCCAGGATTTACGCTTCAACTCACTATTGTCACACGTCTTATATTCTCTGTCTCTCTCACTCTGTGTTTTCTCCTATTTTCACTGCATATCGTCACAATAGTTTATTTTTTTTTTTTATGATTTGGAACAGGTCTGGGGGTGATCACAATGAAAATTTTGCCGACCCTCAAATAAGGCCACCCTATAACATAATATAAACCGCGCCGTAAATTGATAAAGAAATTTGAGGTAAGTTGAGAAGTAGGGAATCAGCCGGACAATATGAATGATCAAGTTCTGCAGATCGGTCAAACCTGAGGTAGCCTCTCGTATCCTCTATTTTCATTTGACGTTCAAGTCGTTCATACCCTGCAGCTTTTTTGACCTCGATTTTTCTCACGTTATTCTTTTTCACGGCCATTCTTGCTGGCGTTTAAAGGGTGGGTAATGATTCCTTAAAACGAGCATCATGCGCCTGCTGCCGAGCCCTGATCGATGCAGCTCTTACCCTTATTTGGGCCGAAGTTTATCGGCCGTATTTCTACCGCTGCTTCTCTTGCAATGCTGCTGAAGTTACGCCGCAAATAAAGAATCGAGGGTAAAGGTATACGACTGCTCGTGCCTGCCTTCTTCATCGGAACACCTTTGTCTCTCATGATTAAAAACACCACAGCTGGGAAGACGACGCGGTCGTAAGGCGAGCCTGCTGCCGGGATGGACAAACCCTTTTTTAATCGCCGAGCGTATAAGATGCAATTAAACCAGCTCCAGGCCGTATTATAAAGGTATATACCACGTATATACACGTATTTGCCAATTGCCCGAAGTAAATCATATGTTGGCAATTAATGCGCGTCTGTTTTTCAGCAATAATATCGTACAATTTCCAGGATAATTGGAAAGTCACAAAGCGACATGGGGCACTTAATGGCCGCTGAAACCCGCCAAAACAAGTGGATTTGGGCTGATCGTGAGTAAAATAATAATAATATGAATGATAATAATAACAACGTCACTATCTCATTAGAATTTTGGAAATCTAAAGTCAAATTCGAGATCAACGACCCAAAAAACCAACAAATATCAATCTTCTTAAAAATCTAAATGGTCTTAGTTTTTTTTTTTTCACCATCTCGTATACATTAACTTCGAATGTTGCAAATCTGACTTTAGATTCGTGCGATTAGTGATCCAAAAAACCTTACATTACGAATCTTCATTCAAATCCATCCATTCATTCTCCAGATATCGTAATTTTTATTTTATTTTTTGGAATTTTGTTATTCATATAGTTCAGAAGTACTGAACCGATCAAAGCCAAAATTTGATCAGTTCCAAGTCTTAAAAATTCACGTCGATTGAGACGAAAAACATGAAAATCTAGGTGACTACATTTCGAGATATCATCGGGCGAAAAATTTATCACACATACATAGATACGTACAAACATCCAGACGTGAATCCGAAAATAGTCGGAGGTGAGTTTTTAGATCCTTAAATGTCGAGATCTCGTGAAAACTCAACTTTTCACTTTCGGGGTGTTTACAATAACTTTGTATTTTCTCTGAAAACAGAGAAACGGGAAGTTAAAAAACTGTACTTTGCATAAAATTATGGTAAACCTTAGTTAATTATGGCTGTAATAATTTTAATCGAGCTTTTCGATCGACTGCGAAAAACGACACACGCAAAATAATACAGGTTGCATATTTATAGTGAATTAATGCTTTGTTTGAAAATGTTTTGATCAAATCCAGAATTCATGTCAGGTGAATTTAATAGAATTCTTTTCTGATCTGAATTGTTACGACTCAACTGTTTCCACCGAGATTTATGGTCTTTTGTTAAAACTTGTCCCGGCTTGATTAATTTGAAATTTCAGATTCTTGCATTTTCCTTTTGATACTTTGTAAAATAACAAAACCGATTGAAAAAATTTCCAGTAAGATTTCTTCAACTAATTTTGATAGTGAACGTGAGTAAAATAACATCCTCAGAATGTGACGGAAACGAAACCGAGCATATTCAAAGAACACAAGTTGAGAAAATTTTTTATTACATCGGTAAAAAAAATTATAATTCTTTTCGATGCGATTGATTCAAATCCATATTTCCTATCGATACCAATGTTCAATATATTCTCAATTGCCAATGTATATTTGGTGATACAAATTAAATTCCTAATCGCTGTTCTTGCTGCACCCTCAAGTACAAAAACTTACGTTGTTTTCATGTGTGGTATTTCATTTCACTGGCTATCGGATGGTGCCGGCATTCTATCGTGAGGAGTGTTCCTAATTTGGATAGGTGCGATATCTCCGAGCGATTCATCAGGCGTCCTGATGATGTTTCCAATTAGTGTAACTCGATCGTTCAGTGATGGATGTTTCACCACGATATCGGCGCCAGTCGTCGTGTAAATTCCGCATATTCCAACGTCTCTTGCTAATTTTTTATCTTTTTTTTTTCGTTTTTTCGTCGCATACCGAAGTGTTTGTCTCACTTTTTGGTAGTTCACGATAAGACAAAGAATACCGTGGATTTGTACGTGCATCGGCGTTTAGAATTCCTCCAATTCGTTATAATGTTTTTGTACCAGTAAGGAAATTGAAAAAACATTTCTTCAGCCAATTTTTGACCCATACCAAATTGTGTTCTTTCTTTGAGAAAATGTTTGGTGTATTTATAAATAGTTCGTAACGTCAATATGTCTCGATCAGAGAAATTGTGTGACTGGAAAAAATCTTTTGACAATGAAACAAAGAAATATTGTGCATCTGAAATTATCTGTATTATCGTAAAGTTTCTCTTAAAGTGGAGACAGGATTATTATTTCCTTTTTTATTGTCTTTCATGATGATACTATTCTTGTTGAATCAGCAAAACTTCAAATTTAAACACGTTATTATGCATTTCGTTGTAACGTATCATACTGATTTTCGAATTATCCAAACCTCATAGAATCTGGAAGGCTTGAAGAAAAATCTGAAACGAATTCATGTAGCAGTGGACAATTCCATCTGTGGCAATCCTTAAATACGATTCAAAGAATGAAGTTTCGTATTTTCAGATATCCAGGTACTTTTCCCTGTGAGAGCTTGCGACGTGATTTTACACGCATCGAGCCAGTTTGAAAATCGACAGCGTCGAAGCGTAAAAAAAAAAATTGTACGTAGAAAAATCCCGACTCGAACCGGAGATCGACGCAGTTTCAAAAGAGGAGCGAACCGGCGCAATGAAATTGCGTTATTACAATAAAATTCCGTACAAGTAAGCTCGGTATTAAAAAATGTCCGTTCTCGATACGGTGCAGCGCAGACGCAAGGCCTCCTTATAGAGTTTCATACCCCCATAGCGCGCAGCGTGTATGCGAGTGCTGTTTATTACACGGCAATAATTTATATTTTTGCTCCCCGGGTTCGTTAAACTGGATACGCGAGCATTGAGCATCCTGCGCAAATTAGCTATTTATTGAACGACTCGTGCTGCACGAACAATTCCGAGCCGAGTGCTCTGCGCAGTATGTGGCGTTGGAAGTGGAAGCTCGGACTGGTGCACAGTCTGCGCCGTCCTCGAACCTACGGAGATGTTGTACGCAAGAAAAGGTTACAAGCAGTATCGCGTGTGGAGACACTGCAGAGGCTGACGTCGGTTTCCTGATAATTCAAAAAACCCACCGCCCGTAAAGCCTGCGCCTCTTACCTTACGAGCAGTATCAGTGGAACCTGCTACTCGTAAAGGTTGATGGTTATTGCCGGACTGTTAGCGGATATTACCACGAGCTCGAAAAGCTCTTCAGAATCATTATTTTACTCGAAATGAAAGACTGCTCACTGCCCGAGTCACGGTTGTTATGCCATATCTAGGAATGTAAAAAGACCTGATTGAACGTTCACCCCATTATAATGTACCCAATATTCGTCTTTGTACCATTTGTACCGTTCAATGATTCGTTTATTTAATCCATCCAGCCGAGGGTCTCAATTTTTTTTATAGTCGGTGTTGTGAGCGCGAATCATTATTTCACTCCGAATGCTGGGCTTTTTATTTCAAAGCATAGTTATCGTCCCACATAATCTATCAATGAACAAAGACACGACTAGACGGTCACATCGTTCTACTACTCACTTCATCTTTGTACTGTTCAATGGATCGTTTGTTTATTTGTGATGGGTATTACGACCGCGGCGAGAAGCTCTATAGAATCTTCATTTTAGTCAAAATGAGGAACGGTTTATTCCAAAGCATAGTCATCGACCCAGCTCTCTCAATCAGGAAAGGTATAAGTGGACAGTCGCATCATTTCACTCCTCATCTTGATACAATTTCATGGTTTATTTATTCGTTTTCCTTTTCCGAAAACACAACGTTTTATTTTTATATCGAGCGGCTGCTCTATCTATCAATGTTGCTCATTGAGAATGTTGATCCTCTGTATTGTGATTGAATTCCTCCAGGGCAAACTTCTGAAATGTGTTGCCACTACGAAGAGTAGATTTTCGAATGCAGCGAGTCACTCGGGTTCTTTATTCTCTACTGGAGAAAAATGTACGCATATACAAAATTCATATCAAATTATTTCATTTTATTGAGATCTGCTGCACAAATTATCTCCAGCCGTTCACTTTGTTTTATCTGCGGTAGACGGAGAGATACATCATTACAGCAATACTACCAATCGCTCGAGTTTACAAACGGGCAAAGAACTCGTAAAGATTCACTCCTTAAATCAGATCCTGCTGGAAGGAAATTACGAGAAAATCAAGATTCAAAATTCTTACAACGATGATCAATCAAACTACTGTATCTGTTTTCAAATTTTAAATCGTTGTTCAATCACTCGCTTGTGAACAAGTTTCTAAACACCAAAGTCACTCGGTGGATTGAGGAGGACATTTAATTAGTCACGGAACGTCAAGTGAAGATGTTCCAGAAAAGTTTCCAAACTTCCAGTATAAGGGAAAGTAGACAGACCGTTATACTGGTATGTGTTTGACTCCGAATGACTTCACAGGATTCGAAATAAGATGTCTACGCATAATTTAAAGCGAGTCAGATTGGCTGGAGCTGACTTCAGAAGATTAAATACACCTTTCAGTGAGGTCAAAATATTTCTCTGCTACTCCGCAATCGTTTTGAAAGCAACATTCCCTTAACCATGGGCAAATGAACAACTTGAACAATTCTGGACAGGTATTCGAACTGAATAAAGAAAAAAGTTATAGCTGACGAGAAAACGAATGAAAACGACAAGGATAAGCTCACATAATGAGGAAAAAATAAGGTCCTAACCCTTGAGTAATGTTTTGACTTACACTTGCATATTTATTTTGTTTGAAAATCGAAGTGTACATGTAAGCTTGAGTATTCAACGATAGAAATTCGCACAAGCTTGGGTTAATTCAATTCGCGATGCAAGCTGATGGGCATACGTCACGTGTACTCTACCGGATTAATTAAGCGTGAATGCAGGCGCGTGATGCCGACTACTATAAAAGCGTTTTTGTATATACAAGGTGTGCTATTTTAAACGAGTCACCAGGATGCGTAGAAAACTAAGCGTGGTAAACACTGAGTTTTATAAAAAAAAGTTATTCAATTGCCAGAGGGAAATATGAAATGTTCGTGTATAAATGAATAAAAACTTGTATCTCTAAGCAAATCAAATCCAGACATGCCAAACGTATTTGGATTTTGTCGTTTCAACAATTTTTGCCGAATTGCAGCGCTTTGAATTTTCGTATTGGCTATAGTCGAGGTCGGATCGCGTTTGGAATTAGTCTTAAGGCATGTTCATGAATTGAAATTGTGCACTCGAACTCCGGACGACAAAAATTCAAAGCACTTTAACTCGATGGAAAACCGTCCGAATGAATAAATTCAAAACATATAAATTCGGCTACAGTTAATAGCTACAAGTTTTACTTTGGAAAAAAATCGGTTTCCGTTCGAAAATAAAAATGATCCTCGCGAAGATTTCTCAAATGTGTCATCGATTTCCAGGATAGATGCTCTTCTCGAAACTGAACAACCTTCATCGAAAACTTTATCGTGCAGTACCACCCTTAAGGTTTGCGAGATATCCTGACGTTCCGTTTGAAATGGGTACACCTGGTACGCAGGAATCGTTTTCTGGAAAAGCATAAGGCGCGCCTTATACCTGCCTACATAATCGGACATTACACATATAGTAGAAAAGAATTTTCCCGTGGTGTGGAGAATATATATAATTGACTCGCGGAGTAGTTTGCGCAATTAATTACGGTAATTGCCACGACTCCAGCGGCAACTGGTAGAATAAATGGTAGAACGACGGAAGGGGTATACGGCTACAACACGTCTGGGTTGCAAGGCGTCGAAAGAGGCGGACGTCAAAACGTTTCCTGCCCAAGGTAGAGAACCGCGTTGCAGGTAGCTGGCACATCGTGAAGGCTTGATATTCAGCACCCGTGAGCCGCGTCTACTTGTCTACTCGTTTGTCTTCACATCTGCATCGTGCCGAGGTGTGCGCTCCGCAGTCTGGAAGATGACCCCACGTTCAGAGATTCACCTGTATACCAAGATTTTACACCTCTCTTGGAGTGGTGGGCGGTAAAAGCTCGAGTCGAACGTTAATTGAGTTGGGCAAATATGATGGGATAGCATGCAGGAGTGCCAACCTACGATTGTTCCGTACACTGAGAGAAATTTTTAATTTCGTTTACCGCTCGGTCCATAACTGTTTTCATTTTTTAACCACAATCGAAAAATATAGTTCTAAGTTCAACACAAGTTCTAAGACAATAGCGCAAAATGGTTACGCGTACCTCGTTTTTCGTAATACCAAGAATATTCAAACAGTTTTTTTAACGATACCTGTTTTACGGAATTTTTCTAGATACTATAACAAATGAATTCAAATCGAACGTTGAAAGATTAGAAAAAATCGTTTCAAACATCTCCAGTAATGTTGTCTCCGTCGACGACGGTGAACACTAATAAAAATTAATGAATCAGAATGAAACTGAAAACCTCCGCCTACCAATTTCTCCCAAAATCGGAACATTTTCAGATTTTTTTCCATCATATTAAATTGCGAATTTGGATCTGGCAATCTGACTTGAGATTCGTGTACAGCCACCCGACAAACCGACGAGTACCAATTTCCATAAAAATCCAAATGCTATTATTTTTTTCTTAAGCTTATTGAATACCCCAAATTTAAATTTTGCAAATCTGACCTTAGATCCGTGATTAGCGACCGAAAAAAAAACTCATCCTACAAATTTTCATTCAAATCCATTCACCCATTCTCAAGATATCACAACTTGTATTTCGTCTTTTGGAATGTTGTTATTTAAATAATTGAAACAGTACCGAACCGATCAAAGCCAAAATCTAGCCAGCTCTAAGTTTATAAAAGCCACGTCGATTGAAACCAAAATCATTGATATCCGGTAATTCGTTCTCGAATAAACTTCAAAACGTGGAGATCTAGTGAAAACTTGACTTTTCATTTTCAGGGTAATTACAATAAACTCTTTTTTTCTCTGAAACCAGAGAAACGAGAAGTTGAAAAGAAAAAATGGAGTTCGGAAGAATAAAGGGCAACTGCAATGGTACTTCGATTTGTCACGGAATACCCCATACGTGCTTGAACTCGCTTGAATATACGTGCCTGGCTTATCCCCAAGAGGACGTATTTTCCCGTACTTGAAGAGAACCCGATCCCTGACGGAGATTGAAACGGACAGACGTACTTAGTCCGCGATCGTCAAACCGCGCGGCCGCCATCCTGCTGTCGTATTTTTTGCGTCATTAACCTTCATTGTTCGGCATTTTTTTTTCTCGTTTTTTCCTCTTTTCCTCTCCTTCTTTTGAGATTATTTATAACAGCTGAGCCCGCTTTGGCCGATATAGATTTGTCATTCCCGGTCTTGTCTCGATCTTGTCGACAATCCGTGCATTACGACACATTTCACATTATGCAAACAAAATGCCGACCGCACAGTCAAGCATCACGAACATGGCGATCGATTAACAATGTGACTCGTCAGTGAAACTCGATGATATTTCCATTTGCTTGAAATTTGAACTCGTAAGAATGCTTCGTTAAATAATTAGTTGAAAACCCACTTTCAATCAATTATGTTCCACTTGTGCCATCGTATTATTTAAAACAACTTGAAAAAGTACCATTCTTTAAAAGACCCTGAGTACAATTTTTTTTTTTTTTTTTATTTGTTTAGTTATCGGAGAAGCGTAGGGAACGAAAGTCGATATCGAAATTCCGGTTCAAGATCCTTGTCGCAGTAACAAAATGACTTTTAGAATTTGTAATTATAAAAAAAAAAAAAAAAATCCGACTTTTCCAAACAGAAATTATCGACGGATGTAAAAAATATTCAGCAAAAGAAACAAGAAAAGAAATACAAAGCAGCTCCAGAATTGAAAAAGAATTTTTCTGTGCGTGAAAAGCAAAAAAACATGGATGTGTTGATTTTAGAGTTTTCATATAAAATTTCTACGCACAGAAAAGTATAGTATTGCGATCCGAATGCAAAAATTGCACTGATCTCTGTTATAAATGGTCATCTAATTCCCATACTTCCAGCACACACGACAGCTAATGCCGATTGGAGCCCGAAGAATCGACACTAGCGCTGCAATACCCGAAGTTAAACTAACGAGTCACGTGGGTGATGGCCTGTCAGAAGCAGATCTAGTCACGTGGTAGAGCGTGGGAAAATTTTACTGGATACGCCTCGTGAACAAAAGTCACGTGATTCGTTAGTTCCGTTTTAGCTATTGAAGCGCTGGTGTCGATTTCGTCTGCTTCTAGTCGGCTAAGGACGTCGTGCCGAGGACGCTGTTCGACCATTCAATTAGTAAATACATACAGAGATCGATGAAAAATGAGTACAAGTGCGGACAGTTGTTTCGACAGACCATAAACGCATTCTTCAACTCAAGAGCGCATATTACTTGAAACAAAAAACGCATAGCACGAAACTTGCAGCTTGCATCGTCGGTCATGGCTTGACGGTATTAAAAGCGATTACAAATACCAGTGGCGTACCTAAGAGGCGGGCTATGCCTAATATGCTAATCGGCAGGATCGATTCCGCCTCATCGATATCCTCGCGTGCGTGAAGTCCCTGTAAATGGAGAGGACGACGCGTGTCATCCTGCCTCAAGAATCGTTATGGAAGACCCTACGAAACGGAACGAAACGGAACGAGGCGAGGAACACGGACAGCTGCAGCCGTGCATTGCAGAGTGAAACAGACTTGCGACAGTTTCATGTTTTACTGTTTCTTGCCTTCTCACACCGTTTCATGGAATGTTTAAGGTGGTTTTCCACCCAAGTATAGTATCGGATGGGTGCCAAGCTAGGGCCCTTACGTCATATTGCGGATAATTGACCGATCCTTGCGAAAACTAAGTGTACATGAATTCGTAGGATTGACATGAATAATATTGCCAGAAAAACTCTGAATTAAACGAAATCTGAAAATAATGTTAAAATGTCTTGTATTTGAGGAGTCGTTACGTTACCGTGGAAATTTTAGTCGAGTGAATTTAATGGAATTATTGAAAAAATATCCAATACGATAAGACGGAATGTGAGATATTCTCACGGAAGGACGAAAGGAAAGTTAACGAAACAAAAAGTGAAAGAAAAACAACACAAAATACTTGCAGCTTCAACCAAAGTCACCTAAGAAAAAAAGTTAATTTTTCACTTTTGCAAATAAACACAGAGTATTCATTCATATGACGTGCTCTCAATATTACGTTAGCATGAAATATACGGTTAATAAAAAACAAATAAATAATTTTTTCATCAATAGCAAAATAAAATAATATATATTTCAGAAATTAATATATTACCGTTTTTGTAAGTCTTCCCTATATTTAAACTGATATTAATTATAATGGTGTAGTTGTATCCGTCAAATTTCGTTGCCAAGTATACATATACGCACCGACGAGTAAATCCATTCTTCGAACTTTTTAGTTATTTCATCGTTAAATGTTTCGTTGAAACTTCCGACAAGCAAGGTATTTTTCGATACCTATAGAATCCTGATATTGTTAACCATGCAAAAACCCGTTTTTGGTTGCGAGTCATGAGTGGTTTGATGTGAAAATTACTCGATTATAATTTTCACAATGTCTAGTCTACCATAACCTTCGTGATAAAAAGTGTATTTTCATCGATTTTCTGGATCGTTTGATTCTTTTAAGTATATTAGTAAAGATGCAAAAACTTTTCTCCAGTTCGTTACGCTCGAAATTTCGATCCGGCTGTAATACTTGAACATGTTATTGAGTAGACTGCAGGATGAGCCCAATTTTCGCTGACGCCAAAATAAGCCGACAGGGTTTTATCTACCTTAAAAAAAATACGGCCTTCAAAAAACGTTTTCTTCGCTTTCAATATTGTTTTTCTAAGAAAGCTGAGAGGCGTATAATTTTAGATCAACGTGTTTATTAAGTATTGAAAAACCACAGTGTTCGGGCAAGATAGCGCAAACTATACCGAACATGTTACGAAAACACCCAAATTCTTTATAGTATGGTTTGACTGATACACTGAAATATTGATGAATAGTTAATAAAATAACCGTATGGGTGTTCTCACTAATTCCATGTTTGATGACGTTAAATAAAATGAAATGATCAATGCATTACAAACATGTAATGAATCAAACCCAATTGTATACGGATTCAACAGGGATTTTATAGGAAAAACCTACAAAAAAATCGTCTTTTGTTTGCAAAAAATGATTTTATTTTACCGGGCTTTTGCCAATCTTGGTACACTGAGGTATGAGAATCCTTTAATTTTCAGACCTTCGTTACCGTTCACTAGAAACACGTTGATCACGTTTGCCAGGATTTCGAATTAAATTTTCGACTTTGAATATTCAGTACTTCTTGTCATCGAGAAACAAATATGATCTAATGTATTTTGTGTGCAGAAAAGTTTGAACTTTCCGAATATGAAATTCATTATTCGGTAACTCCTCAAAAACTATGCGAGAAAACTAAACTTTTTTCACGTTTTCAACGCTGTATATGCAAAGGACCAGAAAATTGATTTTTTTCTTTTGATATAAGACAAAAATGGGACCATTATCAAATCGGTATAAATGTTCCAGTAATCTTGAATTTGCTGAATATTTGTTGAAAAACAATTGTTATTATGTATTTGCCTGAAAACGTAGAAATTTTGTAGTGTGTTTCAAAATTATTGGATTTGAATAAAAATGAGAAACATCTATTTTTGTCACAAAAAATGTTTGATTGACAGATCGTAAGAATCTTCTCAATAATGGATTTCATTTTCGGTAAGATTAGATCTTTTTATCATAAAAACACGTCAGGTCATATCTTTTTCGACGACAAGAGGGCCAAAAATTCGAAACCAAAGGTTTCGGTTGAAAACGCGATAAAAATGATCAACGTATAGGTAAACTTTCGTAAACGGTAAGGCTTACGATGAAGGGCCTGAAAATTGGGGGAATTTTCGAGCTGGAATTCCATCGTGAGTAAAGTAAGCGCCCCGATTCTAATGTGGATTCCGATTGGAAGAAAGCACTGTGTACATACATTTAGACTCAGAGAAATATTCAGTATAAAGTAGCAGATTATGTAATAAGGGAATAAAGTAATCACCCGAGGGAATAATCGACTTTTATTCCTGTGTTACATGCAAGACTTTATTTCCGACTCGACTCTGGCCGCAATATATATTTGAAAATTGGGACGTTTAAATTGAGCTCATATTTCCCGCAAATGCGTTTTAGGGAAAAATATGCCACTTTGTCCCGCTTTTGAGGTGAAAAAATTAAACTTTACGACTGAGTCGGGAATAAATTCCTTTTCTCACAGCTGCGTGAAATTATTCATAATTGTAAATATTAGATTGGATTAGGGAACGAAAGATTTTTTCTTCACAGAGGACTGAAATCCGAGCACTAGGAACTAATCAGAAAAATTCGGATCATCTGACCAATAATCATGAAAACAACGATTTTTGACGTCGTTTGGATTAATATTCGTAATAGAAACATACCGAATCCAGTCAATCCAGTCAGGTAAAAATAAATTTGTTCCGTGAAATGGAGTATCGACGGTTAAAATTTCGTCTGAATCGTATACAAGCTAGGTACTAACGCCTACGGCTGACAAATACCTTTGCAATGATAATGACGTGAGAAACGAATCAATTTCGTGCTATGATATAGATTTCTTGCGAACATACCCAAGTGCTTATACGGCGTACCTATAGTTAGGGTTATACAGTTGAACGGTTACAAAAGCTGCACGTTACAACGTAACGTGGTAATAATTATTGCAAAATGGTAGAAATTCTGATACCAAATGTCAGACCGTCCTCGTCACGTGGGAGCAGAATCCAAGCTGGCGTCCCGCGTGTACGTAAAGGTTGCCAGAGTGATTTATGGAATTATGAAACCATCCGCAGGCACATTCACATATGTGCCCTAAGATCTCATTGTTTAGCGCGGTCGAGTGCCAATACAATGTGTTGGTACTACCCAGTCCTGCAATCTACCTTCACTCGTACGTGTGTGCATGAGCGATATGAATATCCGCACATCGACGTGTGGATACTCCTTAAGTGCCCACATGCCAGGACACCGATGACTGCGCTCACGTTCCCACACGTCGGATGAAAATTGCTGCAGATTCGCTCACTCGGCTGTTACATTAGTGCCGGGATCAGACCGACACTCGGATCTCCATTGCGAGACGTTTGGTGAATGAAGAGAAAGAATGATGTGGCAAAACTCTCGCATCCCATAAGTAGAAAGTTTAAATACCTACAAACTTTCACCTATACTTTATGGAAGGAAGTGAGGTCTTTTCGACTGCAACTTTTTTGGTACAGTGTACAGATGTTCACCTTGTTCACCTTATTCGAGTATCCATTTGAACCGTAAGTATCGATACATCCTCATGAAACGGGTGAAAGAGACAAGATCTCTCATAACTCGGTCGCTCCCTTGACGTTTTACCTACACTTTTTTGATGAACCTTTATTATTCCTGCGTCATTTGATGTCGTGGCGAGTCACAGACTAGGCATTTGTTGCTACACCTAGACTACACCAGTCAAGAGTCTTATGAAGTACTGCGAGTTAAATGCACCTCCAAGTTTAAACACGGACGGTCTGTGAAAGTAACAGTGGAAATTATAATTGAGAATTAGTTTCGCAGAATTGAAACAAAAAATGGTACCCTAATGATACAATTGATGGGAAGAACTGAACATATACCAATTCCAATCTTCAAATTAAACGTATAAAATAATCATGCCATACACACGCTGGTGAATATCCCACTTGATATCCATTATACTCTAATTTTCAGAAACGAATGAAACAAAATGCGACGATCCTATTCCTGTTCGGTAAATTCACTTTTCAAGAAAATACTTGCAGTGAAAAAAGAGCACTGAACTTGTTCAATTCATCCGTGGCTTTAGTATTCAGGGTACAAGGAATTAAAAAAAAATGGTAACATGTACATTACTGCGTTGACATACTGCGTCAGCGTAATCTAACCGAAATCATTTCTTTCCGCATAAACATATTCAACTTATGTTGATTTCCTCGCGTTGCCACAGTCCATAAATATGTTCCCCCATGTACGAGGTATAAAGTACAGCACCAGGCGCGTTAATGCGCAATGGGGTTAATAAATTTCAACTGCCCGTGCGGTGATTTACAATGAACTGCATTACCAAGTCAAAGCAATGGATCTACGATCCACCTACCGCTGCGAATACCGTCAATTCAAAGATTATTACTCATTCTCGTCAACTTTTCACTTCACCCTTTCCACTTTGTAATTCTCATCGCACAGCTTGAAAATCTGCCCGAGTTCATATATTATTTAATCGCGGATGAAACTTGAGCCGCTTCTTGAGTTATAATCCAAGTTGCACACGAGTGCAGATCGCATCAAATCACTCTCGAGTTTCCAACACACGTACAATCTCTATGTATATATACGAGTACTCGAGCCGATATCCGATCAATGCGATCGGAATGAAGAACGAGGCGCATGCGATCTCAGCTGATCTTAGTTGCGCAGAATTGCGGAGGGGCAACTCTTTGCGGCAATTGAATCGATATGTACGGTCGAGGAGGGATTCCCAGGATAGAATTGAATCCCGAAGGACCGCCGTCAGTCACCCCTTGACAAATAGCCGGCTCGCGGTTTCCCATGAAGCCGCCATTTCTCCCTGCTCCCTGTACATCTATACCTACGCATAAAATGCGCGCCTACTGCGCACCAATTTCCTATGCGCATAATTGCACAAGTCGCCAGGAGATCTCCCACAGTGCGTGTATAGGTATGCGTACTACAAGACGACTTGTAACGACCGCCTACCGGCGCACATCCGCTGATACGTCCGTCACGCTATTCGTCGTCCTTTACCGCTGCTTCTGTACACTGCCTCGCATTAATGTCGTCCAAAAAATCGCCCCCCACCATTGGCCAGGTGCTCCGCCTAGTCCCCCCCGCCTCATGCTTCTTTCCGTTCCTCGGAAGCCTTCCGACACCTTGATACATACTTCATTACCGGCGGCCATTACGGCACAGACCTGTCGACATAGCTAACGATTCTACAAGATTCATTGAAGATACCTTAATAAGGGATTCTGAAGGTCCTTATTGAACTGAAAATTGTGAGGGAGTAGGTGAATTTTTGCATTATTCTACTGAATTCGATACAGAGTTAGTGTCAGGTGGTCCGTTATCGACCAGTCCTGAAAGGATTAAGTGGAAGTCAAACAAGAAGAAGATTGCTTTTATTTTATTACAAACGAAACGAATAATACCGCCATTTTACGATACTTTCAAAGTTTTCAAAGAGTTGTGATTCATTTTGTCTCAACTACAAGGTAGAGACCGAGCATTCAGAAATCGCGGATCCGATGTTTTGGATCGGAAAATGTACTGAAATTTAAAACTCAATACATCTTGATGAAACTATTACCTACTTACCACAGGTTTTTTTGATCAGTTGATTCAGAATTTGGCTTCGAAATAGTCCGTCCTGACGATACAAATGATTCGTAGACTCGGAATAAGAAACGTTCGAGTTGAATGAGTCCAGCATTTGACGACGTAAGAAATATCTCTTCAACCGGAAAGAATGCAGGGCGGTGTACATGCACGTGAGTATACAAACATTGCGCATACGTGTTCTCACGTTTTGTACTACTTACGCCGGTAGAAGAAAAGCATCCGGAATGAGACGGTTTTTGTTTGATTAACAAGTTTTTAACAGCGCTGCCAAACTGGAAGTTATCAGAAAACCTTCGAATCAAATCTATTACAATTCCACGTGAAAGCAGCCAATGCCACTACGGTAAATTATACTTTAAATACATTTGTGGTTATTCCTGGCCGTAAGGCAAGCGAACGGAAAAATGACGGTAAGAATTTCGGCACCGTATTACACTGATGAAGAGAGTAGGAAAAAAAGTTCACCAATTTCAACTACCCGCGAGATATCGCCTCGGATCATCATGCGTCATATACTTGTTGAACGACAAGATCAACCAGCAATAAAAAAAAAATTTCCGACAGCCGCTCATGTGACATACCATGTAGGGTAACAAGTAGCTTCGTACGAGTTATGAAACTGTTGGAATCGATGGACAGAAGCTCCTCGCATCGCCGGCATGACATTCCGCTTATACTATCAGATACGATGGTGACTATGGAATACGAAGATAGCGACGATCAATTACTGCAAACGGAAAAGAGTTATGAGGCTTATTTAGGGGGACTGAATAACGATAACCGTTCGGCAATGCCAACTTCCGTTGAATGTTGTAACTTGAGTTACAACACATTCAGTCCCCAAGGGAGTTGATGTATTGAATTCGAATTTCCCCAGTGACTTTACTGATAGCTGGTTCAAGGGACGTAATTTGAAAATTCACTCACACAAATTCCGGCCAGAGTATCTGATGACTTTTTTTGAAAATGCAGTGGCCTGTACTGCAGAAGTTGGTTATCCATTTCTACAGCCGATTTGACGGAGCGTTTAAGGCGAAGGTTTCTGGGCCGGCAGGACTAGTCCAGTGAACCATGAAGAGAATGGAATAAAAAAATCGCACCTTGTTAAAACGTCTGACCGCAGTCACATCGTGTGCATACCTACAACCTACTTGAGGTGCACTCGTAAATCGCCGGTCTAAATCTAAATTGCGTACAGTTCTATAGTAATCGATCACCAGTGTCCCCGACGCCCACTCGTGTTCTCATGTAGGCGAAGGTGTGCGTGTGCCGACATATTAAGTGGCTGAAAACTCTGAGGTTATACTTCAAGCCCATTAACTATTGGAGAGAAACTGCATGAGAAGAAACGAGATCACGGATAAGTGAATGAAAGAAATCGGTAAGTATCGGTACACCGGAATCTTTATACAATGGCCCAAATACCCCGCGTTCCGAATGAACGGCATTCCGTTCCGTCACCAGCGGCCCTCATGGTATCAGTGGGACGAGATTTTTTCACATCATATGAAAATCGAACAGGTATTATTAGTATTAGTCCACGTTCGATAACGTATCTGATATCTAATATCTGATGTAGTTTATGCTCCAGCTGCGCTAGAACGAATTCCGCACATATATCTTCAACTGGAGCAAGTCCAACTTGTCTTGAGCACGCGTCTAACGCCACTCACACGTAAGATCATTGTTCTTGATATTGCTGATATACATCGTGCGAGCAACGCGTGTACACATTGGTCTAACCTGTGTTCACTTATTGCGTCGAATAGCCGTCCACTCTTACTGTACAGGATGTTTCTTAGAAAACGCCTAACTTTAAATAACCAAGTCTTTGACTTGTGTTAACATCCATGCAGTATACTTGATTCAAGTGCAGCTTACCAAGATTGTGGCAAGGACAACGCATAAACTAAATACGCTTAAATTCCTCTGGAGTATAGTTTTATGGATTGATTTGGAATGTTCCCGATTTTGCATTCCTCAAAATAAATAGGTAGTAGGTAAAGATGTTGTTCTTTCTTCTCACTAAACAAACGTAGAAGGTAACGAAAACGTAGAAAGTACCGTAAGCGTTGAAATAATGTCATCTACCCACTGCAGGAAATTGCACCAATGTGAATACGATGCAATTAAGTAACATTTCATGCGATTACGTGTATTACGCTGTATCCAGTTCACTGCTTGATCGTTGATCATTATCTAACACGAGCCATGATTTCAACACAGTACGCTTCTCGCAAATGCATTCGTAATTGTGCAAAGCAGTTTCACTTACTTAACCGTATCAAGCCGTTACTCGATAAGCATTTTCCAGTTGAAATGAGCGTACGATTGCTGATAAGTATTTATTTTATTCTATGTTCAATCGAGCCGGTAGATTAATTTCCTGTTTTTTAAACACTTACGTAATTTTTAAAATAACGGATTGCATCGGTACCGTGCAACGAATCTTACAAAACCAAGAATTCTGAGTCTTCGGTTCGACACTTTGACTCAACTTACAGGACCTAAGGACTGATTTTAATACACCCGAGTTCACTTATGGAAACACAATGCAGGTAAAATAACAACTGAATGCAAACAAACCATACATCAAGTTGTCTATCCTACCACTTATTTGTGCTTATTTGCTGGTATTTTGATAGAGTTGTTACTTCGTCAAGAGTAGAAGCATCAAAGCACTAGAAAATATAAATTTAATTTGAGGGAGCGTCTTGAAACTGTAACAATACAACCATACACTCCCCAATTACGCTGTGCAATAACCTGTTTTCGGTTCACAGCATCCAGACAGTCTTCCTTAAGAGCTCAACCAAGTCCAGACAACATTGAGAGGTTATGTGAAAAGCTTTACATCCGTAAGGAGCGGCTAAAAGCATCATCGGAAACACTCGAATCGTATGATACAGACAGAATTCAAACCGTCCCACACGGAAGAAAATCTGAATACCAAAGTGCAACGTTATGATAGTAAAAATTTCTACTACAGTTTTTGTTAATTTCACTCGAGATAAGATAACGTAATCGACATCGATTCTTCATTTTACCAGCCTACGTTGTTGCGGAAGCATGAACACCGTTGTAAACCTTTAGTGAAATAATTTAAGCGATACATTTAGCGTTTACATATCTAGTGACCCAGTTTTACTGATTTGACCATGCAATCTAGTGAGATGTAAAATTTACAAGTTTCGGCCATTGAGAAGATTTTCGAATACTTGTTATTTTACACATCACTTTGGGTCCACTTGACAAACCTTGTCGTTACAACCGGTTCGGACACAGGATTCATTGAATATGTACTTTGATTGCACGCGAGAAGATTAATGGATTCGGAAAGTCCGGATTGAACTCGAATTTGGGTACAGGTCAAAAGGGGTATAGTGTATTTTCGAAGGTCCTATTGCGGATCCAATCCATTCACCTACTGTTCCAGATGTTCCATCAGCATCGAATCCTGATAAGAATACGACTTGACAAACTTGATTTACCAATTTGAACTAGTCGAACAAACAAGGAACTCCAATAGTCCTCTTTATCCTGCCGGAGACTTCGATAAGATTCACAAGGATTGTCATAACCGGCATAGTAATTTTTGCCTTGTCGCAGGTCTGATCAACGACTTGAAGCAGTCCACGGTGGTCTCACCCTCTGCGCTACCAACCGGTACCAAGATTGGCTGGGCACAATAACGAACAGCCAGCTGCTGTGCTGCGAGGTTCATTGGGGAACGCCCTGTACGCTTCATTGACGGTTGACATAGTGGTGAAATTGAATTGGCGGTATGCGGATTAGCATGGATCACGCGTGAATGGTCAGGCACATATCGGCCAGATTACCTTGCAAGGCTGTGTAGTTGTGGAAGCTTGGCAGCTTACTCGAGCCGCTGAATTAAGTCCGAACGCACTGTAAGCTGCTCGGCTCGTACCCGCAAAGCTGCGCCAGGTATTTCCATAAGTATTCAACGCCTCGTCGGATTGCTCCGTGTGTATTGCATCACCCGGAGCACTTTCTACCGCTGGCAAATCGTAAGAAGTTCCATTCCGCAACCGCCAATCATCGCCGAGTGACAAAGCGTATCCATTTAACGCTGGATCACGACTTGAGAGTATCAACTTGCGACGTGGAAAAGGATTCCGGAATCCAGTATCATCGATAGTTTATGGGTGCTGAGGATCTGCTACCGGACCTTTTCGTTTTCTAATTTACACCTTCACCCCCAATGACGACTCAATCAGTTACGTATCGCAATCTACAGTTGAGAATGAATGGATGTCGTTGATTGAATTGGAGGTTGGGAAAAGAGGAAAATCCGTTTCAAACGGCTACAGCATCGCTGTTTGCGCTAATTATAGTCAACACGAAAGAAACGTCATTTCTACTATATGCAATAAAAATAAATCTGAGCAAATTCGAATAACACAAGCTTAAGATATGACAATTTGGAGAAAAATCTCTTTGATTGGAACGTTACAAATATTGCTCAAATTCATTTCTATCGCATAGAAGGGATGTTGTTTCGTTCTTTTTTATCATCATCGTCACTAATAAAACTGTTCGGCGTTTTTCCTTTTTTCAATCTTTCGAATCGAATTTCAAACAATTGGTTGCATTGTTTTTATTTAGTACGCCTCCGATACAATAAGATATCAAAAGGTAGATATTTTCCTAGATTAATGGAAATTCATCGTTTTATTTCAGAGTGGTACAAAAGTGCCGGTTTCCATAAAAAATGAAAAATAATACATTGAAAAAAATTTTTAGAAGTGTTTGAACGTGCGTGTTTTGAAATTGGAACCTATATTTATATCTCACAGCTTACGTCAGATATTTTCTACGATACCGTATACGAAAAAAATAAATTCTGTATTTTACATCAGTGTAGACACTATTGTATCAGCTATTAACTATTCTTCCTAAAGATGATTTCTACAGAATTATTACAATTTTTCCCTATAGCTGCACAAAATATCAATATACCCTTAAAATGTCTCTTATATCCCGTTCTGAGTTCAACAATTAGTAACCTTATTGTTCACAAAAATGACTCGGACAGAGCCATATTCAAATGATTGTAACATCCTTGTTGGCTAATACGATGAATAAATTTGTTCAAAAATGCAATCAATTTACCTAGTGTCACCAAAGAAAAAAAAATGGTAAAACAAATTGTCCGAAATCTACAATTTAAAATGAACAAGACGAAAATGAAGATAAAACGCATAAAAATTTTCGTCATTAGATCTATTCGATTATTTCAGAAACAAAATTCCAATCAACAATATTGTTGTAAGTGAGAGTGAAACAATAATATTTGAATTAAAAAAAAATCTGATCGAAGAACAGTTGATAACACATTCCCAATGTTTAAGCGTTGGTATTATCGAGGATTCAGCATCGATTTCAACGCGATCGATCTTCACCTTACGCCTGCATCATGAGCTCGTGAAATAAGGAGCCGTTGATGGCGCGTTCGTTTGATTTACGAGGTTCAAATCACACCGATTTGCCGAGATTGCTAGCTGGCTCGTCGAATCACCTTTGATTGAACTCGTATCTCCCGATTTACGAGCTTCACGTGCGTCACGTACAAGAGAGCCTGCAGATAAGCGCACTTCGCTGTTTTATTATTCGCGCTGATTTTCAACCAGCGATTTATTTATTTACAGGAAAGACGGATGTACAAACAAGAAACTTGACCCTGCAAAACCTTAAGGGTTGACTTCCATGCAACTTTCGTTAAATATGAAAGAACAAAAAAAGTCAGCTAATTGAGGTAACGAATGAAACAACTTGGAAAAATCCTATTATAAAATCTTTGTAATAATTTTCAATCCATGCCTTACTCGCATGTGTCGAAAAACAATTCAATCTGCTACGATCAAAGCTTAATGTGCACGAAACCTTTCGAAGTAAATTAAAAACACTATTCGTAACTTTAAACTGCTCGATTATAAATATTAAGCTCGTATTTGCATGAAATTCTAATTTTGGGGTTCTCGATAAATGGTAAAAATTTCAGATATATTCGTTTAAAGATGTGAAAGTTTTGAATTTCTCCTTACATATAATGGACACTTTTATTCTCCTGATAATTTCTTTTTATGCCCGTATATTCAACAATTCGTAACTCAAAAACTTATACTACTTTTATTTTGTTATTATTATATACGAGCAAAAGTTCTTCAAATAGGTATGTGAATGAATCAATTTTATAAAAAACAGTATTTTGTGAGTATTGCAGGAAAAATCCTTAGATACTCAATACTTGGAAAAAGACGTCGCTGTTCCTTGCGGATGAATGCTGGTTGGAATGTGGAATTGATTTAAAAGAAATAATTATACAAATATTCATCAGCTCAATTTGAACGTTAACTTTTGGCGACAACTTTACTGATACTCGAGTAGTTGCAATTATCGCCGACGTTTTGAAAAAACTCGCACGAAAAAAAATGTTGTGTATATTTTACATCTGTGATAAATATATGGACAGCACTTTTTTCGACTCAAATCTACATGAATTGATCATATTTTAACTCTTACTTTTGGTTTTGTAACTCTTATCATCGGATTTATCAATCTTGCCACAATTGCTGTAGATCTAACTCCTAAAAATTCTAAAATCTACAATGTTTTTCTTTTCGTGCGTTTGCTTACAAAAATTAACAACTCGATGCAATGCATTTGTTCAAACGGCAAATACTAAATTTTCTTCTCGTGAACATTCACTGCTACAAATGATATCGTCATTCCTGAGTAATGGAGAAAAGTAATCCCGTTAATATGACACGCATAAAATCATTTTAATTTCAGTGAATTCATTTCAATTAGTGCATTAGTTCGAATTGTTTCATTTTAAATTGAGCAGCTAAGATCTGCGACAGATATAATTACTGATAATTTGTAGATACAAGGAAATTCAGAGTGAAAAACTTGTGAATAAAGTTTATAGCTACATTATCTACAGTCGTAAAATAATATCCAAATGACATGACTGAACGCTCAAATAAGTTTACAAATAACGCCCAAGAACATCTAATTGACACGAAAATTTAGCCTCCATTGTGCACTCTGATTTCTTTTTGAGATCAAAATTTCTTGACACTTCGCTGTTTTTTATTTATTATAAAATTTCACGATCCAATGTAGTATCTTTGTCGAAATGATAGAACATTCATCAGAATTCGAGACAAACGATTTGAGAAAAGCACCAGACATCGAGTTTCGCTTCAATTCGGACGCGATCGATTAATTTCACTTTGCCTCATGTTCGCCATACTGAACCGCCATTATGAAAATCAAATTTCGGACTCGCAAGTTCAAATCTGAGGACGAAAATAACCCCCGGAGATCAAATTTCGTAAGAAACCTTGATAGAATTTCAGAAAAATCTCTTGCGCAACAAATTTACGCCTAATTTTTCGTGAAAGCGATGTTTGTTTTTTGGAACCGCTAAAACACGAAGGAATAGATCAAACCTTTCCTCCCGTCATCAAAAAAATGGCGCAATATATTTTTCGTGTGAAAAAGTCTGATATTTCCTAATATGAAATAGACTTTGAGGTAGATCCTCAGAAACTTTGAAAAAATAAAGAATATTCTTTGAGATATCTGATTATAGACATGAGAAAATGAAGAACAATATATTTCTTCATCCTTTAGATGCACGGGACTTGATAGGTAGAAAAAATGTTACATTTGTCAGATCCTAAGAATCTATCTTAAAACGAGTTTCACATTCGCAAGGATTGACTGTTTCCACAAAAAATACATTGGGTTGTATTTTTTCGACAAAGGCGTAGGTTCAGTTCGAAAACATGATAAATAATTGATCAAAGTGTTTCTCGTGAACGGTGAGGCTTAGTGGCCTGAAAATTAGAGAATTTCCACCGTGGCACCCTCGGAAAAGTTTGTTTGGGTTTATAGAAAGATTCTCTCAAAAAACTTGCATTGTACGTGACGGCTAAGATGGCGCACGTTGGATTTTTTCACTTTTTTCACATTTTTTCAATTTAGGTTTCCGTCTCAATATGTACTGGAACATGCGCGGATTTATGTTCCACGTAGCGAACAGCGGTAAGAGAAATAAGATCATATTTATAGGTAATATCGCGCGCGTTCCAGAACATATTGAAACGGGACCCCGGCATAAATTGAAAAATATATGAAAAAAAAGTGAAAAATCGAATGAGCGCCATCTTAGACGTTGCGTAGAAAGCTCATTTTATAAGACAACCTTTCGTCAAGGGGACCCGTAAGTGAAATTCTAGCCCTACGATACATATATGCAACAAAGCCGCTGATATTTTTTTTTTTTATTTTGGACATGGTTTTGGATAGGAAATGACGTCCCTGGTCGAAAAATAATTCCGGCAAGATCTTCGCTCTTTTCAAAATTAATGCATTTGATCGAAGGAGAAAGCTGCAAAATCAATGCGTGAAGTTGTTCGAAATAATCAACAGGACATGTTGTGAAAAATCGACGAATCTTGCTCCGCAATTTCATTTTTTATGTCTTCTACTGTCATGAAATATAGATCTTAAAAGTAGCGGAAGCAGCAGGAGTGATACGGGAAAGTAAAAAAAACAAAAAATTCATAGTGACGGAGCTTGTATATATTCACATAAACTTCATTCTTCTTCGTTCAAAAATATCCATTTCGAAAATGGCAAAAATTTTACCGGAATTATTTTTCGACATGGGACGTCATTTCTTGTCCAAAGGAATAAACAAAAAAGCAAAAAAAAAAAAAAAAATCAGCACCTTTTTAGCATATTACGTGCATGTATCGTAGGGTTAGAATTTCACTTGCGAATCCCCTTAAATCCAAAACAAACTTTTTAGAGGGACCCCACGGTGGAAATTGGATTATTTTTTTTCAATTCCCGAGTGCAGTGTACGCACAACGCATCGAGGCATAATCCGTACAACCGAGAATGCCAAAGGGTGAAAATGATCGAGGCGCGGCAAGCGATCCCGGTTCACGACACGCTTGCAGTCCTTTGCGCCGATCACCGAGCTTTCACCGCGTGCATAGAGACACGTTTCCTTGGCCACTGTCAGTCAGTTTGTTAGCCGCATACTGTTAGCCGAGAGGTTATGCAGGCAGGCAGGCAAACGCAGTCACTCGCTTAGAATGCATACCGCAACGGTGGAAGTGATGCGTTTTTACGCCGTGCTGCCAGCTTCAGTTGCGAACTGTCCCGCGTTGCGGCGGCCGGGGAATATAAGCGGATAGGCAGACAGGCACTCGACACGCCGCGGATAGTATTTGCACTCTTGCATGCTCCTGCAGTGCGGATAACTCCACGAGTCTACTTTAAGCCTCCGGTTGTAGCGTTCCGTCGCCGCGGCGGCAGCTCGCCTTATTCGGAATATATATGAGAATTCCGCGAATTCTACAGAACCAGAGATCCCGCTCCGTCATTTTTGCCGGGCGAAAGAGCGGACGACGCCAAATATCGAGCGTTGACATCTGGTGGCAGGAAAATGTACTACACTGACCGAAGCGGATTCGACTGTTGGAAAATGTCCCCGTTACGTCAGAGTCTGGTTGTCCGTGCCATTTTGTTACCGCGTATTAACCAAAGTTTTTTATTTTAACGGAGGCAAATCATAATTCTTAGGGTTTCAAATTACACGTGTCGCGTAGATTCACGAAACGCAATCAATGATGAACCTGTTCTACCATCCACAAGCGAAAAAACCACGGTCAACGGTCAGCTGTCAGCCTTGTGTTGCATTGGTTTGATTTTTTTCCACCATATGACACATTGCAAAGTGAGAATCCCGATAAAAGTCATTTTACAACGTATATTTCACTCGGGAATATTCAATCAACGTACGTAAACAGCAATTGAATCACGTGCAAAAAGTTTTCCATCTCTTTTTTATCGCATATTTTGGGTCAAACGATCAGCTGTTGACGCATCGTGACGCCATATTGTACAGTAACGCCTCCATTTTGAATCCCAGTGTCGCCACGTCCACGATTCGAAATCTACACAGAAATATTAGCTACGCGTTATTACAAATTGTTACGGAATCAATGCAATGTATAGGCGGAAATATTTCTGGTTGTGGGATACTCCTCGCAGTACTTGAGAGGATGCGCTATAGTCGTGTAAGCCGAGCGAGTGAAATTTCACTTATTTTTACTATTACCCTTCACATTTACGCATTACCAACCTAAGAAATGAGCTGGAGATAATCCCATTATCTATACAACGCCGAAAAAAATACCCATTTAGTTTCTTGTTTCATACGAGAACATAAACGACAGGAAATCTGTGAGTGCAATAAGTGCAAGTGATTCAATTACAGAAATACATTTCTTGGCATTATTACTGTGTCAAACAATTAAGACAATTGTTCTCTGAATATTTGTATTCGGTATTGCACACTGAGAGAAATTTTCAGTTCCGGTTACCGCTCAGTCCATAACTATTTTAATTTTTACCACAATCGAAAAATATTGTTCTAGGTACAAAATGAAAATTAGTTCTGTAGCTGTTACCGGAAATTCTAGTATCCGTTGTTATTCTCTCTTATTACGATCACTGTTGCTATATTTTCTTGTAACTGTTGCGAAAATTTAATGCTTGTGCAACGATAAATTGACGTTAAAGCCTTGTTTAACTGAAAAAGTAGAGTAAACCTCAGAAACTGATTTTACGTTGCAATTACCAAAAAAGGATCGACAATAGCGCAAAACGGTTACGTGTACATCGTTTTGCGTAATTCCAACAATATTGGAACAGTTTTCTGAACGATACCTGTTTTACTGAATTTTTCTAGTTACTGTAACAAATGAAATTTTTCTCAGTGTGGAGGAAAGACGGTAATTAATTCAGTAAAACAGGTATCGTTAAAAAAACTGTTTGAATATCGTTGGAATTACGAGAAAGGAGGTACTCGTAACCATTTTGCGCTATTGTCGATCCATTTTTGGTACCTGATTGCAACGCAAAATCAGTTTGTTCGGTTTACTCTACTTTTTTAGTTAAATGAGGCTTCAACATCAATTTATTGTTGCACAAGCGTTAAATTTTCGCAACAGTTGCAAGAAAATATAGCAACAGTGATCGTAATGAGAAAGAATAACAACGGATACTAGAATTTCCGGTAACAGCTAGAAAACTAATTTTCATTTTGTACCTAGAACTATATTTTTCGATTGTGGTAAAAATTAAAATAGTTATGGACTGAGCGGTAACCAAAAATAAAAATTTCTCTCAGTGTATAATAAGCGTTGCAGATCCTGCAATTAGCAAGCCGTCGGTACAAGTGTTCAAGGTATAAAAAACAAAAAATCGGAGAAAAAAATTATTCTCTCATTCATTGAATTGGCCTTGCAGGACACAAGATTCTTGTACGCCACTGTGGAAGACAAGAATCGGTAAATCGAGGGCAGGTGATCGTCTTCTCCGTAGTACATAAATATATTGTCAAGACGATCACTGATCAGGAGATATCGATACCAAACATTTCACAATAGATTGGCGAATCGGATCGTTAAAGCGTAGAAAGGCATCTAATTTTCACTCCCATGCAGCACCACTGGATCGGGAAATTCTAATCATTAAAATCGTCGAGGAAACAGCGATATTCATAACGAACTGTGAAAGTTTGTGAATTTTCGGCGAGAAAGAATCATTTTAAAGTTTCGATTTTCAGTGCAAATAAAGCGACTGTACAAAAATGAGCAAATCGATGATTATATACCGAAATCGGGTTCATTATCAGCGTGTGATGCTTCATCTTATGCAGTATTATATAAACTATACAAGATTACTGTCTCTAAATTTGCGGTAAAAGTACGTCGAGCCGTTTTTAAATCACGCAACAAAATCACGCTGGAAATCTTGATGATAAATCTCAATTTTTTACGTAATGTGTCTACATATTTTATATGCCTGCAATTAATAATAAAACTAGTCGCAATTCGTTCACTCTATTCGTTTTTTACCGCTGTGAAACTGTCGTGTTCAAACTTAAGAATTCTAATCAAACATATAATAGACGGCTATACAGTTTGCAACGCTTCATTTTCAATAGCTTATGTACAATCATTTGTCTTGTAATAAGAAAAATGTGGATCAGTACGAACGATGTGTACCTATGTCAAGGATCAGGTAAAAATATGTGAAAATTAAAGAGGACATTTATCTTTGTTCAACGTTGCATGATTTTTTCACTTTTTTACGGAAGTTATGTTATGTTTCGCAAAAAGAGAAACAAGGATACAAATTAATCGTCGCCGTTTCCATTCCTTGAGTTCACTCTTGTTCCATAATCTGATCTGAATAGAATTTACTTTGCATAACGGTTTCGCTGACACGATTTCATAATTTCACAGCATTAGGATTTCAGGAGAAAATTCAAAGGAGAAAAGTTTCGACACGTTGAAAAAAAAATGCATCGTTCTTTATTTTCACTTGGATCATGCTGTCAGGTATTAATCTCTCACTCACGAAGTATTATACTTTACAAGAGACTTTCCTCATCAAATGATACATACGATGTTACAAACACAGATCACCCTGTACTATACATATAATATATATTAGACTGGGCCAAAAAAATTGACTATTTTTTTTTTTTGGTCTATCTAAGAGGTCTAGCTAAGACGGACCTCTTAAAGTTAATATTAAGGGCTTAAAATTTCATGAAATTTTTTTTTTGCCATACTGAATGATATTCTCAATATATTTTTCAAAAAAAAAATAGTCAATTTTTTTGGCCCAGTCTAATATATATGGTATACATACTTGTGGTATCTTTTAAGAGGTTACTTGCTAGTCTGGATCAAATAAAATCCCAGAAGAGTTCACATTACAACGAATGATTGTATTTAATATTAATTGACGAATAACAGTATTTTACATTTCTCCACATTACGCGTATCATTACGCGAAATGAAGCCGTTTGGCGTGGGCCATAGAAAGTTGGTTATTTAGAGAGGACGTCTCAGACACAGATGTGTCTAACTTGTCCATCGGACCTCGGCCTAACTATATTCCATTTAGGTTACAACATACTACAAACGAATATCGTATAACTGTGTGAATTTGGCATTTAAATTAAAAGCATGAAGGTGTGATGGAATAGCTGACATCGCATGTAACGATTATACAAGCCAGCTGAGCCGAGGGCCTGGGACTCACCTTATGCATCCGTTGTCCTTGTGCTTCCCGATTAAGAAAGTGGAGACTCCGTCTTGCATCTGCGTTGCCCAGGGCGGCTTCACCCAGATCAGGTGCTTCAGGTGACCCGCATACGCCGCCGGAAGCATCCAATTCTCTATACTGATTTCACTGCGACGTAAGCAAAAACAAAATCTTTCAGTTCATTTACGCAGACGTCAATGACGATCGAAACATACGTCGGGGATTTTGAAATCTGGCTGGGAATTTGGATCCCCATGAATTTTACTCGATGTGTACAAGGAAAAAGGGTCAGAAATCAGGGGTTTGTTAATTTTTCGACTTTTTCAAATCCCACATTGTAGATACTTTGAACAGTTTCGTGTGGTAAAAAAGCCAAAAATTTTTAATCATCAGTATGCCTCGGGAAGGCTTTTTAACAGCTTCGATTCTTTCAATGTTTCCTTCAATTTTCCGAACCTATAATTAACCGCACACGATCGGCTAGTGAAAAGAATTTCCACGATGTGCTGCGAAAATACAGACAAAAAGAAAAAAAGTAATCAAAAGTCGTTGTCTTTTGTAGCTTTTCCCTGTATATAAGACGATGAAATATTACGAAAAATTTAAATCACCTACAATTAACTTTAGACGGAATAAAAAATCTACTACCCGAGAAAATTTGAATAAAATTCCAGGAATAATTGTAAAAGAGTACGAATATCAAAGAGAGATTATGATGATAGAAAACTTGCTACAACAAAATACAAATGACAGAATTCACTGACCGTAAAAATAGGAATGAAATTTCGTGAACTCTTTTAGAATTATACTAATTCGTGCGAAAATCTACTACAGAATAGAAATAATTGTAGTCCCACGTAAATAATTGTAAAGAAACTGACAGGTTCTGTAAACGAACGTTCGACAAATCCACAACTCGAAGACGATATAATTGTTTTTCATAGAATTTTGCAGAAAAATATCAATTCCTAAGATTTTGGCGAATTTAGAGATTCTGTCACATATTATTAAACTCGTTTTGCGTCACTAGTTGAGTAGTGTAAGAAGTAACGACCGTTAGTAGTTTAATTTCTAACTAAGGAAATCTATGCTATTTTACAAGAAACGACATCCGTTTCAACGATTGATGTATGAAAAACTATTAATTGTCAAGTGCAAGCCATTCTACAAGTGTTCTCAAAAACCGCGAGAAATTAAATTCAAAATTCTGTTCAAAAACCACGATAGTATCTTAAATTCGTTTTTTATTAATTCTAGGAATTTTTTTATAAAACCATGTATTGATTTTTTCCCACCGGAGAAATTCAATTTCAATCATTACAATCATTTCTCGGGAGGATAAAAAAGTGTCACATTATACGATTACTGAATCGCTAGAGAAATGACATTTTTTGAACTGATTGCAATTTTTCGTTATTTCTGACTGTGGCCATCATCTAACGATGTTCTGTGACATTTGTGGAACAGAAAAGCAATTC
Source organism: Neodiprion pinetum (assembly GCF_021155775.2). Taxonomy (NCBI): domain Eukaryota; kingdom Metazoa; phylum Arthropoda; class Insecta; order Hymenoptera; family Diprionidae; genus Neodiprion; species Neodiprion pinetum. Next base: position 17,478,010 of record NC_060236.1, read on the forward strand.
AAGTAAGTCGAATGAATGTATCGACCAAGTATTTCGGATATCCTTGTCCAGAATATACGTATTTGCATTCTAAATCTGAGTCATCGCATGATATAGAAAATATTAAAATGACTTTAACGGTACAGTAAAAGTCTTTAATCGACGCATTAAATATATGATCTTATAGTATAACTGTAACTGGTTTTCGGCACAAGTCTGAAAGTTAATAGCCGGAATAAAAAGCCAACGAAGACCATCAAATACGTCCGTAAAGATAAACATAACGATCTAAAAATCAATAAGAGATTGAATTTTGAAACTGTATATGATCCTATTAATTTCAGATTTACTTTTTATATCAACCGGACCACTGCATAAATTTATAACCTAAATTCCTGGTCTAAATTCCAAGCCAGATTTCACCATACCGGAAATATTAAGGAATATAATTTTTACTGGATAAAAAACTTTCACTTGATTTTTCGTAAGATTTTTTATTTTTCAAGACGTTGTTTCTAGGTACCGAAATCATAATTCTACGAAATTAAAGCGTGAATTTGAAAGAACGTCGAGTTCCGACACAATCTATGATCCATCACCACAAATATCCAGATTTGCTAGGTTTTATGGACCCGCCTTATTCGCAAGTTTGATCAGACTGTAAGGCCTACAACTCTTTGTTTCTGCCATTCGACACGGCTATAAATCATACGCACGTTGTTCGGCAATCCAAGAACTCAGGTGAATGACTTCAAACTAAATGTGGGTTGTATTTGAATGAAGAGAAATTCAGTTTACGATCAGAATGAATCACGAGGAATTCTACAATCTGAAGTTGTTTTTTTGTTCATAGCCTAAACTCCACAACGTGGTGATTCATTCCGAGATTTTTTATACATATTGCTTTCGTCAAATCGCGAATGCCTGAATGCGAAATCAACTTCAGTCACCTCTGACTTCTTGCGGCATCTATGACACATTCACGATGCCATATATTTATGATTTTTATAAGCAGATCTATAAACTTATGAATTTATTATAGAAATTGCATTTCTGTGAAAAATCAGTTATGCCGGTATGAAATTTTTTCCTCCTCCGAAGAGGAAGCAATGAAATCACTCAGCAGTAAGAATAAATCATGATTCCAACGTGTTGGAATAATGATCTGACCGATCCGCAATGAAATATAGTACATAAACTTTAACTTATTCCTCACTCACGACTCATAGACAGAAGATTCTTCTAGCGATGGTACGCAAAAGTTTCTAGACCTTGCAAGCAAATGGTGCACCTGATGTATGTACACCTTATACGTCAGACTTTATACGTTTTATAGCACAATATAATCGAGCGCGAAACGATTTGTGCACGCGAACGGCTTAGAAGAAACAAATGTACCATTATTATGAGAAAAGAAAAATCATTGAAGATTAACAACGCCACCATTATACATAAATATATAAGTTACGTGTATAAATGCACATATATTTATATACATATATATACACATATATTTCTTAGCAACTTATTTTCTGAACTTTCACAATTGCGCCAATTACCCTAATCGTTATAATGTCGGTATACCTGCGTGATGAGAACGTTTTTGCGTAATTGGCATTTGGCACGAATGTTATACCTGCGTACTTCGCTCGTCGGTATAATATAAAGTATGCAGTGCACATAAATCAGCTTGGTTCTTACAATTAGTAGAATCGGCGAAACCAATACCGTGCACGAGGTGAGTAAATGTACAACGGAAAAACATTTCGTCCAAAGACTATCACTAGTCGCAAAAATTTAAGAAAAAAAAACGCATTGTAAATATCGAATGAAAACAATCATCGTGCAGATCAGACAAACTCGCGGAATCGTAGAACGTATCGGTATTATAAATTCATTTTTGTATTTTTATCCTTTTTCAATCAAAGGATAATGTTAAGCTCGTATTACCTGCGACCACAAAAATCAATCACTCTACTTATCGGCTGCGTGTTTTAGCTCGTTGAGCAAAGGAAATTCCCGACTGATGCATAGATGATATAGGTAATTGGATACTCACTCGAAAAGTTCGTTCTTATCCCAGACAACGTCCGCCTGCATATCTTTCGGTATTAGCATGTCGGGGTGAGAATCGAGGTGGATAAAGGTGTTTCCTTCGAACGGAAGATGCTTAGAACCTAAGCAACGATAAACGAACGGCAAAATCTGGAGGAAGAATGAACAAGAACGAAAAAAATCACCATGTTTATCACGAAGAATTTAACACTTTCGGAAATACGTGTGAGAATCCGGATAAACGCGAGGGTTTTTTATCATTCCGGCTTGTTTGTAACTTCGTTGATACAAATGTGGCCGAACTGCTATACCGGCAATTGGTAACCACGCACGTAAATGTAAGTCGACATAGTAATTATCTACGGCGTCCGAGTCGTCAGTACATGAGGTTTCAGTGAGTCAAATAAATCAGAAACGAAAAAATACGAAATCAATTCTCATTTTCATATCTGGTCATGATTGACGCGCGAAAAAATTTGCAGTACATGCGTTCGTACATTGCCTACTAATATTATTTACCACTGATAAGATATCGACGGACAGAAGTCTAAATTCACAAATCTACATATAAGACCGAAAATATGAATTGATCAAATTGATGCGAAAATAACAATGTACTTTGAAGTAATCTATAATTTATTGACGTTTAACTAGTGTAAACAATTCTTCTTTCATGATTCTCGCCAATACACCCCCATACTCATCTTAAACCATGGTATTTCTAAAAAAAATCATCAAATACGAGAACGAAAATCTATTTAACGCTTTAGCTCCAACGTATTCTAAAAAATGAAATCATAATTTCCATTACTGACGATTCGAAAATCCCACCGCACCGTCCAAATGAGATCGACAGCTTTAAACATCTCGCAACTATTTCTCGAATTATAAGTGAGAAAATGATGCGTCATTGGGTCATGGAGCACAACTTTTCATAAAGGCCCTACAAAATTTTGAATGGCGAAAAATTAGCTTCGTCGCATCACATTAAAATTTTATCAGTGACGTCATAAGTCATCTGAAACTATGTCAAATTTTAATGGAATCTGGCTCTCTTTGGTGTTCCACTTCAGAAGGAATTTAGAAATTTCGATCCTTACTGCACCGCAAAACATTGAAAATTATTGACAATACATGGACGGTATGCAAGTACTTCGATACCGACTAAAGCGCAATTCCGGAGCGCTCAAGGTGGGGAGGGGGGCTCGGTCGATAAAGAAGGGCGGCAACGTAGGTACATTGCCGACTGACTCTAGTGGACCGCGAATCCGTTGTGACGCTAGGTTAATTAATAACGCGAGAAATTATCGAAGCAACAATCATGCGCGTGAAGCAGGTCTCGTCTAATCTTATCCCGGTGAATTCCTCGTGGAAATAGGACGATGCCTCGATATTTGTCCGGGAAAAAATGGAACACTATTGCGAGATATTGTTGCCGCATGAGTTGATGCTTGGCGGGTGGGTAGGAGCCTGTGAAAAAACGGTCGCTGGTGTACGCGTGATGTGAGGCGAATGTAAACAGTCGGTGTGTCAGACGCGACACGGTCGTTCGTCCGGCCGAAATGGTAACTCACCTCGTCGTGATTTTCGACGATGTAAACGGGAGTTTCGGCGAAGTATTTACGCGACATGGCGAATTTTTCCGTGATTTCTAGGGTATATACGCGGTTGTAAACCGGAAGCGATTGACGCCGATAAATGACGGGACAAAACGAACGAGGGGACACTGTGTTGCGTATAAAATGCGATGCACACGCGACTGCCGCGGAAATACGTGAAACTCACTTGCGACGCGCATACACGTGGTATAACCCTCGGTAATCGACTGATGAAGGTAAGCCTGCTACGCGGGTTCCTCAAATCGCGATTATTCGCACGGACAAAGACGAAACCCCGGCGCTATTATGCGCGGATCCCGAGGGACTGGTTACTGCCCGCACTGTTCGGCAGTACTTCGGTTTTGTGCTTTCTTCTTATTTTCATTCAAATCTTATTCGCCGGAGGACCGTTGAAATTTAAACCACGGTCAAAGCTGATCCGAGCGGCCCCTCGCATCTCCTGCTGCGCACCGGCTTATTGCATTATTATTTTCTCGCATTCGGGTCGCCGAGTTACTGATATCGTCAATTTCAGTATAACCAAATTTGTAATTTCTGTTTGTAAATTATTCATACACGGATCACACGGAAATTATAGTTCTGTGTGCATGTATAAAATATTCAGATCCCTTATTCTGCAATTCTTCGCTTGTGTCGTGGTGAATCGGTCATCACGTAAGTGATGGAGTTCAATATTGTCAGGATTAGTTAGTATTTTTTCGGCTGAGTCCATACAACTTCGATCACGGTCTTACATACAGGTTGGCAACTACACACGTTCGTAGTTCACTAGTCGCCACTAGGTTCGTCGCGATCTTCATACCTTTGACCCCGCATGGGAGACCGTGGTTCAGACAAGGACAGCACTAGTTGCCAAACGAGGTTATGTATATCATGGCATTACTGGTATTAGAATTGCAGCAATATCAGTGAATTGCAGCGACAGCTAGTGGTTTCGCTAGAACCGAAACTTGCCCTTACTAAATGACGCACATAATCGTGTGTTCCCAGCATAGGAGTTTCCAGACCTGTATAATGTAAAACCGTGACCTCGACATTAATTTTCAGCTGTTTCGACGCCAAAACATCGATGACCGTTACTTTTGGTATATCAAGATAATCTCGTAAACGCGAATGATCTGGTTTGGTCATCTCTTGAAAATATTGCATAATTGAGTAACCGTAATTTCTACGCCGAACTAATGCAGTTTGTTGAAAATTTTAGGAACTATTCGAAAATCGTAGAAAATCGTTGAAGAGCGTACAACATTGTGGAAAGTCGTCGAAAATTATCGTATTTTACGTAGAAAATTATGAATTTCTACGAAAAATTATTAAAAAAACTATAATCTTTTGTAAAAAATAATTACAATTTCCGACACAGGCAAAATAGCCTTTTTTTCGTAGACAATCGTAGTATTTCGTAAAAAAAAACGATCAGTTCCACCATAAATCAAGATATTCTACACTTGTTTATAAAAGATAATTACAATTTCGGACCCAGATAATATAAATTTTTTTTCTCGAAGTATTCTAAGAATCTCGATGAAAAGTATAACTTATTATTAACTCCGTGAATTTCCATAGAACACAACTTTCTACATAAAATTATGATGATACGCAATTTTAGAATTCGATTTAGATCGATAAGATTGCGAATATGCACGAGAAGGTACGAAACACCATTTTTGAAACACCGCTAGATGGTTCTCTCATTTCTTACATGGAAAACTTATTGCAAACAAATTAAGTACTTACCAGAATTTGGATGTACATTAGAAGACTGATCGTCTCACGTTTTGAGTCCGACCTAGACGGATTTGAAGTAACTGTAGTATATTTTTGAATTTCCCTTGTTTCAATAGGTGAGTCTTATAAAAAAACTAACATTTGTTGTTTCTCTAAACCAAGAATTCTACGATATTCTACAATAAATTGTATCCATTACAAATTTGATACAAGAAAAACGATCGCATAAACCTGAACCATTCTACAATCACCTATCTGTAAAAAAATTACAATATTTCACGAAAGAGTATAATAATACATAATCTACAAAAACTTTTACGTCAAAACTACGAAAATGTTCAGATTTCTCTACTTTGTCGTAAGATCAAACTCTTACGCATAGAAATTATTTCCACCCGGGTAGTTATACCACCAGGAATTTTTTCTCCGTATGAATGTTTCATTGCGTCAAATTTCGGCAATCAACTTTATTCTATGAACGATTTTTTTTATCATTCTATGGAATACAGAGATAAATGCGTTTATCATTCTTTTCATTATACCCACATCTGGCTTTTGATGATGGCGATAATCAATCCTCGTTGTTTCACGCGTAGAATGAACGTAGAAATATTATCTCTCCCAGAAACATTGAGTTCTATCACTTTTAAGACCGTTTCGCTTAAAACAAGCGTTAAAATTTCAAAATAAGGGTGGATTGGATCCGGTGCAAAGTTTGGGCTGGGACGTCTGAATAGCAAGTTCAGAAAAGAAAAAAAGAAAAACGGTAATATTATTTGCGAAAATTATGCAGTGAACATGATTGGATTAACATTTCTACTGTATAACAGAAATCAATCTGAGCAATTTTAAATAACACAAGGTAAAATACGAACAATTTGAAACAAGTTTCATGATTAGTACGTCCAATATGATCAAACTTTGATTTTTATGATTCATTTGCTACATTTTTGAGTTCATTCTTCTCAATTTTTTACGAATATCTGCTTTATCGTGCTTACATAGATCTATTTTCATCCACCCTGGAGATAAGCGTTTGGTGGAAATCTTCGTGATGAGTGAAATAAGCTCAAAAACACCAGAATTTGATCATTTTGAATTATCTAGTTATGTGAAACCTTTACGTGAATTGTTGATACGTTAGCTTGTAATTCAAATGTGTTTATATTTATTTCTGTTGCATAGGTCATAGGAGACATGTTGTTAGATTCACGTTCAGCATCATTGACGAAAATAACACTGATAGAGATTTTTGAAACGAATTTTCCTAACTTATGTTTCAGATAGTCTGGTAGATTCATCCTGCTAGTTAAAGTGCGTGATTAAATGTTGCAAAGCTTGGAGTTATCAGAATGAAAGCTGCCATTTATTTTAGATTGTAGAATAGCTTAAGTTTTGTAATTTTCTCGAGCCGAAATTGCAGATTTTTCGACACTCTTCCTACCGTCTAAGATTAAAATTCTGAATGAAATAATATTGACTCAATTGCTACGAATTATATTTAATGTATTAATTTGTTAGTCATTACACTTCACTGATGGTTAGATTTTTAATTTGAAACTGAATCACGCATTAAACGGATGGATACGGCCAAAATCTGGCCAGCCCTGTAACATTTGAAACAGTGTAACAGTTTGGGTTTAAAATTTCAGTTTTTTTTCTGCAAAATTTGACTAAAATTCCCGAATTTTCCATGATGTTTCGGGTAAAAGGAAAATTTCAGAATATTTCAGGTTTTGCAAAGGTTTTAGATTTGAAAGTGGCAAACCTGTCGAATGGAAATTATATTTAAAAAAAAAAATTTGTCTTTTTTTGTCCCTCTTGGCATTGTTTTCGGTTTTCGGCGAAACTATGAATGTTAGAAGGATGAACACTCTTGAAATTGTTTTGACGTTTCATGATTTTTTTTATTTTATTTGACGTATTAGTAGGAAAGAATAATTTAGCCTTAGTACATTTTAAATGAAAGTAATTAAAGCAAATTCAACAGGTTGAGAAAAGATACCCATGCCTATATTTATTTAAGTCCATCAGAAACTAAAATTCAGTCGCTTGTAGCTTTCGCAATTATCGTTGGTAGCTGAAAAGCCGAAAAACGAACTAATTACGTGCAAACTCTCTACTTGATGCATATATACATTGCAGACATTTTTTTTTGCGTGAAACTTCCCCACAGAATGGATTCAGGTGCACAGAATTTCGATCTGCTACACATTCGTCAATTTTTGCGGTCTGGTGACATTTTTCAGACTGAACCAGAAGCTTTTGATTTTCTACATTTCACAAAAATATAAGAAAATAGAAAATTGCTATTTTTCGTAGGAAATCGTTATTTTTGGAAAGCTTTTTTTGATGAAACGATAAAATATTACGGAAAACTGCGACATCCGCAATTGCCTACAAGATGAAAAATCAACTTACCCATAAAATTGAATCAAGACTTCATAATTTTTCGTAAAAAATTACGAACTGGTGCGAAAAATGAGGGTCATCGATAATTTTTTATATCAAAAATTTAAAAACACTTCACTGGCTGTAAAGATCGAAATATAATTCCGCGAACTCTTGTAGAATTCTAGGAATTTCTAGGAATGATTGTCCATAAGATTGTAAATATCTAGTAAAAATTATGAAGTACCATCCTTGATTGACCGCTAGATGTCACATCTCTCTTGCAATGAAACTTTACCGAAAACAAGACAAGTATCTAGTAGATAGTTGGTCAACATCAAAAGATTGTTCTAATCTTTTCGGTATGATCCTAATGGATTTGAAGAATCTGTTGTATATTTAGAAAAAATTATTTTTACGAAACTAATCATGAGTTTTCGAATCGAAATTAAAAAAGAAATCAATGAATATTATAATTTCGACCAATTTTATATTGGAAGAAATTGAAAATTGCTCAAGTAATACAGAGCCGGTGATCCACATAATTCTCACCATAATCAGGAGCTGAAGGAAAAATTGTAACCGCATAATACAACAAGTACGTATAATAAATATTCACATTTATTTCTTACTGAAAAACACTTACAAGCAAAATGGAATCATGTATTTTCGTACAATATATCACACACAGACACGCGTAGATCCGAACCTTGAAACTAAGAATATTTTACATTATTTAAACACTCTAGAGACCGATATTCGTTAACTGATCAATCGGCAACGACAGTGATTCAATGGTCAACGTAATACTTCATCATTCCTTTGAGGTATTCTTCCATCTGTAATCGATTCGTTTGATGCCTGAGTTCCTCGAACCACTTGTCAAGCTCTTCCATTTCATTTGTTGGTTCACATTCGTCCCGGTCAGACAAAAAACTACTCTCGTCGATATAACTGGACGAATATTTTGCATGTTCACGATCATTTTGCGAGTTATTTTCATTGATAATCGAACATTGCTGTTTGAAACTTAGCGGTTGATCGTTGTACACGAAGTTGTTTGTTTGAATGGGTACGAATTTCGATTTCTGGCGCACTGAAAGATTCGGAGATGATTTTTTTTCCAAATTGAAGCTATCGTTGTTTACTCTCGCTTTTGGCCAGTCATTCAACTCCACTGACTCCGACGTATCGGATGACGAATCTGTAACGTCACCGTCTGATTCTTGACAATCATTTTCCTCGAGCTTTACGAAAGATTCTGTCGCTTTTTCAGCTTCGCTCACAGTCGATTCTTCCTCCGCATCATCCAGAAATTTAAAAAACGCCATATAATCAATATTCCTCAAATTCGTTCCCCGCAGTCTGTCGAAATTTTCCCGGGATTCAAAGACGGATAAAAATTCGTCGTAACTGGTAATCGAGTCTGAATTCCGTTTTTCAGCAACTTTGGCTAACGCAGTTTCACGTACCTCGGAAAAACGCGGATCGTCAATCAGGCCAAGTATTCTCTCAAACCTTCGGGCACACAGTTCAATTGGATCGACATGTATCAGGTATTTGACACATTCCTCCATGCAGCTGCGCTTTTCGTCGCTGAATCGCGACGAGAATTTCTCTTCATCAAATGCGGATTCGAGGGTTTTTAATTTCGAGGACAGTTTGTCGGATTCTCTCGCTTTAGGAAAAGATATACCCGAAATCCTCGAAGATTCTAGCTGCCAATAAGATTCGATCAAAGCGCAGAATTCGTCTTTGTTCATCGCATGAACATCGTCGAGTTGCGCAACTTCGAATTCCATTTGACGATATGCTTTGAGGCATTCCAAATACTCTCTGCTTATCAGGAACCACAAATTTTCCCTCAACCTGGAATAAATTTCGGTTGATGATTCTTCAACCTGACAACTTATTTCACATTGGTCATCTTGCAAGTCCGTCGAATCGGAATCGGAATCGGAATCGTTTGAATCGTACTCTGATTTCTCGAAAATCGAATCGGTCAGATTGTTTAACGATTTACTCATAGAATCGTAGTCTCGATAAAACGATTTGAGCCGTTCCTTTGAGAATCTCAAAAATTTTTTACGCTCCGAAACTCTGCCCGTGACTCTTTCTTCCAGAATCTGATTGCTGTTTCGTTTTTCAATTTTTTGCTGCTCGACGAAAGATATCAGCTGCGAATAAGACATTTTGCCGCGAACAAGACGTTTCAATTCCAACTCGTATCTGTCCTTTTCACTCATGAAAGCTGTCGCAATTCTGATTTTTTTCAGCGCTACAGTCTCGTGCTGAGAATTCGATCGCAAGCATTTCACAGCCTCGCGATATCTCTCAATATCCATTTTGGAAAAGACGAGCATCGGCAGCGGCGCCTCGATGTTCGTTGGATAGGGAAAGTAGGTATCAAGTTTTGACCTGATGACGGGATGTTTCCTCCTGAACTCGTCGACTTCCCGGAATATCTCGATTCTCACTGGTGGACAGTCGTCTAGGTCGCTTTGAATATCCGGATACATGCACAGAAGCGTCTTTTTCTGCATCTCTAGGAACGTCAACTTGGCCGAATGGCGATTTTCATACAACAATCGATGCCAAGTGTGGCTCACACGATATGCCGGAACCTCTGTCAAAGACTTCAGGCAACCAATCTCGATATTGATCTGTCCCTTCCATTGCATCAGCTCGTTTCGCGTCAGCTTTGCGTTGCTGGAATTTGAAGTGTTGTCAAAATTCAGTTTCTTCAAGTCGCTAACAATATCCTTCAGCTTTGGAACTCTGTCATCATTTAGATCTCGTGCCGACAATTCTTCTAAACTTGTTTCCAGCGACTTGATCATATTTTCCGCGTCAAATGTCTTCAGACTTTTAGGTTCGCTGTCAAATTCGCTTTCCTTTTTCTGCTCAGCTTTGCTGATTGTAGAACATGCTCTGCGTGGCCCTGTTGCCGTGTATTTTGCAATTGCTTCTTGTGCCGCACTGCAGTCGTCGTCGTTATCGGACAAATTTGACAGATTCAATTCAAACTTCGTATTTTTATTCAACTCTAGCAACGTCGAACGTTTTTTGTTATCCGATTTCACCGTGAATTTATGTACCCTGTCATTTAAAACTCGCTCACGCTGATCTTTTGTACATTTTATCGATTTCGAAGGGATCTGTTTAGTGGAAAATACGTCATCCTCGTCGCTAAATAAAGATTCCAATTTAATCTTACTCTCTACGCACTTTGGTTCAAAATTGCATGATTCTGTGTCAATGTGACTACACGACGAGACGCGAACATTCTTCGTCTCGTACTGACAGTTTTCCATTTCAGAATTCGTTTTCCTCGCAATTTTAGTGCCTTCAGAAATTTTTGCGCTGACATTTTCAGGAGTTGAGCTCATATTTATATCAAATTCAATCTCCGTTTGCTGACTAAACCTAGAATTGCATTTCGACGTCTCTTCAATCGTAACAAAAGGAGCTCCATTTGGAGAATAAAGAACATTTTCAGCGGGTATTTCGCCATCCTCGCAATCATTATCAGTTTTTGCCGACAATTTTTCGAATCTCGAGTCGTTTTCCATCCAAATGTCTTCTGGATAATTTTGGGGTAGTTTGAGGACTTGGAATCCTGCTCCGCCAACAGAGCCGATCAGCTCCCTGAAGTTGTCGAGTTCGTTGTTGGCGATGATCGTTATCGCAATACCGTGGGATCCGTACCTTCCGGCCCTGCCAATTCTGTGCAAGTAAGTTGCTCCGTCTAGCGGAACATCCAAATTGACAATAAGGTTGACGTTCTCGGCATCTATGCCTCGTGCTGTGAGATCGGTCGTCACCATTATCCTACACTTAAAGTCCTTAAGCTTTTTGAACCCTTCGATACGTTTGCGCATCTCTTGGTTGCCGACTATGTATATAGCAGAGAAACCCATCGTGTTGAGTTTGTTGCAGACTGACTGAGCTCTGAAAATATTAGTTTGATATATGAAAATTAGAGCAAATGTTACGATTTTTCATTTCAAATCGCATTAATATAATTAAACACCTCGAAGATTTGTACGATTTCAATCCACAATGGCTTATTCTTCTCAAATTTGGTCAACACATTCTTTTTTGTGAATAGGAACTCAATCTTACTTTTTCTTTAATCTACATCGATATCTGCAGAGTAATTTTGAAAAATTAAATATACTGATGCCAATGATGAAAAAAAGTTTCTTAGTGGGATTTTGTAGTATAGTTTTCTCATCAAAATAATCTGGCATATGTTTTGGAATCGAACTACAGTAGACCCTCGATAATCCAGCCAATGTCTAATCCAGTGCCTTCTGTAATCCGACATGTGAATTATGGATATGTAGTATTGTTCATAGTGTTCAGTAAAAAATCCGTAACAAATTCAAGGAAATTTTCGGGAAAACACACGAATGGAGATGGCATGTGGTTCTGTACATAATCGGTGCGACGTACAAGATATACATTATTTTTGCTACAACCTGTTGTTAGTAGGGAAAAATGAAAAACGCGATTCGAGGTGGGATCCACTTTTTAAAAACAATTACTCAGTGAACACAAATAAATGTATCATTCGCAGTAAACTTTAAATATAGAATATTTCCAGGACTTTTTAATGACAAGCAAAATTCAAGGACATTTCCACGACCACTGAACACCATGAATATCGATTTCATCTCATCATTTTCATAATTTGTCAGATTACAAGGTACAGTCTTTCAAAAAGTTCCGAACTATACAAGGGGTCAGTGGCAGCATTCGATAGTCCGAAAAATTTGATAATCCGACAACGCCTTACAAAACTTTGTCTACTTTAACCACAAGTTGACTGTATTTTATCAGATTTCAATCAATGTTACAGTCAGTCAAAATGAAAATTGGATTTCTTCATATTCTACAAAGATGAGAATTTGATGAATATTCAATATTCGGATATATTGTAATAAAATGAAACGGAAAAGCATTGATTCTCAACCCACTAACTTCCTTAGTCCGAAGAATATTGAAGATTTTAGTCAGAGTACAGAGATGTAAATACTATAGAGTTTGAAATACATCGACAATTTGTTTAAAGATTTGATATATCGAGTTCTTACTGAATTGTTAAATAACTGCTTTTGCATTCCTCCCAATTAAACCATTTTAAGCTAAAAACTTTCACTTACAACTACCTCATACGTTAATAAATACAATAAACAGTAAGTGTAAAAAAATTTTACCTAGATTGATAGTTCGAGAAAACGATGCTTTGCTTGAATGGTATTTTGGAAAATATTCTGGCAAGTTCGTTCACCTTTATTTGAACCTAAAGTCAGAAAAAATTAACACTGTTCCAGTTGTATCAATCCATAGATCTGTGAAATTAAGTTTCATACATACCTGTCTCATAGCGTTCGGGTGCTGTTGAACTACCGCTACGAATTGTCGCAGACCAATCAACACAGGACCGTCACTGTTTGGAGATGTAAGAATGGGAGAACGCATGTATCTTCCTAGAAAGGACTCGAGATCTCCAGGATAAGTGGCACTAGACGATATGACTTGCTTGTTGACCGGTAGTTTCGAAAATATGTAACTGAAAATTTCAAAAATCTGTGTACACATCTTTCTATAATTCTCTACATTCCTTCTTAAAAACGTAGAATCCCTGTTAAGACATGAGTCTAAAGCGGAATGTCTCAAGTATTTGTCATTGTAAAAAACATTGCCTCGAAAGAAAATTGTCTTGGACTTGAAAACATGTTTCATATCTCAGACAACCGTTTGCTAGCATTTTCCATCATTTTTGTAAAAAGATATTGTGTCCTGAATCCTATGTAAAATTTTAAATTCAGAATTGCCCAAGATTGTCATTGACATAATATATAAATGTAACATTATAATTCTAGTTACTTTATATCTTTTTGGAAGCTAACTTCCATCAGCTTGTCTGCTTCGTCAAGGACGAATAACCTGATACTGTTCACGTTGAGAATTCCCTTGTCTATCAAATGTTTCACTCTCCCTGGAGCGCCGACCGCCACATGACAATTGTTGGCCTTCTTACGGTCGTCTTCAATCGATATTCCTCCGATAAAACTTCCGACCTTTAATCCTGAATCGGAATTAATATTTACTACATGGTGTAAGTGTAACTAATCTCACGTACCACATTCTTTGGTCCTGAAACAAATAAGAAATATTCACCCTCGAACTCCGAGCCAATGGACGTTATTACTCCAGCCACTTGCAGAGCTATTTCTCTGGTAGGTGCAAGAATCAGGACTTGCACACCTTTTACAGACATGTCGATCATTTCCAAGGCAATTATGCCGAAAACAGCCGTCTTACCAGTTCCAGATTTTGCTCGTACAATTAAATCTGCAGAAGAAAAAAGTATTAAAGTAGAATTCCTAATGTTTAAAATTTTTACAAGTTCGGATTGCCTGTATCTGCATTATTGTATTATGTGGTTGCCCGGTATAAAGTTAAAGATTGAAACAATGAGAAAAATGGTCTATTTTGAAACATTGAACAAGGTTGAAGCAAGTGACGTCAATGACAAGAAATATTAAAATTAAAAATCATCATTATTATTACAGTATACTCAATTCCAGATAATCCCAAAGTTACGGAAATAACGATTCTCATTAAATATAATAGGATATGTGGCATGTTGCCGTGTAGGGACTTTTTGACTCGTGTAAGTTTTGTACTTGAGTTCGGCTTCAACTGCACTTTACAGTAATCAAAAAATTCTTATTTTATGCACACTTGCCGAGAACATAACTACACAAGTTGATCTACTGTGGCTGAAATTTGTACTGTTGATGTAACTAAGCGATAATAATAAATTACTATTTCACAATTCAATGTTTAATTTATATGACCTGTAGTTATAAAATGGGACTCTATTGCTTTAGTTGTGCCATAATTTATGATTTTATAACAATTCTTGAGTTTTTTGAAAATAATTTCACTGCGTTAATATTATGAACTTAAATCACATCTTTGTTCAACATATTATGATTCAATTATGGGATTGCAGTTGGTAACGTTAGTAAAGGCACATTAATAGAGAAAAATAAGAATACACAATTTTACAATGACTTTGAAAGTGTCAAGTTTGTACAATGTGAGTTACGTTTTGCTTCATTGCGGTCGACTGAATTTTGAATCATTCCAAAATAAAGATAAAGATTTTTCCTAAGTATCATCGCATTAACATTCTGAATCTTAAACTCACATTGAATCGTCATCTCGATTCTTATAGATTAATTGAAACAACTATTGTTAATTGTCATTCGTAATAGAATGATATAAAAACTTAAAGACCGGGAATTCAGATTGCGGTACAATCGATGTGAATGGGACGGTTGTCGTTTGATATTTATGAATGACAATGTTTGCAACACACCGCACAAATAATACGTGGAAAAGGGATGAAATTCGTGGTGTTAAAAACATAATGCTTATTCTAATACTGACTATACTTTTTCAAGCAATAACTAATCTCTGATTATTACCAAATCCACAACGACCAAGCGGAATAGCTTTAAGTTGGATCGGTGACGGTTTCTGAAAACCGGCGTTTGTGAGCCCGTCCAAGACGCGTTGACTAACACCCATCTGGAAAAATGTGACATCTTCTTGAATTTCTATGTCGGTTGTACGGGGTTTTGAACCTATTTCGTGCGCCGTTTGACGGGACATTTTAGGTTATCGCGACTTACAACGCGTGTTTGACGTTTGAATGTCGTTTCGAATGATATTTGTCAGTACTGTCGGCACTGCCATCTAGAGATACTTTAGCAAACTACACATGTTCCCACCATTTTGACATAGTTCTGTGGGTAATACAGGAAATATACCTGTCGGTCAAGAAAACTCCTATGTGAACCCGCCCTTACGAATTTCCGTTTACGTGAAGTTGAACACAGAAAACTCTAAAATCTTTATCGTTCTATCCATCGCTAGAGACAACTGTCAAGCATCATACATATATATCATATGTATATATATATCAGAGCATATACCACTGGAGGGAGCTACCCATCCGATTGACCTCGCATAAATGCAGCCGAAGTGATAAGAGAGGAAAATATATGGGGCGGTCCATACTATTTTTACTTGAGTCGACCCTTGACCTCTCGCATTTGGCCCGTGATTTTTACATGAATGTTCTGAGTTTGAAAGACACTCTTTTTTTTAGTTTTTTCAACAAGGTTTTAATTTGCTACAATTTTTCAAAACCATATTTTTGATTGACACAATTTGAAAATCTGAATTATTTTTAAAAAAGGTTTTTACGTGGGCTGAAAACAAATTAAAAACAAATAATTTCAGATCATAATCATTCTAAATTTTTATGATTTCGAAAGAACACTTTTCAAAAGTTGTCTTCGTTAACCCTGACAGGCTATGAGGGTAAAATTCCCTCCCAAAAAATCTTGTACTTTTCCAGCAGACCGTAAGAATTGAACCCCTTCAACGGTTATTTTTATTTGTTTAGTTCAACTTGATTACTTTTATAATACAAGCATATTATGCGGAATTGTTTGAACTTAGATTTGAAAAAAAAAAATCTTGCCAGCTTTATTAGAAGCTGTAATATTTGAAATTAATTTCCGCCGGGTATTTTTTACACTCATTGCTACGAGAGGTATACAGTTTGGATGTTTGCCTGTCAGGGGTAAATAAATAAGAAAGCACACTTGTAAATTTATTCTTTTGTTTTTTCATTATAATTATTCTATTATCAGTTTATAACTATTAAGTGTTATAAATATTAATCAATCGTTATGCATTTAACAAAGATTGATAAACTACGGAACGCTAGTTCTGGAAGTTAGGTCTCACCAGTTAGCGGGCCTGGAACGCAGGATCCAGGAGGTAGAGGACTTGGTGCTGGAATTTTGCAGAGCGCGATTTTCGTACGCCCTCTCTACTGCGCGCTTATTTTCGGACTGAGGAATTCTGCTAACTGATTTTCGTCCTCAAAGATTATCGATCAATGACGTCAGAAGAGAAAAAATTTTCGGCAACGTCGAAATTCAATTTTTGGACATCCGGACATCCGAAATTCGGATTTCAAACTTTAATACTATGTATGATGATGTACGAGGAGGATATGATGATTTGTAGTTAACAATTAGAATGAGTTACATACAACTGATTTCAAATTTCACGACTTTGGAAACATTCGTAACACCGTTGGTAATATCGGCTCAACTATGGCTGCATCAATTAATAACATACGTAACAACACAACAAATCACATATTACCGGCTTCCGAATTTCTTCACTGAAAAGATCAGTTAGTTAGTTAGACAAGCACAACCAACCAACTGTAAACGTGATTATCGTGCGGTAAATAAGTTTTTGCAACGACATGACGAAAAGTTATTGTCTAGATAAAGAGTTTTTCACCTATTTTTTTTACTTTGTTCCATGTTGAACATGTGTATAGATTTGTAGAGAGAGTTCAGTTGTAATTCCTACTGCTTAAAATTCGAATTATTGTTGCCCAATTTTTTGTTCCCTCCGAGTGTTCAGACCGAACCTATCCTTTCCTTCCCATGTCCGCGCGCGCTTTCCAGCCCATCTGATACCCGGAATCTCTACCGATTGGGTGGATCGTCGTTAATCGTGAAAGATGGCGCTGATCGTTGCATGAATAGCTATATAAATGACCGGGAATTGACGCTCGCAGAGTTCAGTCTGATCGAATCTACGGCAACGATAACATCGCCGCGGATCATCTTAGGTATCCTCATTTTTCTTAATCTCACGGCAACTCTCCACATGCGAGACAAAACCATTGATCGTACACTGATACCTCATACACTCTTGACACGACTTTATTATTATATAATAAGGGGTTTTTATGCCTGAGCGGCTTTTCCCCTGCGAGTCAATAAACTGCAATAATTTTTCTTGGCTCAATCGAGTGTTTTGATTACTTTATTTCGTTCCATATCTCATCCTTCAATCCTCATTTTTTTTTTTAATATAGAATCACGGAAGCCTTCCATGTTGTAAAGTTTTCCGACTCTCAAGCTTACCAATTAACCGCATCCATGTGTTTTTCGGATTCTTCTTCATTATCATATAAATCAATTTTTTCCATATTTTCAAATATTTTGACGTGATAACGTCACGTCTTATAAATTCATACGCATGCACACAACACACACGTACAAACATACGCACACATTCAACTCTCAGACCAGAGGTAATGAACTATACAGTGAGACTACGAAGCACCTCTCAAGGAGGAGACCCCGAGTATAGGATACGCTGTGTAATGTATTCCATCTCATTCTTTAGCACGTTCAATATATATGTTTGTCTCTTTTTATAACGCCTCAAGTTTTCGTGTTACACTTGATTTTACTCCTCATATAATTTCCGTACCGGGCCCTATAACTCAAATCGTTTCTGAAGGAGTAAACTCCAAAAAATAGATTAGAAATCCTTGGAGAATTGATGTCAATGATTTTTCGTAAGCGCGGACACTATTTTAACAAATAATACAGTCATTAAAAACTCATCAATAAGATTATAATTTCAGAATTCGCACTCACAATACAATTTTAAATAAATTTACAAGAGCATTTACTTTCCAAATTTAGTAAATTGTTAGATATTCAGTAAATTTGCAGTGTAATTGTCTGAAATTGAAAATTTGATTACTTATTCGAGACTTGACATGGCAATTCTTTGGGTATTGCTGAAATCTGATACTAATAAGTATTTTGTATAAAGTTTAAAGACGCACAATTTGAGTAGATTCACAAGTTGACTCAAGGCATGGAGTAAAGTCCAGATTGTCTATTGTAAGATAAAGTAGCGCGCATTTCACTAAATCGTTAAAGTGGAAATTACTACATCATTTTCAGAGCAACTGTACGTTACGCTTCCACACCTAACAGAAACGGACATACCTATTTACTTGATGGTAGGATGTAGAATTAATGTTTGAAAGTCATACGTGTCAGGTATACAAAACACGTATTAATCTACTAGTAATATACTTTTTTGCAACCACTACTCTGAACGTTGATCAGTAGAGTTGACAACGCAATAATCATGGTCGAAATTAAACGGTAGAAGGCTGCAAGTCGATATAACTTCTACATATACGATTATTCAACGCTTTTTCGTCAGTGAGATATACTGATGTTGGAATTTATTTTTATGCGTCATCAAGTTGTTCATTTTTAAACGTATAATAAACAAACGAAATTCTCAGAACGTGGTCTGAACGTTTATCGCTGCCGTATAATACTTATCAGTACATACAACGTAGATTTCTAAACGTTTATAACTTTCTTCTTATAAATACTCGAATTAAACCACCCTTACGTATATATGACGTATCATATAACATCGTCTGTTTACTGGGAAGGTGTGAATTCGGTGGAAAAACGAAACTCGATCGGGTTGATTAGATGTATGTCTTTTTATTTGGTGTGTTCAATTTATTTGGCTGGTACATAATGCGGTGATGGCTTGCACTGAAGCCACGCGCGTGTACAAAAACATCGGTCAAATCTTCAGTCAAATACAACTAGATTAAATCCGGCACTTTGTAAGCGCTTGTGATAGCAGTATAATAATGGTGTATTATACCTAAATAGACGAACAATTTTCTATACGCATGCGTCTGCTAGACCGATCAAAGACCGTTACACCAGTGTAATTTACACCCAACAATAACAACGGTTTATTAAAATCACAATATTCGTTTTTCGTCTGCACTGACTTGTCGTTTGTGCGGCGACGAATATTTTATCATAGCACGTAACAATAATAAAAGCGAAAAAAAGAACAACAACAAGTCGATAATGTAACAGCATCTGGTGCCCTGAGGAATACTGCATTTTAGTTATGTACAACGTACATCGTTTTGTAATACCTCCTTACACAGGTCGATAGTATATACCAGGCTCTTTGTAATTCTCAATTCGTTACAACATATAAATATGAATACTGACCATGCGATGCACTTTGTATTGTTATAATACATAAAATTGCTATCTCCGTACTATTTTCAGTATTTAATCTCTCATTTTTTGGTATACGTTGAATATATTAATTAAAAGGAACTACGATAAAGTTGATATAATTAATAATAATAACAGTAATAATTATTAATAACGATACAGTAATTTAACGTAGTAGTCGTATGATTAAAATAATAATTACAATAATAACATAATATTAATATAGCTGCGTGTTAATTGCTATAAATATGTATTACACATATATATATATATATATATATGTATGTATAATATAACGAGACGAAGGGTGGTAATTAGTACGGGGGTAAAAAGCTCTGAACTTTCTTTTACAGAATGCAGCGACCTGAGGGACTGATGGAACAAATCTAGGGGTTTCCGCTGTTCGCTGTTGTGAAAATTGATCTCTCTTTTTCCTTCTATTCCATGTTGTTATTGCTGTTGTACATGTCCGCGTGAAACAATAGTTATTATTTATGATTTGTTACTTTTCTTTGCTTTAAATATCTTTTTTATTTCATTCTTAACGAAAGGATCGAGTTATTAGAGCTCCTTTTCAATCTTAATGAGCTCGGCGATTCCGTCGTGCATCTCCTTCACGGCTTCGTACTCGGTCAAGCCCATGCGTCGCTTGTTGGAAATGTCGTAGATTCCACCCTCGGCCTCGGTGTGTTCACCACGAGTACCACGGACCTAAAAAATGTCGGTAAGAAGATAATTTCTCAGTCTAAGGAAAGCGGAAGCTATTCTTATTTAACGATTATAGATAGACGAAGGAGAGGTATGGTTACAAAATTTAAAAAAAAAAATCCCTATGACCAAACGTACAGTCCAGTTAAAGAGCCGTAAAGACGGAACATAATGTAACGAAAGTTTGAAAGTATGAATGAAATTCGCCGAGTTGAATATAGTTGTAACAATACTTTCTTGAAAGAAACATTTTTTTCCAAAAACCACAAATTTCAGCTTCAACAGCATTATTATTGCTGACTTCGATGATATCTCAGTATTAAATCTCTACAATGAAAAAATCGCATCGTTTGAACGATTTTCATGAACTAGGGTTTATCATAATGGTAGATGAATTCTGAACAGATGAACGAATGAAGTCGAAACACTATAGGTAAAATAATTTCAAGTGGCGATTAGTAAACCAATAACTTGATATAAAAAAAAAAAAAACTCCGCCGTTATCCAAAATCTGATTTTGTAGATTTGCAGAGAATTTCAGAAGAAAGTCATTCTAAGGTTATCTAACGTTATAAGGTGTTCTAAGGTTAGGTTCGACGGTCATGGGTTATGTTATGTTTATTGAGATTGAGTTTGTTTCGCACTCTGCCGATTGTGGCGCTATAGGTTTCTCTGTGTTGCCAAGGTCCCTAGATTATACAGGTCGAGACACTCTTGGGCAAAAAAATTAGTGAGAATGCGCCAAAAGTTTGGTATGACAATGGAAGCTTTCCATTTAGAGCACAATATGACACGGTGTAAACATTTCTGGTCTATTCCTTTGCCCGGATTGGTCGCTTACAATAGAAATTTATACACTGTGTCACACTGTGCTATAAATGGAAAGCACCCGGTGTGGTTCTGATTCCTGACCTGTCACAATGATTAACCTCAAAATATATACGTGCTTCTATTTATTTCGTGAACGTCAGGACACTAGGGGCGCAACTCGTTAATGCTTAACCTCAAAAAATTGAGCAAGATTGGTCAAAACTGGTTAATGCGGTAATGTAAGTTTGATATTTTTTGGGCGAACGCGCATAGAACATTTTTACCCACGTTATAGTGAGAAAAACTGGAACACGCGTGTCTTGGCCTGTATAATCTAAGGACCTTGTGTGTTGCCAACATAATTGTCTAGTGACAAAAAATTAGCCGTCTCAGATTCATTGTCCCTAAGTGTACATATTGACAATAAGTGACCTTGGTAATAATTGTCTAGTAAATTCTTGCAAGTTCAGCTTACCTGCAGGTTGAACTTGCTGGCAACTTCCTCCAGCTTAGCTTTGTTGGCGGCCAGCTTTGGCACCTTGATGTGTACAGAAGCGCGAACAGTGGTGCCGAGGTTCGTGGGGCAGAAGGTCAGGAAGCCAAGACGGTCGTGGTGGGAGAAGGGGATGCGCTTCTCGATGTCATTCACAGCCTTTACAAGACGACGGTAAACCTGGAGAAAACGAAGGATGTATTAGGTGTTACTAAACGTCCAGTTATCGTCATTCAAATTAGACCAAATTCTATTTTGCAACTTTTTCCCCTCATTTCGGAAATTGTTGTGTCGTTTGTAGGAAACTTGTAAATCATTTATACGATGGAGGAATCCTCATGCCCTCTTTTCAAGTCGTTCCTTGATCGTTTTCCGTATTGATCACTATCGAAATTTTGTAAAATTTTAGGGAATTTCAAAGAGTTGGATAGTAATTTTTCAGAAAATGTGGCTACATTTATGTTCAATACATACGATTTGATAAATGAGAGAATATTTTGAAACGTTTGTGAAGGTTCTGTGTAAATCTTATAAGTTTAGTGAAATTGAAAGAATTGAGTGACAACGATTTTCGACTTAAGTTCTGCAGTAAACGATGGAAAATAAAACTGAGTGCTTTTTGAACACACTGTTGAAGAATTGTCTGATCGATTTTCATTATTTCTACTAGAAACTTTCGCGATTCCCCCGTAAAGTGATAAAAAGAGATTGTATTATTATTAGCATTATTATTATTAATCATGGAACTACGGTTCTTTGAAAATTAGGCTTAAAGAAATTTTCATTGCAAGTAACTGGCTGTTTGCTTTGATTCGAACAATCGTTTCTTAAATTGAATGGAAAAATATAGTTTCCTTGATAGACCATCGATAGTCAAATTTTATCACCTTGATATTGGGCTGATATTGATTTTGATTGAAAACAGCAATATTAAACTTTAGAGAAAAACCGAAAACAATCGGCTCTGAAAGATTTTTCATCTCTGATTGAATCAATTTGAAATGCAAAATCGATATCTGAGCTATTCCTTACAACTCGAGTAACTGTTTATCATAAATTTTCAGAAGAATCATTGTAGGTTGCGTATTTATAAACTTCATGAATTCTCTATGTTTCATCAGCTAGTAACGAGGTTAACAGAAGAAAAGTATCAAATTTGGACAGATCTTAAGCTGACATCCGATCGTTAATTTTCAAATTTTTATTTTCCTGTGTAAAACTCACCTCTCCTAGATCACCTCCCTGCTGCATGGAAATGATGCGAAGATGGTCCTCTTCGTTGCACCAAACAAGGAAAGTCTTGGCGTCGTTGTGGTAAATTCCACGACCAGTCGGCCAGAATCGGCAAGCGTTTGCGGCCTGGAGGAAGCGGTCGCCTTCCTTGAAGAGGAAGTGGTCGTCGATCAGCTTCTGCTGAACGTCCTTGGCCATTCCGGTCAGAGGGTAGAAGGTACCCTTCAACTCGCCCTCGAGACCAGACAGGGTGCTGGAAACCTTGTCTTCCATTTCCTTGTACTGGGCTTCGGTTAGGCAAGGGTTGAAGGGGTAGCCCTCGAGGGAACGTCCGCATCTCACGCGAGTGGAGACGATGAATTCACCCTGAAATTAGATGTGACGTTAAATATTATGATAACAATCAGTCTATAATACTGTATATAGAGAATTGTTTTTGAAATCCGATTAGATTTTTTAATCGAATTTTTAAATCACTTTAGCGTTCTTTCTTAAAATCATTTGTCTTACCTATCGGAAAGAGTATTCACGAGTTTTTCAAAATTTCTATCTCAACGTTATTTCTAGACACAAAGTTTTGACACAGTTGACGCTCAAATTTTTTAAATTAATGTAACCCGCAAACGAAACGAGGTTTTTTAAGTTCAAGCATGTTTCTCTGTGTCCTGAGTCGTAGACGTATGAAATTTATACTACAAGAATTACATCTTGTTCGAATCGTTCACTTTTTTAATGTTGAGGCAAAAAAATCTTCGGATCATGCTCGTCCAATCCGCTATCTTAGTATGAATCAGTGAAATTTCATTGGTAAAAGTTAACGGTCACAATTTTTTATCCAGTAATGCACGTGTTAACGAATACGAGTGACCATTCGCTGATAACAGTGAGATTCCACGGATTAATATTCAAATAGTACACTTGAATTTAATTATCCGTTACAGAGCAGAAAGAAAGTCGCGAATGACTCACAGCCGGGTCAAGGTTTCCAAGGGTGTCAACATCCCCGAAGTTCTTTGGTGGATGTTTGTCGGTCTTCTTGAATCCGGTGTGGTAGTCCTCGATGATGGGGTCGAAGAGGTCAGCGAAGACGGTGTACGCTTCGGCGTCAGGGGCGTAGATACCAACGCCGGAGTCATGGTTCTCCAATCCGGACTGGATCACGTCGAGCAAAGTCGAGCCGAAGGAAGTCTTCTTAGTCTTGAGCTGGTCGAAAATTTCCTTGGTCAGATATTTCTTCAGCAGCGACTTGCTGTCCGACGCCACCAATTTGGCGTAGCCTGTCTCAAGCTTGTCCAGCACTGCCTGGTCGACCATCGTGTTTTTCTTACTGCAAGACAACGAAATGCGATTCAATGAATAAACAAACTCTTTTCTCTCAATTAAAAAGAAAAAAAATGTCACATTGGTTGTAACTCTCTTGCGGTGAAAAGTGAAATTTAAAACGGGAAGAAGAGGATAATAAAAAAAAAAAACACACACAGAGCTCGAAAAAGTACAACCACACACTTGCACACAAGACGCGATTAGGATGATGATAATACAGCGATTATAATATTTTTCAATAATATACTAGATACAAATATTATCGATACTGTTGCAATAATATAAACGTATGAATTGTGAGAATCTCTCGAGACATTACCCTGGTTCTGATCGCTCCGTGAAAAAATTCATCCCTTCGCGAATTTCTACGGCGGTCATGTCGCACGCGCGATTGTGATCTAACTTTTGGTTTAATGTACTAGTTTACGTAATATAATATTCCTTTCAATAACTGCACGAGCTTCTTTCGACGAATGACGCTATTTCTTTTCAATCGCGTGCGGCGTCAGGCAAGAAACAGAAGAGCGTCAAAAAAAAAAAGGAGCGTGCAGAAACAAATGCAGTAACAATTGCCAGAGCGACTCGGGTTTCCATGTAAAGGAAAGTATTGGAAAGCCACTCGCTGTGACTTTTTTATGCTGCCTAATTTCGGCCCCCCAGCCTCTTAGGGCTACTCACGCTTTGTCGCATCCTGAGTTTCTGACGAATATTTTCGCGAGGATGTTCATCGGGGCCAGTTTCGTCACAGCACCGCAGAAACTACGTCCAGCGTTCATCCTGGCGGAGTATTGCCACGACTATAGCGATATTACAAGCAATTTAAGTCGTTTGGACGTTTTACGAACAAGAGATTTCCAGTTTTTACGTTTTATCCCGACTGAAGTTGTCGATTCAATTCCATCGTTTATTTACCGGCACGTTCACTTATTCATTTTCTTCACGTCTGATCGGTATATACGTAAAACTGGGTTTCAATTGGATGAATTTAAGCTCGGCTCCTTCATGTCTAATTCGAAACTGACTAAAGCATTATTACAAAATTCTCATTGGTTGAAAAAACTTTCTAACAACACAATTATTATTATAGTCGTTTTACGTCGAGCTAAAACTTTTCGTTTAGGTTATATGTCAGTCATATAAGAACTTTGTGATTGAATAAACGTAGCAGTACGTCAGCAAAATATACCCTAAATTTCATGAATGCAGGCTGTTTCCTTTAAATGCATCGAAAATTGCATTAACGAAAAAGTATTTAGATTACATGTATCTTGAGTTGCATAACTGCAGGCGTATTTTGTTGAAGAATATCTTAAATTGCATAAATGCAGGCGTATTTTGTTGACGTATATCTTGAATTGCATAAATGCAGACGTATTTTGCTGATGTGTACCTTGAATTGCATAAATGCGGGAGGTTTGAATTGATCACGGTACGTTTTGGCGTAAACGTGATAAATTTGTGGTTTAATTCTTACAGCGTCCAATTTTACGTCATATTTAGAGTAAAGGTCGTTCTGCGCTTGCAGCGCCAATGAACCAAATTGATAGATCCTTTACTGGCAATGGAATTTTTTCATACCAGCTATTCAAGTTTTATCCATGTTCGGATTGAAATCAGATGACTATCATCCTCTTATCGCTCATTACGTAAGCAGTGCCTTTAAATTTGATGGATTAGAACCTCTCAGCGTTATCGAGCCGAAAGCATATGAGCTGAAAGATGCCCGGCGATAACGAGATGTGAATTTTATAACTTGTAACTTATTATCAACAAGACGAATTACGAGGGTATTTCGAGGCGGTTTGTATTTGATCAAGATCTAAGCTGCTCGCGATCTTTTAGCATCGCCATAAAGTCCAATGGTTCACAAACATCCGGAAAGATCGTCTTAATTGATGAAACGACTCGAATTTATCCACCGAAAATTTTTGCAGCCGTAGCTTGTATCCACGAAAACATAGAACTTTGAAAATCTGTAACTATTACTTGCGCGATGGGAAATGCTTTTGTCGTACAACTTGAGTATCGCAGAAAAACACTGCTCAGGCGAAATACATTTTACACATTGAAACTCAAGTAAGAAAGTGTTGATAGGATGAAGTTATTCAATTAGTTTAACCAATTGGTTTATCAACTTTGTTCTTCTTTATCAACGCATATTTGAACCAGTGTACTTCTGTTATGTACGTAGTGAGATTGCGTCTTACAATGATATGTCCTGTTACCGGAAAAGTTTAGTCACTGTTGGCATTTCTTATAAACGAATGAAGTAAATAATTGATAAAAACTGGCACTTGTATGCAGTGACGAATTGAATCAATCCGAACAATTTTTGTTTGTGTTCAACAAACTTGCGTATTGTCATCAAACTCACTACATATTATCCTGAGAACGAATAATTTTGTAATACGTTGTAGTAGGCTAAACACTAACCGGTACGTATTTCTTTATATCTGCCATTAAACGCTTTAAGAGAGTGAAACCACCCTTCAAAGTAAGGCATGTCAAGGGGCGATTTGTAGTCCCAGATGCCTTCCTTGTAAGCAAGAGAAAGCTTGTCGAACAAATTGTTTTGTCTATTTCATTAAACTTTTTTTCTTATCGTCTACGTAAACGAATCAACTTATAATTTTAATGCACAGTTTCAAAAAAACTTTCCCCTTCGAATGTCTTCCATCCGATAAATTTCTCGCCCCCGTGGAATGTTCAAATAAGACTCGGTGTAGAAATTTCGCCGAATGTTCTGAATTCACTGTATTCAAAATGCTACTCGTGAATTTCTCGACAGATTTCAAATTCCTATTCAGCTCCGTAATCGGCTTCGGAAAAATAACCGTACAATATAATAAACGCACGCTTTTAATCAATCGAATTTCAAATCGATACCATTTTCTTTACTTCTTTGATCGAATGTCGTGACAATAGCGTCGATGAAACGGATAATTACAAAAAAAAAAAAAACAAAAATCGACTCCGAAGCTGGAAGATTTGTTCAACGATACAGATGTATGAAAATAAAAATAAAAATTGTAGAATATATACTTTTTGTCGTATACGTACGCGTCGCCACTAGTGGAATCCTTCGATGTACATCCACCCATTGTAACTATTGCAATGATAAAAAACGAACAATTTTCACTGAGATTAATAAATTATTATTTTTTCCCCCTTTGTTTTCTCCTTCTCTACGATCGTCACTCGATGCGGGGTAAATATCCGACGTGACCAGGTACAAAGTACATACAGGTACCTATATGTATACGAATTATGTATACGTACATAAACAATCAACACTATACCGACACAGAAATTTCCACTAAAATATCGTCGAGTAAAATTTGAACACCGATGATCAATAAGCGAGTAGAAAAAAATTGGCCAAAAAATATCGCACCGTATTTCAGCTGTGCCGAAAGTAGTACGAGACCAAATTCTAATCTTCGACAGCTCCGCGCCGCAGGGTGTTTTTACAATCGAATTTTATCGTACTGTATAAAAGTGCAAAAAAATTATCCGTCGTCGATTAAAAAATCTCAAGTGTCACTCTCGCGGCACACAACACGCGATTAAGTTTGTGGTGACAACACGACACTTCGCTTCGCAGATCGGGAAGCCGGCCTCCTCGGAGGGGAGAATCGAGCCCTTCGGGTTCTCCTCCTCTCGTCCTCTCCTCCTCTTCGCTGATGCTGCCGCTGCTGCAGTTTTGCGCCCCTTAGACGAGCGCCTGTTTTGGGTGTGGTGAGAAAAATCTGTAAGGCCGACTCACTCGAGAAAATCACTCAATTTGAGACCCCTTTTTCCGCACCCTCGACGAACCCCCGGCTAATTAACGTGTGTATACGTAAACTTTTACGTCTACACTGCACTTTTTTGTTTTGCTTTGTTTTTTTTTTTTTTCGAAATTTTTGTCACCAGATTATCGTGTGTTTTTTTTTCTCTCCCTTTTTTCTTTAGAAAATAGCTGGGTGGACTGAGAAGAATTTCACTTGTTACAGTTTATTGTACTCGGGAAAATTCTGTTGAGACGAGTATCGTTACAATAAATTTTTTCACATCGTATCGGTAATAAGAAAAAATTGGCACAAGTAATTATTCACCGATTTGTAGTTGTCGGTACTATATTTTTTGGTCGTTACAATGTTACAATCTGTTTGCCTGGATTGCTTTGTTTTTTCAATAAAATAAAACCAATCGTACCAACATCAGATTATCGTAAGAGTTTGAAGAAAATACAGTACGAGCGATAGTTATCAAATGTAATAGTTACACGTTCTAAACTTTCTGTATACAGCTAAAATAATCCATTCTCACTTTGAACCCGGAATTGTATTTTTAGATTACGAAAAAAAAAAAATGGACACAGTTTAAAAGCGCGTGTTCGAGACGAAGACTGAAAAGGATGAGATTTGGGAATTTATATCTCGACCACCAGGTATTCAGTTCGATCGTAGGATTGTTTTTTTCAAATTCTATGATTATGCCTATTGTTTTTGACAACAACATCGAAAATTGCGCAAGGTAAAATGTTTTGCGGTGCCCACCACACCTCAGGAACGTTTCAACCGATTCACATAAAATATGAACTGACTTGAACTTGATTTGGACAAAACTCGAATCCCAACTCAAAACACCAGCCATTTGATGCGAAGAAAATTCGGATCACAGGATGAACAAACCAAGAATCCTGTCTCCAAAATTTCAACTAAATCCGTCCCATCCGTTTCTGAGATATTGCGAGCAGCGCAAAACATCTCACCGATCGAAATAGTGGCGTTAGATTGTCAACAAAAATACTTTCAATCAATACATCACAATCAAAAAACATGCTCAAAAAAACTCGATCAACAAACTTTCGAATGAAACGAACGGCAATCTAGTCGAACAATCCATCGTCCAGTTAAAAAATTCCCAAAATTCGCCCAATTTTTCAGTCGAATACTATCGCATGTATACTCGTATGCAACAAAATCTCCGAAAGAATCGCAGTACAGTAACCTGTACAATTTGACATTTTTCTCGTCGCGTGGATGGTAAAATCGTTTTTAGAATGAAATATTTCCGATCGCATGCAGACTGCGCGTTTGTTACATCTACGTATGTACGTGTGTACATATGTATTAAATGTATAAAGTTCTTCGATGCGAAATGAAGGTGTGGATAGGTGTACGTATGTATATATATATAACTACACATACGCGTACATATATTATATATATATATATATATATATTCGTATATTTATATGCACCGGGATATATTTTGATGTTAACACTACAGTATCTACGCTATCACTAACTAAGCGGCGGAGAAGACTTTCCTCCTGCCTGACGGCGGCGGCGAAAGCTCGGAAGCTCGGTACTCGGGATTTTGCGTGAAGGGGCGAGCTTTCGCCGACACCCCTGTAGTCCCAGGCATATCGCCCCCCCTTCTGCACCCCCTCCGCACCCCCGCCGATCCTTCGTCGGTCATGGGAAACTGAGGGCACGCCGGCGTTACACCCTGGAGCCAGGGATCGGTCGATATTCGTAATAACACGCGGCCATCGTGCGGCGGCGTCGCGACGCGGACGACGCACTTCTACGCAGGTCGTTGGATGCTCGCAGTCGTGTCTGCATGTGTTCCTATTTCTGTACTTGGTAGTGTTTGTGAATCTCTACCGGTCCGACCAACCACGCCTAGAGTCGATCTTGTTGGGAACAGGGATTTATCCGTTCGATGGATGATTACGCGGTTTTAAGAATACCGCGTTATTAACAATAAGCTTCGCCGAATTATACGGTGCAAGATTAATTTACAACGAATTAGTCGTTATTGTCTTGGATAATCTTGATCGGACTGGTCTGAGTATCGACCTTTTTATTATTGACGAATGGAAAATGGAAGATTCTTTTTGCGTTTCGTTGTACAAATAAATCGGAAACCACTTCAGCGATAAGACCCAAGATATTGTGACTTCTTGAATGATTGTCAGAAGCGCTGCGTCGGTTCCGACCAATGTTGACTCAACTTGTTATTTTCCGTGTGTTTGTAATAAATTCGTTTATTATTTTTTGAGTAAAAAGAGGGGAAAAGATAGAAAATTAATAAACACGCGTTGACCAGTATCGAAAAAACAGCAAATTGATATTAGAGTCTCAAGAATTATCGGGAGTTTCTTCTCTGGTATAAAATACAATTCGAAATTCACTGTATCGCAATCGAAGAAGCCATATCCTTCACCATAAATGAATACACCTCGTATTTTGAAAGGTTCCCGAGTTTTTTCGAAATTTTCAATCAGCTCGTCAAAGTGAACTGATTTTCTTGACTAAAAAATATCAGCTCAAAGATATCTTTCGGCGTGCATGAATTGAATTATTTTCATACAAGCAAATGTAATTCACGGGCGATGAACGTTCTCAAGAGGATTGTCGTCCTTTTGAGTTTGATTTTTGAAGAGGTTGGTTGGCCAAAAACCGGAACTATTCGTTGATTTTTGTAGGACATAATCGTACGTTGTGCATTCATAAAGTTATCGAAATAATTTCAAGTCAAAGTACAGAAGTAGAATATGTCGTAGTTATAAAAAAAAAACCTTACAATTAGATATCGATACTTCGTTCAAATACGTTTTAAAAATCGTTGAAAAAATAATCCAAGGATTTGTCGATATCTACTCAACGTTGCACCATATCTTTCACCAGATTATTTTCCACAAAATGGTAGCTGAAACAGATTTGTTGCTCAGCAGCAAATTCAATAGTAAAAATAATTACGAACGATGCAAAATGATAAACGAGACATTTCCGTCGAATCTGTTGAAAATACTCTCTCAAATACAATGCGCAATTGCAGAGTAAAATCCGACGAATCTAATAGATTTTCAACCTTTTGGACAACCAGTATCCCTGAATTGATTCGTTGTTTGATCCTGGAAAAATTTCCAAAGCATCAAAGACCGGATGACATGATCAAAGTGTCACGTGACTTGAAACGCAACGCTTGTACAAGGCATGACAGGAATGACGCGGCTCGCGCGTAAGTTTCTTATTGCGTCTACAAGTTGCCGATAAGAAACGAGGTGCTTATAATCATCGGGCAACTCAATACCTTTATCACTCGAGTGATAGCGCGTCAATTGTCCGCGTGCATGTATGTATGTCACACTTGTTTGCTGATCCGATTAATCCGCTGATAGACGGCGTGAGGCCCACTTGAAATTTAAAACCTCGGGCAATAAATCCCCTTCGACAAATTCAAGTGTCCCGTTACGTCACCTGCACTCCAGAAGCACAGCGATTTGACATTTGTCCCTGTTAAAAAAAAGGCGTTCGAAAGGCTAATAAGGAGTAAAATGTCACCGCACTTTTTATTCACAAAATTCTCAACGTAGAAAAATTTTATTTCTTACAGTAACGTTAAAAAAAAACTGTTTTAATATTGGTGGAATTACGAAGAACGAGGTACGCGTAACCATTTTGCGCTATCGTCGATCCTATTTTGGTAATTGCAACGCAAAATCATTTCGTGAGGTTTACTCTACTTTTTTAGTTAAACAAGGCTTTAACGTCAATTTATTGGTGCACAAGCATTAAATTTTCGCAACGTTTACAAGAAAATATAGCAACAGTGATAGTAATGAGAAAGAATAGTAACGGATACTAGACTTTCCGGTAACAGCTAGAAAACTAATTTTCATTTTCTACCTAGAAGTATATTTTTCGATCGTGGTAAAAAATGAAAATAGTTGAGGACTGAGCGGTAACCGGAACTAAAAATTTTTCTCGGTGTAACCATATGTTTGTGAAAATTTAAATGTTTCGGAAAAAATGATCCGCTAAAGTGAACGAGAGGACTTTTCGGAAGAATTGAATTTCGCGCGTTTTTGAAGTTTCGAAAGAAAACGATTATTCGTAGAGCAAGTATCAAGAAACAATAAGTTGGTGGGGAGTTTGCAATTTTCTATCACAGCACGGTTCTCGAGGATGAAATGATTATCCGAATACTGGAAATTAGATAAATAAAATTTTACATCAAAGCACCAAGATGTAGCACGTAAGAAGTCACAGTGCTAATTCGAAGCGATATTATTTGAAATCGGTCACAGTTTTGACGATCCGAAGTTATAAAAAGAGTTCGAGTCTGTCAGAAAAGTTGTTTCAAAGCCTCCTTCGTTTTATGATAACGCAATTTTTATTATTCCTTCACTTCCTAGAAGAAAGCTTCTCCCTGTTTGTAAGCGACTCTGACTATTAATATCGTTTCATGCTGCAGTAAAGTAATAGACATTAGCTGATATTAGAAAATACGAATCCTGGAAATTCTGATTTTACAATTGTCTCGATTTTAGACGATTTACGTATCGAAGACGTTGAATTTTTGCTTCCCGATGAAAATTTTGTTTGCAAAACTTTGACATCATCAATCTCACGACACTTTGCAGAGAATTCGGTTCTTACTTCATCAAAGGTTACCAATTAACTACAAGACTTGGTGAATATTAATTTTGTTCAAACCACGTGAAATTTAAAGTTGATACGGTGACAAATATTCGAACGGTCTCGAAATAAAATTAAATTCAAATGACAATGGAAAAAAAATGTTGCATATTTTCGGACGACGGATTTAAATTCGTAGGAATGTATTCGTTTCTGCGATGCCTCGAAAAAAATCTTTTTCACAAAAGTGTTCAACGTTCCGAATTGTCAGATTTCAGACTGACATCGAATGGTTGAAATAGAGAAATATCCTAATTTGACGCAACGCTCAGTTGAATCTTATCAATTCGAAACTCTGACCCGTAGCCAGTTGGTTTATTTGTCATTCGAAACCAGCGGTGAGGCGGAAATTTTTTTAGACAATATTTATAATACAAATGAGATGGAATCCATCATGAATGAATCATGAATCATCCAATTTCTTTTGAATGGAGGCAGTGAATTATTCGATGTCGAATAAACAACTCTATTTGTTGAGTTCAAACAGAATGCCAATGACTGTTCAATTCTACGAGAGTTACTCATTGATAATATTATGTTATACAATACACATGTACAGCAGTTACGTATGTATAACTGATGACAAACGATCCAGAACAGTCTACAAACACTCGAGTCTAAGGCTGTCGATTATCGTGCGAAAAATCGAGCGAAGATGTATATACATAGTTAACGGTCGTCACGTATACTGTATAATTGAACGGACGTGTCCTGTAATAAAAACGACTTATATGACATGGCGCAGAACGATTGATAACAAAATATATCTCAAACTCTTATCGATATATGCACGTCAGAATCCCATTTTTCGTTTTCATAGAGGGAATGCCGAATGTATGATATTGACTGAATCGAATCACGATTTTTTTTTTTACAGCTTGACGTTAGATTTTACGACACAAAGAAATTTCTTCAGCATAGAACTTCAACTTAGGTCAACAACTTTCTCATGGTACCATACGTGACTCTTTCTCATTTGAATATAATCGTGTGGGTAATTAAATCGTATTCAAAAATGATACTAGCTTTTTTACGACCCAGCAACCGGGGTAGGGAACTTGTTGAAAGCTTTTTCAAAAATGGCTGACTGAAACTGGCCTTCCGAAGTTTTTCATGGTAAATTTATTATCGTTTATATTGAAATAAAGCCAGGACTATACGATTATTTTGAAAAAGTTTGGAACAATAATTGGAATGAATATCTTCTTCGACATATTATTCAAACGGGAAATTGCCACGTGAAATAAAGCACCTCGTAGTCGTGAGGGATATTAATCCTATTGGTCAGAAAGCCCGTAAAAAAGTATTTTTACATATATTACGTATATCACGTCGAATTGTGTATCGAAAGCTTTGAAAGCTGTTAATACTACTCTTCAGTTAATTCCTCGCCATTCGGTATTTCCCTGAAGCAGTTACGACAGAAGCTGGGATCGTTTGTTTGATTGTCTTTTCTTTTTTTTTTCCCCCGTCTGCCATTCGCCGCAGAATTGTGTAATTCCTATCGCGTAATCTAATCGGTTTTATTAGCGACGGCTTCGCTCTGCAGTTCAATTCTTACAAAGAGGCACGATATTACACAGGTACTATTTGTACGCTGACTCATCACTCTTAGCGTGCCGCACCTATGAGCTACCTACTCTACTTGCTATTATTATTTACACATCGCATACACGGACGGCATGCGGGTTGACAGTTTTCAGGCGCACCGCCGTTTCCACCAGCGTTCCGCACACGCAATTCGGACAAGATTTTCTCAGAGTCTTTCTCATCCCGCGGGAATGTTCCCGCAGTATGACTTTTCTACTTTCCCACAGGAATACTCGAGTAAAATTATGAACAAGGTCTGGTGACCGATGTGAAGAAATTATATCACATTTAAAATATCAGGTTAAGGTGATATTCAATAGCGTATAACGAATCTCCGGATTCGTAGGCGTGATAAAAATATACGTACCTATCGTGCAAATTGAGTCAAGCGCATAGAAGAGCTTCTCGCAACTCATTACCAACGCAGAGGCTAATCTATTATTGTCAGAGCGTTGAGCTACAAAGTCTCGGATGTTGTGCAATGAAATACCAATCAACGGTGACAGCTGGTTAAAAAGTATACTTTAACTCGCTGAGACCTCCGAACCTCGCTTGAAAAAAGGAAAAAAGAAACCACGTGGCGTTGTACGGGATTCGCGTCGTACAAACCAAGAGTTTTCTGTGAAACGTGCTAGTCTAGTCTCAAAACCGGCAGATAGGCAACCAAAACTACATTTTAAACGTGCCGGAATACCAATCGTAACACCGATAGTCTGAAAGATAGAATTTAAGTAGATGTTTAGAACTACAAAGTGTGCTTCAGCTACTCAACAGCTACATTTTTAAGACATCGGGGTGCAAACTACATTTTAAATGTGCCGGAATACCAATCGTAACACCGATAATCTGAAAGATAAAATTTAATTAGGTGTTTAGAACCACAAAGTGTGCTTCAGCTACTCAAAAGCTACATTTCGAAGACATCGGGGTACAAATTATTTCGGCTTCGATTTCTTGATAGCGATATTTTGAGTATGTAGGAATATGAAACGTAGTTTCGTTTCATAGAAATACAGAGCGTAGCTTACATTCGTTTATAACAGCTACATTTTGAATCTGTGGCAAAAAAAAAAAAAAAAAAAATGTAGCTTCGATCACGCATTAGCTGAATTTTGAATGTCTGGGAAGGAATACAGAATGTGGCATTATCTTAAATCTGTAAAATTGCAAAATGTAGCTTCGGTTGCCTTCAATCGCTATATTTCGTTTCTGCCTAAGTAAAAAATGTAGCTTCGATCACTTGATACGTCCATTTCGAATGCATGAGAATACAAAACGTGACTTCAATCTCAAGCTGAATTTCGAACCCGTGAATAAAAAAATTGTAGCTTCATTGGTCCAGTAGCTGTACTTTGAATACGCCGTTAACATAAAATGTAGGTTTCACTGTCTAAGACAGCTAAATTTCGGATATGTAGCTTCGGTTGCCTATCACCTGGCGTTGAATGGTTACTTTCACCGAAAACTCTCGATACTAAACGTTTATATCCTCGTTACACTTAAAACACGAAGCACGGAAGTAGTCAAAAAAATCTAATGTGGCGTAACGGTTGGACGGTTAATCTAAAGTACGAAAAAGGACTTGCCGCGTTGTACGCCGCGAGTTGTGCGGGGGATTTTAAATTAAGCCGGTTCGGAGGCGGCTACGAATTGAGAGAATAAAGTGCGAAGCAGGAAGTGACGACGCACCGGAGATGACAAGCCACGGACCAGTGATGAGAATTACCGCAGACGACTGGCATACGTAATATTCAGCTGCGGTGCTGCATTAGCCGTTACTGCAGGAAATTCCCGAAATATATGCGAATCTGCAATCCGTTCCGTTCCGCTATTCTCTTCAATTCTCCGCCCAATCTCGACGCTTTTACGCGAGTTTCTCGTCTTTTCATCTTCTTTGTTCGTCTGGTGAATATTTTCATTAAAATTCTAGCTGAAATTTTCTTGAAAGTAATTCGTCATTCATCGATCATCAGTATCCGTTGGAAATTGTGTCACATATGCCATGAATTATTTTATTACGTTTCAACTCTATTTTCGTGCTTATACTTTTTATCAGAAAATTTGTTAAAGATTTTCCAGTAATATCCGATTATCGTATGAAGGAATATAATTAATTTTTAACGTATCGAAAAATCTTCATTTCTTCTTTCCTGGAACAATTCCATGTCCTCAATTCGTGCCCGACAAAACGCCGGTCCCGAAGCTTATTGACCCAGCCAAGGTAACCGGGTCAAGTCGTGTGGACGCCAAGAAACAAGGCGAAAACACATTGTGCAATGTTTCGTAGCCGATTGATCGTATTCTTATCAGTGAAAAGTGACATGCAGGCCTCTCGGGGATGTTGGTAATTCAATTTTTTCTGCCCCTTAGTTTGAAATCAACGAGCATTTTCTCCCTGCGTTTGAATAATTTGATTTTTAAAAATAACCAA
Source organism: Neodiprion pinetum (assembly GCF_021155775.2). Lineage (NCBI taxonomy): Eukaryota > Metazoa > Arthropoda > Insecta > Hymenoptera > Diprionidae > Neodiprion > Neodiprion pinetum. The sequence continues at coordinate 17,514,837 of NC_060236.1, forward strand.
AATCTATCGTCTATAAAGCTCGATACTTACTGATTATTCAGAGATTCGCGGTAAAAATAAAATCAATCAATTAGCTGAATGTTCGTGCAGAAACGTGAGGAAATTATTTCCGTCTGTAGAGTTACATCTTTTATTCAACGTCCTACATCTGGCGGCAAAAATCTTGACGCTCAAATAATTTAAAAAAAAAAAAAAACAATGAAACTTGTCACAGCGAATTAAAAATAATCTCGCATACGTGTAACATGTTTTGGAAATTTCTGAAAATAATTTCGTACGTACAAATTCTATTTCAAATAAAGCGCAAAGACACGTTAGGTTAATCGAAATCATTTTAGTAGAGCTTTTAGGCGCTAAGATTTTGTTATAATTGTATGACAGAATTCGAAAATTTCGAGAAAATATATATAATATATATATTATATATATATAAATTTTCACGGTGTAGAATTGGACGCTATTTTGTTCAACTTACTATAATTTAGAATTTTTCGCGTGTGCGTGAAAATTCTAGGTAAAACTGAATAGAATCAAAGTTTGTTGAACCAACGTTGAAAGAGTATTTTCGCAAAAACATTTCACCATACCACAGAAGCCTCCTGAATATTGTATTTGGCAGTACACTGGCTTTGCACAAGAAAGATGAAGATACGCGCCCCGGGATTTCCAATAATAGTGAAATTACCAGCTTTGAACGAATCCGTGACGAGGCTTGCGATCCGCAAAATTATGTTAAATTAAAAAAAAAGTCAGCTACACAGCGTTCATAAATCAAGATTCCGACGCTGTGCGCCAAATTATTGTCTCCTACCTCGCCTCGAATATTCCTCTCGTCTATGAAAAAGCTCGATAATTAATAACAACGGTCGACAGGTTATATGAAAAGTTTCGTTGACGTCTCGAGTCACGCTTCGTCTTTGCGCAATAAAATATGGAACAATTGTGTTATACAACATCTGGAAAGGGTCCAGCTTCAAAGTGTTGAAAAGATTCACGTCGAGCCGAGGCGAAGCTAATTTCGCTCGCCAGGTCCGCGATTCTTTAGGCGGGGGTGATTTTGCCGAGACGGTAAACATCCCCAGAAAATTCAACATTAGGTATATTTATAGGCCACCATGCACTCGCTGATACACGCGAATTACGCTGCCAGATGTGAGCCGAGTCCGAAGCTTTATAATAGAACAAAGTGCCGCCACTGCAATCAGGTAGAGCAGTTTCAAATATTGTTGAGATTACAGAAAAATGTAGCACGAGTAAATATTTATTGCAATTATTGCTGTCGATATTAAAACTTCTGGTATTTGTGACATTGAATCTCTTCTTTCTTTTTCAGTTTACGTCAAATTTTTAAGTCCGATATGCCCTTCTCATGTATTTATTGTTTTCACATTGTTATAGTAACTAGAAAAATTCAGTAAAACAAGTATCGTTAAAAAAAACTGTTTCAATATTGTTGGAATTACGAAAAACGAGGTACGCGTAAGGTAAGCATTGAATTTTCGCAACAGTTGCAAGAAAATATAGCAACAATGATCGTAATGAGTAAGAATAGTAACGGATACTAGACTTTCCGGTAACGGTTAGAAAACTAATTTTCATTTTCTACCTAGAACTATATTTTTCGATTGTGGTAAAAAATGAAAATAGTTACGGACTGAGGGGTAAACGGAATTAAAAATTTCTCTCGGTGTACATAAAATTTACAAAAAGTTGCTAAAGTTTCAAGAGAATATAGTAAAATTAACCACAACCATAAAGAATACTGTAACGCAAACTAGATTTTCAGTTATGACAAAATATGAAAACAGTAGTAGACTGTATATGTAAGTATAGCCAGAAATTATTCCCGATTTAAAGATACACGTTGAGAATGATATAAGTTGATAAGAAGAATTGCATGACGTGTATTCAGCCGAGAAATTTTTGAGGGGCTGATTCTGATGGAAAAAACAAAAAAAAGAAAAAAATTACACGCATCGTGTAAACATTCAATTGACTGTGAAATGATTTGTCAAGAGAATTGCGATGTTGAATTTTTTTAAAACTGTAAAAAATTGCATGTAACAAAAATGTCGGTCTGAATTAACACATACCGAACAAAATTTCTAGTTGTAACCAGAAAACATAGCATTGATGTATAACTATAGTCACACTAAATGGTTGTTTGTATTATATTCTTAAATCAATTCCGAAAATTCTGAAGATGATTATTCGCAAGATTTTGAGAAGTATTTAAATAACATTACGCTAAACGTCATAAAGAGAACATTTATACTCTTAAATATTTCTGTCTTATTTCTTCCTACACCGTATTGGAAGTTTTATTCGGATACGGAACAGCGAATTCATCATACGTTCACTATTTATTCTATTTATTCTATTTACAAATACAATAAATTCACTACGCAATTTAGTAAATTCAGAGAACTTTTTTGTATTTTTTTTCTGTTTTTTACACATTTCAGTACAATTGAACATTTTTTTTACGTCGCTACACCAAATTTGTAAATTTGCAGCCTGATCTCGTAATTTGATAACTATTTTGTACAATAAATTTGTGGTAAGTTCATAATCATTTTCAACACTGTATGCTCGTATCTTTCATCGACTGATATCAATTTAGATAGTTTCAATTTTCTCGTAATTCAATATACCTTAGTAAAAAAAAAAGAAAAATTACCTTTTACCGACATTGATATTATCACTAATAATATGTAAAGATAAACAACGCGTCGATCAAGCACTGTGGTGAAAATTCTCAGAACTGCGCCGTGACGATTGTGATAACAAATCGAAATCATACCCAATATTCGAGATTGTAAAAATTATACCTGTCCGATATACGCAAGAAATTACCTCGAGTATTTCGACCCGGTCACTTAAGTATGAAATACGAGTGTAAATAAATTTCTAAATTAGAATGCAGCTTCGAACCGTCACGACCGAGTTGTACAGAATTTTCGGGTTCCCTCAAGATAAACCAGCTTTGCCTCTGACGAGTCAAGGTTAATCAAACCTCTAATCTACCCCGATTATAATTTCAGCGATAATGCGAGCTCTCCAGTCACGATTTTGCCGCCTATCGCCAGCTGCCTAATAATCTCACGTGATAACACATTAGCACTTGACCATGTCATAATAGAAATGATCGCACGGACTTCGGTCTTCTTTTCCGAGCATTTCTTACTATTCTTTTCTTTTTTTTTTATTATGGTAAGGACTTGTTCGACTGAAAAAAGTGTACCGAACCGAACGAACAGGTTTAAACTTTCCGCATAGCCAGAAAATATAGTATTGACAACCATAGTTACTTTACACTGAATAGTTAGTAATTGTATCACTTTTTCTTGTAGATTAAAAAACATTCCAGCATCAAGGCCTTTCAGTCACAAAAATTTTCATTTATTAGCCTTATCACAGTTAATTTACAACTTAAAATGATCTTTGTTACTTCGTATACCCCCAGAAAACCTTAGAGTAACAAGTTTCGCCCAGAATCATCGAATTTTTATAGTTTTTGTCGATTCTACATCCGCCATATTGGATCGGCCATCTTGGATGTAGAAATTATCTGATTATGACAGCAGTTCGTCATCAGCGCCTCAAAGACCTCTGAGTAACAAAATACAGGCCAAAATATTGAGCTGAAAGATCTGTGATTGAAAAATTTGACACAACGATAACTATTTAACTACAGAAATTCTAACATAAAAACAAATGAATGTTGAGGGAAGTTGAAGAGTAGGTGGTCAGATTAACTTTCAGGATATATCCGGAAAGGTTGCAGGAAAAAAGATAGATCACTGGAATCAGAGCTGTAGAAAAAATGACGCAACAATATTACTCGGTGTCTTTATCATTCAAAGACAATCGTGGTCATTGAACGTTTGCTGTCAGGAAAAACCGGCCGTCAAAATAGTTGTCTTTTTCTTACAATGCCGGTGAATCCGGAAAAGTTTCACGTTTCGCGACGGAAGTCAAAATTGTTCACATAATGTTGCGCCGATCGTGCAAAGCTGTATTTCTTAACATCAAAGGTACATAGTTCAATACACACGTGTGAAAAGTTGAACTGAAATTTGCCGATGGAAAAAGGTGAAAATTCAGTTTTGTTATTCCGAGTTTGTTCGTTCGCGTAATCACTTTTATTACGGTCATATTTAATTCGAAAATTTTCAACTGATTTTTAGAATGAAACGCCCTTGACCAACTGAACTAATTTCAGCGATATCCGGGAATCCAGATTGCTTTCTTGAATCGATCCTGTTTCACAGACACTCGGGCGCTTGCGCCGCGTGCCGAGAGACGAGCTATAACGTTCACCCTTGAATTCTGGTCCACCAGACGACCTACCGCACTGTACCGAGACGATCTCTTGAAACTTGAAAATCAACCGCGCATGCGCCGGATAATTCAATCTCATTGGTCGGCGAAATCTTCCCGCAGCGATATTCTTGTCTGCGATGCAGGCGGGCCAACGTACGCAAAATGTGTACGTTTGAATTTTCAAAGAGCGTAAGCATTAAATTCCGACCGTTCTTTGAAGAATCAACTTTCCGACCCAATAACAAATGCTTCCCGAACCTTTCCGAGTCACCACCTCAATTATTTGAGATTCTAACCTCGAAAATTCGTATCAACTACATCGCCGGCAGAAACAGTTTGACAGTTGAAAACTCGGGATGGCAGCCTGCAGGAACAGCCGATAAAACTCGCGCATGCGCAGTTGATTTTCAAGTTTCGAGAGATTATCCCGGTATATTCCTCGTCATGCTGCGGGAAGCTCTTTGAAGCCAGACATTCGTAGTCCAGTGAAAACAGGTCTGAATTAAAAAATATTCGGGGTATCGCTGCATTTTTGTGTATATGGGTGTTCGACCCTCAGGAACTCAAATCTGGAGTCATTTTTGACATGCATATCTGACGTTTTGAGGAAACAGCAAAATTTTTCGTTTTTTGCGCTTTTCTCAAAAACTGCTGTACATGATATTTACAGAATTACGTCTTGAATAAAATATGCTCATTTTTTTTATACAAATGTATTAATCTATGCACTATTCGAAGAAAATAACTTAAAGCTTGAGTACCAAAAGTACTACATTCAGGTAGAGTAATAAAATATTAGTTACAAGTAGTTTTCTCGCAACGTGACAGAAAATGTTGAGCCAAAACTCTACGCATTGAATAAAATTTTATTCCGTACATGGGACGAATATTTCAACATGTAATTGCAGCTGACGTAGATCTGATCTAACGTTTTCGATTTTACGATCGTTTTCAACAGTATTTGGTGAAACCTAATTCATTTCATATCCCTGTCAATTCAACATCTTCCACAACAATCACTGTTCATAAAATCAGAAACTAAACTTCTAACCAGATATAATTCACGGCATTTTATAAACCCGAGAGAATATCTTACATGACACATGTGTGTAGAAATGTTGAGTCACATCGCGTCGCTGTACATACATATACGTAATTTATCAACGGAACGCGCACGTTAATCGCAAATTAGTTTCAACTATTGCTCGCCATTTTTTCACCGACGCAATAATTGGACATTGAAATTCGTAGATGATCGTCGAAGAGCGCGGGGAGTTGGTCGGGCGTAGCTAACAACTAATTTCCGCTCCGAGTTATCAAACGCATTATAATGTATGCGCGCGCCAGCTGAAACGAATCTCCGGTCGACAACCCAATGCAAGTATGAATTTGCGTCGGCGATCTCTTTGCTTAGACGAACGCGCAACGAATTCGCAAATAATATCGCGTGATTTGAAGGGAGAATATTTTTCACATCACTGAGAGAAATTTTTAATTCCGGTTACCGCTCAGTCCTTAACTACTTTCATTTTTTACCACAATCGAAAAATATAGTTCTGGGTAGAAAATGAAAATTCGTTTTGTAATTGTTACCCGAAAGTCTGGTATCCGTTACTATTCTTTCTCATTACGACCACTGTTGCTATATTTTCTTGTAACTGTTGCGAAAATTTAATGCTTGTGCAACAATAAATTGACGTTAAAGCCTTGTTTAGCTAAAAAAGTAGAGTAAACCTCACAAACTGATTTTGCGTTGCAATAACCAAAAAAGGATCGACAATAGCGCAAAATGGTTACCCGTACCTCGTTTTTCGCAATTCCAACAATATTCAAACAATTTTTTTAACGATACCTGTTTTACTGAATTTTCCTAGTCACTGTAACAAATAAAATTTATCTCGGTGTATTTTTAAACTAGTAATAAACGACGTAGTCGGATAATCATTCCTATAAGATTCAAATGATGCTGGAATGTGGGCTGAGAAAAAAAATTTAATTAATTCTTCAATGAAAGTGCAGTTATTAAGGGGATGCTGTAGTCAGTCTTACCGACTGAGTAGCGCGTCTTCTATTTTGGCTATTATCAGAGGCTATGCTTCGCAATGCAAGAAACGGCGTAAAAATTGTGTTCTACATGCGATTCCGACCAAAAATATATCGATTCATTTTGGTTTCACGAGAAAATGAAGAAATGGCATGAGAAATGAGAAATCGAGATCACGGTTTCGTACTTTTCATATCACATTTAAAAGTTGTGGTCAGTCATCTTTTTTGGTCATTTCAAAAATGAGAAAATCGTTTTTATCAAAACTTCGCCGAAATCCCCCCTCAACCACTTGGCGTGGTATCGAATTCTTTCATTCTTTAAGGGATGAAAATTGGACTGGCCGGAATCCCTGAAGCCGTTCAAAACCGTGTAATTCGCGAAAGCTTAAACGAACCTCGCGAGCTTCCTCAAACACGTCATTACTGTAAGAATGTTACGAGTTTTTTTCATTGTCACACGAACAAGTTCTGATCGTCAGTCTCTTGCAGTTTATAACGAATTTCTCAAAAAGCGTAATCTTCAAAATCCCATTTCCGTGCGAGGTTATTATTTTGACCCAGCAATGATTAAAAAAAAAAAAAAAAAGAAACGGATGTTCTACTCTGATAGATTCCAGCGTGGGAGAATTCATAATTTGACCGATATTGAAAAAAATATATCATTCCATCTCAGAAATAAATATCATGAAAACATTGAAATCACGTTTAGGGCAAGGCAGAATATTCAAAAGTTGTTGAAAAAAATCTCGAATGATATTTAAAATATTATATCCGATATGCTTGAACTCGAGGAAATATATCGACTTATAAATTGGGGCGCCGAAGTATGCAGAAGTTGAGAAAAAAAAAAAAAGAAGGAATCGAATCACTAATGCTTGTCAATATATTATTGTAGTCTTTTATTTTTCTTGGAAGCTTCGGAAAAAAATCTGTGCCCAGCAGCTGTGTTAAAATAACTAGCGGAGACAGAGATTCGCCCCACGTTACGTAACCGAGCTGCACCCACCGACTCATACGTAACTTTTCATACATATATAATATATTATATAAATGTATATTATATAAACATATATCTGTGGTGGAATATCGAAGTTAGTCTATAAGCTCGAGAACAACGAAGAATGTGCTTAAATAGAGGAAAATTACTTCGCCAATGGTCGCTTCAAAACCCTGTGATCAAATTTTCCGTGATTTTCGACTTTTCAGTTGAGCCTTGAAGGCTTTGCGAAAATTCTTCGAGATTTTATTTGCTCGTTTATTTACATTGTCTTGTTTTTCTTTTTTTTTTCTTCGGCTATGTAGCAACTTTTTGAGTTACCGTACCGGATATGCAGTTCTGACGATGTCGTTGCCTCGACCGAGGCTTATCTATCGGCTGAATCTAATCGCAAGCAATAAATGCTTGATATCGTTTTACCGTCGCGACGGCTCGACGAATTAAGTAACGTGTGCCAATATAAATCGTTTCGTTGTAACAGCTCGGATAGACTTGACGAATGGTGTTTGTTTATACGTCGTTGTTCATCCGGTTTGATTAATATTCAAAAAGAAAGAAAAATGACGTGTTTGAATTTCAGTTTTAGATCGCGTGATAAATTATTGTTTTTATATCGATCTTTGTATCGACTCGACGTTGTTGAAACGCAAAAAGGAGTTTGTAACATGATGGTTCGTCCTATTTCAAGTGAAAACGCACTTTGCAATTGAAGAATCTTTATTCAGGATTCTATTCCTTCATACAAGGGAATATATTCTTTTCCGACATCAAATTACTCGTTAAAAATTTTCCACACCGTTAGCAAATAAAAGGAATACATGGAAAATGAGTTCAAATCAGCCAAGCTAGCGGAGAGAACTGTATACTCAATTACTGACCATTTATACGTCATTTTCGGAATAATGTGGGAGAATTTGCAGATACATCGTGAATATTTAAGGTTTTCACAGCGAGTTGCTTCCTTTTCTTTCTATCCGTCACCCTTTGACAATTGCAAATTTCCAATAATTATTCTGAAAATTTTAAGTCGATCGAATTTCAAAGCTTAACCAGATTCCGAAATTCACAGGCAATCCTGAAATTCGACGCGGGCTAAAGCAAGGATAAAAGCTTGATTTCCGTTGGAAAATTTTCGAAACCAGATAATCGAAGCAGAGTATAAAAAAGTACGAAGAATAACTTTTGTAACACCTGCAACGATTTAAGCTAGAATATTGAAATACACAATTCGCTGATAGTGTAGCCGCAAAAGTAGAAACTTGCGTTATAGTCAGACGTACTGCAGGGTTAGTCGATCGAAAGCATTCCGCGTCTCAAGCCGTCAACTCCAGTGTTGAAATATTAAAGGAGTTCCGCTAATCGATTTCAGCGAGTTTAGTGGCACGTGCGAGCTTTCGCAGCCCCTGAAAATTGTCCAGAAGCGAAGTAAAAGCGCTCGAAATTGATAAAAATTATTGCCCACCGAGCCGCCCGGAATGAGAACGAAACGTAAATAACGACGGTGAATTCCGATAATCGAAAGCACGATTGGGATCTTTTGGATGGGATGAAGATTAAGTCGAGGCGGTTGGACTTACCTAGCGGCAAGCAATTCAAGGTATTACGAGATACCGCACGGCACTAATACCCTCGAGGTTGGCTGAAGATACGTCAGATACGTTAGCCAGAAGCTGAGTGGAGTCGCGTCGTGTTCGCCAAAGGTAGTCCGCGTTCTACCCCCACCTTGGTCCTGAACCAGTTACGCGACGATTCGCACCGCGTATCGCCCTATCAGAATCGCTTGTCGTAGGGCTGGCGAAACGACGCAGCTGCAGCCGCCGAGTCGAGGAGGGGATTTCAGGGGCGGCGAAAAAATTCGGGGGTGAAACGAGTCCTGCGGTGCCCCCGGACCTAACCTTCCCTACGTATCCCCGGAAATGGTCCTGCGGGGTGTGAGAAGAACGGGCGAAACGTCACGACGAACGTGCATCGTAAACGGGTCGATGTGAATTTTTTCTATTTTGCAATAAAAAAATCTTTATTCCGGGCACCGAATCATCTTCGAAAATCTTCACTTGTTGCCTGCAAAGTTTGCTTTTGTCTCCAAGTTTTTCGTTGATGCAAATTTGAAATGGGAACCGGTTGTGAGGCGTCCGTTGCATGTGAAATTAGGCCGCGTTCTCACGAGCTTCAATTTTTAACAGCTTTTGTATCGAGATTCCGAAACTTTCCAATGTTTGGAGAATTTTTCGCCGGAATTATCTGAAGGCAATGTGAAAGCGGGTATTTTCGTAGGATCGGGAATAATGTAAATAATGGACAGTGACGAATTTATACAGTTACTCGATACTCGCGACAATCAAGCCTGGAACAGCCTTAAAACGGTTGTTCATGGTTTTTTTCGGAAATAACAGTGCTGAGAATTGTAACGTATTGATTGAAACTATGCTTGAAAGCTTTAAAATCATGGGCTGCAGAATTTTTGAAGAACAAGGAGAAGGTTTTCACCACGATGCGATGGACTTTGATCGACGTTATCAGGGGCGGTATAAAGAGAGCATGATGGAAGATTTCGTTTATGGTTTGATACGAGAATGTCCGTACAAACATAGAAGTACGAAAGATACTAATTTTTGAATTTTCTTCATCGATTCTTTGGACGTTTACAGTTTATTATTAATTATTATTTCTGAATGAAAGTGATTTAAACGAGAAACTGAAGTTCGCTTAATTGTTATTAACAATAAATGTTTCAGAATGTAGGTAATTTTTCCTAAAATCTGAATTCTAGTTTCTAAAAGAGCAAACTGTACTTAATAAAACAATTTTTTTTTTTTATTTGTTACGTGGTAGAAATCAAAATTTAGCATCTAGAACACAGACTCTATATTTTTCTCCCGCGATAACGATCCGATAAAAATTTGCACGTGATAATCGATCTGTTGAGACTAAAAAAAGTTGTCAATTTGTTTCTCACAAACCGTAAGACCTACGGTTCAGAAACTTTTCAGATCCCAAAATCCTAAAAATTTTATTCAAACATTTTTTTGAAACTGAAAATTTTTCCCCCAAATTTCACCCCCAAGCTCGCAGTTTTTTTTTTTTATCCAATTCTTTACGGCTAATGACAATTCAATATCGTTTTAGGACTGGTCAATTAATTGGGGCTTTTTAAATTCCCAAAATATTGTTTTAATTTGAATGATTTTTTTCTCAAACTGGATACATCGTCTGGGTAAATTTTACGTGTTAATCGAATTATGAAGCAAATGAGAGAAAACAAGCAAATATATTTACTATTGAAAGGTCAATTTTCCAGTCACTGCAAAAAATGTTTATCGTCTAAAGAAGTAACGAAGGAAATCTAACAATAATCCTTGTAAACGTCGTTTTTGTACTGTTCTTCGAAATATAAGAATGCAGACTATTTTGTATCTGCAGCAATCGTGGTGAAATTACATCACTGATTGTGAGTCATACATTTCAGTCCATTTACTGTAAATCCTTTACTGAAAAACGTTGCTGGTTCAACAGTTATCACTGTTGTTACCAGAGTTTACGTAAAATCCACAGTTCATTTTTTTTCGTTGGTGTCGCTCAAGTAAACGTATTGGCAAAACCATTCGAACTAGATCAGGTTCCGAAGGGTTTAAAGAACATCCAATTTTCTCGTTACAGCGATGAAGACGAAGAAGCGGTGGCAAATTTTGAAATTCATCTGCCATGTCGGATTCGTTTTCAATGTTTCATGATCGATCGAAAACTTGTTAGAAGTTCAGTTAGTGAGTTGCCTAAAAATATACGCTGTCGAGTTGCTGCGGCCGCGAAATACTTAAAAAATGAATCGTCAGTTTGATACTTTTTGTAATTGTTGTAATAGGCCCAAGACTGGATATTACCATCCGTTCATCGTTTGTCTCAATAATTTCAAGGAGATAACTAAGCTGTTCCAAGGAGCAATGGCGAAATAGACTTCGGCGGTTTTCACTACTTACGTATATTTCAGTTTCATTCTTACTTGTGGTTGCAAAATAACGACTGTCGCGGAAAAATGATCTCATGGAGGATAAACGATCCTCTGTAATTGTCATCGGAATTCCGACTAATGCAAATGCACAGCGTGACCGTTAAAACCAGATCAGGCTTGTAGAACAAGTTCCGAGATGAAACTTTGTTATACGAACTAAAATCCGCAAGGGTAAGAGTGTTATTATTATTCGAGCAAAACTAGTTCTTATTCAGTTATGAATGAGGGCTAACCCGAAAGTTCTGGCACTTCTGATTTTCTCGTGCAGATGCAAATATTGAGAAATTCATTTTTTATATCAGATGATGAGCTCTAATAAAATAGCGAGTTTTTTTTTTTACAATTTTCGACTCATCGATGCCAGTTATTCTGACGTTCTTCACTGCCCTAGATTAATTTTCCATGCAAAAACTTATTTACTCTTCGTCAGGAAGACCATTTTCTTCAAAAGATCGTTTAATTTTCAAAATTTCGCCCGCAAATTAGAATAGCTCGTTGTAGGATTGAAAAAAAAAATAATTTCTCAATACTTAAACGTCAGGTAGAATAATTGCAGAAAAATCAAAAAAAAAAAATCAAAGAGAAAACGAACCGTGTTGATAAAAAATATGCAATGGGCATATCGTGAAGATGTTATGAATAAAGATGAATCAGAGTTGTACTTATGGTGTGAGTTCCGTGTATTTAATACTTCAATTGGTAATAATATGGCACGGTGGATTTGCGTTGCATACATAAATTCCAGTATTTGTTGTTAAACGGAAAAATGAAGCCATACACCGCATCCTATTTGCAATTGTGGAACGGGAATTTCTTCTCGTATCTCTAACTCGTCTTGCAGCAAGGAATCGGGATGTCGTTCATTCATTACAACACTTGATCTTCTCAAGAAAATAACGTACAAATGAAATTACAGTGGAACAGAAAATTATACGACCAACTGTCGAGAATCGTAAAAAAAAATAAAATATATATACCATGATAATTTTGTTAAATAAATTTATCAAAACTGTTCTACGATGTGGCAAAAAAATAGTTTCGGAGAGAAAACAAGCCAGGATTTTTGGTGAATAGATTTCATCAAACACGCAATTGTCTCGGGATGCGGAAACAAGTTATGCATGTATTTGTTGAATTTGTGCAAGAATTAGTTTAATAAATTTCCCCCAAGTTTTTTTTTTTACAGATATTTTACCAAAATTTGACGATGAGATTCGTTTTCACGATGTGTGCAGCTCTTGCCATTTTTTTCTTCAAGACATCAACAAAGTGATGCAATTACTGAATTTATAGTTTTCCTATTCTTAAATAAGTGAAAAAGTATCTTTACGGGACTAATTCAATTTCTCCTTAATCAAATACAACAATTATTGTGAATAATATTTTTCAGTTCCCCTGAAGAAAAAAGGGCCAAAGGTGGATCTGTTCTAAGTACCTTTGAAATTTATACCACCTTGATCGTATTGCAATTGGTCTCATTTCATTGCATCCATGCCAAGCTGTGCTCGGACAGCTTTGAAATTTGAGACAGTAATGTTAGACCACCAGGTTGACTGTTGTGGAAACACAGGCTAACTTGCCAGATACTCAAAGCTTCGTCTCATGGCTATATATTAGATACTTCAATGCCGCTTCGCCTTTACACCGGTCAAAACGTAATTTCAAAATTTTCATTAGATTTGTACTTTTTATAACAACAAATAACATGTTCTGATATCGACCGACTGACGATTTAAGCCCAGTTGATGGCAGCATTTTTCCACCTGAGTAAACTGATGTTGCACATTGGTAGAAATTTCGTGTGAATTGGTTCGCTGTTTCCTGAGCTTATCGGTAACAAAAAAAAGCAAGAGCAAAAAAAAAAAAAAAATCAAAAAGGGGGCCGATTTATTTATGTTAGGTGGAGCTTGAAGCACAGAATAAAATTTTCACTTTAAAATGTAAGAGTGACTTTGATTTGAATAACCAGTTCGACGGGACGGGAATGATTTGTGAATAGATATTGCCTAATGGTAATTCAAAGTTATCGTAAGAGTAGAAGAAAACTGGGTGAAGTTTTATTTGAGGAAATAACTGATACCGTAGCTGTAACTACTTTCCGTACAATGTTTTGAAGCGAATAGGTATTATTTAAGGCTCGTGGAAGATGTCACGTATATTTGTCTCGATGCTCTGCTAATCAATATCAACAAATTGGATCTAAAGAGCTCTGGTTGGCAGTGACGGGTGGTTCCGACAGGCACGCAAGTTTTTCGTTCCTTTCCCTGCTCGGATACGAATGTCGTATAGTGAGCTCAGCAAAATCCAGATTGAATGTCAGTCACGCGATGAGATAACTCGACAGGCTTATGGTGGATAATATACGCATTAATTTGTGAGCTACCACGCTGTCCGAGATAAAGAAACAAAAGCAAGAGACAAATCGGTCATCAAATGAGCTTGAAAAACTCGCGGCCATGGTGAGAATAATTTTTACTGCAGGGGGAATCTTTTCTTTTCTTTTTTTTTTTGTGAAACTGTCTGCAATTAGTCACAACAAAATAAAAATTCAAATTTCCAAAAACTAAATAGTCGCGATACTTGAAACAACAATTTTTACTGAAAATAAAACTTTGTTAATTTTTGTAAAATAGCAAGACCTTAGGCGAAAAATTATGATAGTCGATAGTTTTTTGGGAGCAAAAACGTAAAAATCTACTAGTCTTAAGGAGGGAAAAAAATTTCACGAACTCTGGGGGAATTCTACAAGTTCATACAAAAAATCTACAATTTAATTAGAAAGAATGATAGTTTCACGGGGGTAGTTGAAGAAAATCGTGATTTCTAAAAAGTGTTGAGGAAATCAATAAACTCGAAAATGGAAAAATTTTTTTCCATAGAATTTCGTAGAAAATGAATGTCTAAGAATAATTCACTATAGGATTAGGAATATTTGCGAGAGAGTGTGAAATACTGTTCTTAAACCACCGCCAGATGTCGCGTGTCGTCCACAAGAGAAATTCACCGAAGATAAGTCAAGTACTTGGCGAATAGTATGTCAGCGTTAGAAGGTTATCCTCATGTCTCGAGTATGATTTCGATGGATTTGTAGAATCTGTCATATTTTTTTGATCCTGTCTGGTTACAGTGAGTGAACAGTCTTAGGAAGAACAAATTTGAACTTGTTTCTTTGAATCCAGAATTTTACAAAAATTGACATCTGTTTCAACGATTATTGTTACAAAAAGGAAAAATTTTATTCGAAGACTACGATCGTGTTTAAAACTGATTTTATATTTTTTTAGAAAATCTTAGAAATTTTTTACACCGAATTCATCATAATTTCGTACAGTTGTCGCTAGCGAATCGTCAGTAGGATGTTTCAAAACTCTGGTAACGAATAGCCAGTGATCTGCAACAACAATCACAGTTCGCAACAATCTCTCTATCTCCTCAGATATCCTTGAGATCTACTATGCGAAGTGAATTATGTAATTTCGTAAATCTTCGTCACACGCGCCGGAGATTTTTGCTGATCTGTCAAGGTTTAAAAAATCGATCCATATATTCGTAAGATTTTCGATCATTTTTGAGAAATTCGTAATTCTATAATACAACCGTGAAAAATGTGGTGTAGGGGTGGATGCAAAAATATGCGAAAACGAAAAGGTCACGATATCGAATTTTCAAAGGCGCCAAAATTTGTTTCACAAAATTAAAAAATGTACAAAGTCGAAGTAAAGAAAACTCAAAATATAGAAAGTTGAATCATATGAAATTCTCATTCATCCTAACGATTCTGGATTTCGGTTTTCCACACTTTGAACTTAGTACACTGAAAGAAATTTTTAGTTCCGGTTACCGCTCAGTCGTTAAATATTTTCATTTTTTACCACGATCGAAAAATATAGTTCTTGGTACAAAATGAAAATTAGTTTTCTAGCTGTTACCGGAAAGTCTAGCATCCGTTACTATTCTTTCTCATTACGATCGCTGTTGGTATATTTTCTTGTAACCGTTGCGAAATTTAAATGCTTGTCCAAGAATAAATTGACGTTAAAGCCTTGTTTAACTAAAAAAGTAGAGTAAACCTCAGAAACTGATCTTGCGTTGCAATTACCAAAAAAGAATCGACAATAGCGCAAAATGGTTACGCGTGCTTCGTTTTTCGTAATTCCAACAATAATCAATCAGTTTTCTCAACGATACCTGTTTTACTGAATTTTTCTAGTTACTACGACAAATGAAATTTTTCTCAGTGTACGTTCTGACATTTCCGTACTCGAACCTCCTACATTTTATCCTTCCACAAATCGGATTTTTACGTTTTTGTTCAATTCGATATTTTGGCTCTTCCATTGTCTGACCCTCCCACATTTTTACCCCCACCCAAAAATTCCCGATCATTCGTCGTGATGCAAAGTGTAGCAGGAAGCGACAACTTCTCGTTCCTCGTTCCGGACCATGACTCTAGACGTAGCAAATACTCATAATGCAGAATCGGTAGGTATCGTATTCGTGGGGGTTTGCCTGGGCATCAGCTGTAGGACAGCCGGGTTGCTGTAGGTCGCGTTTCACTGGCTTGTGGGTGGATTCTGCGCTCAAGAATAAAGGTCACCCGAAGGTGCCTGATCAATACTTCGTCCACGTTCGTTGTCTAGGGATTTTCAGCTCCGAAACGTAACTTCTATTTACCACAACGTTGGCACCTAGCCAACATATTATCCTACCTAAATGTTACCTAATCAACGTAGGTCTTCCGTTTTTTTTTCTTTCAAACTGACAACGTAAGCAACGTCACGTGTTTGAATACCGGGATGCTTAGTTGGAAAGCAATATTTCTTCTTCTTTTCGTTCCTACCTAAAAAACCTGATGTACCAACTTAGCAAATCGAAAAATCATCATCAATTTTAATAGCTTGCTCTCGGAATTTGAAGTTTTTATATTTGAATAACGTTGGAATGGTAACATTTTTTTATTCGAGTCTCGTCGTTTAGTCGCATTTAGTGATACAAAACTCATCCCGCAGGCATTGTGTAGAAAATTGAATCACCTTGAAAAGTATCATTACAGTTTTTGTCGTAAAGTCAATGATTTAACCACCAAAAACGTTCAGCGATGAATTTGTGCATGAAGTCGACTCTTGGGACTGGTAACTTGCGAACCATCCGAACTGCAGAGTTTGCTCGATGGACAGTTTTGTACGGAATTTTAATTCTTTACAAAAAGTATACGTGATCAAGTCATTGCCATAAAATACGGCTGAGCGGTGAAAATTGAAAAAACAAAAACGTCTTATTTAAATGCGAAGAGTGAACTTGTTTCAGAATTAAACTTACGAGATATCCTTCGACGAGGATTACTTCCTTGGAATGTACAAATTTTTGAGGTGTAAGCGATGAAAACAAAGTCTGTTTCAATTTTCCAAACGAAAAACACCCTTAACGGATATGCACATTCATAATCTCTGAATTTCTCAAAACTTTGCGATCACCTTCCCAAGTTTACTCGAAAAATGAAACAAAACGGACCTCGTGAGGAAGTAATGAAAGAACTAATCAATCCTAGCCTTTTTTACCTCTTTCAAACTTTCAATAGCTTACTAAATCTCTTGATATCTGGTCAACGCTGTTCTGCAATATACTTATGACTCACATCCCTTCTATCAATCAAAATATCAATCTCGTGATACAGGATTAGAAAATGTAAGCTTGAAAATTAAATCCCTGCAACATTTCTAATCCTTCAGACTTGTACGCGTTACGCACTCATTAAAATACAAATCGTACATGTCCATTGCGAAAAAATGTAATTATTGTTTTACAATCACTGTGCGGTCATTCACGAAAAAAAAAGATATTTCAAAGAGAGTCAGCAGCCTGTTTTTCTCCACGGATGCCGAACCACGAATTCCGCGGTCTTCCTCATTACGACACCGATCTATACCGGTGGCTAACCATCCGTCACTCAAACTCGAGTCTTGACAGCTTCCAAGTTCAATTTATTTTCAAAAGCATGACATAATTTGGCGCGCAACAAAAAATGGTTAAAAAAAATAAACCTCTGACAGACACGCGCTTTGGCAAAAGAATTTCTCCAAGTAGGTTGCCGGACGACGCGAAGTTCGACGTTAATTCTAAGCTAATCGCTTGCAACGCCCGTTACTCGTATAGAGGGAAATAATTCACGTCCTCCGACAACGAAATCTCACACATTCGATATTTATATGTACTAGAAATAAGCTGCTGGCGCGATTTGAGCACGCCTCCATTTTTAAATGTTATTTATTCCCGAACATTTTTAAATAATATATTTGATTCTATTCAACGTGCTCCGCTACCTCTTACATAACGGATTTAATTTTGTCTACACAAAATATGCTCTGATTTTTTTTTTTTTTTCTTTTTTTTTTACCAGTAATATCGTTTGCAGTGGAAACAGATGGATTGTTATGAGTTTTACGTTGATCGCTTCTTGCGTGTTTGGTTTTCATAATTTTCCTGTACTAAATGTTACATTTTCAACTTGTATTTAATGCCGGTAAATAGGGGATAGTTATTACGTAAGCGGCCACGAGAGTGAAAAGTTATGGTTTTACTAAAATCGAAGGAATAAATTGTTTAATGTAAAACGATATTTGTTTTAAGCCGTTGGTTCAATCCGAAGCCAAAACGTACTCAAAGTAATCGAGGTCTTGTGCAATTCCAGAGTATGCAAAAAATCTTCTCTCTTTGTTACAAAAAAATTTACCGAAAAAAGCCATGCATTTGCACAGAGAAGAATAAAAAAATACATTATTTTCAATGAAATATGAATTTTTAATAAACTGTAGAGGAAACCGGGCCACTCATTATTTTTGTGGCTTTTGAGCACCGGGTACAAGTTGTTTTGATCTATCTCAGACAAATTCATCAATTTTTTCCCATAAAGGAAAAAAAAAAATCAAAAATTTTCGAGGCACGACGAACCCATCCAAAAATGTTGCAAATTTTTTTAGATAATTCTGCATCCATTAATTCTACCTGTATCGAATGAATCATTGATTATCGATCAATATGTATGACAAAAAAAAATTAATATTCCAGAGCAAATGGCCTTTGTCTAACGATAAATCATCATTTTTTTTTTAAATCTTAAAAAAATTTGTTATTCCCAAAAAATACGTTGCATACTTCGATTATACACATATCAAATGATCCTTTAATATCTGAATATTAAAAACAAAAATGGTTTTTTACCCAACATTTTTTGGGGGGGTTCATTGTTTCCCTGTCATCCCTGTACAGAGATGCCTGAAACTGTTGATTTTTGAGAAATTTTATTGAATTTAAACAAACTCTTCCCTGGTGTAAGTTAGTGTACCGAAAAATTTTGAAAAAAAAATCAATATTTTGGTAGAGCATCTCAAATGGAATATCTCAGCCAAATATGAGCTCTAAAAACACTTAAATTGATAATCAAAGGTGCCTATTTGATTTTTTCCAAAAATGGGAAAATTTTGGAATTTTTTTTAGCTCTTAAACGGCTTGACTTTTAAACTGTCTAAATACAGATTCTTATAGGAAATTCTACGGTCCATAAAAAAGTACTCATACAACATTTTCCCAACTCTAACCAGTTGTGAGATATTCGCCTATAAATATTGAGTCTCGAATATCCTTAATCGGTTAGCGTAAGGAAAATTCTATCCGTTCGTCGGTACTTTTTTCATAAAGCGTAAAATTTCCTGTAACAATAACAACGAATTAAAATAAAACAATCCGAAAATAACGATAAAAAAGAATTCAAAAAGTTTCCGATTTTTTTGTGTGATTTTCGAATAAAAAATGAAAGAAAAAAAAATAGACGCCTCGAAATATCAATATTAAGAGCTCATATTTGGCTGAGGTATTTTATTCGAGATAATCTGTCGAAATTTTGATCCAAATTTGAGAAGAATTTAATTTTTTTTTTATTTTTGAAACACCCTAGTGTAGGTAAATATAATTGATAAACTCGGTCTTCAATGCCAAGGTCCTGCCGCTGGGTGGTTCTTGACGTGTGACTTATTTTCAAGATCAGAGCGAAGCGGACTAATGACACAGGTGCTAAGCCTGGTGGTACGATAAATAGTTTCTTTCGCGAAGCGGCTCCTGTGAATAAAATCGAACAGGTTATGGGCCCAGGTCCAAATGTTTGAGTGTTTTTTTAGCTTCTCGAAAGTCTGGAGGGTGTGTAAAACGAGAAGTCTGCTGTCTTACGGAGGATTGTGGAACGGTTATGTTAAAGAGGGAACTGCGCTCATGCCATAAGGGGGAACATCCGGTCGCAGAATAGCGGTGAAAAAAGTATGGATCTCAAAAATATTCGTCTCGGCGATCGTTCGATTAATTGAACATTTTTGTTCATATCTGCACTGAGAAAAATTTCGTTTGCTTTAGTAACTAGAAATATTCAGTAATCTAGGTATCGTTAAAAAAAACTGTTTGAATATCGTTGGAATTACGAAAAACGAGATACGCGTAACCATTTTGCGCTATTGTCGATACTTTTTTGGTGATTGCAACGCAAAATCAGTTTCTGAGGTGTTTACTCTACCTTTTTAGTTAAACAAGGCTTTAACGTCAATTTATTCTTGCACAAGTATTAAATTTTCGCATCGGTTGCAAGAAAATATAGCAACAGCGATCGTGATGAGAAAGAATAGTAACGGATACTAGACTTTCCGGTAACAGCTAGAAAACTAATTCTCATTTTGTGCCTAGAACTATATTTTTCGATTATGGTAAAAAATGAAAATAGTTAAGGACAGAGCGATAGCCGGAACTAAAAATTTCTCTCACAGTCAGTGTGTTTTTTTTTTTTTTTTCAAATAATTACGCGATAGTCAAACATCGAGATTCTATCAAATTCATATATTCGGAAGTTGGGACGATTTTTTTTAAATATTCGGGAGTAATAAATACTAAAGTTGTAAACGAAGGGATTATTCGTAGATATTCGTTTCCACTCGCATTAAAATGGTTGAATCTAGTTCATTTCTCAGATTTTACTCCGCGATGACTGTTTTGCCACAATTTTTGTTAGGAAAACTATTCATCTATTCGCTTTATCGAAACAACATTTTTTTTCTGTTTTGCTATCCGTAAAAGATGCAATGCCGGTTCTCTCATCAAATTCAATAGCCGTGCAACTGTCTTGAAAAATTTAATATTTACGGACAATTATGTGATGAAACAATGCGTCTAATTAGAAAGATCGAATCACTTTGATTT
Source organism: Neodiprion pinetum (assembly GCF_021155775.2). Classification (NCBI taxonomy): domain Eukaryota; kingdom Metazoa; phylum Arthropoda; class Insecta; order Hymenoptera; family Diprionidae; genus Neodiprion; species Neodiprion pinetum. The sequence goes on from NC_060236.1 coordinate 17,535,446, forward strand.
TCGATTGCTTAAACAACGATTTGAAATGAAAAGTCGATATCTACGCTCGATTGTTTTTAATTTAAGAATTTTTTTTTTTGAGAGGGATTTTCAAGAAAACTCTTATAGATTGCGTATCGATGAATTTGGTAAATCCTCAATGTGTGACCATCTCGTAGAAAATGAACAGAAAGTATCGATTCTCGTGAAAATAGATTTTTGTGTCAAGGTCCGGGTTTTTTTTTCATTTAAATTCGAACAATCTAGGCTTCCAGGACTAAAGCTGTAATAACAACGTTTTGTGAACACAAATTTTCACAAAAAATTTAGTAAATTTGTCTCAATAAACCTGCTTTTTCAAAAAAGAAATTATAATTCGAATTGTACAAAATGTTACATTGAGATGAGAGTTCCCGAAATATATTCGTTGATATTTTTACTCATCTGCTCGAGTTCTTCCTCATTAACAGAGGCTAATGTGCCTGCATGGAAGAAGGAAGATGAAACGGCGCTTGAGAGATTCACTGTATTGGTGTATCAAGAAATGAGGTTACAGACCGCATTCAAAATTATTGAGTATTATCGAACGAAGCTGAGGACACGGAGAAAAAAAAAATTTTTTTTCGAATACCTTATAGTTCAATCCGAAGCGTAAAATATATTGTTTCAACGTCAGAAGAATCAAAGTTTCGTTTGATTGCACGAGAAGAAAAAAATAACATTTTTTCGCATGAAAATTATGGTTTTTCTGAGGAACTTGGTTGATTTAGAGAAATATTTTTTTTGCATCTAATGTTATTTAAAATTGAATTAGAATTTGTTCAACTTTAAGGATGTGCAAAGATTGGTTAAATTTGCAGTAATCTTGTTTCATTTGAATAAACTTTTCTTTGAGTATAGGCGGTGCTCTATCTATAGCAAAGCGTATCAAATGAAAAACATCACTACATAATCAATGACGTAACGCGTCAGCTGTCAGATCTTTTGTTGGTCGTTTTAATTTGCAGATTTCATGCAAGCTTTCAATTAAATGCCTGGTCAGAGCGTATTTATTTATCCGAAAATTTCATCTCCCGAACATCGAGACTCCGAGCGAATCTATTCTCGGATGATAATTCTACTCTTTTTAAATTCACAATCCGCGGTACAACGGCGTGAAAATAAAAATTGTCTATTCGATTTCGAAAAACCACAACGATCTCGAGATCTTTGAGGTCATTACACAAAGAAATTAACATTCCAATTGAAATAACATATCCCTTAAGCCGTCGAATTTTCATCTTATAAGAATTTTTAAGTACCACAAATCGTTTTCAGGACATCACTCTTCAACATTTGAAACTAATTTTTGACCCGTTTGAAATTCAACTATCGGACTACAGATATATATCAAATATTCAAAAAACGCCGGATGCAGTGAAAACTGTGCTTTCTTTACTTACAAAAGTTACGAAGATATTAAGGATAATTGTTTTCAATCGTTCAATATTTTTCAATCAGAAATCAAAAAAATTTGCAAAAATTTAATTTCACATCTCACAATATGCTCAAAGATTGCACCAAGTTACAAACATTTTTCATCGATATTATGTGTGTTAGAAATATTTGAGTATTGGCATCGAGAAAATACAATATGTATTTTGCGTTTAAAATATCAATCGCTCGGTGGCATGGGCTAAAATTGTCCGAGTGCTTTCAAACCTTAGAAACATTTTTTTGCACACCTTGAGTATATTTTCAGGATGAGATTGGAAACAAATTCGTCAAAGTCGAAATAACGGCCACCTTGCCATTTAGTGTTATTACAGTTTTCGGTGCCTAAGCTTCTGGCAACTGTAAGAAACGATATTGTTCTAGCAATAAGTGACTAACTTCTACGGTCACGTAACGAACATACGCATATATCCTGACGTTCGCAAAAATCGTGCCAATATTTTGCGAACGTGGCTGTCACAAATACTTCGTATTATGCATATAAAAATGGTGAAAATAACATCAAATAAGACAAAAAAAACATCAGTTTGACAATGAACTTATATTATAAAAGCTTGTCTTCCCGTTTGAATCACACTGTGACTCGTAAACAATTTGTTTCTGTTACCGATTTGTCGTTAAATATTCAAACAAACAATCGGCCTGGTTCGGATCAGTTCGGCAATTTCCGGATAAGATTACCGTGAATCGATTGTCAACTTTTTGTGACGGAGAAATGGCGCGCGATTTAAAAATGTATATTCATTACACGACCAGTGCGTACGTGTGAGCAAAAAAATTGCTTGCAATTGAGATTCGGAGAGTACCGAGTTGTGAATTTATTCCCCATTACGCGTGCGTGAATCGGGATTTTCGCATCGACTGTACAGGGCTGTGCATGGTTTTAGAAAAAAGAAATCACACGCCGAGGTATGCGCCTCGTGTCTTGGCGTATTTTCGTCTCATGCTGCAGAGTGCAAAATTATCCAGCATCCAACGAGCGTCGCGGCGTCTTCTGGCTAGCGAATTATATTTTTGGCGCATCTCTGACCCTCAGCTCGGTGTTTAACAGATGCAGGCAAGTGCAAGACCGCGTCTTTTACTTCGTTACTGCTGCACCTACGCATCGTGCAGACGATAAATCTTCCACTTTTTTATGCGCTTAGTTATTGCAGTCAAATGCAACCTCACTCACGGACCACGCTGAGAAAAATTTCATTTTTTACAGTAACTAGAAAAATTCTGTAGAACAGGTATCGTTAAAAAAAACTGTTTTAACATTGTTGGAATTACGAAAAACGAGATACGCGTTACCATTTTGCGCTATCGTCGATCATTTTTTGGTAATTGCAACGCAAAATCAGTTTCTTAGGTTTACTCTACTTTTTTAGTTAAACAACAGCTAGAAAACTAATTTTCATTTTGTACCTAGAACTATATTTTCGGTTGTGATAAAAAATGAAAATGGTTGAGGACCGAGCGGTAACTGAAACCAAAAATTTCTCTCAGTGCAGGAATAATAATGGTCACCTGAAAATTCAACTCACGATCCTCTTGAAGATTTTTTCAGTTCATTGACAGATGAACAGTTATTTTTATTACAAATCAATACTTGCAATTAGTACGAGACGTTTAGTGCAAATTAGGTACTATTTTATACAATTTTATACTGAGAAAAAATTGATTTGTTACAGTTACTAGAAAATTATGGTAAAAAGTTTCGTTACATGAACGGTTTAAGCATGTTCGAATTACTAGAAAATATATTTTACAAGTAACTATTCAGCGTAATTACAGTATTCAATATTAAATACTCAGATTCTCCAGTTACTGCGACGTTAAATCTGTTTTTCCAGCTAAACAATATCTTAACGTCAATTTATTGTCACGTTAGAATCAAATTATGGTAACCATTGTAAGAAAATATGGTAAGAGTGGTCGAAATGAAAAGAACTAGCGACATATACTTGATATTCTGGTTACGATAAGATAAATAAACTCATTTTCATTTTGTACCTAGAAATATATTTTTTGGTTATTAACAATAATAAAAATAGTCAGTTAAGGACTTTTCTCGATGGAGCTGTTGCCACTATAGAATCTCGTATTGTTCTACAACTGTTCATTTATTCAATGAAATATTTGAGCTGATCACGAGCGAAACACGACGCTAATCTTATTTTGTAATCGTTGTACAGATACTAATTTTCTACTCACATCTGTCACTAAACATAATCACGAGAATTACCTGTTAGAATAGTTGATGTATGAAACTATATTTCTTGTTAAACGTAGCGATCTTGAAATAACCGATAAGTGCAGCCTGAGTAATAAATATAGTATAAATTTCTCGACACAATCAGTGAACCTTTGAAAGACAACGTTTAAGAAAAATTCTGGATACGCAGCTGATTGAAACGCGTTTTTTTTCCAACGTAAATATCCAAGAAAAAGAAAAAATCATTGCAAAGAGTAAGTTAGGTGCTTAAAGTGAAATTGCATAACATTTTTTCCAGTCGTTTTCCTGCATTCATAAATTCACCACACATCGCCATTCTCTTTGGCAAATGGCAACAGTTTATGTTTTTAAGGATATGCTGGATTCGATTCTTACCGACCGAAACTATTGTTAAGAAATGTGCTACTAAACCGATTGATACGTTCAAATTACTAGCATGCAATCAATATTCATCGTTATCAGAAATAACATGTTTTTTTAGATTATAAAATAAAGCTATATATGTGACTTGTTTTCACTATTGTCATATATTTAGCATAAAATGCCAAACACAGTCACCTAAAAATCGTTTTTTTTTTTTTATTCAATAAAATTTAAATATCAAAATTTGCCACCTATGATAATCGTCTATTGTGAAGTGATCGATATACGAGTGATCGGAATCCATAATTACTTTCAGTTCCCGCATCGCCCGACAGGGGGATCAGTGCACGAATCAATCCGTCGGTAAAACAGTCCGCGGTGAACGAAATGTTAGATAGTGGCTTCCGTATGATTCGCAATTGCTGACAACTTACTGTTGTATACAATGAAGATGTTTTTATACAACTGTCTCCGGAATTCCATGCAAAGCTTGACGTTAAAAATTCATATTTCGGTGAATTTTCCATGCTAGCCCAAACCTATCATTTACAAATCATCGATGTCAAAGGGATAATCGATATGATAATAGTGTTCTGAAAAAATTCCAAAACAACATTGTGTTCGAAGAAAATTGTAAATCGGTATGATATCAATTTTGTGATCGAAGAAAAACTACATCGACTGCACACTAGAGTGTTCCAAAAAAACCGACTATTTTTTTTTTTTCAAAGAACATTGAAAAATCGTCAGAGCATCTCTAGAAAATGACCCTGTGAAAATATAAGCTCTTAATATTAATATTTAGAGGTGGCGATTTGTAATTTTCTATTTCCCATTTAAATAACATGGGAAAAATTTTTTTTGAACTTTGGAATTTTGTGATGGGATAACGAGCTACTTCATAAGTATGACAAAATCAGGTCTTATAGGAAATTTGATGCTCTACAAGAAAGGTCTGATTGACATTTTGCGTAAATCCAGCCGTTTCAAAAATATCGAGCCTCAAACTTCGGACTGTTTAAAATTATGCTTTTTTTTTCGTAAATACAACAAAAATTAATTTATATGTATTATAAACCGAGAATTATCAACTGAACAATAAATATATGCATATATTTGACGGAATGCAGATCCGAAATCATTAATAGATCCGAAATTATTAATATATGCATATATTTGACGGAATGCAGATCAGAAATTATTAATAGATCCGAAATTATTAATAATTTCGGATATGCATTCCGTCAAATATATGCATATATTTATTGTTCAGTTGATAATTCTGGGTTTATAATACATATAAATTAATTTTTGTTGTATTTACGAAAAAAAAAGCATAATTTTAAACAGTCCGAAGTTTGAGGCTCGATATTTTTGAAACGGCTGGATTTACGCAAAATGTCAATCAGATCTTTTTTGTAGAGCATCAAATTTCCTATGAGACCTGATTTTGTCATACTTATGAAGTAGCTCGTTATCCCATCACAAAATTCCAAAGTTCAAAAAAAAAATTTCCCATGTTATTTAAATGGGAAATAGAAAATTACAAATCGCCACCTCTAAATATTAATATTAAGAGCTTATATTTTCACAGGGTCATTTTCTAGAGATACTCTGACGATTTTTCAATGTTCTTTGAAAAAAAAAAAATAGTCGGTTTTTTTGGGACACTCTACTGCACACCATGTGGAACGGTTTGAATTTTCTCAAACACAACGATCAACCTTTTGAAGATAATTTTTTTTCAATGATTAGTTTGATTTATTTGTTATGTATTGTCAAAAAACCTTGTGATATTTTTGAGTACGGTCAGAAATGTGTCGATTTCGATAATACTCAGTGCTTGATTCATTCGTTATAATATAAGAAGACCGTGTTTCGTTAATTCATCTGTTGTTTGCCTCCGAGTCTAAATGTTAGTACAAATTACGATTAATATTTTTTAATATCACGGTACGTTGTATCAATATTGCCGGCTGTTTTACTCTTGGAACAGTAGTTGAGATGGCGATAGAAAAGTTTCGCCGTTAAGGATGCTTGCTGTTTTTAATCCAATATTGCCAACAATGTCAGTGCAATGTCGCGATGTTTAATATTTCACAACAGGGACATCAATTTGTAGAAAATATGTTGTTTTTTTTGAATAATTTGAAAAAACTTATGAAAATTATCCACGACTTGACCCTCATCCAAACGGATTGTATATCTTTGAAGAAGACGTGTTAAGATCTGAATTGTAAATTGTTTGTTTTATTTTTCAACAACTTTGCTTCTTGATAATTAGAAACGGAAGGCTATCCTCGACTAAAGCTTCTAGAACACGTTTCGTGACTCAAAGCACTCTGAAATAGAAGCGGACGGGATTGGAACGTCATTGAGATGGACCAACGCGTCGCTGATTCGTGGCGCGGCGTTTCGAATGCGTTATTAATTGCACTTCGGAAGACGGCAGGTGCATCAGCAAGGCCAAAGAGCATGCGTGGAGTTGACGATGCCTGTCGGATGAAACAGAAGCGGTTCCGTAGAGAGCGAGTCTGAAGAAACAGGGATCCGATGGATAGAATCCCGAACTCGTATCGAAATTGGGGAAATATTGTCATTTGTCTGGTACATCGATTTCCGCGTTCATCGACGGAAAGAGATTTTTAACGTTATAATACATTGAACGCGATTTCCAAGCACTGATGTGAGCAATTATCCTGGTGCTTCCATCCTTGGTGGAATACTTCGATGATCTTTAAAAGTTTCGTATCTTTGAATCTGTGAGGATTTCTAAAATTTTGACTATTCATCCAGAACCATGAAATTAAAATTCGAATCAAATTTGAGCTTGATGAGTCGAGCGATTTGATAGTTGCGAATATTTTTCTTGAGATTTCTGTGAAACGTTCCTTGCGTGTGTCGTAACTTTAATCGCAGAAGGATACAATTTTCTTTCGACACTTTTGCTAACGTGGATTAGAAATTGTTGCGAGGATTTTTTGGTTGCACACTGAGAGAAATTTTTAGTTTCGAATACCGCTCAGACCTTAACTTTTTTCATTTTTTAACACAATCGAAAAATATGGTTCTAGGTAAAAAATGAAAATTAGTTTTCTAGCTGTTACCGGAAAGTCTAGTATCCGTTACTATTCTTTCTCATCACGATCGCTGTTACTATATTTTCTTGCAACTGTTGCAAAAATTTAATGCTTGTGCAACAATAAATTGAGGTTAAAGCCTTGTTTAACTAAAAAAGTAGAGTAAACCTCAGAAACTGATTTTGCGTTGCAATCACCAAAAAATGATCGACAATAGCGCAAAATGGTTTCGCGTACCTCGTTTTTCGTAATTCCATCAATATTGAAACAGTTCTTTCAACGATACCTGTTTTACTGAATTTTCCTAGTTACTATAACAAATGAAATTTTTCCCAGTGCAGTTTTCCAAGGTATGTAGTTCATTATGTGGACTAATTGAATTTTCTTTTTTTTTTTTTTTCACGTTTGACCCAAATTCACCCAAATTCACCCAAATTCTTGTCCTCCGGAAAGAACCAAGTTAAAAAAAGAAAAAATCGGCAACTAAAAAATCTCCAGCAATGTTTTTCCCCACTGCAGATACTGAACACTTATAACAAAAAAAAAATCTACACTATGAAGCGGAAATGAATCCGAGAGAATTCTTGTATCCCAAGCTGAGATATATCTATGTTTGAAAAAATGTTCAACAGTTCAAACGTTCATAATACTTAAAATCTGATATTTTTTATCCAATTCTAATCTTGTCGAGCTCATTTTGTTCATCATAGAAATATTCAGAGATCGCATGGAAAAAATTTCACGAATAATGGTATCTAAAGGGATACAAATGGATTTTTTGTAAATACGATACAACAGATATTCGTCAACAATGACATAACTATACTATAATGTGCGATCTCTTGAATACATATTCAGAACAACTTTTAGAGAATTGGTCAGCGAGAAAAATAGACCCGAGAGGATTGGAATCGAATCAAAAACACCAGAGTTTAAGCATTTTGAACGTTCTAATTATAAAACCTTTTTCTCAAATTGTCAACGTCTTAACTTGTGTTATTCTAATTAGCTTAGAATCACGTCTGTTGCACAGTAGGGATGGTATTCTATTCATGTTCACTATAATTAGCCAATCAATAACATTGCGAGAGACTTTTTGAACGGTTTTTCTTCTTTTTTTTTACCTTTGCTGAATTTTTTTTTCAGACTGATTTCTGTCTAATTTTCTTAACAAAGAAGATATTGCCGAGCTCGATCACGGAGAACTGCGTTTCGAATAATTTTATTTCCGTGATTAAATTCGACAATTTCTAGTGACATTTGTCGTTTGATTGATTACTCGTTCATTTCCAATGAAATTACTAATTTGGCCGAATTGAACCGACGTACGGCATTTCCACTAGCTTGATAACATCTTGATAACGAATCAAGAGGACACGTCAATAAAACTCCAAGCTTTTTTGATTGACATGAAATTTTTATTATCAATCAAGTTTCGCGAAGCAAATGCGATCCTGCCTGTTCGGATTTACTGTATTAATAGATATGTTTCCAAACGTTATTTCAGATAACGTCGAAAAATGTTATACCTCAAAAATCTCTCCTATGCGACGATTTTCCTCAAATAAAAATTTGAAACAATTCCACAGTTTTTCTTGAGGCAATCAAATTGTCCCATTTACTAGCGACTGTAATCCATATTTGAAAGGCAGAAAAGTTTCCCTTTTCAAATGCTAGAATAAAATTATTTTTGAGCCATACGTTTTCAAGGTATTAGAAAAAAAATACTTGCCTTTGTAACAATTTGAAAGAAGTAGAAGACGATGAAGCATTTAAACTTGACCGATGCTACAACAACTTTAAAGATACTTTTTTCATACCCTATCCACTGTCTACAAAGTCTAGGAACAATGTAAAAATAAGCAATCTCATAGAACTCTAACCGTGAAAATGAGAAATTATTACACGTGGGTCAAATACGAGAATTATATACTCAAATCCATGCAGTGCTGACTACTCAAATACGCAGTCTTGTAAATTTCAAACTGATTTTGTGATAACTTCAAAGGAATCAAGAAGAATGTGGATGTGGTCTCAAATTGAATAAACAGTAATGAATTTTATGTGTCAAGATGTTCTTGGACCAAACCCTTCTCATTAGGGATTTTCATGTAAAACCTTCGTATGTAAAATAAAATCATGAAAGTTACTCATCGCGCATCAAAAATGGCTTTTACCGTAAAATTTCAGAAATTACATTGGTACGGGGAAAAATTGCTAATTAAATATCGCAATTACAGATTCACCTTTACGTAGATTCACGTTTAAGCATTATAACAAACAAAAATTTGAAAATTACTTACGTGAGGTTTCATTCGGGTTTTCCCACCTCGAATTATTCTCGCTAGGGTCTTATTCTGAAATTTCATCACTTGTATTACAGTGAAACTGTGTTACAAGTCATAGAGCTTGATGTTTTTGGGATAGGGAGTACCTGTGCATGCTTACGGCATTTTTATATCCGATATAACATAACCTTAAAATTCATTTTTCTCTATTCGAAAGACAAGAATTTAAGACTCGATTACCATTATTTTTAAAATGACAAAGTAATCTTCTAAACATGAAAGAATTTTTTTCAGTAAATCTTTCGAAATATTAGTTGCATATAGTCGCCATTTTATTGAAAATTCTCGCGCTGTGAACATTTTATTACGCCAGATTCTCCGATCACTTTATCTTATGGACGATTTTTCATCATTCAACCACTAGGTGAGATTATAACAACGCAGTTTATCACACAGTTCTTTATTTTCTCGCTTAGCTTTTCGAAGGTTGCGAGGTTATGTCACACGTAAAATGGCAGTAATAATATTACCCAACCCACAAATATTGAGCTACATTATCGGTTCACTGCGGCACAAGTAGGAAAAATTTCAGAATAAAAGCTGTACGGTAATAATTTCAGACAAAAAAAAAAAATCGGTAGCTAATTCGTGACACTATTTGATCGAGGCTTATATTCCATTGATAGTCTTATTAATTTCTGATATTAGGGTTTGGTAAATTCTTTTGATCGGTACTCGAAGTTTTAAGGGAAGTTTTGACGTGTTCCCTTTTCTCTCGAAGTCGTCACGAGCATCAATTCGATTCATCGGTGACACTGCTGAAATCAACAACATTTTTCCGTCTTTAAAGGCAGCAAAATATTTCGCTTCACAAACCTTCATCGGTCCGCCGGTTGCAGTCTGCATCTGTTGGAAAATTTCTTTACCGTGCGAAAAGCTGCGTTTTCGATTTGTAACACACTTCACACGTGACATCACTGAGCACACCGTTTAAAACCAAAATCACTTGAATTCAAAGAACCAAAACGAACATTCCATTTCACAAGTTATCCTTCAGATTTCTGTATAAATTGTGGTTCAAATCGAGTTTCATCGGTGCATGTATACAAATAGCCGACGTCCTCGTTCACTTGGAATAACGAGAATCGATCGAACATCTAAGGATATCACTTCCATGACATCATCGAACATAACCTCGCAACCGTTTTTTCTATTAATTTTCGTCAAGTGGCGGTCATCAGACGTACCAACTCCTGAAGACTGGACCAGACTCCAGAGCCCGAAACGTCCATCTCCAAGAGCTTCCATCTCTTGATCACCCCAAGCAACGAACCTATTCCACCCGGCCCCAAAGAGCGGCCGGCCAAGTAGAAGGAGGGACTTTTCCCCACCCCCATAACAACTCTTAATACACTATAGTTATAACCACTTGAGGTCATCTTAACTGCGACGAATTCAGAAGTTATTTCTTGGTTCACGATGGCGTTCAAACACATCGTTTCATTTTATATTGTTTATCTCTCCGTTCCAATCATCGATCTTGGATCAACGTTCGGTTGTACCCAAGAACGAACAGTGAAGACTTTCATCGTTGCTTTTCAATCGACGCAACATCGTCGAACGATCGATTTTAGATCAGAATTATGCACTATGACGTTTGGTTTTACTCAAGAACGAATCGAGACACTCGTCGTTGTTCTTCGATTAGCACAACATTGCTGTATGATCGATTATAAATCAGGATGATACACTATGATGTTTAGTCGTGGTGAAGAACCAACGAAGACTTTCATAGTTGCCTTTTAATTCGCACAATATTGCTGTCAACATTGCCACGAGTACTTCATCGATACTCGTTGAGTCGAGTTCATCAGTTTCCCTGTTTTCTTTAAATCTGGAAGACTCAGTTCCCTCGATGAACGATTGGTGGTTTGCTATTTGCGAACTTTTGCGAATTCCTCCCGGCTACTCGCTTCGGTATCACGATCGTTTCTCATCGATGAGCGATTCGCTGCTTCCGGAACCTTCGACTCCTCGTCGCGCTTCTTTTTCGACCAGTGTTGCCTTCGGAGTAACTATTTTTAGGATTTCATCGGAAAGGATTCGATTATAGCGACGCAAAGATTTTAAATCCCATCCGGCAACGAATTAAGAAGCTTACTAAAGAGTCTTCGAACTTTTCTCCATAACCTACATGAAGCTTTTTATTCAAGTTGGACCACTTGAATATTTTAAAAATTTTTGCCAGTTCTGCATTCGAGGCTTTTTTTCATTCATTCACATTTTTAGAATGTGGCCAAGCTCATTTATCAAAAATAATCCCACCATCTGTTGGATAAACAAACACATTTTTCAGTCCACGCGCGTTTCTTATTTTTTTGTAATTTCGAGAAGCTAAAAAAAAAAAAAGGAAACTCGAATACTTGGATCTGGGCCCAAAACGTGTTTCATTTAATCAACGGGAGGTAGGCGCACCTACAAAAAACTTATTTATTATACTTCACGCGCGCCACATTTGTCTCGCATTTATTATTTCAATTTTATTTTTAAGATTCTTCTTTTCAAAGTTTGCCTTTGCTCGTCGTGTCTGCAAGTGTTAATTTAAATTTGCTAATCTGCTTTTCATAGATAGAAAATAAGAACCGTGGTGTGACTTTTGCCGCCTCTCACAGGTTTCATTTTTAATTCGATCAAGTAATTACTTATTTTCCAAATTAAAACATATTTTTTAAACACTTCAATTTACCGATTATGTATTTGGCATCGATAAAGCTTTGTTTACTTAGTCCACGGTTCGTTTATATCCAAATAAATTTTCAATCGAAACGCACAAACGAATTTCCGAACAAACCACAGACTGCGATCAAAGATTGAAAATATTTTCTTTCAAGTCAGGTTCAACTTCTTCAATACTTTATACTTCTAATTTGTTTATTTATATAGGTGATTCCACTTTGATCAGAAATTTTCTTCGTTACAAATCTTCACAATCGAGTGTGACAGTACGGTTTAAAATTACTGTGTCAACAGCTCTCTGTCACCCGCAATAATTACTTATCTGCACGCTGCATGAATTGACTACTAGATATTCTATAATACTAGACTTTCCGGTAACAGCTAGAAAACTAATTTTCATTCTCTACCTAGAACTTTATTTTTCGACTGTGGTAAAAAATGAAAATAGTCGCTCGGAAAGTACATTTGTCTAGAAAAAAAGTCAACCAGATAGTTGTGTAAGAAATGTGCGTGTGTGGTATGAATAGAATCTAGCACATCGTTTGAAAATGAAGAAATGAAATTGTCTTGGAAAGAAAACCGGGGGATTTGAATAATATAGAATCGCGCGCGTTGAGTGTATTTCTAGTCGCGTTAAATTAGCGTAGCGAAATTGGGGTGAACTGAAGAAATATTCTCTTAAGAATATTTCACGGATGAAAAACAAAGAGCAGGTGGCTATTTCAGAGCCGAAAATCAATCGGCTGTTTTCAGGCGGCCATCTGTAATCCCCTCCTCAGACTCTCACTTAATAGAATTTATTATAATATTACGACATTCCACCGACACATGATGTCAATTATTACCCTTTAATTATACGTCGTAAATATGCTAAGTATTTGATGGTTTTTTGTCTGGAAACGGAGGGAAGTAAAGCTTTCTTGTTTTTTTTTTTTAAGGAATAAGACGACTGCAAATATCTTAAAATTCCACAATTTATTTAATTATTGTTTTTGTTTTTTATGGAAGAAAACAAAAACATCACCTCACCTAAGTATGTATTAATAGCTACAGAAATGCGTTGGGGATTTTCGATAAGTTAATTCAAACATTATTTATCAAGAAATAAGTGGTCGAAATTTCTTTGGTCGAAAATTGACCATTTTCATTTAAATGCTCGCCAATTACACCAAGACCAATATTTTTAAAATTCCCCTACGTGTTTCTGTAGCTATTAACATGTAGATCGAGTGGTTTTAGAATTCAAAATGACTCGCGAGAATGGCTCCAGTGTCGCCGTTTTTTAATATTTGTTGATAATTATTTTTTGTATCATATTTAAATATGTGCTTGATAATTTCCGTAAATATCTTATTACCTTTACGACCATCGATAAGAAAAAAAAACATGTCTAAAAAGGGCTTTTCTTTTATTTTTACAGTCGTGTTACCCCTCAAAACAATATCTTGCACAAGTTCCTTTTACGTCCAGCTTTGCATCGATTCAACTCATTTACTCGACGGCGGCTGCATGCGATTAATTTTTTATCAATCATCGATTTTTTCGTTCAAGGTTCAAACAAATGGGTTTACTATTTTAAGCGGCAGTTCTTCCGGCAGTCTTCCGTGAATCCGTCAACTCGTTTTGATAAATTTTGGTACGATCATTCTAATGCCATAAATCATTATCCAGTAATCGAAAAGCTCATTTTATACACCGAAGGAAATTTTTAGTTACGATCGCCGCTCAGTCCTTGACTATTTTCATTTTTTGCGACAATAGAAAAATATAGCTCCAGGTACAAAATGTAAAATTAGTTTTCTAGCTGTTACCGGAAACTCTAGTATCCGTTATTATCCGATAATTTGATTACGCGAAAAAATAGTTATTGGAAATTTCCATCGGTTGGAAATATATATTTTCGATAAATCGTTATCCGAATATCCCTTGCTAAAGACTAATTTCAATTCGTCTGATTTATTGAATAATCATGGGTATTTTTGTTGGCAACCGAAATCCGTAGATACTACCATTAAATTGTTAAACAAACTACGCAAAATAATTATAGATTATAAATCATAATAAATTGATCCTTTTTTAGACGACATATTAACGTTGTTCAAAATTTATTTTATACAATCTGCAGATATCTGTTTACAAATGAAATTGCCTTTTCGTACTACAATTTAGGTAGTTATTTTGAAACCTTTTTCATTTTTCTATATACAATCTAAAAAAGTAGCAAGGTAATTGTTCACCTGGACTAATTCAAAATATGGTGAAAAATAATACAGTGCTAAATTTCACCTTACGTACTACAATTTTGAAATGTTTGTTACAGTATCAAAAAGATTAAGGAATTTCATAAAAATATCCAAAACGTTCGAATACTCGTTCTTGCAAGTATGAAAATTGTCAAAGAGCCGTATGTAATTCAAAAATAAAAAAAAAAAATGCGTTTCCGTAAGAATTTTTTGAATAATCGTAACTAGAATTTTACGAGGGATGAATAAAAAAAGATGTTGAAGCTGCTGTAATTGCTACTTGTGACACCGAAAAAAAATTCTATCGTGTCAAAAACGGCATGAGGTCAAGATCTGGCCGATTTGGCATGGAATGCTCCATGTATTGCTCGTAGAATCTGATCCGGTATTCAACCAACCTTAATAATAAGGCAATTACTCGTATCGATTTCCGATGAAATTCCAAGCCAAGTCACGATTCTGCGTTGGAAAAAGTTAGTGAGATTTATTCACAGGGACCAAAATATATCGGAGGATTGTAGGAAGTGGATTTGGGATTTGAGGTTTTAACTTTACATACATATCGAGGTTCCGATTCTTCTTCAAATTAAATGACATTTTTTGAAGAGTCGCAAAATATTTTAATAATCGAATGTATTACAATGAATTGTTAATTAAAATAATATAGGAATGATAGTTACAGGCAATTGATCTTTGTGCATTTTGGAAAACATTTTACTTATAGAAGGAAGTTTTTCGACTGAAAAATCTATACTTTCAATTAATTTTCTTACGATATAAACGTACATTGAGCATTTATGGAATTATTATATTCATGATGTACGGAGATTTCGAAAACACGCAAAAAAAATCGAAATATTTACTGGAAAAATGGACAGATGTCAAATCACTTCAATATCCCTGTACATCTATTAGATTAGTTTTATTTCACTCTGCAATGGCTCTTTTCGGTGAAAATACTATTTTCTAAAAATTTACTAAAACAGATTACTCTTTCTTTTTTTATTCAGCAGTCAATTCGAAATTTCCATTTTATAATCGTAATCAATATCGGTGTCGTGTCATGAAATTCGATGTTCAATGATGCCAGTATGGCGGAAAAAACACAATTTTATTCAATTTTTATAAAATAGTCCTCTAAATGAAGTGAACCATTGCAAATCGACATCGAACGAATTTTCCAGATTTTTAACAATTATACAACGATTTAAAATAAATTATCGATATCTAAGCTTTTTTTTACAGTTCCATTATACTTTATATTTTCTTGTTTCTCAGAGTTTTTCGTAGCTTGAGAATACAATAATTTTTCAAATATTGAATGAACAATGTATACAACTAAATCTCGTAATCAGATTAATGAAAAGTATCGATTTTCTGGATACCAGCCTTCGCGATTTCAATGATCACACACTCAAAGACATGGTAATATAATTTCATATATATACTAGATTCGTGCGCAACTTGAAGAGAACCCTCCACTGGATTAAAGTAAGTCTGTATTTTTGGAAAATTGTGTGTTACTTGGGGCTCGTTTGTCAAAAATTACATTTTTCAACAGGATAGGATTTATAGCTCAAATCTCCCGTCACAATTCAAGTTAAAAAAATCTATCGGCCATTCCATTACATCTCGATCAAGATTTTACGCCGATGTCTCAGATTGGCTTTATAATTTTTTGTATGAAAGTACATGACAAAAAACGCAGCCGTAATTTTTTTCACAATTTTACCCACCCAGCGTATCTGAGGTGTGATTTAAAAACTGCAAAAAAAATACCGCACTTTCTAAATTCTGAAAAAATTCAGATAAACTTTTATAAAACATAATTTTATGTTCGTTCTTATGTCAAAAGTACAACCCAATAAGAATATATACATTTTTTTTTTTCTATTTTTCTTATTTATTATAGTTACGAAATCTCCATCTTCTAATAGGTGTCAAAAATCTTTTTGTATTTTGTAAGAATTTTCTGAATTTTTTCAGATTTTAAATAGCGAGGTTTTTTTTCAAGTTCTTAAGTCGTACTTCATATACGCTGGGTCGAAAAATTTTGAAAAAAAATTGCGATTGCGTTTTCTGTCATGTCCTTTAATACAAAAAATTGTAAAACCAATTTGAAACATCGACGTAGAATCTTGATTGAGATGTCATGGAATGCCCCGTATACTTCGTCATCTAACTTGTAAAGTTCTGTGCGCTCTCTAGCATTAGAATAATTGTAATCAAAAGGGGACGCACGATAACAAATAATTTTGAAAATATAAACGATTTTGAAATTCACCTTACATTTTATTGTATCGCGTTCTCAGACTGTTCAATTTCTTCGCTTTTGTAAGATTTTTTTTTCTTATACATATACATCAAAAAGTTTTTCATTGTAGTATATGAAAATCCTCGCAAAAGTGTCAATAAGCGTATTCAATGAATGAGGTTCGATTTCTTCATTTTCTGGCTATCGGCGTTTGAAGAAACATCGAATTTTTCAAATTTGAGTTCTGTAGCTGATTTTGTTTATGGTAAAACGTTACTTCTCTATTCATCGTACCTGCAATGATTTTACACCTTGTGATGATTTTTTTTTTTTTGCATCAACAAAGTAGGTAAAAAAGAAATCTGTAACATGTAGAAAATTATGTTACGAACAAATTGTTACAGTGATTTTTTTACCAAATAGTACGTAAAGTTGATGATTAGAAAGATTTTCTCCAATTTTGATCGATCGATCGATATCCAATTTGCATTTTCATGTGTATAAAGTTTTTAACAATCTAGCGTTGCTGGTGAAAATTCCTTTTCTTACCTCGTCTTTATGGCACGAGAGCAAATTATTGTTTCCATGAAAATCAACTCCATGAACCTCAGACGGTGCATTGAAAACTTGGTTTTATCATTTTTGAATCAAAAATTTTTTTGACCGAACTGTACGTGAGTTCGTCATTATCGCAACAAACATTCTAGAATGGAAAAAAAAATTTGTGTTTTCTACTGCATAAACACCTGTTTCATAATTATGAAAGATGACGACTTCCTGATTTTTTAAATGGATTTAATCAATGAAATTGTTTTTATACTTTCGTATGCCTTCGATTTTTTTCTTGCTTGGAAGTGGCATTAGATTTGTCTGAATATTCATTCAATGATTGACGCAAGAAAAAGAATCGAATATGATTTTTATCTGCAGTACATACCGCGTTCAACAATTTCAAAAGGTCGTAAATAGAAAAAGTAATCGTTCTGCAGACCAGGAAAAATTTATCCGGGCATGTTTTTTACATTCCTGTCCCTAAGCGTAAAAATTCTGTATGGAATTTAACATGTGTTTTAAAACACTGTGTTTATTTAATAGCAGTTCTACCTATATTAACAGAACATAACTAATATTGGAAGAAAATGAGATCGTAAGCACCGTCAGATTGAAGAAATTGTATAACCTTTTTGGTAATTGATCGATATTTGTGCGATTGGACTTTTCAACTTGCGTTCAATTTCTTGTTTTCAAACAAGAGTTAATGAATGAATTTTGTTGACAGAGAAAAATTTTCAGTCTTGGTTACTAGTCCTTACATGTTTTCGTTTTTCATCGTAAATTTCTACACCGGGATAATCTCTTGAAAGTTGAAAATCAACTGCGCATGCGCTGAACAATTCAACCTCATTGGTCGGTGAAATCTTCTCGCAGCGATATTCTTGTTTGCGATGCAGGCGGGCCAACGTACAAAAAATGTGTACGTTTGAATTTTCAAAGAGCATAAGCATTAAATTCCGACCGTTCTTTGAAGAATCAACTCTACGACCCAATAAAAAATGCTTCCCAAACCTTTCCGAGTCACCACCTCAATTATTTAAGATTATAACCTCGAAAATTCGTATCAACTGCCTACATCGCCCCCAGAAACAGTTTGACAACGAGATTCGGGATGGCCAGCCTGCAGGAACAGCCGATAAAACTCGCGCATGCGCAGTTGATTTTCAAGCTTCAAGAGATTGTCCCGATATAACGCACACATCATCGTATCTTGGTGACAATTTAACGAAACCAAAATGTACGACGTATTTTGAGACATTCGATGGATAAAAAGTTAGAAAAAGATGAAAAATCGTTGCTCAAAATCTCAAACTATATTATTTACGCCAGTTATGGCAAACACAAATCGGACAACTTTCTTACTCCGTAATGTAAAAAGATAAAAAAAAAAATTAATGTAAGGAAATTCGAATCATAAAAGCTAAAATGAATAGTTTGAGAGTAACTTTTTCAACTAGAAATTTCATGATGATTGATCTCTGAGTGCTTTCGATCTCATATCCCTTAAATTAGAAATGTCTTTTATCTTAGAATTCTAGTAAATTTTTATTCCGGTCAATTGATTCTTGTACTCGGAAACTCGCGTGAATTTTTCCATACCATCGCGCGTGCGATTTTGTGATTTTTTTCTATACCAAAATTCGCCTGGGCTAAATTACACGACAGTCACAAGTGTGAAGTTTCAATTACTCAAAGTTTTCGCCGCCGATATACATACTCGCAACTCGAAATATACATTCAATTTAATCTTACATCTTATATCATTTTTATCACAATTGATCCTCGTTTATATAGGTTATAGACGCAAAGTTGCAACGTACTTAAAACGTGTATAACAAAAAATTTCGCACCCGAGGAAAGCCAAATCGAATGATGAATTCGGTCCAAAAGAGGATACTGTAAATTTTTGGTGAACGTTCAAACGATCACACAAAACTTCACCCTCCAGAATTGAATGTTAAATTCAGTGAAAAAAAAAAAAAAAACCTAGTTTCGAATTGATTTTCATAATTTACAAATTATGACTTTTTCAGCGTGCAGTTTCAATTTTTTTTTTTTGTTTCTCAAAAGTCGTCTCCAAGTAGGATAGAAATTGGTACAGAAATGCAACCATACGAAAACAGTCGAGGTGCGGAGTAAGCGAAAAAAAAAAACATCGTCGAAATTTTTTAGGAATTATATTCATCGTATTATCCGATCAATCAACCGATTAATCACGTACTTAATAATATTACTCTAAATTTTTTTTTTTTTTATCAAATTTGTCTAGCCTATAATATTAATTAATTCTGATCATTCGTCCCTTGATTTATCCTTATCTATATACACCTATGTGTACGTATGTATTTATATATGTATAGTTTTTCTTTCCGCTGAAATTTGATTCCGCGAGCGTAATCCGTTAAATCGGGCGACAGTTCAAGTCTGTTGTGAATATGGCCGCGAAGTATTGGGAGAATAGTTTTCCTATGTATTGTTCCTGTTTCACAGGCCAAACGCCTTCAAGGAATGCTATATGACCGCCCCGTGACGTCACGACGATGGCAACGTTCTTCGATTTGTTCGCTTCTGCGATGGGAATGGCTGGAAAAAAAAAATATTCAAATTGCTAAAAAAATCTTGTGTAAACGATCTTTTTATTATTTACGGATGATTCTCTTTGCAAGGGAAATGAGTTGGCCAAAAATCGAAATTATTTTCAAATATTTTGTATAATACGATCGATGAAAAGTATCCATTTTTTTGGGTATCAATTACCTCTCGAATGATACGACATGTTTGTTACAGACCCCAAAAAAGTCTACAACTTGCTATGAAAAACGTTCTCAATCATATGTTCATGTTTTTCAATTCATGTTTCATTCGTTGTCTGTAGAAAATTTCATATTAAATGTTTTAATTGCAATAAAATCAATAGAAATATTCGATTCTAAATTAAAATGCGAATATATTATAGGCGTTAAAAAAAAACGTCTTTCTGATTTCTGAACAAATGCTTTCATCATATATTCAATAAAAAAAAGATCAATGTTTTTCTTACCAAGCCGTAAATTTTATGATTTCGTACTTCCTGAAATAATCTAATCGCTTGATTTTATTCAAGTTATTGTTAGTAATGAGAACTCGATTCTAAACTAGGTTTTGCATATTTTGTATAAAAATTAAACGAGTGATAGGTCAACGTTATATTTTGAACACGTTCTGGAGTCTGAAGAAAAACTCTGTTAAACATAAGTACAAATTTTGAACAATTTCATCGAATGGTCAAATTCAGCTTTTACGGTATATTTAACAAAAATTTCTTCAACGGTAATTACGAAAAATCAACTTTGTTGGTCAGTTGAACGTAATGCAGCATTCCACGTGAAATTAGCAGCCCGCGTTCCTCACTCTTTTCGATTTTAATCATTTTTCAGTATAATGTTCTTAACGACCCAAGATGGTGTAGAGATTTTTTTTCAAATTTTTTAGCCACCGGTGAAATTTAAAAAAAAATCGCAGAAACAATTCCGAAAACGCCATTTTTAAAAATCTCAACAAATTGATGCGGTTTCTATGATTTAAAATGTGATTTTTGAGCACCACAGGATCATGGGATCTCAATATTTACCAAATTTTTCGCAAGTTTTTAGTTTTTAGATGTCGGAATAAGAGTATTTTTCTATCCTTCGATTTAAACAAACCACGGAATTATGAAACTGGAATTTATTACTACGTCATGGTGAAACTAAGAACTTGCAAAAAAAAAAAAAGATACTAAACATTGAGATCCCACTATCGTGCGGTGCTCAAAAATCACATTTTAAATCATAGAATTCGTGTGAATTTTTTCAAATTTTCAAAGACGACGTTTTGGCACGCGGTATTGCAACTTTTTCATAAATTTCACCAGTTGCTAAATCAAATCTGAAAAAAAACGCCGTGACGCTTCTAGATCGTTAAGAACATACTAAAAAATGATGAAAATAAAAGGGAACGACGCGCTGCTTATTTGACGTGAAATACCCCAATGGAAATATTTCGACACTCGTTGAAATTCACTCATCGCACAAGTTATATCTGAAACGGTATATAACGTTACATAATCGAGAAGTGTGCGCGAGGAATAAATAAACGATAGATTGAACGAATCAAACAGCCAATCAAACAATCAACCGAATCAATCGACGATTGTGAACTGGTACGTCTATGCAATGTAAAGATCAGATACATAACGTAGGATTACGAAGTGGAGTTTTCTAGAATGCATAGAGTGACGCAACCTGGGACAGAATTATTGAGCTGATTGATAAATTACCTTCAAGAGGCTGGAATGGATCATCGGCCGCACTCAGACAGAGTATGGGAACCTCTATGCAATGTAGTTTGTCGTGGAGCGTCGCGTTCGCGTAATACTCCTCGACATTCTTGTAACCGAAATGTTTAATCGTGAAGTTCTGGTCGAAATCCCTGACGGTCTTGCAGCTCTGAATGAAAATAAGATTTCAAGAAGGAATTATTCTCACGGTCTCAACGCACTTTACGTATCGAAAGAACGAATTTTTAGTGCAATTGTTATTAGCAGCAACAATTCGGCGCGCGTCGTTATTTTACGAAAGGAGGGGGATCGAAGTTTTTTCAAAATTGAAAAGTTCCGAAAGCGCCTGATTCCGAATTGCCTGTTTCGTGACGAAACTTGAAGCAGAGAATTCAAACTTTTAACAAACAACAAAGTTTCGAATTATGGGAAACCCGATGGCTCAACATTCCAAAATGGAAGATTTCGAAAATTCAAGTTACGATAGAATGAAATTCCAAATGTTAAAATATCAGAATGACCAGCATAAGGAATGTGAAAATATCGAAAATCCAAAACAAAGAAAGCTCAAAGTGGTGAAATTTCACCAGTCCAGAAATTTACAGAACTGAAAATCTTCGATGTTTCGGATTTTTAAATTTTCTCACTTTCGGAACTTTAAGCGTCGGGTTTCGAACCATTCGAAGCTTTGATGTTTCGACAAAGTTTGATTTCTTTATGCGTAAGTTTTGCCACCAAAAATTCGAAATTCGGGCCTTCTGGAACTGTTTAAATTCGCAATTTCAACTCCGCCCCTTAAGAAAGAATTAAAAACGTCAGATGCGCAAACTTCCGCCGATTTTGGGCTAGCTATTTAGCATAAAATCTTCCATCTAGCCGTAATTTGGATATGTTTTATTAGTGTACCCTAACATATGAATATCCTTTAATTTTCAAAGCTCCAAATTTGACCGTTTGCAAAAAATATGTTGATCAATCTTATCTTACGTTTTCTAATTGAACCTTTATATTCGGACGTTTGTGTTAATTTATTTTAAGTTGGATGCTTGGAAACTGCCGAGAAACACGTTTTCCAAAATTTTTAGGTCCTAGATGAGTGAAAGATTATAAACAGAATTCTATTTTTTCGCTGGCAAAAATTAGACATTTTAAAGCATATATATCCTAAAATTTTCAGAGTTCAATGAAAATGAGAGCATAACTAAATCAGTATAAACATTCCAAGGAATTGAGAACATATATCCAGAAAATTCTAGATCCCTGAAATATTCATACCGATCGAATTATGATTCAATTTTCATTCCACTCTTTAAATTACGGATTATACCCAAAATATCTTGTAAAATTAAAATTAAAACAATTCATTTTACGGTCATTCGCAAAATGCGGGATTAAATGCGTCGAAAAAACGTATTTTTCTGGCAATTCTTTACCTCACCGATTTCATGTTCGAAAAAATATCAGACAGAGAAAGTGCGAAAAATTCAAAGACAAAGGTTCAATTGTAAAACAATTAAGGCTAAAGGCTTAAAAATTGGAGGATGCTCAGTTTACACTATAAGATGTCTAAATTCCAGCCAGATGAAAATTTCGACTCCGTATCGTATTCTTATCATGATTGCCGACTTAATTTCTTAGATTTTCCTCAATATCGTTATATTTCAAATACACTAAAGGCAAAAATTCGTTCTGGTTTCTTCAAGTTTTGCGAAAGTCAAGAAATTTTTTCAAAATAGGATGTAGTTTCAATGTTGTAAATAAATCTTCATCCTTGTCGTAGGGTACAATTACTTCAAACAGACAATTTTGTAGTCATTGGTTCCGTAAAAAATAGTAAACCTGCTCTTTCAAGACTGTTGATAAAACGTGTTTTAATACTTTCAAGATTCCTCACCTTCAGCATGTTATCAGCGCCCCAGTTGAACGGTTTTTCGGTTGCGTTGGACTGGAGTTCCGCCTTCTTCAAGTTACGGCAAAGATTTTCGGCAAGGTGTTTATTCAGCATTAAATTGAGGAACGGCTTTTCAATGCTTTTGGTGCTCTCGAATACGTTCCAAGGTACGGAAATGCACATGGCTGCCTTAAGCTTCGAGGCTGCAGCAGCTCCTTCACGAGCGAGATAATTCCCCAGGATAAGCCTGTAATTAACAACAAGCGTTAGACCAAAAAAGGCGAATTTTGTTTTTCTAATACCTTCATCAATTATCATACCAATGTTATCGAATAACGTTTACTGACAACTGCGACGACGCTAAATGTAATATTACAAAAACACTACCAATGATCAATATTTGTCGAAAAAATGTGTGTCGGGTGTTAAGTAGAAAACTAAACCGTGTCGGACGTAAGCGGAGTCTGCACGTCGAAAGATTCAAAAGTTATGCCCTGTTTGTATAAATTCACCTTCGAGCCCTTTTAGCAGTGAAAATATTGACTCTACAACAAAAAGTCAAACGACACTTTTGTAGAATATTCATGTATCTACGAAACACTTTCGGGATCAAATTTTTATCTTCAAATGCGGACAAGTGGTGAGAATTTAAAAAAATAAATGACACTTTCCATTTGTTATTTGGAAAAAAAAAAATCGCTGAAGAAAATTTCTTTAATCCGAAGAGGTTTTTTTTTTTTTTGTACATTGCAACGCGGCATTTTTGATGCCCGTTACAAACGACTCCCCGAACCTCAAGCCGGACCAAAAATAGAGATTTTGGGGTATCGATTAGCGAATTAGTTGAGAGAGAGCGCCGGAAATGGAATTACGCATCCGAGATTCCGAAAGGGATAAATATATAGCGATCAGCGAATAGGATATTTCAGGATTTTTGTTTCTTTTGTTTCTTTTCGTAATCGAATTTCAACGGCATCAAGCAGAATGTCGGTGAAGATTTCGAGGATATAGCGGAGTGGCGGAATTGTGGCGACGATTTTTATGGAAGGATTTCGAGGCTGCGAAGTGGGAGCCAACCGCGACGATTTATGTTTGAAATAGGAGAAGAGACAGAGAGGGAGAGAGAAAGAGAGACGTGTTTGGGTCGAAGGAGTTAGTAGATTCACGTAGTTCGAAAATATAAGACATTTGACAATAGTGAGTTGAAACGTAAATCCTGATGAGTTAGAAATTTTGACTGAATATAGGACCCAGAATACAAAGACTTCGATCACAATCATTTCTGTTCATTTTTAACATCGTCACCGTCTTCTGTAAATTTCTACATGTCCGACTAAAAAACCTCTCTCGTCTAAATTTTATTTTACGGACAATTTTCTCCTCACTCGTCGTTTTACCTTTTTATTTATACATCTGTGTGTTATTTGTTATTTGTTTTTTTTTTTTTTTTTTCTTCAAACTATCAGGCTAAGTTTGTTAGACCTGCGACGAGTAGTGTGTCCCTTTTATACTGTCACCATGAAATAACGAATTTAAGAACGGGTGGAGAAATAAAAGAAAAAAATAGGAGTTCGAAAAATTATATAAAAGACTCAATTTCTCTTGGTGTCGTGATTTTATGCGTTTGTATCTTTTTCTGATTTTATTCCGTAGATTGTAGAAGAAACTAAAATCGTTACGGAGTGGAATGTTGCAACGATGTTGCCGAAAGGGAATTTTTAGGACGTATTTTTGCTCGAAATTAGTATAGCTTCGGTGTTGTAGCGATTATCGCTTTTCGGATTACGATTAGACGTAGGTTTGAGATTTAAGGTTTGAGGTTTTCCTGAATTTTTTTTAACAAAGTTTAGTTCTAATTATCAAGCTAAGAAGTTTGATAAAATTGAGAAATAGCTAATTAACTTGCGATAAGTTTCTCTGTTTTCTTTTTGGATCGCGAAGAGCGAATTTTCAATTATTTTATTTGTTCTTTTCTGCATCGCTGCTTCACGGAATATACTATTTTAGTGTCGTTGTCGAGTGTCTCTCTCTCTCTCTCTTCCGAAAATCACCCATCTCTTCTCTGAACTACCGAGTATATTAGCCGAGAATTAGCGAATGTAAAGAATTCAACAAAATCTTGCCACGTCTTTTTTAGATATTTATAAGTTGAAATAAAAGGGAACGTAGCCATTTTTCATGCTCATCATTTCGTTGTGAGATCTTGTGAGTTTTAGATTCTTCCATCGAGCCGTTTCCGAGATCATCGCGTGAGTTTATCAGACAGACCAACGAAGCGACATCCGGACGGACATTTTTCTAAAAATTTGTTGAAAACGAGAGGATTCGTTGAAATTATGAAAAGTAATTTTTCAACCGAAAGCAATACTTTTCTTACATCGTCAAAGGTGAGGAGAGGTAAAAAAAATTTCGCAATTTAGGAACGGTGACAGTGACCGAGAAATCTAGCCTGAGCAAAGGAATATTCAACATTTCTGTGAAAA